>NC_138862.1:45380232-46073359 GCF_965194805.1 Balaenoptera borealis
TATTAGACACTAGTGCTTCATAAAATGCAACCATTTAATTCTCTTACTCTTAATTAATTAATCTCTAATTAATTCTCTTATCTTCATGCTTTCCCTCATTTAACCTCACCTTAGACCTTTAATTTGAATAAGTGAATTGACTTTCCCCTACTAAAAGTAAAGTTTGTAGAGATTTTAACTCTATGTGTATTTACCTAAAGTGCAGAGTGTGGACATGAATAGAGAGGCTATAAAAGACCCAAGGTTGAAGAAAAATGCAGGCAGGCGTTCCTTGTAAGCACTTGCTGAATACCCTCAGCAGAGTCAAAATAAGCGAGAGAGCCTATGTGGGGTGCAGCTGGGGAGGGGAACAGTTTTATTGCTGAAGGCAGTGAGCAAGTGAAAGTAGTTATCATTAATGCAACTTCTTTTGTACTCACAGTTGAATCAAGAAAGCCCAATTATGTAGGCTGAGGGGCCACTCTTATAAAGCTTCTTTAACACCTCAGGTATAATCTGCATAAATAAGCCCTAAGTGAAGCTATAATCGTAGATAAAGTTGCTAACATAAAAGTTTGTGCTGAAAAGAGAGTAGGAGAAATTGGACCAGGTCTGAAAGCAGGTGAGAGAAGTAAATGACACCTAGGTACTCTGCATATTGCTGATTTGAGGACCTGAGAGCCCTTTTTTTTTTTTCTTGAGAATAGTGCAAAAAGTAGCAATAAACTCACTATTAGGTATAGAAACTAACCAGGAAAGAATTCTGTCTTAGGTAGAGAAAAAGATACTAGAACACAGGAAGTTAGTACCAGCTGCAGGTTTATAAGAGATAGAAGGCATTGATTTCACGCAGTATGGAGACAAAAAAAATGTTAAATTTTTTAACATTTGAAACATCTGTTGAATGAATAAATGCATGAATGTCAAAAAATTAAGTACAGACATTCATTCCAAAGCCACAGAGGTAAATTATCTACCATCCAATGAACGAAAGATGAGAGAAGTAGGTAAAGCTTGATTGTTTTTCAATCATAGAAGCAATACATAGGAAGATTAATGTGTAGGAGAGTGATTATCAGTGCGTAGAATCTGGGAGAGAAAAAGGTGGCCAGGAATCCAGGAAGCCATGTTTGTAAGAAGTAAGAGATAATGAAGGTAGAAAAAACAGGAATGGAAAGGAAGACAGACATGAAGAAGATATTGTAACAATAGAGCCAATAGGTCTTTGAACTGGTTTGATACGATGTGTGGGTGAATTTAGAACCATAGCTAACTCCAAGATCCAAGCATTAGTGACAGTGAGAATGGTAGCTCTGTTATTATCATAACTATGGCAAACTAGAGAAGGAACAGATTTAGCTAGACAGGCACGTAGTTAGTGAGGGGAGGAAAAATGATCAGTTCAGTTCGGGACATAATGAGTTTAAATATCCATCAAGTAAGATGGCTAGAAGATAATTTGTAACAGGGCTGTGTAATCTGAAAGGCCAAAACCATGGAAATTACCAAGAAGCAACTCTGGAGGAAAAAAAAATGTAGGACACGGACATGAGAAAACCTTGGTGGGTAGTACAGACTAAAATTAAGGCGTGTTTATAGAAGAACAAGACATCTGTACTATTATAGAAATCAAAGCAGAAAATCAAGAAGGAAGCACATTCAACATTGCCTAATGCGATGCAGAATTGAGAAAGGCAACAGGTGACTTGTTCACTGGCAACCTGAAATGGTAGGAGTGGAGTCAGGTTGTAATGGGCTAAGGGGGAGGTGGGTGCTGGCGTGAACACAGCATGTATAAATTGCTGGTTTTAAAGTTTGCTGTGAGACGGTGGTTTGACCGAGTGTGTAGTGAGCTAAATGGGATATAAGGTTCAAGAAATGTGAAATATGCAGGAGTAGGAACTACATCTTAGCTATTTTGTATATCCTGGGGAGCTTTGCACAGTTCTTGGCACAGGGAAGTCTCTTAATAATTGTTGAATTCATGAATAAATGAACAAGAAAACCAGCTGGAAAGCTATTTACTTTCTTGTCCAGAATCCTGAAACCCATGTCCTTGCAACTGTTTCAGGAACAGATAGCTTAAGCAGATCTAATTGCACTGTGATTCTTATTCATTCTAAAATCCCTGACTAGTACTTATATATGGAGGAAACATGAATTGCTGAGACACAACTTTAAGCAAATAAAAATCAGTCATATCGTTAAACACAATGCCTAATAGTTTTCTTCTAAACTATTGGACTGAATTAGATTCATTTTTAAGTATTGCTTCTTACCCATGAATATGAATCTCTGTAGATTTGTATACATCTGCTTTGATCATAGCATTCCAAAAGTGTAATGTCCTAAAATAAAGGAATTGCTCTAAAACTTAAAGATGTACTTACTGTTGTACTATCTATCAATAGCTCAACTGGCTTCCTTTGAATAATAGCATGATCAATCCACTGCCCTATTGCTCAAATGACTGGTTACATAGTACAACCAAACTGTTGTAGTTTCAGGGAGTCAAGAACATTTACATTTGTATTGAGCAAATAGCATGCTATTCATGACTTTGAGCTTGGGTAACTGATTATCTGAAAAGTGATTCATGATCAGCAACAACAAAATTATTTCATAAGCCTACAGATTTCCATAGGATATGATTTTTGAGGCTAACTTGCTAGATTTTGTCATTTTCTGTTACTTCTCATGCCATATACTGTATAAATATATTGAGCTTGGTTTGAAATATCTTAGAAGTTTTGACTAGACCTAGACTTAAATTTTAAGAAGTTAAATAACTTGCTAGTTGTAATAAATGTAAATGTAAAATGCAGTAAACTACTTTTTTTTTTTTTTTTTTTTTTTATTTATGTCTGTGTTGGGTCTTCGTTTCTGTGCGAGGGCTTTCTCTAGTTGTGGCAGGCGGCGGCCACTCTTCATCGCGGTGCGCGGGCCTCTCGCTGTCGCGGCCTCTCTTGTTGCGGAGCACAGGCTCCAGACGCGCACGCTCAGTAGTTGTGGCTCACGGGCCCAGTTGCTCCGCGGCATGTGGGATCTTCCCAGACCAGGGCTCGAACCCGTGTCCCCTGCATTGGCAGGCGGACTCTCAACCACTGCGCCTCCAGGGAAGCCCAGTAAACTACTTTTGAAATGTATTAAAACTTAAATGTGAAAAGTGACATGCTAGCACATTCTAGAAATATAATTTATATTAAATGTTTTAAAATGTTATCTTCAAGGTATTTGAACAAACATTAGCATATTAGTTTGGTCAGGCTGCCATAACAAAGTGCCACAGACTGGGTGGTTTATACAGCAGAAATTTATCTAATCACAGTTCTGGAGGCTAGAAGTCCGAGATCAAGGTATATGCAGGTTTGGTTTCTTATGTGACCTCTCTCCTTGGCTTGAAGATGGCTCTCTCCTCCGTGTGTCCTCACTTGGCCTTTTCTCTGTGCAGCCCTGGTGTCTCTCTGTATGTCTTAATCTCCCTTTATAAAGACATCAATTAGATGGATTAGGGCGTACCTCATTTTAACTTAATCATTTCTTTAAAGGTCCTATTTCCAAATATAGTTACATTCTGAGATACTGGGGGTTAGGGCTTCAAAACATGAATTTGGGGGGGAAACAGTTCAGTCCATAACAATGAGCCAAAGTATTGGTAGATTTTTCTGTTCATCTAGAAAGTTTCCTAAGTTTCAGACAAATGTGGAAAAATATGAAATATATATCTAGTAAATCTATTGTGGACAGCAAACAAAGAGGCCAGTGCATTGTAGTGATTGAAGGATTAGACTTGTAATCAGATAATTTGGATTCTAGTACCCCAATATACCAGGATATCAGAGTGGAATGATTTTTGGAAAAGCAAATTGGATTACTATTGTGTCAGGAAACAGGACATTGGCTATAGTCTCAATTCTGCAAGTATTCCCAGCAAGTTTCCTCTTATATTAATCATTATGAAATGATCAGTTTACTTCTTATTCAGGTAAATATAGTCTATAATTCAAACAGAAGTGAAAATAAAAGTTTATTATTCTAAATTTGTAGGTTTGTAATTATTAACCATCCTGCCAAATTCACATGTAATGCATTTAAATGAAAGCATGTAATATGTGTATCTTTTATAAGCCTTTTACTTTCCTTTGTGTTGTAGGCATTCCTAGTATGCAAAATAAATCATGCAAGTACCATGTACAATAATTGCTGTTTTAAAATTCTATCTATAAATTTGAAGTTATCTAAAATAGTCTATTAGAATATGTGGTAAACTTATTTTGAAGTGCCAGTAGTAGACACACAGTGTTTGATGGGAATGGGAAAATAGGATTTTTGGCATGGACATCAAATCTGTTTAAGCTGTCTAAAGCTTTCTCTCTTGAGTGTCACCTCTATTTAGATGGCTCCAATGCACAGTGGCCACCGCAGAGGCTTGACTGTGCTTTTGACCCTGACCTCTGAACATAGTGATTCATTAAGGAGCAGGCACAGCTGGACCAATTAGAACCCATCTCTAAACTGAAACTTGGAGTGGATAAATGTGACAGCCAAGAGTTGTGGAAGATAAGTCATGCTGGTGGCCGTAACCCAGAGAAAAGGCCCACACACCTCTGCCTTAAAAGTTCCCAGGGGGTGCCCTGGCTCCCACACTTCTGGAGGCTGGATAAGATGTCCCAGTGGTTTTGTAAAAAATTGCACATCACGTTTATTTCTTTCATTTTGCTAGTTTGGCTTAGATTGCCGACAACTAAAATAACATATGTCTATATATGTGTGTTATATATATATGTTATATATATGTGTTATATGTGTGTTATATATGTGTAATATATGTTATTTATATATAACATATGTGTTATATATAAAATAACACGTTATTTTATATATATATATTTCTAATATATTCTCATAAAACAACAATTTTAAATTGTCCTGAGGCAAGTAATTGTTTCCCACTGAAATTCCCTCAGAATATTGACTTTCTTCCCCAAATGTATCATTATAATTTTACATTATAAAGTTGCTTATCTAAAGAGGAACATTACTGGAAATAAATTTAAGAAATACACAGGATTGTCAATCATGCATTGACAGTTTTTATAAATGGGTTATTACTAATAGGCTATTCAGAAGCTATACATTTTTTTATTGTTAGCTTATCATGATTTCTCTACTGAGACATAAGCAGCACTTTGCCATTATGGAGAATTAATGAAGTTGAGCTAAAAGCACCTTAATCTTGTCAGAAACATCAAGAAACCAGTCTAGTTTCAACCAACCCTGATGATTTTGTGCAGAAGAAAGTAGCTTCAGGAAGTCTTTTCCAGAAGAAAGTACTTTTGAGAAAGTTGGCATTTTCTTCACTGATGTTTTCAAAAAATGTGACTTCCACATAAAAGACAGGACTGTAGATATAATTCATTCTCTTTTAAATAAGTAGGCATGAATTATGTGAATGATAAACATAAGGCTACAGCCTTTGATTTGCTGAAAAGTGAGTGGCTGCCTGGGACCCTATAGCCAGAGGAAATAAATATGAAAATTTATAATAAAAATGTTTAAACATGGCTAATTTTCCCCTTTGTTTCTTATGAGGGAAGTATATATATATTTTAAATCTATTTTATTTTTTTCACTTGGGGTTTACATTATTTTCAATGTTATTTGAGAATGCTTATTTTTAAGGCTCAACAGAAAGTGATAATGTTCATCTCATTTAATTGGTTACCTTAATTTTATTTAGTAGCACTTTGCACTCAAAATTCATAAAGGGTTTTCACATATATACCTCTTTAAATTTCACATGTGACCTGAGTAGTATGTTATCCCCATTTTCAGATGAGAAGGTGTAACCAAGCAGAGTCAATGTTTCCAAAAATCATTGCTCTCTCTGACTCAGGTTTAAATAAAAATTAAATCCAATTCCATAAACCTGACCAAGGAAGTGAAAGACATATGCTGGGAACTATAAAACATTGATAAAGGAAACTGAAGATGATTCAAAGAAATGGAAAGATATTCGATGCTTTTGGATTGGAAGAATTAACATTGTTAAAATGGCAATCTACAGCTTTAATGTGATCCTTATCAAATTATCCATGACATTTTTCATAGAACTAGAACGAATAAACCTAAAATTTATATGGAACCATAAAAGACCCAGAATTGCCAAAGCAATCCTAAGGGAAAAGAACAATACTGGAGGCATAACCCTGCCAGACTTGAGACAATCTACAAAGCTACAGTAATCAAAACAGCATAGTATTGGCACAAAAACAGACATATGGATCAATGGAACAGAATAGAGAGCCAGGAAATAAACCCATACACCTATGGTCAATTAATCTTCAACAAAGAAGGCAAGAATATACAATGGAGAAAAGACAGTCTGTTCAGTAAGTAGTGTTGGGAAAGCTGGACAGCTGCATGTAAATCAGTGAAATTAGAACACACCCTCACACCATACACAAAGATAAATTCAAAATGGCTTAAAGACTTAAATTTAAGACATGATACCATAAAACTCCTAGAAGAGAACATAGGCAAAAATTCTCTGACATAAATCATAGCAATGTTTTCTTAGGTCAATTATTATGTATATTCTTTCAGATTCTTTTCCATTATAGGTTATTACAAGGTATTGAGTATAGTTCCCTGTGATATACAGTAGGTTCTGTTGTTTACCTACTTTCTATATAGTAGTGTGTATATGTTAATTCCAAACTCCTAAAAAAGAATGAAATAATGCCATTTGCAGTAGCATGGATGGATCTAGAGATTATCATATTAAGTGTAGTAAAGTCAGACAAAGACAAATATCATATGATACCACTTATATGTGGAATCTAAAATATGACACAAATGAACTCATTTACGAAACAGAAATAGACTCACAGACATAGAGAACAAACTTATGGTTACCTAAGGGGAAAGGGGGTGGGGGAGGGATAAATTAGGAGTTTGGAATTAGCAGATACAAACTACTATATGTAGAATGGATAAACAACAAGGTCCTACTGTATAGCACAGGGAACTATATTCAATATCCTGTAATAAATTGTAATGGAAAGGAATATGAAAATATATATATATATATATATAACTGAATCACTTTGCTCTACACCAGAAACTAACACAACATTGTATTCAACTGTACTTCAATAAAGTTAAATAAATAAATCCATTTCCATAACTTGGAAAAATATTGATTATCACAAGAAATCAATTAAAACAATGATATACAACTTTGATAAATTATTAAGTAATATGAAAATATTAATACTCAAGGATAGTAAGCAGCAAGAAAATTACTCCTTTCATATAAAACTATTAGAATCGGTAACACCATTCTGCTAGCAATTTAGCAATATTTTGAAAAGCATTGTAATTGCTTACTATTACTCAATAGTCCCATTAGGAATTTATCCTGAGAAAATAATCCTGAATCAACATTAGCTGTTGTCCAACAAAATTATTTATTTTTGTTAAAACTGTAAGACAATACAATATAGCTAATTAGATTACTATACATCATATATTTAAAACGCTATGCAATTATTAAAATGATTATGTAGAAACCTACTTAAGAACCCGGAAAGATGTTCATATTTTATTAAATGAAAATAATGATTTTTAATAGAGTGTGTATATATGTATATACACACATACCCATATGTATAGTATGTGTGTATATACATATATGTATATATATACATGTATATGTATAAACACACACATATAGTCACGAATAAAATTGTATATCCGTAGAAAAAACATTTCAGGGATATATATCATATACTAGCAGAAGATGTTTTCTCTAGTCTGATTGAAGACAGTTTTTTGCTTATCTATACTCTACATTTTCTGCAGTGAACATGAATCTCCTTTGTATTACAACCATAAAATTTACTTAAATTATTTCACTTATCTAGAAATATAGTTATTTTTATTTTTATTTACTATTTCCTTTGAATGCTGTGAAGAGTGATGAGTTAATGGCTGTAGAGCATTTCTGAATATGTAGAACAGGAGTGAAAGTCTTAACATCAGTAATTAGTATGACTTCTTTTACAATTCGAGCATCGTAATAGATTAGACAGAAATGAGATTACAGTAAATTATGCTATTTTCCAGCTGTATTTTGTATGCTGACTATATTTTATGAGTTAGAATAGTCTCATAACCCTAAGTCAGCATCTTTTAGATACTCATTTTGAGGCTAAAGTCAGGGAATATCATAAAAGTTAATAATATTCTTTAAAAATTCATGTAAAAATATGTAAGTTATTCTAGGTAGGATTTTATTTTGTCAATATCTTTTAACTTCTTTAATTAAATTTAAAGTAATGGCCTCACTTTATAGTATTAAAGATGTTAGTCATTATTGACAGTTTTGATTGTGTATATGGTGTATGTGTGTGTGTGTGTGCACACACATGGACTTATGTGTTTGCCTGGCCATAACTTCAGGTAAGATCCTGTCATGTCAGTATTGCAAATTTGTTCAGACTCCAAACCTTCCTTTTTCATTATATTAACCAATCAATGTCCAAGGTGATCAATAGATTCTATAGCAGCTGACATGCTTTCAGCAGCAGTTTAGTAACAGGATTTGCTCACTTCCATGTTCCAGTTTAAATTGAATCAACTGTTTTTCTCAAAATAATATAATGGCCTCACTGTTTGAATAGTTTTAAAAGTATCATTAGAGAAATAATATGTTATGTAGGTCAATAGTTTTATAGATAGAATTATAAAAATATATACCTGAAGTAATTTTCTGCATCATTATTTTAGAATATAGAAATATGCCTTTGCCATGGAATTTTATTTTACAAACCACCCCTAATATTTTTTTTAATATCCTGAGATTAAGAGTATCATTCTTAAGGGGAAAAAAAAGAGAAGAGATTATCAAGGTTTATTTTAAAGCAAGCAATGGCAATTAATACCATGTGGTATGTTTTCAAAATCATGAGACTGTCTTTGCTTCTTAGGTTCTATACCCTGGAAATAACTTCCCAGTCTACTGTTTCCTTGGCCCATGCTTTCACCCTCTGGGAGGATTTTCCTTTTCCAAGATGTTCCTTAGCCACCCGCAAGCAGGTGTTTAAAAATATGCCTTCCTCAGGAGCTAAGTAGACCTCTCAGCCTGCTTCCTATCTATGTAATTTTCGGTCCAATGGTTGTCTTTAAGTTTTTAACTCTTTTGATCCAGACTAATAGGTTTCATGTACAGCTCACAACTTTCAAAAACTTGGTTGTCTTTTTAATCCCTTAACTCTAATCTGCTCCATGTGCTAACTCATAAATCTTGTTGAGATAATGCCTCTCTCTCAACTTAATTACCAGTATCTAGACCTTATCAGGCTTTTTTTTTCTTTTTAAATCAGGGAGAGCCATGCCTTTATTATGTAAATCCAACTAAAAAGATTTACTGGCTGCCAAATTAATCAATTCAAAAGTTTTAATAAATCTTGTGGTAGCCTAGCTAGCCCTTGAGTTAATATTTCAGCCTTTGCCCTCAAAACATTTCTCAATGAGTGGAGATGAGAAACAGTCGATTCCTTTAATCCTACAAGACCTGAATATTGAGGATCTCTGTATTCACTTTCATTTCTCTTTGCAAAAAAGCCGTTTGTGTGTGTGTGTGTGTGCATGAGCTCATCTCTTCTGGTAACTTTGTCAAATATAGCCAATAGCATTTGACACACTAATAACATTCAATTTCCCAGTCTTTTTATCTTAAACCACAAGCTGTTTTGGTGTGTTATCAGTTTACCCAGTGTTTCACCACTGTATAATATGGGTTGCCATCTTTCTAGCTCAACAACTATTCTCTAACATGGCCTAGGAGATAATATCATATATTTTAGGGTTTTCTTGTTGTTGTTGTCTTATGGCAATGCTGTATTTTCATAGCCAATTTATGTAATAAGTCTTCTACCTCAACTAGATTTTATTGTGATAACAAATGACCCAGAATCTCAATGGTGGCTTAAAACAACATAGTTTTACCTCTTGTTTACATTATCTGTTAGCTGTGGAACTTAGTCTTGTGCTTCTTCTTCATTCTGTAATATAACTTGAAGGTTCAGCCCTTTTCTAAGATTTGTTGTTGTGAGGCAGAGGGAAAAGAGAAATTGTAGAATGAGGTGACAGCTCTTGAAACTTCTTCCTAGAAATGGCGTATGTTTTCTGTCCCCAGTATATTGGCAAGACACAGGATCAAGACTAATGTCAATGGGTAGATAGGGTGGGAAGGTACAATCCTCTTATAGTCCTCTTATGGGCAGTAAATGATTAGAAATAATTGCACAATCATCTACACTCTCCCCAGATATCAAGAGAATGCAAATTAAGAGAGAGATACCGTTTTGCACCCATCTGATTGGCAAAAAATCCAGAATGTTGATTATGCCAAGTATGTTGGAAGACATAGGAAAATAGGAACTGTCATTCACTGCTGTTGAAACTATAAATTGATTTAATCACTTTAGAGAAAAATTTGGTAACATCTAGTAAAGCCGAAGAATATATAATCTATGATCCAGAAATTCCACATTTTTCCAGCAAAATTTTCCTAGATGTATACCTGATAGCATGTGCAAAGAGGTTTATCATGGCATTATTTTTAAAAGCAAATAGTTTTAAGCAACTTAACATAGAAATTAAGCAATACAGAACCAGCAATATAGAAACCAGCAATATTGAAATGGATAAACTATAGTATTTTCATATAATGGAATGCAAGACATCACTTGCAATGAATAAACTACATTTGCATAAATCAGCATGGATAACTCTTAAGAACACTATTGTGGGGAAGAAAACAAATTTCATGGTGAGGTTACCTGCCACCATGACGTTATTACAATTCTGTTTTGCTGAGGATGATGCTGGAAAGTGTTCTACAGGATGTCTATAAAGTCTGGAAACATGTAAATATAACACCATCAAGGACAGCTTCTATCTGTAAAAAATAAATAATATTATCTATGTTTTCAGACTTTATGGACACTATGGTATGAGATGTGCCAACAGGTATGACTGAAGATCATCAGTATCACACAGTGCTTTTTAAATACTTGTTTTAAATTGTTTAAGAAATACACCTTAGGAAACAAAAACATGCTTTCAGAATGCAGAATCAAGCAGGTCCTAGGAAATTTAGGTCAAGTCGAGTGTTGTTGCCTAAAATAATATTATCGTTACTTATGTAGGACAGCGAGCAGTGAGATTAAAAACCATCCTACTGTAGTTTTTTAAGTCATTTTCTCCAAACAAAATTATAATGCTTTTTTAATGCTTTGAGCATTTCCATGTCATGATTTAGGCCAGAATGCGTAAGGTGAGGTAGAATAGAATTCTATCTCTTTAGAAAGGTGAATGTAGCCTCAGAAATGTTCTATATCTCTCTCCCCACTTTTCATCACAGGTCCTTAACTTTTAGCCTATATATCCTCTCCAATTTGGAGACTGGAAGTTATTATAGTTCGAACCAAGAGAAGCTCAGAACTATCATAGGTCCATTTTTCTCCATTTCAAATTTTAGGCCATTGTGTGGTCTCTACTTAGTTCAGAAACTTTAGCTTCTATCAAATAAACCATTTTTACTTTTACAATAAAAAAAATCTCCAATATTTTAAAGATACTAGTGAATTTGCTGAAAATTTCATGTGCTATTCTAGGAGTTCAGGGTTTCACATTCTAACAGAGCTTCCTTCACTGTTGGTGACAGTGTATGTGTAATGGATGAGGACCTGAAATCACCTGAATAGATGTACCAGAATCCCTCATAAGTTGACCCAAGAGCTACCTAGAAGCTGATACTTGGGAGAGGTCATGGGCATGGTCAGTAGATACTGCCTATGAGGGTTTGAGTAATTTGAATATCCCTAGAGTCTAAGTGATGACATAATACAGTTCTGAAAGGAACAGTATACAACAGCCAAATTTATACTTGTAGCAGATGCTATATTGTCCCAGTCTTTCTCTTTTAGCACTTTAGAATCCACTGGCCCCTTGAGGCTAGATTTTACTTTGTGGGGAATTAATGTGCCCAGGAGCAGGCCTCAATGGATGACTGATGAGAATTGGTACATTAATACCCCAACTTTCCCCACTCTCCTTAGGTGGGATAATTTTGAGGTGTGTGTGCTACTCTGGCCTTCATGGTTTCCCCAGCTGGATTAAACTCCAATCACCAGGTTGGTATCTGGCTTAAAACATCTTTATGTGCTGCCTTCACCTCTTATTTCATTTTCCCCATATTACATCAGACCTCCTTCCCTTTCCAAATAAACAATTTTTACTGAATTCTTGTTTCAGAGTCAGTATCTCAAGGAACCCACATTAAGATAATATCGTTGCCTTCTTTATTCTTACTCAGCTTTCTAAAACAGTTTTAGAGGATTTGATTGCAGTCCAAAGGGAAACAAAAGAACTCTTCAGCTAAAAGACACCTTTAAGGTATCCTAGTTTCTGAAAACATTGCTGAAGCTGTAGGGAATCATACCAAAAGAAAAATCTGTCTGTGACTGTTTAAATTCCACTGGTGCTATCATTTATATCTGACATACCTTTGATTCTGGATTCAGCTTAGCTGCTAGCTCTCATCTGCTTGCTATCCCAACTTCCAGCTTCTGAATTCTACCCCAATAACTACTGAACTCCCTAGCCCTGGCTCCACTTTTGCCAAGTCTGCCCAGGGTATGACATAAATAGCACTCTGGATAGCTCAGCGGCAATGTAAGAGGAGGACCTAAGGGGATAGGGTTAAACTAGTAAGCACTATGCTGTGGCCCATTTAATTCTTGAGATATTCATTTGGCTGAAGGAACCAAAACCAAAGTTTACATAAGGATAAAAAGCAAAGTTAATAGAATGGAGATTTTTGTACCATTATTTATTTTCTTTGGCCAATGAAATTCTTGAAATAACAAAGCTATTTATGATGAAAAAATCATTAAAGCAAATACTTAACATTGAAAGTGACAGTATCTGGACATGTTTTATATGAGTGAAATCAAAATTAGGGAAACAAGATAGTTTTCACTGGCTTGAAAGTTAGTATTTATATATATATGTAATTTTATCCCTCTTGAATGGTGACTGTGATTCAGAAGGGTCAGGCATTTATTCAGCCTGCTCTCACCGCTGCTCTCTCTCCAGCTGGCCAGGCAAGTCTACTGCTCTTGCTTCCTGAAGGAGTTTGCTTAATTACAGTTGAGCAGAGTTCACTGGCCAAGCAGAACACCCACAGCCTCTGAGGTACCGGGACTGTTGGTACAGGCAGATATGAGACAAGGAGAAAGAGGAGAGTTCTCCCAGCTCCTTTCACCTTAGCCTGTGACAAGCATCTTGTCTGAAAAGAATAATACAATAATGAATTTGATTTTTTATTTTTGATTATTGTTAAATCCTTGATGAGCCATGACTGAAGGCTATGGCTGCTTTTGCATAGAGTGGGACATGAGTGGGGGTGGTGAAACTAAGCAAGGCAGTTATCTAGATGCTGTTGTTCTTAATTGCATTCATAAATGTAGAGATGGGTTTAAGGGGAACACAGATCTCATGTCGTGGCACTTGTCAGCCCTGGCTGTACATTAGAAGAACCTTGGGAACATTGGGGAACCACCCCGTCCACCACCACCAGGATTCTGATTTAATTGGCCTGGGGTGTGACCAGGGCATCAGGCGTTTTCAGAGTTCCTTAGGTGATTCTAATCTGCCTCTGCGGTTGAGAACTACCTGTGAGAGGATTGGATTTAGAGCAAGACAATCCGGATTCTAATCCTGGCTTTGCCACCTTTGTCAGACTTAACGTCTGTGGAATTATATGACTTCTTCAAACAACTAATGTTTAATTTCAGATGTTGGTACATATTTTAAAATATAAGACTATAAATATGAACCTGATCATTGTCTCTGACCTCAGTGAATTCATTAGCTAGTGCAAGGGGCTGGAGATGACCACAAGTTAACTTGAATAAAGAGCTTTATTGATATAAACAAATCATGGAGAACAATGGCAGCAAGCATTTGCCTTTTTTTTTTTTAACATCTTTATTGGAGTATAATTGCTTTACAATGGTGTGTTAATTTCTGCTTTATAACAAAGTGAATCAGCTATACATATACATATATCCCCATATCTCCTCCCTCTTGCGTCTCCCTCCCACTCTCCCTATCCCACCCCTCTAGGTGGTCACAAAGCACCAAGCTGACCTCCCTGTGCTATGTGTAGAAAAATCTCAATCTCATTAAGAAACTATGATATGAGCTCAACCTCAAATAAGGGTATTCTAGGCTAAGGAGCAGCATTTACAAAGGCTCTGGAGAATGCAGAGTATGTTTGGGGGAAAAAAAGTAGTTTAGGGTGGCTGTGTTGATTGACAGTAAGCAAGAAGTTATGAAGCCTTCCCAGGACCAGATTGTGAAGGGTCTCAATACCAGGTGCTCACTCAAGTATAAGAGGAATTCCTTAATAGAAATTTGATAGCAATGTCAAAAAAATACTGTGTTTTACATTTTGAGAAATATGTCCCAGTTGCCCTCTAGACTCCTACCTGAGTCCATGCTACAGAGAGGTTTTAATTGGCAAAACGAGGAACCAAACTCAAGTCTGTAAGCAGAATCCATGAGGTCTTAACCATAGCACCATATTGCCTCAGGCTTCTCATGTATATTTTAATGAGATAAATCTTCTCTACCTTATAAACTATCTGTGATTGAGTGACTGAAATGGTGCATGTATGATGTTTCACCACATGCCTGGTATATATTATATGCTCAGTAGATTATAAATTTCTGTCCTATGGTGCTTTCAATCTGGCAGCCTCTATACCTGTGTGTCCTCTAGCAATGCAAGCATGCACACTCAGCATTTTTACCTGTACTGCCTAGTTACACACTGACTGTCTCAATTACCCAGATTATTAGTATAATTTTTCAGTCATCTCATCCAATTTAATTCAGTAGCTATTTACTGAAAGAATATCAGTGCTCAGCAGACCACGTAGGAGGCCCTATGTTAGGTGTAAGAGGATACAAAGATGAATATGGCATACTCTTTGCACTTCAGGAGCCTGCGATCCAAAGGTTGAAATAGGTATATTCATAAATATCGAATACAAGGCTAGTGTGGACATAGCTTTGATTGCATGCCAGAGGCAGAGATAGAGCAAACGTGAAAATCTGACAGTTCTATGCAGTTTATTTTTAATTAGGCTGAAGTATAGTGGCTTGTTTAAGTTGGAAACATTTTGCAAACGGCCTAAGTTACTTTGGTTCAGAAATTACACATGAATTATAATCAAATTGCATCTTAGGAAGTAGAGAAAACGTCTAATTTCTGATTGCTCAGTTTGTGGATTTTAACTAGTTTTCAATCACCAAGCAAACAAAAGCTAATTTATCAGTTGGACAATTGTACTGCATTTCAACATGAGTGTATCTAAGATACCAAGATGTATTTTATGGAATTTGGTAAATGAAAATTTCATTTCCTCCAATAAATTATCAAGCAGTAACCCTTGTCAGTTTTTCTAAAGTCTCTTAAATCACTGAAGTAGTTTACTCATTAAACACATCTATAAATCTGACAACACTGAAAAATTGTCTTGGGGTATCTTTTTATTAGCATTGGTCTTGTTTATTTCCTCAGTCTTAAATATTTTATTAAATATTTAGATTCTTTTTCATAGTTACAGTCAATATAGGAAAATTGAAAGTTACCTGAAGCCTAAAATCTATTAATACTTTTTACAAAAGTCGAATCCTTAATTGGGATACTCTTATCCTCTCTAAAATTGATGTAAGTTACCTGATTTACATTAGCTTATCCTCTAGAGAAAATAAAACATACAACCAGTGGGGCATGATTTATTATTAAAGAAAAGTAACCATGTTAAAAATTTTATTATTTAATTACGTAATATACTTGAAAGGAAAACGCTCAGCAAGCGAATATTAAGTTCACTTTAGTAAATTAATAACCTTTTTTTCTAAAGGAACAGAATTATCTTCTCTATATAACACTAAGATATTGTAATTAAACTGCTTGCATCCTTCATCATACTGCCCTGCCTCAGTGTTCTCATCTGTAAGGCAATAATACATATTGAGTAGAGCTAAATCTGGCTTCCAATCTTAATTGAGAAAGTGCTGTTATAAGCAGCAACACATAGCTCTTACATTTCCCAATAACCAATACCCAGTGAAGACATAAATTCCTCACTGCCTGAATTAATGCTGGCACATAGGCACATAAGGACCAGAATCTTCATCACTAGCTCATAATTTTTGATTGCTCCTCATTGCCAAGGTGCTCTAACTAGGCACTCTAATGCATACACACATAACCAAACATGCTGACGCTGTTGCTTTTACATCTGAGGGTTCCACACAAGCAAAAGATAAAGCCTCAAGGAGATGACAGAGTAATAGAGAAAATTGCACTTTATGAAGTTAGGAAGATAACTGAAAGGCTAGAGACATAAATGAATATTTCCCCTCAGACAGAACTGTTATATACTCTTTATGCTAGAAACTCCTTTATAATATTCAAAAAATAGCCTCTCTTTCTGTGAACGAAGATCATGTTTGGTATAGAACTAAGAGAGAACTGTTGAAATTGGGAAAACTCTGAAGAAGTTTGAGGTCCAAGCTCTAGTAGGGGCATCTTGAGGGTATATTGGAGAATGAATATTAAGGAACATATCTTCTATAGTGAATAGTGATAACAATTTACTGATAATTGAGCTGAAAGATAGTTGAACATATATTGACCATAAGAGTCATAGTCGCTCATTCAACAAATACTTGAGTAAACTCCTATTGCCGAGTTCTATTCTAGGCTCAAGGGATAAGTCATAAATAAGAATGATGTTTCCTACTCTCAATAATAGCAATAAAAATTAAACTAATAAATGAGCAAAATAAATTCAAATTGTAGTAATATTATGAAGAAAATAAGAACATGTGGTAAGAGAGAGACTGGTTAGAGGATCAGGCCTAAAGCACAAATATCTTTGGCGCATTCCAGAAGGAGCAAGAAGGCCAGTATGACTGGAAAAAAATGAGGGTGGAAGAGAGGGACTGAAAAGGGTAGGAGGGGCCAGATCTTACAGAACCACCCTTTAGGCTCTGTAAGGAATTTGATTTTATTAAAAATATAATTCTAGCAATTAGAGAGGTTAAGCAGTAAAGACACTTTAGAGTCTCTGCTTTTAAATGCTGGCTTAGTTTTTTAAAGATCACTCTGATCAAAACTATGTTGTAAGGTGGTGCGTGCAAAAGTTGAGTCATTGGAGTAACTCAAGCAAAAGATGATGGTGATGTGGACTTGGGTATTAGCAGTGGAGAGGGACATATTTAACATCTATTTTGGAGTTGGAGCCATAGGAATAAAGTGATGTGCCTGCTGGAGGCAAAGTTAGGAGACCACATAAGACTTTTGACATTTATACAGATTGTAAGACTGGAGAAGTTGCCACGAAACAAAGTATGGTACCCAAGTTTGAACAAAACGATAGTGTCCCTGCTCCAGAATACTACAGGTGGCTCTGATTATGAGACTTCAAGGAGGAGGAAAGAGATTAAAGTCCAGAAAAAGCTAGTGAAATGTTTAAGGGGTAGAGATCTGAGGAATGATTGTGTTGTGGAGGAAAAATGCCAAACCAGGGATTTGGAAGGCTTGAATTCTAAGTCCAGCTCTCTTACTATCCCAATGTGTAATTCTGAGGAATGAGCTTTATCTTTCTAAAGTTCTGTCTCCCCCTTTGTAAAAGAGGAGTGCTGTTTAAAAATGTACTATTTTGTACTAGGATTTTGTACTGGAGAACAAAGGGAGCTAAAGGTTTTTCCGCACCACATGTCATCTATGAGCAGATTTTACTTCTGCAGAGCACAGCTGCCCATCCCAGGCTCCTTCTGCTTGGGCTCCCATGGCTTCCTGCGCACTGGACAGGGTGACTGTATGGCATAGATTGTGATCCAGGGATTTTCTTTTTTTCTGTACAAATTTGTTTTAAAAAAAACTCATTGAATTACAGGGGAAAAAAAAAAGGATCATCTCTGTAATCACTAATGTCTTAAACATTTCATAATCCCTCCTAGTGTTTGGCTTTGGAAAAATGATTTGAGAGAGGCATGATAAAAGTATATACAACTGTGTATTATAAATTTTCTTCACTAAATGACAGAATATTTTAAACCTTGAAAAGAGTCTAGAACGTCACAAAGAGTAAATTTTATCCATATGAAAAGTAATACAGTTTTATTTAAGAAATAGTGAAATTATGAAATATTTGCCTATGTATTAGATAGCTATAATTCTCCAAATAGTACGATTTCTTAGGTTTTAGGCTTCAAAAATGTAAAGGTACATCACTTAGTTAGATAATATCATGGTTTTTTTTCCCAAGAAAAGTTGACTTTATTTATTTTAGATAATATCATGTTTAAGGGAATCATTACATAGCACCTACCATGGGCCAGATACTAAGTGCTTTAGAAATAGTAACTCAATTAATTCTCAAGATTCCTCTACAAGCTAAGTGCTGTTTTTACAACTATTTCATAGATGAGAAAATGAGATACAGAGAAATTAACTAATATTTCTGAGGTCACAAAGTTAATAAGTGGATGGATCAAGATTTGAATCCAGGGTATCTGACACTAGGATCTCTGCCCATAAATGCTGCATTATATCCTAGGATGGTAAAGGAAGACCTTTATTCTTTCTTTAAGAATTTAACATAGAGAAATAACTCCTGGATTCCTATGATAAAGTATTCTCCATCATCATGAGAAAAAGAAAAGACACTCAAATCCCATAGGAAGGAACTGTGAAGAAATAAAAACCATTTATAAAGCAAAGACTTTTTGTGCACTCAGCAGAGTTGATTGAATGAACTGAGTAAGCAGTCTTATGTTTGTTGAGGTAATCCAGTCTGGAATACGATTCAAGAGGATTCACTTGCAAGAGGAAGATTTTCCCTACTGATCTTTAAGGTGAATTGATTGGAAGATATGATCTTCCTACAGGATAGGAAGAGAAGGGGAGAAATGTTTGGTGGATATGTTAAAGATCTATCTAACAGGCTTAAATTTTTCTTAAAAGTACACATAAAAATTGGGCAATGACATGTAATATAATTCTGTTATAAATCTTGCACTTACATCAATCAATAAATAATGTTACAACAAAATTAAATTCACTTGTCTCAAGCAACAACTTTTATTCCACTGAGTTAGAAAACGTGTAAAGACTTCTTTCTCTTTTTTTTTTTTTTAATTTTGTTTCATTTGTTTTGCTTTATTATGAGGGAACATAAAAGTTTAAAAATACTGAGTATAGGGCTTCCCTGGTGGCGCAGTGGTTGAGAGTCTGCCTGCCAATGCAGGGGACACGGGTTCGAGTCCTGGTCTGGGAGGATCCCACATGCCGCGGAGCAACTGGGCCCGTGAGCCACAGCTACTGAGCCTGCGCGTCTGGAGCCTGTTCTCCGCAACAAGAGAGGCCGCGATGGTGAGAGGCCCGCGCACCGCGATGAAGAGTGGCCCCCGCTTGCCGCAACTGGAGGAAGCCCTCGCACAGAAACGAAGACCCAACACAGCCAAAAATAAATAACTAAATAAAATAAAAAAATTTAAAAAAAAAAAAAAAAAAAATACTGAGTATAAATAGTTGGATACAGTCAGACATTGCAAAACTTAAACATGTTTGTTAAATTCTCAAGTGCTTTTGATATGTAAGAATATATTTTATTAAGTGTAATTATAGTATTATACTATGCATTTTTAATTCTATTTGTTGGAAAATGGCAATTCATTTATGATATACATGACTGGGATATTTGGTTTAACCATTACAGCTGATTTCCTGACTATTTTGGGAATAGGAGAGTTTCTTTCTTGGGCATTGTAAATTTTTGTGGAATGACTGATTGCACATCATCCCAACAGTTAGGTCTGTTCTCATCTCCATTTTACGGATGAGTAAATTCAGACTTACAATGGTTAAATAACTTACCTAAGGCAATATATTTCAAGCAATAGGATTTGAATATAAGATTTCTATGGCAAAAGCCCCAAATTTTATCCACAATGATAGTCAACATCATTAAGTGTATTAAATATATTTAATAAATATGTTTAAACTGTACTTAATCTCTACCTTGTTCTTTGTCCACACTATTTTTTAAATCATTTCTCTTCACAATGTCACGCTTTCCTCTTTTCACTGCTACCACCCATGTTTAGTTGTTAAATATTTCTTAGCCTCCCACCTGGTCCTCTCACTTCTTGTCTCACATCTCTTTAATACATTTGGTGCACTGTCAGAAGACTCCAGTTTAAATAAACTTGTGTTCCTTTGTTCAAATACTTCTGTGTCCTTTAGTGTTAATATAAACTTCTTTAAACTGTCATGTAAGACTTTTGATAACCATTCCCCATTAACTACTTTATATCTCTCTTCTTTCCACTGTCAATTCTTCATTTTATCCAATTTGGCTTCCTCTCCATATTTAGGAACTTGTGATACTCATTTTCATTTCCAGATCTTTTTTCTTTCATTCTTCATCTTATTCTACCTTTCCATAGAAAAAGTCCAGTTAAAATGCTGCATCTCTAGGCCAGTTTTAGCTACTCCACTTGACATTAATGTGTTTCTTCTTGAAACTCGAGGCATTTATTATCTGTACCATTCATGATGTATTTAATCACATAGTGTCTAATATTATCATATAACTTGAAGTGTATACTCATAACCTCTTCAGGGACTGGGTCTTATACAACCTGTACCCCCGAATTTTCTATTATATGCTAAGTGAGTAGTAACTGTAGTCAGTTATACACTTAACAGAGTTGCTCCACTTGAGAATAATCAAAGGTGATTGTACTTGAAAATGCAGTATCAGCTAAATGGTTTTTGCAATAGCACTGTTATTTTTATATTAATTCTCCTGTTTGTAAAGGTGCAAAAAAGGAAAATTACATATACATTCAAATTAAAATGTTCAGTCAAACATGGAAGCTGAATATCGCAGGCTTCAAAATAAAAGCACATATTAAAATATAGGATTAAGTTTCTAAATAGTGCTAAATATGCTATTTCTTTGAAAACGGATATAATAAAGTATTATGTTAATATCAGGTATCTTTTGCAAGTGTTCCTGCCGCTTTAAAGAAGCTGTATCAGAATACTTATAATTTAGTAATATTAACTGAATATTAAAATTTTGGTTTTATAAGTCAAAGAATATCAAATGCCACTGATTTAATCAGTTGTTTATTTAACAAATATTTATTGAGCACCTAATATGTACTAAGCACTGTATTAGAAGATGAGAATTTTAACAGATATATTTTCTTCTCACAAGTACTCACACACTTTTGAATTGGTCATAGAATCATCAAACCACTGCAAAACAATCAAATACCTGCTATAATGGAGGCATGTGCAATATGCACTTGGAACAGAGAGGAGAGACAAACAAATTGGTGTATGTTGATAATGCAATCAACAATAGCTCCTTTGACCTTAGTATCTAGAGAATGTCCCAGTTTAAGGAAATCTGATATGCAAATGTATAAAGTAGATTAATTAGAGTTTGGAGTTGCATAAAGGAAGGTCTGCTAAGAATTGTTGCACTGTGTTTAAAATATTTATACATACATATACAAAAGATTTACACAAAAAGATGTATACAAATCTACTACACAAAATTTTGTAGGTACACAGCTTCTGATTACTGGGATTTATAGCTCTGTAATAGAAAATTGCCTGTGTGGTTCCTGGTTTTCCAATAGAAACACTTATTACGGGTTCATGAAATGCTATAACTGGTTTTACAGAAGAACTCCTGCTTGTCATGAAAATTGGATAATCCACGCACCAGTTTACAGATGATCTGCCTGGGTGTAAATAGTCATTGGGAAATTCAGGCTCTGGCCAACAGCATTAATATATGGAATGGTTCTACATGTGTGGAACTGGATATGAGCCAAGTCAAGAGGCCATATTCTGATCAGACACATCACATCTGTAAAACCTGCACATCCTAGTTTCTGCTGATAACACAGCCATATAGAGCTGTTGCAAGCACTGCATTGGACATTGTGAATCTTGAGTGTCTGCTGTTGCTGCATACAACATTTCACCCTTGAATGTGCTGCTGTGATCCATAAGCATCTGTCATATCCAAACCATGCTGGATCAATATAGGTACTCCACTTGTACTAGACAGAAGATGCTGTTTCATTGTAATTCAATTCAGTATGTACAGAACATTTCAATGAAATGTAAACCAAGGTTTTGGTAAGTTATTTTAAACTATTAATAGAAAGGTGATAAATAAACTACTGTTTAGTACATCATTAGTTGCTATTCAACATACAAACATGGAAATAGAGGCAGAGATCAAGATCACAGAGTGGGAAGAACCTGAGCTCACCTCCCCCCACAAACATCAAAACTACAACTATATATAGAGCAACTATTACCAAACCAGGTTCGTTTTGACTAGTGCACAGCAAGCCAAAATGCTGGGACAATGAGGTTTGCCCCAAAAAGAGTGTTTGTTCACAATGCAGCCAAGTGAGGAGACGGGAGAACTGGTCTCAAATCCACCTTCCTAAAGGGAAGGGGCTCAGTTTATATGGGATAAAGAATAAAGAAGCGGAACTTCCCTGGTGGTCCAGTGGTTGGGACTTTGCCTTCCACAACAGGGGGTGTGGGTTCGATCCCTGGTCAGGAGCTAAGATCCCACATGCCTCGCGACCAAAAAACCAAAACACCAAAACATAGACAGAAGCAATATTGTAACAAATTCAATAAAGACTTAAAAAAAAAAAAGGTCCACATTAAAAAAAAAATCTTAAAAAAAAAAGAATAAAGAAGCTAGGAAGTCTGAGGCATGGGGAGTGTGGGGAAAGGTGTTTGAAAAAAAGTGTGATAATCACTATTCTGCGCAGGCATAGCTAAGCCACAGGCCTCTGCATATTCAAAAGAATACTCGTGCATGCCCAGTTGAAGGGTTGGTGGTCCTAACCAGTCTTAACCAGCTCAGGCTGAACTAGACACAGAGGACTCCAAGTTCCTAGAAAACTCATCAAAAAGAATAAAATACCTAGGAATAAATTTAACCAAGGAAGTGAAAGACCTTTACTCTGAAAACTAGAAGACATTGATGAAGAAAACTGAAGACCATACAAGTAAATGGTAAGATATGCCATGTTCGTGGATTGGAAAAATTAATATTCTTGAAATATCCATATCACCCAAAGCAATCTAGAGATTTAATGTAATTCTTATCAAAGTACTCATGACATTTTTCAGAGCGCTAGAACAAAGAATGCTAAAGTTTGTACGGAACTACAAAAGACTCCAAGTAGCCAAAGCAGTCTGGAGAAAAAAAGAACAAAACTGGAGGTATTACCCACCCAGATTTCAGACTGTCTGACAAAGCTACAGTAGTCAAAACAGCATGGTACTACCAGAGAAACAGACCCATAGCTCAACGGAACAGAATAGAGAGCCCGGAAATAAACCCATGCACCTATAGTCATTTAATCTATGACAATGGAGGCAAGTATATACAATGGGGGAAAAGACAGTCTTTTCAATACGTGATGTTGGGAAAACTGAATAGCTACATGTATAAGAATGAAATTAGAACATTTTCTCACACCATATACAAAATTAAACTCAAAATGGATTAAAGACCTGAATGTGATACTGAAGCCATAAAACTCCTAAAAGAAAACACATGCAGTATGCTCTTTGGCATTGGTCTAAGCAATATTTTTTTTTTTTTTGGATCTGTCTTCTCAGGCAAGAAACAAAAGCAAAAATAAACAAAGGGACCTAATCAAACTAGGAAGCTTTTTTTTTCCTTTATCATCTTTATTGGAGTATAATTGCTTTACAATGGTGTTTTAGTTGCTGCTTTATAACAAAGTGAATCAGCTATACATACACATATATCCCTATATCTCTTCCTTCTTGCATCTCCCTCCCTCCCACTCTCCCTATCCCACCTCTCTAGGTGATCACAAAGCACCGAGCTGATCTCTCTGTGCTATGTGGCTGCTTCCTACTAGCTATCTATTTTACATGTGGTAGTGTATATATGTCCATGACACTCTCTCACTTTGCCCCAGCTTACCCTTCCCCCTCCCCGTGTCCTCAAGTCCATTCTCTAGTAGGTCTGCGTCTTTATTCCCGTCTTGCCCCTAGGTTCTTCATGACCTTTTTTTTTTTTTTTTTTAAGATTCCATATATATGTGTTAGCATACAGTATTTGTTTTTCTCTTTCTGACTTACTTCACTCTGCATGACAGACTCTAACTCCATCCACCTCACTACAAATACCTCCATTTCATTTCTTTTTATGGCTGAGTAATATTCCATTGTATATATGTGCCACATCTTCTTTATCCATTCATCTGTCGATGGACACATAGGTTGCTTCCATGTCCTGGCTATTGTAAATAGAGCTGCAATGAACATTTTGGTACATGACTTTTTTTGAATTATGGTTTTCTCGGGGTATATGCCCAGTAGTGGGATTGCTGGGTCGTATGGTAGTTCTATTTTTAGTTTTTTAAGGAACCTCCATACTGTTCTCCATAGTGGCTGTATCAATTTACATTCCTACCAACAGTGCAAGAGGGTTTGCTTTTTTCCACACCCTGTCCAACATTTATTGTTTGTAGATTTTTTGATGATGGCCATTCTGATTGGTGTGAGAAGATATCTCATTGTAGTTTTGATTTGCATTTCTCTAATGATTAATGATGTTGAGCATTCTTTCATGTGTTGGCAATCTGTATATCTTCTTTGGAGAAATGCCTATTTAGGTCTTCTGCCCATTTTTGGATTGGGTTGTTTGCTTTTTTGATATTGAGCTGCATGAGCTGCTTGTAAATTTTGGCGATTAATCCTTTGTCAGTTGCTTCATTTGCAACTATTTTCTCCCATTCTGAGGGTTGTCTTTTCGTCTTGTTTATGGTTTCCTTTGCTGTGCAAAAGCTTTTAAGTTTCATTAGGTCCCATTTGTTTATTTTTGTTTTTATTGCCATTTCTTTAGGAGGTGGGTCAAAAAGGATATTGCTCTGATTTATGTCATAGAGTGTTCTGCCTATGTTTTCCTCTAAGAGTTTGATAGTGTCTGGCTTTACATTTAGGTCTTTAATCCATTTTGAGTTTATTTTTGTGTATGGTGTTAGGGAGTGTTCTAATTTCATTCTTTTACATGTAGCTGTCCAGTTTTCCCAGCACCACTTATTGAAGAGGCTGTCTTTTCTCCATTGTATATTCTTGCCTCCTTTATCAAAGATAAGTTGACCATATGTGCGTGGGTTTATCTCTGGGCTTTCTATCCTGTTCCATTGATCTATATTTCTGTTTTTGTGCCAGTACCAAACTGTCTTGATTACTGAAGCTTTGTAATATAGTCTGAAGTCAGGGAGCCTGATTCCCCCAGCTCCATTTTTCTTTCTCAAGATTGCTTTGGCTATTCGGGGTCTTCTGTGTTTCCATACAAATTGTGAAATTTTTTGTTCTAGTTCTATGAAAAATGCCAGTGGTAGTTTGATAGGGATTGCATTGAATCTGTAGATTGCTTTGGGTAGTATAATCATTTTCACAATGTCGATTCTTCCAATCCAAGAACATGGTATATCTCTCCATCTGTTTGTATCATGTTTGATTTCTTTCATCAGTGTCTTATAGTTTTCTGCATACAGGTCTTTTGTCTCCTTAGGTAGGTTTATTCCTAGGTATTTTATTCTTTTTGTTGCAATGGTAAATGGGAGTGTTTTCTTAATTTCACTTTCAGATTTTTCATCATTAGTGTATAGGAATGCAAGAGATTTCTGTGCATTAATTTTGTATCCTGCTACTTTACCAAATTCATTGATTAGCTCTAGTAGATTTCTGGTAACATCTTTAGGATTCTCTATGTATAGTATCATGTCATCTGCAAATGGTAGGATTGTATTGCTATAAACTTCCCTCTTGGAACTGCTTTTGCTGCATCCCATAGGTTTTGGGTCATCGTGTTTTCATTGTCATTTGTTTCTAGGTATTTTTTGATTTCCTCTTTGATTTCTTCAGTGATCTCTTGGTTATTAAGTAGTGTATTGCTTAGCCTCCATGTGTTTGTATTTTTTACAGATTTTTTCCTGTAATTGATATCTATTCTCATAGCGTTGTGGTCAGAAAAGATACTTGATATGACTTTTCTTAAATTTTCTTAAATTTACCAAGGCTTTATTTGTGACCCAAGATATGATCTATCCTGGAGAATGTTCCATGAGCAGTTGAGAAGAAAGTGTATTCTGTTGTTTTTGGATGGAATGTCCTACAAATATCAATTAAGTCCATCTTGTTTAATGTATCATTTAAAGCTTGTGTTTCCTTATTTATTTTCATTTTGGATGATCTGTCCTTTGGTGAAAGTGGGGTGTTAAAGTCCCCTACTATGATTGTGTTACTGTCGATTTCCTCTTTTATGGCTGTTAGTATTTGCCTTATGTATTGAGGTGTTCCTATGTTGGGTGCATAAATATTTACAATTGTTATATCTTCTTCTTGGATTGATCTCTTGATCATTATGTAGTGTCTTTCTTTGTCTCTTAAAATAGTCTTTATTTTAAAGTCTATTTTGTCTGATATGAGAATTGCTACTCCAGCTTTCTTTTGATTTCCATTTGCATGGAATATCTTTTTCCATCCCCTCACTTTCAGTCTGTATGTGTCCCTAGGTCTGAAGTGGGTCTCTTGTAGACAGCATATATATGGGTCTTGTTTTTGTATCCATTCAGCCAGTCTATGTCTTTTGGTTGGAGCATTTATTCCATTTACATTTATGGTAATTATCAATATGTATGTTCCTATTACCATTTTCTTAATTGTTTCGGGTTTGTTTTTGTAGGTCTTTTCCTTCTCTTGTGTTTCCTGCCTAGAGAAGTTCCTTTAGCATTTGTTATAAAGCTGGTTTGGTGGTGCTGAATCCTCTTAGCTTTTGCTTGTCTGTAAAGGTTTTTATTTCTCTGTCAAACCTTAATGAGATCCTTGCTGGGTAGAGTAATCTTGGTTGTAGGTTCTTCCCTTTCATCACTTTAAATATGTCCTGCCACTCCCTTCTGGCGTGCAGAGTTTCTGCTGAAAGATCAGCTGTTAGCCTTATGGGGATTCCCTTGTATGTTATTTGTTGTCTTTCCCTCGCTGCTTTTAATATTTTTTCTTTGTATTTAATTTTTGATAGTTTGATTAATATGTGTCTTGGTGTGTTTCTCTTTGGATTTATCCTGTATGGGACTCTCTGTGCTTCCAGGACTTGATTAACTATTTCGTTTCCCATATTAGGGAAGTTTTCAACTATAATCTCTTCAAATATTTTCTCAGTCCCTTTCTTTTTCCTCTTCTTCCTCTGGAGCCCCTATAATTCGAATGTTGGTGCGTTTAATGTTGTCCTAGAGGTCTCTGAGACTGTTCTCAGTTCTTTTCATTCTTTTTTCTTTATTCTGCTCTGCAGTAGTTATTTCCAGTATTTTATCTTCCAGGTCACTTATCCATGCTTCTGTGTCAGCTATTCTGCTATTAAAACTAAGAAGCTTTTGTAAAATGAAGGAAACCATCAACAAAATAAAAAGACAACATACTGAATGAGAGAAGATATTTGCAAATATGTCTGTTAAGGGGTTAATATACAAAATATATAAAGAATGCGTACTACTCAAAAACCCAGTTGAAAAATAGGCAGAGGACCTAAATAGACATTTTTCCAAAGAAGGCATACAGATGGCCAACAGGCACATGAAGAGATGCTCAACATCATTAATCATTAGGGAAATGCAAATCAAATCACAATAAGATATCAACTTACACCTGTGAGAATGGCTATTGTCAAAAAGACAAGAAATAACAAGTGTTGGCAAGGGTGTGGAGAACAGCAAACCCTTGTACATTGTTTGTGGAAATGTAAATTGGCATAGACACTATGGAATTCCTCAGAAATTAAAAATAGTACTACCGTATGGTCCAGCAATTCTAGTCCTGGGTATATATCTGAAGAAAATATAAACGTTAATTTGAAATGATATATGTACCCCAGTATTCATAGCAGCATTATTTATGATTGCCAAGATATGGAAGCAACCTAAGTGCCCATCCATAGGTGAGTGGATAAAGAAGATGTGGTCGATGTATACTGGAATATTACTCAGCCATTAAAAAGAATGAAATTTTGCCATTTGCAACAACATGTATGGACCTTGAAAGTATTATGCTTAGTGAGAGAAGTCAGAGATTGAAAGACAAATATTGTATGTTTTCACTTATATGTGGAATCTAAAAAATAAAACCAGTGAATGAATATAACAAAACAGAAACACACTTACAGATACAGAGAACAAATTAGTGGTTACCAGTTGGGGGAGGAAAGGGAGAACAGGAAAAGTAAGGGAAGGGGATTAAGAGGTACAAAATTCTAGGTATAAAATAAATAAAATACAATGATGTAATGTACAGTACAGTCAATATGGCCAATATTTAGCTTTATATGGAGTATAAACTATAAAAATATCTAATCACCGTGTTGTAAACCTGAAACTAATATGTTTTAAGTGAACTATACTTTGATTAAAAACTTTACAAACATTAATTGCAATATTGATTACAAAGTAAAATTCAAAATATCATTATGAAATTCAGGCGCTACAGTTTAATTGTAAAATGGAGGACTACATATGGTGAAAATACATTGGAAATATCCATTCACAATTCAGCCAATGATGTAAATAATCAAGTTTGTATGGAAAATAGGAAGTGATAATTATCTGAATTCTTACTTAAGGTGTAGTAGATTCAATGAAAAAGTTGAGAAATTTAATGTCATGTTATAGTATTCTATCTTTAGAATTTTTAAAATAACAGATGATAAATATTTTGAAGATCTGCTTTGCTAAGCTTTATTCTGTAAATTCACACATAATTTCAACTAATAAGTATATTAAGTATGTATATATATAATCCATACAACTTATGTTTGATCCTCTGCTCTGTCTATAGTATTGTCTCAGTGCAATGCCATATACAGAAACCTTACTTCTAAGTAATTTACAATGTAGTTGAAAAGACATACCTCTTTATATCAGATTAGAAATAACAAGTGTCAAAATGCGGGATTCAGATGATAATTTCAATGGTAGTTTACAGAAGAGGAGAAAAATATGCATAAGTATTGCTGGGAATAAAAAAATATGTATATATAATATATATTTGTATGTGCATGTTTGTGTATATACATTTATATTCATATAACGATAGGTATTGTCCCAAACAAAGTATGGGCTAAAGAATCAGAAACCTGTCTTCAAATCCTCGCTTGCTCATCTATCATCTCTGTGACCTGGAGCAATTGTTAGAACTTTTGTCTCTTCATTTGTCCAATGAAAATATTAATATCTACATCACTGAATTTTTGTAAGAGTTAAATATAATAATGTTTGCAAAACACCAATTTGTAGTGGACAATAAATTGTGATTATGTATCAATTATCAATTATATCCATATCCTTAGTAACTCTATAAAAAGAAAATGTGTGTTCTTGTGAGTAAAAATTTTATAGTGTATAGTTTAATAATTTTTCCATTAGTTTTTTGCACTATTCAGCTACAAAAATACCACAAATACATGACAGCAGGACATTCACAATTGTCAGATTAAAGAATGCATTGTAAGTTTGTTGCTAAGCCAGCAGAAGATATGGTTGTCATACTTTACTGAGGTGTCAGAGCATATGAGACTTTGAGCAGTGATGAGTGAGTTTGGTCAAAATGTTGAAATCATGCACACAAGCCATTTTTTTTTTTTTAATCAGTCATCAATTTTATACACATCACTTTATACATGTCAATCCCAATCGCCCAATTCAGCACACCATCATCCCCACCCCACCGCAGTTTTCCCCCCTTAGTGTCCATACCTTTGTTCTCTATATCTGTGTCTCAACTTCTGCCCTGCAACCCGGTTCATTTGTACCATTTTTCTAGGTTCCACATACATGCGTTAATATACGATATTTGTTTTTCTCTTTCTGACTTACTTCACTCTGTATGACAGTCTCTAGATCCATCCACGTCTCAACAAATTACTCAATTTCGTTCCTTTTTATGGCTGAGTAATATTCCATTGTATATATGTACCACCACTTCTTTATCCATTCGTCTGTCGATGGGCATTTAGGTTGCTTCCATGACCTGGCTATTGTAAATAGTGCTGCAATGAACATTTGGGTGCATGTGTCTTTTTGAATTATGCTTTTCTCTGGGTATATGCCCAGTAGTGGGATTGCTGGATCATATGGTAATTCTATTTTTAGTTTTTTAAGGAACCTCCATATTGTTCTCCATAGTGGCTGTATCAATTTACATTCCCACCAACAGTGCAAGAGGGTTCCCTTTTCTCCACACCCTCTCCAGCATTTGTTGTTTGTAGATTTTCTGATGATGCCCATTCTAACTGGTGTGAGGTGATACCTCATTGTAGTTTTGATTTGCATTTCTCTAATAATTAGTGATGTTGAGCATCTTTTCATGTGCTTTGTGGCCATCTGTATGTCTTCTTTGGAGAAATGTCTATTTAGGTCTTCTGCCCATTTTTGGATTGGGGTGTTTGTTTCTTTAATAATGAGCTGAATGAGCTGTTTATATATTTTGGAGATTAATCCTTTGTCCGTTGATTCGATTGCAAATATTTTCTCCCATTCTGAGGGTTGTCTTTTCGTCTTGTTTATGGTTTCCTTTGCTGTGCAAAAGCTTTGAAGTTTCATTAGGTCCCATTTGTTTATTTTTGTTTTTATTTCCATTACTCTAGGAGGTGGATCAAAAAAGATCTTGCTGTGACTTATGTCAAAGAGTGTTCTTCCTATGTTTTCCTCTAAGAGTTTTATAGTGTTCAGTCTTACATTTAGGTCTCTAATCCATTTTGAGTTTATTTTTGTGTGTGGTGTTAGGGAGTATTCTAATTTCATTCTTTTACATGTAGCTGTCCAGTTTTCCCAGCACCACTTACTGAAGAGACTGTCTTTTCTCCATTGTATATCCTTGCCTCCTTTGTCATAGATTAGTTGACAATAGGTGCGTGGGTTTATCTCTGGGCTGTCTATCTTGTTCCATTGATCTATGTTTCTGTTTTTGTGCCAGTACCATATTGTCTTGATTACTGTAGCTTTGTAGTATAGTCTGAAGTCAGGGAGTCTGATTCCTCCAGCTCCGTTTATTTCCCTCAAGACTGCTTTGGCTATTCGGGGTCTTTTGTGTCTCCATACAAATTTTAAGATGATTTGTTCTAGTTATGTAAAAAGTGCCATTGGTAATTTGATAGGGATTGCATTGAATCTGTAGATTGCTTTGGGTAGTATAGTCATTTTCACAATGTTGATTCTTCCAATCCAGGAACATGGTATATCTCTCCATCTGTTGGTATCATCTTTAATTTCTTTCATCAGTGTCTTATCGTTTTCTGCATACAGGTCTTTTGTCTCCCTAGGTAAGTTTATTCCTAGGTATTTTATTCTTTTTGTTGCAATGGTAAATGGGAGTGTTTCCATAATTTCTCTTTCAGATTTTTCATCATTAGTGTATAGGAATGCAAGAGATTTCTGTGCATTAATTTTGTATCCTGCAACTTTACCAAATTCATTGATTAGCTCTAGCAGTTTTCTGGTGGCAGTTTTAGGATTATCTATGTATAGTATCATGTCATCTGCAAACAGTGACAGTTTTACTTCTTCTTTTCCAATTCGTATTCCTTTTATTTCTTTTTCTTCTCTGATTGCCGTGGCTAGGACTTCCAGAACTATGTTGAATAATAGTGGTGAGAGTGGACATCCTTGTCTCGTTCCTGATCTTAGAGGAAATGCTTTCAGTTTTTCACCATTGAGAATGATGTTTGCTGTGGGTTTGTCATATATGGCCTTTATTATGTTGAGGTAGGTTCCCTCTATGCCCACTTTCTGGAGAGTTTTTATCATAAATGGGTGTTGAATTTTGTCAAAAGCTTTTTCTGCATCTATTGAGACGATCATATGGTTTTTATTCTTCAATTTTTTAATATGGTGTATCACATTGATTAATTTGCATATATTGAAGAATCCTTGCATCCCTGGGATAAATCCCACTTGATCGTGGTGTATGATCCTTTTAATGTGTTGTTGGTCTCTGTTTGCTAGTATTTTGTTGAGGATTTTTGCATCTATATTAATCAGTGATACTGGTCTGTAATTTTCTTTTTTTGTAGTGTCTTTGTCTGGTTTTGGTATCAGGGTGATGGTGGCCTCATAGAATGAGTTTGGGAGTGTTCCTTCCTCCACAATTTTTTGGAAGAGTTTGAGAAGGATAGGTGTTAGCTTTTCTCTAAATGTTTGATAGAATTCACCTGTGAAGCCATCTGGTCCTGGACTTTTGTTTGTTGGAAGATTTTTAATCACACTTTCAATTCAGTACTTGTGATTCATCTATTCATACTTTCTGTTTCTTCCTGGCTCAGTCTTGGAAGGTTTTACCTTTCTAAGAATTTGTGATTTTCTTATAGGTTGTTCATTTTATTGGCATATAGTTGCCCGGAGTATTCTCATAATTTTTTGTATTTCTGTAGTGTCTATTGTAACTTCTCCTCTTTTATTTCCAATTTTATTTCCTCTTTTATGATGAGTGTATTCTTCAATTCTACATTGGAAGATAAAATGTCTTGCTTACTTTTTCCATAAAATGAGGGGATATATATACATAAAGCATTTTTTATGAAGTAAATGTTGTGGAATACATTTTTATTTCTAATGGTCTGAATAAAATTATATTTATTTTGCTTCTTACACAAAAGAAGTTTCTAAGAGAACAAGAAACCATCAGTTAAAGCTATCTCTGTCAATTAAATCCCACAAAAGAGTATTTTTCATTACAACAGTTATTTATAATCCAAATACCATCACCAATTGTCCTTTAAAAGTTGTGGTTCATTCCTTCACTGCTCTAGATAACAAAGTAGGCATGCTGTTCCAAATACAATGGGTACCTAACTTACTCTATGATGAGAACTCAGATTATGGATAGGAATGGAGCTAGGCCTTAATTTTTGGCTCTTCTACCATATGACCTTCAGCAAGTGTTCCAGGTTCTCAGGTCTACATAAGAAAGTGCCCCCCAAACTTGGGGGCAGCTTCACTAGGTCCAGGTAGCTCACTCACCTGGCTGACAGGGTGGTGATGGCTGTCAGCTGGGAGCTCAGCCACAGCCATGGCACCAAATGCCCAAGTTCTCCACCTGGGCCTCTTCATGGCTGCTTGACCTTCCCCTTGGCCTGGTGACTAGCTTCTAAAAGTAACCATTCCAAAGGAACTCACTATAATTACAAACACACCCAGATTAAGAGGAGGGAACATAAACCTGAGCTCTCTGTGGGAAAGAGTATCTCTGAGACATAGTCAGAAGCCAGTGTACGGTGGGGAATACTGTTGGAGCCATTTTTGGAAAACACAATCTGTCATAGAAACTTACTTTATATCACTTAACTTCAGTTTCCTCATCTTCATAATAATATGCTAGGCATGCTTCTGATCACTTTACATGTATTAATTAATTAAATCCTCACAACAAGCTCTCAGTTAGGTGCCCCATTTCACAGATGAGAAAAATGATGCACAGAAAAATAAGTTGCCTGAAGTGACAGGGTTAGTAAAATACAGAAGCAGAACTCAAAGCCGTGTAATCTAGTTCCAAAGGCCATATCCTTTGTAGCTAATTTTTGTAAGAATAACTAAAAAACTGTAGAGAAAGTGCTTTGCACAACATCTGACTCATTCCGAATGCGCAATAGTTATAAATGGTTTTGCTGTAGGTGTTATTACTAATACATAGTACAGTGAATCAAGGGGTGTTTTCTCTTTGGCAATGGTTTTACTTATTCGGAAAAGTAAATTTACTCAGACTTAAGGAATATGCAAAAAAGGAATAATGAAAGACAAAGTTGGAAACTGTCATTACTGGATGTCTAGAAAAAATAGTGAAATAGGAATAAGAATCTCTGATGAGGGACTAAAAAGTTAAATAGCATCTCATTTCAAAGTACCTGAAAATATGATAGACTCAACAAGCACACTTTTTAAAAGGACTGTTAAATAGGAAGGAAGTATTAAATAGGAAGGAAGTAGTATTAATGCAGGCTTAAGTTTAGTTGACTAAAATATACCTAGGAGCACCAAAGTTAATAAAAATAGCATTAGGAAATGAATGATAGAACAGTTAAAAAGTGATCTGTATTTTTAGAAAAAAATATGGTTAGCTTTTTATGTTGTGCCATTATTATTACCAGATTGTATTCAAACTGGTAATAAAAATGAAAAAGGTGTATAATCCTAAAAACTGGTAATATAAACCTTTGGTCTCCATACCCTATCTTAACCTCAGAATAAAAACACTGACCTTACTCTCACATTAAAGACACCTTTAGAATTTTAATTTTGCGTGTCACCAGTCTCAGACTCCTAAAGTATTTCTGACATTATATTCCAAGTAATGCTCTGTTGTTGACACTTGTCCATCTCTCAAATAAAAGCACTTTTTGAAAATTATCTTTAACGTATAAATCATGAATCTGTGAATGAGAAAAAATAGTGGAAGGTAAAACTAAGATCTAATAGATCCACTTTATGCTTGTTAATGGCAACTGACCTGGGTTTGCCAGTATATATCCCTGTTTATGAGTTTTTGTGTCACATAGTAAGAAAACAAACAAACAAAAAACAGTATATACCTTCTAGGTTGGTGTCCTCTGTTTTACCTAACCAAAAATTGAAAACTGCCTGTCTGAGACCTGGGTGGTAGTCTTTTGGTTCAGTTCTCAAAGTCTTTGATATGTTAAATAGAATCAGTTCCAAGGATGTGCAGTTTGGGAGCAAGCCCAGGAGTTTATAAACAAGTGTGTGGAATTGCTTTCCTGAGCTCCTGTCTCTCCATGTTCTTCCCAATACTTTCCGAATCTCTATGACTCTTCTTTAAGGTCCTTTGTCTAGAAAGCCAGCTGGGGCTTTATTTGTTCCACTCTGCTGTGCACTTCTGCAACTGGATCTACATCCAGGACCAAGGGAGAGGAGGACAGAGAGATAAAGAAATACAATGGGACTCTACCCTCTCAGAACCACAGCTTCAGTGAAGGAAGAGGAAGTGTTTTCCTTCTTGAGAGTTTTGGCTCCTGTGGGCTCCCATTACTGACCACCACCACCAGTCTACCGCATGATTACTTGAGGGTTGGGCATGAGAGAACAGGAGAAAAAAAAGAGAGAGAGAGAGAGAGAAAGAAAGAAAGAAACAAAGAGGGAAGGGATTTCCACATTCTCTCCTGAGCATTAGGAATTCCATTTCCCACTTCCGGAGCTAAAGTGAGCTGGTGGCCATTTCCAGGTTTCCAGTCCATTCCGTCCAGGCTCCAGCCAAAGCACTGGGGAAAAAAGGGAAGAGGGAGGGAGGGAAGGATGGCAAATTCATTGCCAGCTCGGTAGTACTACAAATTTTGGTATTTTTCAGTATGCCTGCTTCTACTTACTTTTCAGAGTCCTCAAATAGGGGGTATTGTGCCCAGAGTTAACAGATAAACAGGTGAAAGAGGATGTGGTATTCCATACTTTCCGGAGCCCTTTCCTCTGATTCTTTAGGGTGAAAGTCATGTAACCTACAGTATATTTTTGTAGGTAGGTCTGATTTTTTTTTTTTAATTTGCTTATTCAAGAGAAAGTCTACTTTAAACATTTCTCTGGTGGAAGTAAGAAATTAGAATTCATAACAGGACACTTTTATATACATTACCTTCATGAGGACTTCATAGTAGCTCTCCTGCAAGGAAAATTAGGTTGAATATTTTGAAACACAATCCACAGTTTATTATTAATAAACTTGTATTTGGCCTTGAGATTTTCCTTTGGTAAGTTATTAATAGGTTATTCTGAAAAAAGAATATATTTATGCTTATTTACCCTTAAGTTTTAGGGTTTTTTCCTTTTTATTTTTCAATTCTCCAATCTTCCCTGCCTTCTCTACTTACATGACAGCAAATTTTAATTTCTATAACTATAGAACAATATCTAGGAAAATAGTAATGATACTGCCTATCCCAGTTTATTAAATTTCCTGAGTTCTAATGTTTTGAGAAATGATGCACATCACATATTTTACTGATAAGTCATTCAGGTTTATCTAAACTTACAGACTATTGAGCACCTATGAGGGAAAAGCAGTCAGTTATATTAATATCAGTTCCTGTCAGACATGACACAGTTCAGTATTTCATCAGCTGATGAGAACTGCACAGCATGATATACCAACTGGGATTTATCATGGTCCTTTGTCTTAAAGTTCTCTGATAATAAAGATAAACCTAAAAAAACATTGCTAGCAGTATATAGCCTAACAATTCAATTTTTAAAATAAAGTACGTGTAGAACAGGTCACACATTTCTTGATTTTGTTTTAGCAGACATAAATCTGTGTGTGTGTGTGTGTGTGTGTGTGTGTGTGTGTGTGTGTAAAAATACTTTCCAACTGTATTCCAGTCAATACCCAGAGACTTTAATTTTCTGAGGACAATGAAATTTCAAACATCGATAAGGGAAATTATATGGCAAGGTATGTACTTCATTAATATTTGTGGTATTTCAATAACTATACTCATGTATGTACCTTTAATACATGCTTTTCTATATAAACTACTTTGTACTTTTTAATGTATAACCCATCTTTTATCATTATCTTAGGCAACCACTTAAAGTTCCTCAAATCATAAATGTATTTTTTGAAATAGAAAACTGTGTTTTAACTTAGATTATTTATTATGTAATTTGATGAAAATATTTATATATTTTACATTTTATAGATCCCCACTACCAAATTACACTGTATTTATTTTTCTTTTTATTTAAATTTATTTATTTTATTTATTTATTATTTTTGGCTGCGTTGTGTCTTCTTTCCTGCGTGCAGGTTTCTTCTAGTTGCAGCGAGCGGGGGCTACTCTTCTCTGCGGTGCGCAGGCTTCTCACTGCGGTGGCTTCTTTTGTTGCGGAGCATGGGATCTAGGCCTGCGGGCTTCAGTAGTTGTGGCATGTGGGCTTCAGTAGTTGTGACTCACGGGCTCTAGAGCGCAGGCTCAGTAGTTGGGGTGCATGGGCTTAGTTGCTCCGCGGCATGTGGGATCTTCCCAGACCAGGGCTCAAACCCGTGTCCCCTGCATTGGCAGGTGGATTTTTAACCACTGCCCCACCAGGGAAGCCCTGTATTTATTTTTCTAGCATTCTTGCTACTTTTATCATAAGTACATGACAACAGAAAATTAAAAAATCATTTCATATATATCATAAATAATTTGTTTGTAATTTTCTTATTCTCAGTTAAATATACTCACTCCAATTATATGATTAGAAATTTAGTAAAGTGTAAAATTCGTTAAACATAGTTGATTGAACATATAGATTTAACTCCATTTCCTCAGGAAACTTCACCAAAATGAGTAAGAGAATATAGAAGGTTTACACTAACAAGGGCAAAGTAAAGGAGAAGAAAATACATCACGTGAGAAAGGTCAACATGTCAACAAAATTGCAGAAAATGAAAATCAAATGGAGAAGTGGTAGCTCACTTAGCAATGGAACTTGGTAGCACTGCCTGTAGGAAGAGAAACTACTTTCAGTTTGTGCTATTCTGTTGGGTAAATACCAAGGAGTGGAATTGTCGGAAGATATGTGTATGTTCCTCTGTAGCAGATACTGCCAAATAGTCCCCCAAAGTGGTAGCATCACTTTCAACTAAAATATAGAATCACTGTAGATCTTCTTTATCCATTCATCTATTGATGCACACAGATTTTTCCATATCTTGGCTATTGAGAATAATGCTGTAATGGACATGGGAGTGCAGATAACTTTTTCATATCCTGTTTTTATTTCCTTTGGATGTATACCCAGAAACAGGATTGCTGGGTCACATGGTAGCTCTATTTTTAATTTTTTAATTAAATTTTTTAATTATTTTTTTAATTTTCTGAGGAACATCCATACAGTTTTCCATATTGGCTGTACCAATTTGCATTCCCACCAACAGTACACAAGGGTTCCCTTTTCTTTACATCCTTGCCATCATGTATCTCTTGTCTTCTTGATAATTGCCATTCTAACACTTGTGAGGTGATATATCATTGTGGTTTTCATTTACATTTCCCTGATGACTAGTGATATTGAGCATCTTTTCATGTACCTGTTGGACATTTGTATGTCTTCTTTAAAGAAATGTCTGTTCAGTTCCTCTGCCTATTTTTTATTTAACTGTACGTTTTTGTTGTTGTTGCTGTTGTTGTTATTGAGTTGTGTGAGTTCTTTATATATTTTATATTTATCAGATATATCAGGTATATGGTTTGCAAATATTTTGCCCCATTCTATAGGTTGCCTTTTCATTATTTTTATTGTTTTTTTGCTGTGCTGAAGCTCTTTAGTTTGATGTAGTCCCACTGTTTATTTTTGCTTTCGTTGCTGGTGCTTTTGCTGTCATATTCTAAAAAAATGATTGCCAAGACCTATATCAAGGAGCTTTGTTTTCTTCTAGAAGTTTTACAGTTTCAGGTTTTATGTTTAAGTTTCTAATTCATTTTGAGTTAATTTTTGTGAGTGGTGTCTGGTCAAGTCCAAGTTCACTTTTCTGTATGTTGTTATCCATCATTTATTGAAGAGACTATCCTTTTGCCATTGAGTATTTTTAGCTCCCTTGACATATATATTTGATTGTTTATGTTGGAGTTTATTTTGGAGCCCTCTATTCTGTTCTAGTGGCCTATGTGTGTATTTTTATGCTGGTACCATACTGTTTCAATTCATATAGCTTTGTAGTATAGTTTGAAATCAGGCGTGTGATGCCTCTAGCATTGTTATTCTTTCTCAGAATTGCTTTGGCTATTGGGGTCTTTTGTGATTCCATAAATTTTAGGATTTTTTTTATATTTCTATGAAAAATGTCATTGGAATTTTGATAGGGATTGCATTGAATCTTTAGTTGCTTCCGCGTAGTGTGGACATTTTAACAATATTAATTCTTCCAATCCATGAACATGGGATATCTTTCCATTTTTTTGTATTCTCTTCAATTTCTTTATCAAAATATTGTAGTTTTCTTTGTACAGGTCTTTCACTTCCTTGATTAAATTTATGCCTAAGTATTTTACTGTTTTTTATGCTATTGTGAATGGGACTTTTATGTACAACATCATTAGAAAATTGATACAAAAATATATATAACAAAAATGACAAACATAAAATTAATATTGCTAATAAATAACACTTATATTGGGTTGGCCAAAAAGTTCATTCAGGTTTTTCTGTAAGATATTATGGGAAATCCTGAATGAACTTTTTGGCCAACCCAATAAATTAATAGAAGATAAGCAACCAATAGAAAAAGAACAAAGGATATAAAAGGCAATTCATAGAAAAGTATAAACAAATGACCAATAAAAATATGAAAAAAAAATGTGGAGCATTAGTGGCAATTAGGAAACTTCAATTAAAATAACAATGTTTAACTCCACATATTGTCAAAAGATAAAAGAGTGACTAACATTAATTATAGGGATTAGCAGGGTGAAAGGTTAGGGTGCTCACTTACATTATTGTGCGTTTTAGAAATGTTTAGGAATGTAACATGGAAATATGTGTTAAAACAAATAATAAACATACCCTGGCCCAGAGCTCCTGCTCTTGGGAACTGAAATATAAGTATCATCATGACAATGTTTACTGCAGCATAGTTTATAAAGTATTTCTTGCAAGTGGGAGATTGTTGACACATATACTACAGATACATCACAGTGAATTAACTACAACCATTGACCTGGAGAGATTTCCATGTTATAATTGATAATTGATGAAAACAATCTAAAGTTTATTGATATTATCTCAGTATTGAAAAATCAATAACACTAAATCCTTCTGTTCATAAATATGTAAACATATATCTACACAGCAGTGTGTCAACATTTTAGGAAAATGATATTTGAAGAGGAAAGAAGGAAGAAAAGGTGGAAATAAGCCAGATTTCTAAATGACATTTTAAAGTAAATGTTCATACAAAAAGAACATACATGTTATGATCTCATATATATATATATATATATATATATATATAGTCATGAATGTTTTGAATATAGAAATATAGAGAAATTGAGAGGTACTAAAATGAAGTTTTAATCTGAAGGTCGATATCTGAATAGCTTCTTCTAAAAGAAAACATTAGAAACCACTGAATCAGATATTTTACTTTCCATCTGCAGTATTGATATATGTTGGGAAATATTCTTATTTTGGGTGGTTTGTTTTTTTGGAAATGAAGTTCACATACCCTATAAACAGAGAAATAAGGAAGTGGTAGAGAAAGAAGGGATGTATAAGAAAGTAATTTAAAAGTTCTCAAAACGTAGGGACTGTTATCCCACGTTTAACAAATACAAACAAAACCTAAAAGTACTAACTAAAAGATATATAGCCTGCTCATTCCATTTACAGAGTTATAGTAATCTCATATTAGACGTTAGTGAATTAATCATTTATTTATTCACTCATTCAACTTTTCAGGCATTTATAAAAACTAAATATATACTCAAAATATGCTAAAGCATTGTAGATATAAGAATGGTAAAGCCCATGTCTGGCTTGTGGCAGTTACAAGAAGTTGAGGTGATAGCGTGATCCAGTAGTTGTAGTATAATATGATTCAGGCTAAAAGCAGAGGTGCATGCTATATACCATTAATGTGTGCTATATAAGAAGAATGTTACTGCCTACAACAGTGGTTTTCTAACATTTTAACAGTATCATCCTTAATTTTTAAATGAAATTGTAGACCAAACCCTAATATTAAAATAGGGTAGTAATTTAAGAATCCAAATATATTTTATAAGTTCAAAATTTTAAGGTTTTCAAGGGCAATTTTGAGTTAACAAGCATTTGAAATCAGGGATAGACTTGAGAGTTGCTGCAACAATATCCAATTTGTATTTGTAGTTTTGCAGTAGGCAAAAAAAAAAAAAAAAAAATTCACATGGATAGTAATTTCAATTGGAAAGATTTTGTTTCAATTGGAATATTAAAATAACCATTCTTGAGTTGTAGTTGAATCAGTTTCAAGATTTTTACTACCTGCTTCCACCCCTTACTTAGAGTAATGCAACAAGCCGAAAAAAATCTGTAAATTTGTAGTGAGATGAATTATGCCATGATCAGAACACTGAGTAGACATGCATTATCTTCTGCAGGAATTTAATTAGCAGAGTACTCCCATGCTATCCAATTCAATAGAACAAATAAGTACCAAGCACCGACTTTATGACAAGCACTGTGCCAATCTGTCCTTGTGGCACTTACAGCCATTAAACAAATAACTGCCAAGGGATTACTAACATGGAAAAGGCACAGGTGCTTAGAGAAACTAGTCTAGGGAGTCAGGTATAGCTTTCTAAAAGAAGTGAGGCTTGAAAGATGACTAGGAGTCAGCAAGATGAGTGGTTCATAGGGTGGGGATAGAGAGAAGAGATTTTTCAACAGAGGAAAAGGCTCAAAGCAGAACAAACAGCATAGTAAACTCAGAAATTAATGGAGTCCCTCAGCAATTCATTCATTCATTCATTCATTCATTTACCAAATACTCATTGAGGGCCAAGTAATGCCTGATACTGTTCTAGGCCCTGGAGACACTTCAGTAAACAAAACAGACAAAAAAAAAAAAATCTCTGCCCTCATAGAGCATACATTTTAAGGGGAAATGGCTTAAAAAATTAAACATATCGAGTGTCAGATGTTGTTAAGTTCTTTGAAGACAGGGATAAGAATGGAGAGTAATATGGATTACTCGGGTAGGATGTAGCAGGAGTTGCAATATAAAAAGGGGAATCAGGGAAGGCTTTATTAATACAGTAATGTTTGAATAAAGACCTGATGTAAGGGAGAGAGAAAACCATACAGACAGCTGGATAAGAGCAAGTACTAAAGGCCCAATGGCAGGAGAATGCTTTGGATGCCCAAGATTCTGAAGGAGGCCAGTGTGTCTGGAGCAGACTACTTGATACAAAAAAGGAGGTAGAAGATGCAAAACAGGGTCACAGGGAATGGATGGGGAGCAAAATCATGCAATGCTTGGTAGGCAATTAATAGGGCAGTTGGCTTTACTCTAGGAGAATGGAAAGCCATCAGAAGGCCCAGAGCCCAGTGATAATATGATCTGATGTATTTTCTAAGATCACTGCCTGCTGAGTTGAGAATAGACAGTAGAAGGGCAAAGCCTTAACAGAGGGAGTTTGAGAGGGGAGCAGCTTTATCTGATGTGGTTGGAAATGTAGGCAGGGTGAAGCCATGGGTGAACTGTAGGCAAGCCATGGGTGAACTTGTAATCCAAGGTAAATATTTTAAACTTTAATGTAAAGATGATGGGAAGTCATCAAAATTTTTTATACAAGGGGATGTAATGAACAGATTTCTGTGTTCAAAACTGCACTATCCAATACGGTAGCCACTAGCCAGCCACATGAGGTTATTGCATGCTTGAAATGTGGCTAGTTTTAACTGGAATGTGCTCTAAATATAAAATATGTGTCAGATTTCAAATACTTTTTTCCTTCCTGAATATATAAGCAGAAGCCTTACTCATAGATTCATTATTGTTAAATTAAGATTCTTGTTTATTTTTACACAGAACATTTTGTGAAAATATGTTGAGTTAAAATACATAGCTTGTTAAAATATTTTTTAACTTAATATTTGTCACTGGAAAATTACACTTCTTTTATTTTGTATAACAGTTTTAATTTAGAAAGTGGCCAGCAGTCATTTCTTTGAGACTAGAAACAATTAAGCCCCCCACCATTCAGGACCCCGGATACGTACCTTATCATAGGATCCTTTTTTGTAGGTCTTCCATTCCTATGAAAATGTTCAGTGAAAATGACAACATGGATTTAAGTGAATAGAAAATGAGGTTCAGTGAAACATTTGATAGCATAACTTTAGTCGTTTACATTTCATTTTCATTATGTTTTGTGAAAATTTAGTCATTAACCTACAGTTTTCATGATTTTTGTCATATGTGCATAACAAATATACCTTATTTACTTGATATTTTGTCTACCCACTTTTAAACTTAAATTTTTAAATGAATTTATTTCAATATAATAAATAGAAAATTGTTTGCCACAGAAAAATAAAAAATGATCTTGATAAAAATGAAGCAGTGTTATCAAACTATAGCTATGTCCTGCTAAAATCTCTGAGTCTAAGGCCAGCTCTCATTTTGTTCAAAAAATATTTAGCCAGTAAGGAAGATGTTAAAGATATACCCACACTGCCCTGGGACTTTCTCCTTAAATACCCAGAAGAGCTGAGGGAGAAATGGAATGGAAATCAATTTTAAAGAGTGTGGTTCAATGTTATTTAATGCCATCTCCCAGAGCTACACAATCGTCTCCCTTAATGTGGGCATCCCCATACTTTGGTAAGCACTGTTATTTTGCATATCTGTGTTTCAAGTATGCCTTTTAAAAGTAGCAACCTCAGCTAAAATATGAAGTCCCCATTGTGTAACTTATTTTGAATTACTAATTTCATTCATTAATATTAGCATGTATTGACTTTTCCGTGTATGTGTGAACTGAACTCTGACATCCAAAGTGTGTATAAGTTAAAATATGTTGTACACGTACAAATAAAATAACTCAAGCGATAATAAAAAATATTGTTTTTCCTATGTTCACAGCTTGCAGACCAGGATTCTATAAAGCATTTGCTGGCAACACAAAGTGTTCTAAATGTCCTCCACACAGTTTAACCTACATGGAAGCAACTTCTGTCTGTCAGTGTGAAAAGGGTTACTTTCGAGCTGAAAAAGACCCACCTTCCATGGCATGTACCAGTAAGTCTGTCCATTTTGCATTTGAAAATCCTGTTTCCAACACTTTTGGTCTTTTTATTCTAAATTAAAAAACAAAAAGAAGTGACTATACAAAATCCTATACCATCAAGGCTATTTGTCTTTGATAATAGTCAAGGAAAAAGTTTCTCTGTCTTTCTTAGCATAATTGCTTTCCAGCTGTTTGCAAAGAACATATTTATTCCTCAAAAATCACATTGATCACTGACATGCATATACCAGCCTTGATCTGGAGGCCCTGCAAGTTTTTCCTAGGCATAATCTGTCCTTAGGAAGTTAAAGCAGTTTAAGGCTTTTTGAGGCTCTATAAGCAAAACTTCTGTTTTTTGTTTCAACCCTTGAACTTTTGAAGGCACATCAGTTTAGGACCATCAAGTTTGCTGTGTGTGGGAGCTTCAATATGGAACTTTGAAAGTCATTGTGCTATTGTTATATAGAAAAGTTCAAGTTTTCCTTGACATTTGTCTTTAAAGGAAGATATATTTGAGTTTGTCCACATTTCACCTCTCACTTTCTCTCTAATTTTGGGGTTGGAACCAATAGAATATTAAATCTAAATGTGAAGGTCATTTTAATGCATGCACCATGAATTTTAAATCATTTGTATTCTCCTATTATTAAAGTATCATAAATTATCTGTACACTATAAAAATAAAAGTGAATATATTAATGCATTGCTAAGATATGCAAAAGTAAAGTGTCACCTCTTAGTTATAAAAGTCTTGTTAAATACATAAATAAGATATAGTGAAAATTTGCCTTCTTGTTGATGATTTGGTGCCAAAATGTTGCTTATCTTATGTAATTCCATAGAGGCAGAAATGGATTGAAAATTATGTAATGCCACATATTCCTTAGAGACAGTGGAGATGTTCCATTTCTTTTAACTGATGAAGTTTATAGATTTGTGTACACTACTACAGACTTATAAAATATAAAATATTTTTATAGAATACATTTAATAAAAATACAACACATTCATTAGTAGATGTAATTTTTGCTTTCTGACTGTAAGTGCTGAGTGACTACTTTCTTCAAAAAATTGTAGCCTGAGAAATTGCTACCTAGATTTGTTTTTTTCTAGTAACGTATTCTAAGTTTATAAGTAGGAAAAGGAAAATTCTAAATATAATTTCTCACCTAATTGTGGAAATAGTTTTGAACAGGAAAAGATTTCTGTTACTATTTATATGTAATCCTTTTGCACAATTGCTGTATATTATTATATTATATTGTGGACAACATGCTCCAGCTTAGGTAGATGGTAGTGTTTCCAATGGCTACAGTTGTGCCAGGCAAGAATCCCTGAAAGCCTACATCAGAAACTAAATGGACTTCCTAGGAGAGTGATAGAGAAGAATCTGCTCTTTTTATTTTCTTAGAAGGCCATAAATAGACTATTGACAAAATGAAGGAATAAATTGTTCCCCATCAATATAACCCTTCAGTGAGGTGGCAGAGTAGGTAGTTGGGGAGGTTTAGTTCTTTGGAGTGAGAAACTATTAAGGAAATAAATATGAGATGTAATAAGGTCTATGAACCTCAGTCATTGTTGAATCTGATATGTGTACTTATTAGCTTAACATTTTATGTTTCTCTCTTTAAAAAAAACTTTTTTATGCTTGGTATTGTAAGTTACGTTTGCAATTATGCTAGCCTGCTTTAACTGTGCTAAGTGGAAGCAGAGAGGTTTAATTCTGGTCATCGCTGAGCAGAGCTTTAGACAGGGAACAGCATGCTGTATTGCCATAGGGATTAAAAGAGAGAACCCCAAAGAAAGGTGAAAACTTTTGTCAGATCTCCCCTTGTCCAGCCACAGGAAAATCCCCTCTCAAGGCTTCTCTCTGCTATTTCCTTGAGGACTTCTTTTCCTTGTTTTAGGAAAAGCTTAGCATGGTGTACTAGTAAGTTCACCATCTTTTAGAGTCAAATTATCTGAGTGTAAACCTTGGCTTTGGTACTTACTAGCTATGTAGCCTTGGGCAAATTATTTAACCCTTTACCCTCTGTTGCACCATTCTTAGTGTTAATAACGGTACCTACCTCATTCTGTTGTTATTTATAATGATTAAATAAGTTAGTATTTGAAAAGTGCTAAGAATAATACCTGGCACATAGCAGCTGCTATGTAATTGTTTGGTACAGAAAGCTGTTCTCTCACAATTTATTTTGAAATAATATTTGATAAGTTAGTATTCAAGCTGTTAAATACTTTATGTTGATAGTATTATGCTGGGCTCACAGCTTCCATCATCTACATTCCTACAAATTGAAAGAAATAACGTACTGAATTTGTAAGACCTTTTCACAAAATATATTAAGTCCTCTACCTCTATGCATATCTAAGTAAAGTTTTTTGAATTATACTCTGACTAGGTGAGAGACCCTAGCAATTATTATAATATATGCAGAAAAAGCAAGGACCATAAACTCCAAAGCATCATACTTCCTAAAAATTGAAAGATTAGATTGTTAGGGAAGAAAAACCAGGAAAATGGCAAGCCAAGAGGTCATTGAACAATTAGAGTTAAGAGGACCAAGGTAACTTCACCACGATACAGAACTTTTGAGGCCAAGGATCAAATAAGCAGTCAACCTTTCCGTTTTTCATTAACCGTAAACAATAGCCAAATTCTAATAGATTTTTAATAGATTGAAGCTCCCTTAACTTCTAGATCATGTGTCTCTGAATTAGCCATTCTTTATCACCTTTATTCCAATAATATATTATCTAAAGGTCAGAATTTGTGTCAGGTAGACAGTGATCACTTTCTGCTGTTTTTGACTTAGCATTTGAAGCTATGCTTTCAGAGAAACTTCCAGGCATTTAAAAGGAAGGTTTTTTTTTTAACTTGGTATCAGGGTCAGGGAGATTTTGAATGTTTGGGTTTAAAAGAAAATGGAGGACCAAAATATTGAAAATGACTAAGACATTTGGCTAGTAAATGGCCTAGTAGGGAAAGAGCTCCTAGATAGGTATTGTATGTAATCATATGAGTGATTTGATTCTAAGGACCTCAAGAGATCTTTCCCTGCTCCTTAGCACTGTCATCAAAACAACAGCAACCCTTAAGTTTCTGGTACAACAAAGCATGTGACTTCACCATTAAGAGTTTTATAATTTCTTTGCATTTTCACTGTAGAAATAGGTATTCTTTTAATTTCATAATCTTGAGACATATAATATATATGATATAATCACATAAATATTTTCATTAAGATTTTATTTTTAGAGCAGTTTTAGGTTAAGAACAAAATTAAGAGAAGTATAGAGATTTCCCATATACCTCCCTCCTCCCAACCCAGACATGCATAACCTTCCCCTTATCAACATCCTCCACCAGAATTGTACATTTGTTATATTTGATGAACCTGTATTAACACATCCTAGTCACCCAAAGTCCATAGTTTACACTAGGGTTCACTATTGTTGTACATTCTTTGGGTTTGGACAAATGTATAATGACATGTATCAATCATAATAGTATCATACACAGGATTTTCAGTGCCCTAAAATCCTCTGGGCCTATATTCATCCTTTCCTCCTACCAACCCATGGCAACCACTTATTTTTGTGCTGTATCCATATATATATGTATATGTTATATAATTTGAATCATATAGTAGAAGATTTCAGATTGGCTTCTTTCACTTAGTAATATGCAGTTAGGATTCTTCCATGTCTTTTCAAGGCTGGATAGCTCATCTATTTTTAGCGCTGAATAGTATTTCATTGTCTGGATATACCACAATTTGTCTATCCATTTACCTACTAAAGGACAGCTTGATTATTTTCCAGTTTCAGCAATTATGAATAAACTGCTATAAACATGCATGTGCAGGTTTTTGGATGGACATAAGTTTTCAACTCCTTTGAGTAAATACCTAGGAGTGTGATTGCTGAATCATATGGTAAGAATATGTTTAATTCTGTAAGAAACCACCAAACTGTACTATTCTGCATTCCTACAGTGAATGAGAGTTCCTGTTGCTCCACGTCCTCATCAGCATTTAATGTTATCAGTGTTCTGGATTTTGGTTATTTCTAATAGGTGTGTAGTGGTACATCATTGTTGTTTCAATTTGCATTTTTTTGATGGCGTGATGGGGGCCTCTTTTCATATGCTTATTTGCCATCAGTATATCTTCTTTGGTGAGGTGTACACATAAAGATTTTTAGGTGTTTCAAATGGCTACAGTTTAAAAAAAAGATGTCTCATAATCAAAGCTAATCCCTCAAATATTGGCTGTGGAGGGGTGATCAAATCCTTCCATCTATTGGGCTGGGCTATTATTGTTAACGTCCTCTTTTGATTTTTTGTTTCCACTAACTCCTTCCTCACCACCTATAAGTGTACTCAAACTTCTAGCATTAAATAATGTTCCCAGTCCAATAGTTTTTCTCCCAAAACAAGTACCTTGAAAAAGCAGTCTTCATCGGCTATGGCTACTTCTTCACACATTTTTAATTTCCTTTTTACTCTACTACATTCAGATTTTTACTCTTCACTCTCCTGCAATCATGTTTTTCTTTGTGTAAACTGTGTAAGAAAATAAACTGTGTAAGAAAAATTCACCAATGATCTTATTTGCCATATTGTGTTAGAAACATTTTTGTCTTGTTATTCATGACATTCAACTCTGTTGATCTCTTCTTTTTTCTTGAAACTATTTGTTCTCTTTTATTCTAAGACTTTGCAATCTCCCCTTTACCCATTTAATTTTCTGAACATCGTGTTTGTTACCATGGATAGTTTCTCTTCTTTTGCTCACCTGTTAAATACTAATTTTTCTCATGCTCCTTTCTTAGCTTTCTTATCTCATCACATGTTCTTAATCTCATGGCTTCAACTAGCACCTGTAAATAGATGATGCCTATATTTTTATCCATATCCCAATCTTCTCTCTTAAGGTCCAAAGTCACCTAGCCAACTCATTACGGGATCTGATAACCTGTGTGTCCCATAGAAACCTGCCCACATCTCAAATCTTGCATCATACCATACTCTCCTTGGTTATTAAACTCATAAACTTCCATGATGCTGTACTTGTTCTCATCCTTAATGCCAGCAGTTTCCTCTACTCGAAGTGCTCTCCCTTTAGGTCCTCTTATGGTTGTTTTCTTTTTGGCAGTCAGGCTCAAATGTCAATTCTTAGGACAGGCCTTTCCTGATCACCTGTTCAAAAATAGAATCCCTCCCAGTTACTCTTTTTTATATCATATATTTTATTTTTTATGCATTATGTCACTCTTTGAAAATATCTGATTTATTTTTACACTCACTTCCTTGTTTATTGTCATTCTAGCCATAGTAGATTACAAGGGGATCATGAATGTTCTTTTCTTTTCTTTTTTTTTTTTTTATTTATTTGGAATAGTCAAAGAATTAGTAAATTTCTCACTTTACACTGCAATTGTCTTTTTTTTTTCCTTTAGTTTTTTTTTTTTAAACATTTTTATTGAAGTATAATTGCTTCACAATGGTGTGTTAGTTTCTGCTTTATAACAAAGTGAATCAGCTACACATATACACACTTTCCCATATCTCCTCCCTCCCGCATCTCCCTCCCTCCCACCCTCCCTATCCCACCCCTCTAGGTGGTCACAAAGCACCGAGCTGATCTCCCTGTGCTATGTGGCTGCTTCCCACTAGCTATCTATTTTACATTTGGTAGTGTATATATGTCCATGATACTCTCTCACCCTGTCACATCTCACCCCTCCCCCTCCCCATATCCTCAAGTCCATTCTTTAGTAGGTCTGTGTCTTTATTCCCATCTTGCCACTAGGTTCTTCATGACCTTTTTTTTTTTTTTCCTTAGATTCCATATATATGTGTTAGCATACTGTATTTGTTTTTCTCTTTCTGACTTACTTCACTCTGTATGACAGACTCTAACTCCATCCACCTCATTACAAATACCTCCATTTCATTTCTTTTTATGGCTGAGTAATATTCCATTGTATATATGTGCCACATCTTCTTTATCCATTCATCCGATGATGGACACTCAGGTTGCTTCCATGTCCTGGCTATTGTAAATAGAGCTGCAATGAACATTTTGGTACATGACTCTTTTTGAATTATGGTTTTCTCAGGGTATATGCCCAGTAGTGGGATTGCTGGGTCGTATGGTAGTTCTATTTGTAGTTTTTTAAGGATGAATGTTCTTTTCTTTTCTTTACTCCAGCACTAATAATAGTACCTGGCACAAAATAAATACGAGGCACAAAATAAATAATAGTACCTGGCACAAAATAAGTACTAGGCACAAAATAAATATTCAAAGAATGAATAAACTAATAATTTTAGCTCACCTACAAAAGTGAATTTTATTACTTCCTACCTCAGCCTGCTCATCCATCCCAGCTTGTTTCCTTATCCTGGTGAATCCTCATCTACCCATGCATCCAAGCAAGAAAGCTTAGAATCATAACCCCTGTCCCTACCCTTGACGTGTCCAAGTACTCACAAGGCTTGTCAGTTTTACTTCTTAGTATTTCTTCTGTCCATTCCTTCATATCAACTCCTGGTCCTTTCCTTTTTGTTAAGGCCTTCAACTGTTTCTTGGGCTAATTTGTAATATTTTGGCAAGTCTACTTCCTTTAGTCTTCCATCCCTCCAAACATTCCAAACTATTAGAAAATATTATTTTTAAACAAAAACAAAACCTTGATCATATTACCACTTCTTCTGCATAACATCTTTCAAAGCCCAACACCTATCTGCCAAAATTGTAAGAGTCAATCCAAGAACATCCAAAGTTCAGCCCTGGCCTCTTTCTCCGTCTCTAATTTTAACTATATTAGGATCTCTCAAACAGTCCTAATATCCAGTTATACCAGCAACATACTTGTAAGTTTGGATCTTCTTGATTTTTAAAACATTGTTTTAAAAATCAAAAATGAATGTTTTTAAAACATTCATTGTGCTTCTCTTACATGAACTGCAAAGTATATTAAAGAAATTAAGAATAAGAAATTTAAAATGAAATGCTGAAGTGTTTTCTCTATTATCTTAATCTACTTCATAAACTCTTAACTTTATTTCTCAGGTGACTCATTAATGTATGTTCTGTGCTTTAAAGGATGAGCTGTGGGGGACATGCCACAATATCAGGTCTTGGTCAGTTAGGACTGCCTCTGAGAGCAGTTCAGAGCACAGGAGACCCTGCTGCCTGCCAAGAAGTCTGTTATCAAAATAACTGTCTAAGGCTTTTCTAGGCCAGAAGGGAAAAATGCTCACTAAGGATGGAGAAACAAAGGACTATAGGAGTTACTAAGAAAGTACTTGTCAAGCAAGAAAGGCAGAGAGCATGAAAGGACTGAGAGAAATGAAGTGAGGGTCTAATATACGGATGCATAAAAAGTTAGACAAACGTAATTCCACAGTCATCGCGTTTTCACTTTGATGTTTCTCATGTGTTTAAATCAATAGGAGGATTTTTTTTAGTTACTGAACAGGTGCTGGAAGATTAACACATTCAACAAACATTTGTGCTGCCTACTTAGAAAAGTTCTAAACATAAAATGCAAATCATATATATGGGTACTTCTATTGCACATCATTAAGGATTTCACTTTTCTTGGTCATCTAAATATGTAGTCAAGTACCTTGAGTAAAACGGTTTCTTCCAATTTCATTCTTAATACATAGGCAAATACCATGTCTTTTTATCTTTATATTTGGTATACAGTGACAGTGGTTGGAATGAAAGTGTAAAAGTTGAATTTATTTTTGCTCTAAGGTTAACATTGTAAAACATGGCTTCTTTATTTCTGGAATGACTGGCCACTTGAGAAAGTCATTATTCTCTCACTCTTACTTTGAATAGAACAAATATTGTGTTGAGATGCATCAGGAAAGGTGTTCTTCCCCGTTTCATCTGCCCTACTCAGGTCCTCCACTCTGGGTGGGTATAGGATGCTCCCATACAGATGCCCCTGCTCTGCTTGCTATCTTTTCTTTTTTGCCCCATCACTTTTGTTTCGCTTTCGCTTTCTCTTTCTCTTTCTCTTCCTCTCTCTCTCCCCTAAGCTTCTTTTGCATGGAAAAAAACATTCTGGTTCCTTGCTTTTCTGTCTCACAACTGAAAAAACAAAAGCGCAGCTGATTGCTTAGGTGACTGATTGTAAACACAAGGTAGCAGCCACAATTTTGCAGAAGCCAGAATGGGAGATATTGCATAAATGGATTTATTACCTTTAACAGGCTGTGTTATATTCTAGACTTGTTCTCATTATAGGAAATAACTAAATATTTACTTTATGTATGGCAGTGGTATATTTTTAAAATTAAAATGATCCTTATATTATAGGATAGATACCTGTATGTAATGAATCCCAGTTTCCCTGATACGGATCACTGATGTAAGATGCCACTTGAGCTTCATGGAGTTGCCTAAACATAAATACCTTAATTTTTATTTCAGGCAAGGTTCTTTTACCAAATTACCTGGGAGAGGTTCCTCCATAGGAAGCGATATTAAGTGGTTATTCTGCTGATGCTGAAAAATTGAATTACCACTTGCTACCAGGGCGAATCTGTTCTGGGCATCTACAGTTGGAACTCAGAGAGAATTGTCCCATTTAATATCATCTACTTGTACACAACAGACCGCTTACCATGACTAATCCATAATTGGAAAGAGAACATTCATAATTATCCCTACGGTGCTATGCCTTTTGAGAAAGATTTATTAATTGGCTTTAATCTATTCATTTATTGTTTTGCTTTTCCCTCCCAAAATATGACAGTGCTTAGTCTCATCATATTTCTCTTATTTCTAATGAGTATTTAATTAAAAATAACTGACTCAGACACAGAAAGGGCTGTATGTAGGTGTACAAGATTTTTTTCTTCGTGATATTTAGCGAAACTGGATGATTTTTTACTCAAAACACCCAAGCTCAGGCTGCTCATGATTTCACTTGTGTTTTAGTGTGCTTTTATTATGAATGTGGTTTTGCCGTTTAACTCTTGACCTACACAATTATAGCATATTTCTGTAGTTTTTAGAATTAGTTATTCTATGGGTTTATATTGAAGATTTTTTCTGCATCGATGAAAATAGTTGATAACTGTTTTTATGAATTTTTCCAAGGTAAAATTATGTCCACGCTCTATGGCATAGAAATTTGGAGTCACAAATGCTTAGTTTTCAAGTTTTGAGTGTCTATGGAACTGTATTTTGAGAAGCTTTTATTCCTTCCCAATGAGAATATGGGTGGCTGTCCACTTTGCTATGGGTTTTTATTAGTTAATACCAGTTTTCATAATATAAACATCCCCTTCCACTTCTTACATGATTTTCAAGTCACATGGTTCTATCTTGAATCAATAACACTGGATTCTTGCAAAGATTATAACCTTGAACTCTCTGCTCTCCAATATTTTTCAAAATTTGCACTATGTGAAAAATAATTCTTGTAGGGTTGCACAAAACTATGCATTCTATTCATCTTAGTTAAAGCACATGCTTGGATCAAGCTAGACCAGAATAGACCTGTATACAAGAGTACATATATTTCAGTGCAATATGTACATTTGGTAAGCAACAGTCACCTTTTCTATAAAACGGGGATATAATTAACTACCTTACAGGTTTATTGTGATAATTGAATGAAATAAATCATGTGAAATATTAAGTACACTCAGAACAAAAAAGTGCTAAAAAATTTTGGTTATATATATATATTTTTAAACATCTTTATTGAAGTATAATTGCCTTACAATGGTGTGTTAGCTTCTGCTTTATAACAAAGTGAATCAGTTATACATATACAATATGTTCCCATTTCTCTTCCCTCTTGCATCTCCCTCCCTCCCACCCTCCCCATCCCACCCCTCTAGGTGGTCACAAAACACCGAGCTGATCTCCCTGTGCTATGCGGCTGCTTCCCACTAGTTATCTGTTTTACATTTGGTAGTGTATATATGTCCATGACACTCTCTTACCCTGTCACATCTCACCCCACCCCCTCCCCATATCCTCAAGTCCATTCTCTAGTAGGTCTGTGTCTTTATTCCCGTCTTGCCACTAGGTTCTTCATGGCCTTTTTTTTTTTTTCCTTAGATTCCGTATATATGTGTTAGCATACTGTATTTGTTTTTCTCTTTCTGACTTACTTCACTCTGTATGACAGACTCTAACTCCATCCACCTCATTACAAATACCTCCATTTCATTTCATTTTATGGCTGAGTAATATTCCATTGTATATATGTGACACATCTTCTTTATCCATTCATCTGTCGATGGACATTTAGGTTGCTTCCATGTCCTGGCTATTGTAAATAGAGCTGCAATGAACATTTTGGTACATGACTCTTTTTGACCTATGGTTTTCTCAGGGTATATGCCCAGTAGTGGGATTGCTGGGTCGTATGGTAGTTCTATTTGTAGTTTTTTAAGGAACCTCCATATGTTCTCCATAGTGGCTGTATCAATTTACATTCCCACCAACAGTGCAAGAGTGTTCTCTCTCCTCCACACCCTCTCCAGCATTTATTGTTTCTAGATTTTTTGATGATGGCCATTCTGACCAGTGTGAGATGATACCTCATTGTAGTTTTGATTTGCATTTCTCTAATGATTAATGATGTTGAGCATTCTTTCATGTGTCTGTAGGCCATCTGTATATCTTCTTTGAAGAAATGTCTATTTAGGTCTTCTGCCCATTTTTGGATTGGGTTGTTCGTTTTTTTGTTATTGAGCTGCATGAGCTGCTTGTAAATCTTGGAGATTAATCCTTTGTCAGTTGCTTCATTTGCAAATATTTTCTCCTATTCTGAGGGTTGTCTTTTGGTCTTGTTTATGGTTTCCTTTGCTGTGCAAAAGCTTTTAAGTTTCATTAGGTCCCATTTGTTTATTTGTGTTCTTATTTCCATTTCTCTGGGAGCTGGGTCAAAAAGAATCTTGCTGTGATGTATGTCATAGAGTGTTCTGCCTATGTTTTCCTCTAAGAGTTTGATAGTGTCTGCCCTTACACTTAGGTCTTTAATCCATTTGGAGTTTATTTTTGTGCATGGTGTCAGGGAGTGTTCTAATTTCATACTTTTACATGTACCTGTCCAATTTTCCCAGCACCACTTATTGAAGAGGCTGTCTTTTCTCCACTGTATATGCTTGCCTCCTTTATCAAAGATAAGGTGACCATATGTGTATGGGTTTATCTCTGGGCTTTCTATCCTGTTCCATTGATCTATATTTCTGTTTTTGTGCCAGTACCAAACTGTCTTGATTACTGAAGCTTTGTAATATAGTCTGAAGTCAGGGAGCCTGATTCCCCCAGCTCCATTTTTCGTTCTCAAGATTGCTTTGGCTATTCGGGGTCTTTTGTGTTTCCATACAAATTGTGAAATTTTTTGTTTGAGTTCTGTGAAAAATGCCAGTGGTAGTTTGATAGGGATTGCATTGAATCTGTAGATTGCTTTGGGTAGTAGAGTCATTTTCACAATGTTGATTCTTCCAATCCAGAAACATGGTATATCTCTCCATCTATTTGTATCATCTTTAATTTCTTTCATCAGTGTCTTATAATTTTCTGCATACAGGTCTTTTGTCTCCTTAGGTAGGTTTATTCCTAGATATTTTATTCTTTTTGTTGCAATGGTAAACGGGAGTGTTTGCTTAATTTCATTTTCAGATTTTTCGTCACTAGTGTATAGAAATGCAAGAGATTTCTGTGCGTTAATTTTGTATCCTGCTACTTTACCAAATTCATTGATTAGCTCTAGGAGTTTTCTGGTAGCATCTTTAGGATTCTCTATGTATAGTATCATGTCATCTGCAAATAGTGACAGCTTTACTTCTTCTTTTCCGATTTGGATTCCTTTTATTTCTTTTTCTTCTCTGATTGCTGTGGCTAACACTTCCAAAACTATGTTGAATAATAGTGGTGAGAGTGGGCAACCTTGTCTTGTTCCTGATCTTAGTGGAAATGGTTTCAGTTTTTCACCATTGAGGACAATGTTGGCTGTGGGTTTGTCATATATGGCCTTTATTATGTTGAGGAAAGTTCCCTCTATGCCTACTTTCTGCAGGGCTTTTATCATAAATGGGTGTTGAATTTTGTCGAAAGCTTTCTCTGCATCTATTGAGATGATCATATGGTTTTTCTCCTTCAATTTGTTAATATGGTGTATCACATTGATTGATTTGCGTATGTTGAAGAATCCTTGCATTCCTGGGATAAACCCCACTTGATCATGGTGTATGATCCTTTTAATGTGCTGTTGGATTCTGTTTGCGAGTATTTTGTTGAGGATTTTTGCATCTATGTTCATTAGTGATATTGGCCTGTAGTTTTCTTTCTTTGTGACATCTTTGTCTGGTTTTGGTATCAGGGTGATGGTGGCCTCATAGAATGAGTTTGGGAGTGTTCCTCCCTCTGCAATATTTTGGAAGAGTTTGAGAAGGATAGGTGTTAGCTCTTCTCTAAATGTTTGGTAGAATTCGCCTGTGAAGCCATCTGGTCCTGGGCTTTTGTTTGTTGGAAGGTTTTTAATCACAGTTTCAATTTCAGTGCTTGTGATTGGTCTGTTCATATTTTCTATTTCTTCCTGGTTCAGTCTCGGCAGTTTGTGCATTTCTAAGAATCTGTCCATTTCTTCCAGGTTGTCCATTTTATTGGCATATAGTTGCTTGTAGTAATCTCTCATGATCTTTTGTATTTCTGCAGTGTCAGTGGTTACTTCTCCTTTTTCATTTCTAATTCTATTGATTTGAGTCTTCTCCCTTTTTCTCTTGATGAGTCTGGCTAATGGTTTATCAATTTTGTTTATCTTCTCAAAGAACCAGCTTTTAGTTTCATTGATTTTTGCTATTGTTTCCTTCATTTCTTTTTCATTTATTTCTGACCTAATCTTTATGATTTCTTTCCTTCTGCTGGCTTTGGGGATTTTTGTTCTTCTTTCTCTAATTGCTTTAGGTGCAAGGTTAGGTTGTTTATTCGAGATGTTTCCTGTTTCTTGAGGTAGGCTTGTATTGCTATAAACTTCCCTCTTAGCACTGCTTTTGCTGTGTCCCATAGGTTTTGGGTCGTCGTATCTCCATTGTCATTTGTTTCTAGGTATTTTTTGATTTCCCCTTTGATTTCTTCAGTGATCACTTCGTTATTAAGTAGTGTATTGTGTAGCCTCCATGTGTTTGTATTTTTTACAGATCTTTTCCTGTAATTGATATCTAGTCTCATAGCGTTGTGGTCGGAAAAGATACTTGATACGATTTCAATTTTCTTAAATTTACCAAGGCTTGATTTGTGACCCAAGATATGATCTATCCTGGAGAATGTTCCATGAGCACTTGAGAAAAACGTGTATTCTGTTGTTTTTGGGTGGAATGTCCTATAAATATCAATTAAGTCCATCTTGTTTAATGTATCATTTAAAGCTTGTGTTTCCTTATTTATTTTCATTTTGGATGATCTGTCCATTGGTGAAAGCGGGGTGTTAAAGTCCCCTACTATGATTGTGTTGCTGTCGATTTCCCCTTTTATGGCTGTTAGTATTTGTCTTATGTATTGAGGTGCTCCTATGTTGGGTGCATAAATATTTACAATTGTTATACCTTCCTCTTGGATCGATCCCTTGATCATTATATAGTGTCCTTCTTTGTCTCTTGTAATAGTCTTTATTTTAAAGTCTATTTTGTCTGATATGAGAATTGCTACTCCAGCTTTCTTTTGATTTCCATTTGCATGGAATATCTTTTTCCATCCCCTCACTTTCAGTCTGTATGTGTCTCTAGGTCTGAAGTGGGTCTCTTGTAGACAGCATACATATGGGTCTTGTTTTTGTATCCATTCAACCAGCCTGTGTCTTTTGGTGGGAGCATTTAATCCATTTACATTCAAGGTAATTATCGATATGTATGTTCCTATTCCCATTTTCTTAAATGTTTTGGGTTTGTTATTGTAGGTGTTTTCCTTCTCTTGTGTTTCTTGCCTAGAGAAGTTCCTTTAGCATTTGTTGTAAAGCTGGTTTGGTGGTGCTGAACTCTCTCAGCTTTTGCTTGTCTGTAAAGGTTTTAATTTCTCCATCACATCTGAATGAGATCCTTGCTGGGTAGAGTAATCTTGGTTGTAGGTTTTTCTCCTTCATCACTTTAAGTATATCCTGCCACTCCCTTCTGGCTTGCAGAGTTTCTGCTGAAAGATCAGATGTTAACCTTATGGGGATTCCCTTGTGTGTTATTTGTTGTTTTTCCCTTGCTGTTTTTAATATGTTTTCCTTATATTTAATTTCTGACAGTTTGATTAATATGTGTCTTGGCGTGTTTCTCCTTGGGTTTATCCTGTATGGGACTCTCTGTGCTTCCAGGACTTGATTAACTATTTCCTTTCCCATATTAGGGAAGTTTTCAACTATAATCTCTTCAAATATTTTCTCAGTCCCTTTCTTTTTGTCTTCTTCTTCTGGGACCCCTATAATTCGAATGTTGGTGCGTTTAATGTTGTCCCAGAGGTCTCTGAGTCTGTCCTCAGTTCTTTTCATTCTTTTTTCTTTATCCTGCTCTGCAGTAGTTATTTCCACCATTTTATTCTCCAGGTCACTTATCCTTTCTTCTGCCTCAGTTATTCTGCTATTGATCCCATCTAGAGTATTTTTAATTTCATTTATTGTGTTTTTCATCGTTGCTTGGTTCCTCTTTAGTTCTTCTACGTCCTTATTAAATGTTTCTTGCATTTTGTATATTCTATTTCCCAGATTTTGGATCATCCTTACTATCATTATTCTGAATTCTTTTTCAGGTAGACTACCTATTTCCTCTTCATTTGTTAAGTCTGGTGTGTTTTGACCCTGTTCCTTCATCTGCTGTGTGTTTTTCTGTCGTCTCATTTTGCTTATCTTACCGTGTTTGGGGTCTCCTTTTCACAGGCTGTAGGTTCGTAGTTCCCGTTGTTTTTGGTATCTGTCCCCAGTGGCTAAGGTTGGTTCAGTGGGTTGTGTAGGCTTCCTGGTGGAGGGAACTAGTGCCTGAATTCTGGTGGATGAGGCTGGATCTTGTCTTTCTGGTGGGCACGTCCACGTCTGGTGGTGTATTTTGGGGTATCTGTGGCCTTATTATGATTTTAGCAGCCTCTCTGCTAATGGATGGGGCTGTGTTCCTGTCTTGCTAGTTGTTTGTCATAGGGTGTTCAGCACTGTAGCTTGCTGGTCATTGAGTGATGCTGGGTCTTGATGTTGAGATGGAGATCTCTGAGAGATTTTTGCCGTTTGGTATTACGTGGAGCTGGGAGGTCTCTTGTGGACCAGTGTCCTGAAGTTGGCTCTCCCACCTCAGAGGTATGGCCCTGAGGCCTGGCTGGAGCACCAAGAGCCTTTCGTCCACACGGCTCAGAGTAAAAGGGAGAAAAAATAGAAAGAAAGAAAGAAAGAGGCTATAATATAATGAAGTAAAATAAAGCAATTATAAAGCAAAGCTATACAGACTAAATCTCACCCAGAAGCATATACATATACTCTCACAAAAAAAGGAAAAGGGGAAAAATTAATATATCCTGCTCCCAAAGTCCACCTCCTGAATTTGGGATGATTCGTTGTCTATTCAGGTATTCAACAGATGCAGGCACATCAAATTGTTTGTGGAGCTTTAATCCGCTGCTTCTGAGGCTGCTGGGAGAGATTTCCCCTTCTCTTCTCTGTTCGCACAGCTCCCGGGGTTCAGCTTTGGATTTGGACCCGCCTCTGCATGTAGGTCGCCTGAGGGTGTCTGTTCCCCGCCCAGACAGGACGGGGTTAAAGGAGCAGCTGCTTCGGGGACTCTGGCTCACCCAGGCTGCGGGGAGGGAGGGGTACAGAGGAGGCGGGGCGAGCCTGCAGCGGCAGAGGCTGGCGTGACGTTGCACCAGCCTGAGGCACGCCGTGCACCAGCCTGAGGCGCGCCGTGCGTTCTCCCGGGGAAGTTGTCCCTGGATCACGGGACCCTGGCAGTGGCGGGCGGCACAGGCTCCCAGGAGGGGCGGTGTGGAGAGTGACCTGTGCTCGCAAACAGGATTTTTGGAGGCGGCAGCAGCAGCCCCAGCGTCTCACGCCCGTCTCTGGGATCCGCGCTGATAGCCGCGGCTCGCGCCAGTCTCTGGAGTTCGTTTAGGCGGCGCTCTGAGTCCCCTCTCCTTGCGCGCCGCGAAACAAAGAGGCAAGAAAAAGTCTCTTGCCTCTTCGGCAGCTGCAGACTTTTTCCTGGTCTCCCTCCCAGCCAGCTGTGGTGCGCTAACCCCTTCAGGCTGTGTTCACGCCGCCAGCCCCAGTCCTCTCCCTGCAATCTGATGGAAGCCCGAGCCTCAGCTCCCAGCCCCGCCCACCCCGGCGGATGAGCAGACAAGCCTCTCGGGCTGGTGAGTGCTGGTCGGCACTGATCCTCCGTGCGGGAATCTCTCCGCTTTGCCCTCCGCACCCCTGTGGCTGTGCTCTCCTCCGTGGCTCTGAAGCTTCCCCCCTCTGCCACCCGCAGTCTCTGCCCGTGAAGGGGCTTCCTAGTGCGTGGAAATCTTTCCTCCTTCACAGCTCCCTCCCACTGGTGCAGGTGCCGTCCCTATTCTTTTGTCTCTGTTATTTCTTTTTTCTTTTGCCCTACCCAAGTACGGGGGGAGTTTCTTGCCTTTTGGGAGGTCTGACGTTTTCTGCCAGCGTTCAGTGGGTGTTCTGTAGGAGCAGTTCCACGTGTAGATGTATTTCTACTGTATCTGTGGGAAGGAAGGTGATCTCCGCGTCTTACTCTTCCGCCATCTTCTCTCCTCCCAGGTTATATATTTTTGAATACATGCCTACAATGTATAAAAGTAATCAGCTCTGCCTGAGGACAATGCGAAGGTGTCACAAAGGGGGTAAACACCTAAATCAGAACATGAAGGATGAGTAGGAATTTTCAACAGAGCAAAAAAAAGTAAGGGAACAGTATGTGCAAAGGCATTGAGATGCAGCAAAAGGGAGAAAGAGGCTAAGGGATGGGCCTAGTTATAAAGACAAATGTAGACGAGGTTGAGAGATTTAGATTTTATTCTGGAAGTGAATGGTATTTAGTATATTAGATTTCTTTTTTTATTTTTGTTTCCTTTAACTATGAGTCTTAGAAATAAGGGAAAATGTAGCAAGAATTATCTAAGTCTTCATTCACGGTATTATGAAAACACTAATGGACAAGTCTTAATTTTAGACATCAATTTAGTTACTGAAGTAACTACAATAATATTGAAAAAATGAGAATATGTAGAATTCAAAGGATTTGAAGTGCACATGTTTCTGTATCTTGAGCAGTATTTATCTTGAAGATTTAATTTTCAATTACTCTTCCGTAAATGTTTTTAAATGCTTTAAGGTAACATTATTAAAAGAAATCTGTTGTGGGAAGGCAATAAATTGCTCTCTAACTTGTGTGTTTTGAAAATTTGCATTTGACAGTACTCTCTAAGCAAAGCACTCTAAAACATTTTTCTATTTATAGGATGAATACATTGTGACAGAAAATGTGATAGAAAAAAAAATCTAAACATAAAAAGACCTAGGTATCATCCTACCACTAATACATTTCATGACCTTGACATAATTACAAAACTTTCCTGGGCCTCATTTCTTTATCTGAATAAGTTGATTTAGTTCCTTCCCTGTGGTGAGCTTGAAGCCCCAGTTTTATGATTATTCATCATCCATTTCCAAATACACAAACATTTTATGAACAAAACATTGATAGAGCACATAGTGGTTTAGATATGAATACAAAATTTTGTTTATAGGGCTCCTATTGAATACCTTTTTCAAAGATTATATAGTAAGGATATTAGATTAATAACATAACTATAGATAAAGTTAAAATTGATAGTGATAGTGCAAAGAATGAAATGACTTTTAGAGTTTTAAATTATGTCTATATGCAGATCTGACAACTGATATTTTTAGTACATTATTGAAGTATGGAGATGTACTTTTTCATTTATTCATATAATTTACTCCTTTGCAAAACATTTGCCTAAACATGTATAGATGATTCTATATATATATATATATATATACATACATATATATATTCTGATGTTCTCTTTGGCATAGGTAAACGTAGAACTATTTTTCTCTCATTCGTAAACTCAGATGTAAATAATATGCTCTTTATTAGGAAACTGTACTATAAAGTCTTGGTAGTCATTAAATTAACAAACACATTTTTAAAAAATATTTATTTATTTATTTGGCTGTGCTGAATCTTAGTTGCGGCATGTGGGATCTAGTTCCCTGACCAGGGATTGAACCCGGGCCCACTGCATTGGGAGCGTGGAGTCTTAGCCACACGACCACCAGGGAAGTTCCCAACGAACACATTTAAATTATTGCCAGGTAGTAAGTTAAGAACTGGAAAATATAGTTTAATAAAATTTAATAGGCAATAGCCTTTAATGATTTTCAGTTATTTGGATCAAATTTTCATTGTTCTTAAGGTTAAAAAATGCATCTGTAAGCCACAATTAGTTATAGAGTTAATGGGTGAATGAATAGTCACTCTTCAGTTAATATGAAAAATACCCCTGTTTATTAATGAGTTAATATATTTCTGTAATTATAAGCATAAAATATGAAATCTACAGCAAAGTATGTAGTAACTGAAATGTGACCCCTAAGTTTGCTCTCCTTCAGTGTCAACCTTTATTTAAAGGGTGTTCTGCAGAATGCTAGTATTCCTTCATATGCTTCTTAGAAAATAAGATTCCATGAATAAACGTTTGGGAAATGTTGGATTAAACAAAGTGAAGCAAATTGTGTTTGTTTTGTTTCAGCGTCAACCTGCCGGAGGAATCTTAATTTGAGCGCTGAACTCATTTTTTTTGTGATGTCTCATGGGACTAGAGATATTATGCAGGATGTATTTTGGGAAATATAGTTCTGTTTAAAACATTTTACATAAAGAAAAAACTTAAATTAAATTTAAAAAATTGTAGCTCACCTGGCCTCTGCTACTCTGAGAGGAAGATGGGGGCGCAGGGCCAGATGCTCTTCTGGGGAGGGACAGGACCGCACTGCCACAAGCTTCTCAGAAGTTTACTATTAGAGCACTATTTCTTTATTCTTTAAATGTGTAAAGGGGAAATCCAAATTGAAGCCAAAAAAAAAAAAAAGAAGATTGAAAGTGTGTTTTTTTAATAGAAATAAAATTGTAATTTTTATTTAAGTTTGTTACATGATGGGCTAGAAAAACAGCTAGCTGCAAATTAGGATAACTGTCCTTTTCTTATGAGGTTGGTTTGGAGGGTGTAGTGTGGAGATAGCTTTTTTCTATGTGAATTACTTGTTTCCTTTAAGGAAAAGAAATCAACATAAGAAAATCCCTGAGAGTTTTCAGTACAGATGTCTCCAAAAGAGTTATTGCTGCCAAGATTTTTTTTCCCTGTGTGTCACATAATCTTTGTATAATTTATAAATGATAACAAAGCAGTCAGGCCATATTCATAAAAGCCCAGTGACACATAATTTAGTTGAATCTGAGGATTAGAATTAATTGTCTCTCTTTGTTCTAAGTTCTAAATCTTAGTAATTGATTCATGCATGTGATTACAGCTTAATATTTGCATGAAATCACAGTTTAGCTGGCATAATTTAACAGCAATTAAAAACCTATTTAATTGTCATGCAAATTGGTATGAGAGCCCTTGAGGAAGAAGGGTGTTTGCCGTTTTTATTTAAGTATCTCTAGGCGGACAGTCATATACTTGCAGACACCCATAACATAATTGATAACATTCTTCCTGTTCTTGGAAATGTAAGTGAATAATAATTCATGTTTTTCCATTATAAATAAGAGAAAAGAGCAACAATATGATTATGTCATTCTGTAGGAAGACATTATTATGATAATGATAATGAATCTTTATCTCCTAGCCATGAGTCTAGGTTGGAGGTAAAGAACAATGCCTATCCCTGTGCTCTAGTTTATAATCCCTTCCATATTTTCCTTTCTGAAGGTAGACATTTCTATAACTCTCTGGAACATGAAATGACATAAAGCAAGGTATGGAGAAACCTTTTAGAAAAACTAACTGCCCCTTTTCTAGGTCTAGCTTTAGGTGGTATACATATAGGTGTCTGAGTCCTACCCATTAGGTTGCTGATATCAGGATCCAGCAAAATGAAAAAGGAAAATATAATACTTCTTAATATCTCAAAGCCAATACACAGTCATATAGATTTAGGAGTGATGTTATGCTACTCTAACAGTATATAACAGATCTTGCTACTGAGTCCTCTGTACTCATTTAGACCATTCCCCACACTGCAGCCAGAAAGCTGTTTTTGAAACACATGTAGATAGAATCTGTTAGTTTCTTCCTGTTAAGTATAGAAACATATTCAGACTCATTCCAATGAGCCAGCAGTCTGGCATTATCCGACCCCTTCCTGTTCCTTAAAACTCACTTCTTGCTTCCTCCTTCTGCATTCTAGCCACAGTGATCTTCTGACAGTTCCGTGACTATTTTTAAATCTTTTTTGACTAAAGAGCCACACATCTTCTACCTCTAATATTCTTCCCACCCCTCTGAACATCTTCCACATCACCTATATGAGGCCTTCTCAGAATGTTTCTCAGGTTATTTCAGCTCCTTTCCTTTTGATTTCTGTAACTGCACTTACTATAATTTGAATTTTGTTCTTCTGTTTGTGTGTGTGTATTTGTCTTTATCTAGCCATTCAGCTAAAATGTTAATAACAAGAAAGCAGAAATAACCTTTATCACATTCATGCTGTAAGCCCAAGATCTAGCAGAATATCTGGCACACATAATAGTCACTAAAAATATATATATTTAATGAATGAATGACCATATCTTGAAATCCAAAAGAAGCTTATATCAAAAATTGAATTTCTTTCTGTGGAGAGAATGTCACAGAGAATTCTTTCCCTCCTTCTAAGCAAATTTTCTTGATAGCAGAAACTTAAAAAACTGTTTAGATTTCTTAAAACTAAGCTTTTTAAAATATGGCAGGAATGTTAATTAGTTATTTATGCAGTAAATTATTTTTCAAAATATCTGTCATAAGCACAGTCCCTTACAGAAAGGATTCTGTGGTATTTCACAACATAGCACATAGCACAGTGCCAGGCACCTAGTAGACCTTCAGGTAATATTTGTTCAGTGAATGATATAAAACTGAGGTTTGAAGGACTCGGATAAGTGTAAAAGATTATTGACACAATTTTAAGAAAAGGCTGGAATAGTTAAAGGATATAAATACTCTATGCAGTGTGCTCCTTATGGAAAAATAATGAGAAAAAAGAGAGCAGATGCTCATCCACCATCCATAAGAAACATGGTTTGTGCACTCTTGATGACAAATAAGAGGATTCTGTGGGTCTCTTTATAAGCTTCTAAGGACACACTTACTTATGTTTAGTAAAGTTAATCTAAATAAAAGTCTAGGTACTTACTTACTTATGTTTAGTAAAGTTAATCTAAATAAAATTCTAGGTACCATTTCTTACGTTATACCCCCTTTTATCCCTTCCATATAATGCTTTTGTCCCATGAAATTGGCAGGACCTAGTAAAAGCCTTTATGCTGCCTCCAGTTTCCCTTCCTCTTCCCCTTCTTCCAAACTGTCTGTCCACCCTGAGTTTATGGCCATTTATTCTCAGCCTGTGAGAAAAAGATTCTTAGAGAGATTGTCCAGAAAAATGAATGGGAGTTTTAGTTATACATCAAGCATAGTTTGAGGACTGAAAGGCTGAACACAGCATGTTTTATATATGCATGTTACTATTTTTTCAAAATTTTAAAATGATGATGTAATTATTAAGATGTATTTAAAACCATCACATAATTTAAAATAATGTTTTGTTATATATTTTCAGTCAACAAATTTAAAAAGTATAATTACTGTATCTTTTGGAGATCTGTGGCTTTTTATATTAAATATTGAAATTCATATGCCAAAAGTTAAGATATAGACCATCTTCACCCCTAGGACTCCACTCTTACTAGACTAACTCAGATATTTTTAACCATATTTCTTTATGGTTTCCATCAGAAGAAAGAGCTCAAACTAATATAAAAGACCAGCAAGTGTTTATTGATGACGTTTTCAAGTTAGCACCATAATTCATTGTCCTATACATGTACATTTGTTTTTTAATTGCTTTCTCTAGGGCCACCTTCAGCTCCTAGGAATGTGGTTTTTAACATCAATGAAACGGCCCTTATTTTGGAATGGAGCCCACCAAGTGACACAGGAGGGAGAAAAGATCTCACATACAGTGTAATCTGTAAGAAATGTGGCTTAGACACCAGCCAGTGTGAGGACTGTGGTGGAGGACTCCGCTTCATCCCAAGACATACTGGCCTGATCAACAATTCCGTGATAGTACTTGACTTTGTGCCTCACGTGAATTACACCTTTGAAATAGAAGCCATGAATGGAGTTTCTGAGTTGAGTTTTTCTCCCAAGCCATTCACAGCTATTACAGTGACCACGAATCAAGATGGTAAGTTCCACTGTTGTTCTCTCAAAATTTATCTATAATTCCCTTTTGATGCTTAATATCCCTGGTGGACCTATATTCACTGAGGTGCAATTGTACACTCTATACATTATAGGGGTGATTTTCTAGTTGTTGTTCTTATTGTTTCCCAAGGTGCAGAAAGATATTTTTGATATTACTTCTTAGTAGTATGGTCAATTAGATATAAAGCTTCTCTTTAATATCTATGCATTTATGTTTTTGATATAATCCTATACTGACATATCTTAATGAGCAAGTCTATATTACTTATCAACAAACATCAGACATAAATAAAATGTTGCTACATGAATTGAAATTCAGTTGCCGTACTTATGCAGCCATCTCTTTTCCATGTCAAATAAGCAAATAGTAAGAATTTATGCTAATTATAATTCATGTCTATATTGTAAAAACAATGCAGCCAGCAAACCTAACCATAATCCACTCCTAAAAGAAACAGCAAAAAATATCCAGAAATGTGTCTAAATGCTGTTGTTTAGGTGCAGTTTTGTGTAAAAAATAGTTAAACTGTCTTTTTTAAAAACTCCAATTGCTTTCAGCTAAATGGTCCCTTTTAACACTCCAGGTTTTACTGCAATGTAGTTAGGCGCGAATAGGCCTATGATTTTTATAAGTATATATTCTCTTTAATTCCCCCCATAACGTAATTTATCACAAAGCATGATACAGGAAAAGCTTCAAAGATTTTAAAAACTCCCTTTGAGAAGCATTCATAAATTATGTTGATACAGAAGTGATTGTCTTATAGAAGAAAGTATTGTTTTATATGTTTTATACTATTCTTTTACACTATATTTGTTTGCTAGGTCTGCTATAACAAATGCCACAGGCTAGGTGGTGTAAACAACAGAAATTTAATTTCTTATTGTTCTAGAGACCAGAAGTCCAAGATTAAGGTATCAGCGGAGTTGATTTTATTCTAAATCCTCTCTCCTTGGATTGTAGATATCCTTTTTCTCCCTGTGTCTTCATATGTTCTTTCCTATGTGCATGTCTCTGTCATAATCTCTTGTAAGGATACTATCATGACAGATTAAATCCCACCCATATGACCTCAGTTTACCTTAATTTCATCTTTACAGGACCTATCTCCAAATCCAGTCACATGCTAAATTCAACATATGGATTTTAGGGGATGCAATTTGGCCCATATCATGCATTAAGGCAGCTATGGTGATATTTAAAGTAGAAATATATATAAGATGTTGGAATACTATTCAGCAATAAAAAGGAACAAACTAGTGATACACACAACTTGGATAAACTTTAAGGGCACTATGCTGAGTGAAAAAAACCAATCTCAAAAGGATACATACTGTATAATTCACTTACATAACATTCTTGAAATAACATAATTGTAGAGATGGAGAATAGATTCTTGGTGGACAAGGGTTAGGGCTTAGGGAGAGAGGAATTGGCTATTAAGGGGTAGCAGGAGGGAGCCTTGTAGTAATAATATAGTTATGTATTTTGATTATGTGGTAGTTACATGAAGTTAGATATGTGATAAATTGCAAAGAGCTACACGCATGACATGCGTGCATGTGCACACACACGAGCTCTATGGATTTTCCCAATGTCAATTTCCTGGTTTTGATGTTGCACTATAGTTATGCAAGTAGTTAGCATTGGGGGAGGCTGGGTAAAGGGTGTATGGGACCTTACTATACATTTTTTTGGCAAATATCTGTGAATCTATAATTATTGCAAAATAAAAAGTGAAAAAAACACTGCTAAACCTATAAAGTGTACAGGAAGAAAACTTAAATATTCTACTAAAAACATATTTGAAGTGGATGTGACTATTTTATTCAAAATAATATATATAAGTTCACTTTGCTGATAATCTTCAGAAATGCATCTAATAAATAAAGCAAAGCCAAATAATACTGTAGAATCACCATTTTTGTATTTACTATATAATATTCCTCTTCATCTAGCAAACTGCTCCACATCATAGAATTTGCTTTATGATTGTTCAAAACGTAATTCCTGTTTTCTTTTTTTCTTCTCTCCCATAATATCAACAAAATCTTGTCAGATGTGTCTTCAGCATAAATCAGATAGGGTCTTCTGTTTCTCTCTGCATTAGCAGATTATTTCTAAGCCTTTTTTCTGCCACTTGATTAAAAAAAATATAATCCAGTACAACTGTTCTAACTACAGGGTATAAATAATTAAGTTTGGGAATAAAAATAATATATCACTTTAAATAAAATATATATATATATATATGTTTACATAATTTCATACATTATACACATAGCAGTCTTTCAGGATTAGAAGAGAGTTCATTTAGGCTATTTTTCTAATTTAGCAGAAGGGCAGGATATGAACTATTTCCCACTTTGAAAATGAGAGAATTCATTAAAAGTGTATTGTTATAAGGACAGAAATTATACAAAGCATGAAACAAGATACAATATCCATATATTAGGCTATACATTCTGATAGGGGACAGTATTATTAAATAATCCTCCCCAGTAAATTTATTTTTGAGAAGAATATTGAGAAACAATTATTGTTCATTTAATTCAACTTTGTTTTAGTTATAAATTATAATGAAAAATCAAAATATATTTAAATTTTGTTTGAAAAGTACATCAGGGTCCTAAACTGAGCTAAAATATTGCCACATATATACTTTATAAAATATTATGACCAGTCTTACACGTATGAGCCACTTATCTCCATGTCATAATTTTAAGAGGCACCAAGAAGGTCTTCTCTTCTTGTGTCTGAAATTCTGTTAGAAAATCATATCTTTAAAAATGCAGATATTCCAGTCAAGGGTAACATTATGAAATAATTCAATCTGTGCATGTATCCATTACTCTCTTCACATCAGAAGGGGTCAGATCCTAGTGTTGGGTAGAAGGAGCTTATAGAAACTGGAGTGTCCCAGAACCAGACTTGAGCTGTTGTCATTGTGTGCCAGCCTCAATAAGATAACAGTGTTACTATTGCAAATAGAGGGAGGGATTTCCCATCATTCCTCTTGGGTATCTTTGGAAATTCTCTTTGAAGTGACTCAAGAGGCGCTGTCCAAAGTTACAGGGTAACACATTACAATTTTGTTGGACTGAGGGGACCACAGTAAATTATTTGTCTCATTATCCGTAGGTTACATATCATTGTTTTCACACTAAAATAGAAAAGTGATATGAGCTATTAATAAGCCTTTAATTTATTCAACATATGTACAGTGGTGAACAAGCTTTTGTGAATTTTACACCCTGGTGGGGAGGCAGATAACAAATAATTTGACAAATACATAATGAGTACTGTGATAAGTCCCACCAAGGAGAAGCTCAGGGTGCTCTGAGAGCATGTATTATTCAGGTCTAGAGGATAAGGGCTGGTTTTCCTGAAGAAGCAGTATTAAATTAAGTTCTGTTCTGAGAGATGAGTAGAATATGAGGAGGCCACATGAAGCCAGGAGAAGGGAAAGAATGCTGAGTAGAAGGAACCAAGCAGAGGTTGAGCAATTGAGGGATTAGGCCCTGATGACTAATGGACCCAAGAACACCTAACAAGTTGATATATTGCAGAGGTACAGCAGGATTTGGGGAAGGAACTGAAGATTTAACCTAAAATTTGGAGAAATGAGTTGGTGTCTGCAAAATAGCCAAGACAAGTTAGGGGAACAACCATTTAGCAGAAGATGCTGATATATCATCAAGGCCAGAGGTAGGGAAAAAGAAAATCAGCAGAATAATAATATTGTACATGAGGCAACCTCGTACAAATAGGAAATAAAATAATAGAGACCGAAAAATATAGACAATTGCATTAATTATGTTTTTACTATTCTGTGCACAGTGTGGAACGTGAGGATAAAGAGGAAGTTTGCGTCAAATTACCTTTTCTTTCATGTAGTTGATTATATGTATATGTCTTTTCTCATACTTAAGAAATATTAAGGAAACCCCATTAAACAACCTTGACTTAATTGTTTGCTGTCTGCTTACAATTACAGAAATGGGAGAAAAAAAAAAAAGAAATTTCCAAATCACTTAGAACCACTTAGCTGTAGTTAGGAAAAACATTCCTTGATTATCCTGATTCTAGTTGGATAAATAAGATTATAGATTTAAGACTATGACTCTCATAATTAGAAATCTTTGCAATAAACCTTAATTAACTGACTTCTGCAATCCCTAAAAGCTTTTTTGCAACCTTCTATTTTGATAGTTTATTTAAATGGTCTTTAAAGGTGGTTCATTTAGAGAACAAAACAAGAAAGCAACACCTAGAAAACATTTGATTTTAATCCTCAGTGCATGATAGAAAAACTAAGATGTGTAGTTTAGTAAAAGGAATTATTCAGGTCATAGACAGGAAAGGAAAATGTTAATCATGGATAGTCAGCCTGAAACAAATTGTGTTTGTGGATATCCTGACATGTGCAGAAACCTTTAGAGACCATGTTCAAAGTGAAAGACATGCTAAGTTACAAACCAATGCTGCTGATATTTACTAAAGGGTCTTTAAAGCAATTATTGTCAGAAGCAGTTTGTCCAGTCCTTCAGCTTCCTAAAATATATATTCAACACTCCTGTCTCTGCCAATGGGTGACTATTCTGTATAGGTCTTGCTTGAGGCTTACATTTTGATTGCAGATTTCATATATTTGCTCAGGTAGCAATAATTAATTGAACTGACATTGAAAATAGATTTAAATCAACAAAAGTCTCCATATATTTATAAACTTGAGATGTCTATTAGATTTACAGTTCACTGCATTCTGAAAATACAGTCTATTTCAAATAGCAACCTTTTGCACGTTGCTAGAGTAGGTTAATTAGGGACATTATAAACATTCATTCATCTTTCTATCTGTATTTTAATTTATCTTATGTCTGGATATTCCTCATAATCCTCACTGTGTTTTTAAAATTCTTGACAGTGGATATTCTTTTTTCTAAAATCTGTGCAAGTCTATTCAAAGTATAAAAGTTTTAAATGCTTACTAAAAATATACTGAATATAAGCCAGTGGCATAAGTTAAAAAAGAAAAAAGCAGTAACCATAATTGAAGCTAAGAGTGATGCTATACTATTTGTATTTTTCATATTTCTTAAACATAAGAAAATTACATATTCAAAAGCCACAAACACTTTATATTGAAGGATAAAATTTTCCTATCTCCTAGGAAAAGTGTTTTTCTTCTGAAAAGTGCACTGAATATTTTATGTAGGGAAGATAATTGAAATGTCAGTCTAGTTAATCACAACTAAATAACTTTATGGTCCAGCCAAATATTAAATTATGATAGAGTCTGGATGATTGTAAACTTTGTGTTTAGTCCTGGGAAACATCAAATTACTCCTGAGTTTAGTGTCTTTTTGTGGCATGCAACTTTTGAGTAAACGAATGGTATAGAAAAGGCTCTTGACCTTAGCAGTGAGTTTCCTGAAGTTGGTAAATGGCTCAGCTCTTAGTCAAGAAGTGTAGAAATTGAACTGCTCCCAGTCACTTGTGTACAATAACACACATGGTTCTCTCTCATTGGATCATAATCATATTTTTAATAGTTGCTTTCCTGACCAATGTGAAAGTTTCTTGAGAACAAGGATGTTGTGTTATTTGACTGAACATATCCTCAACCTACATTGACTATAACCTAATAAATCTCTGTTAGCTGCATTAACAGATATTGGAGATGGTTTCAGTTAATCTTTCATTCATTAATTTATTATTTCATTCATTCAAAAATATTTATTGAATATTTACTATCTGACAGAAACTGTTCAATGTGCTAGAGATATAGCAATAAAGGAGAAATACAAACCGTTAATAGTGTCCCTTCGTTCAGGACATTATATTTTAGTGTCAGGAAGTGATATGTCCCATGAAGAAAAACTAAACACAGTAAGAGGTTTGAAAGTGATGGGGAAGGGGCATTTTACATAGGAAAACCAAAAACACCTCTTTTGATATCATAACACTTGAGCAGATCATGAATTGAAGAGAAAACGCTGTGAATATATAAAAGACTATTCCAGGCAGTGGGAATTAAAAGGGCAAAGCCTTAAATTTAACCAGGAATTTGTCTAGAAAGTAACTGGAAAGTATTATTGCACATGTATTCTTTAGCATGTACTAAATTTCATGCTCACTGAGTCCTGTGGTGCTGTTCTTACAGAATTTTTAATAAAAGGTTTTAATCAACACTAAACCATCCTTTAATAGCAATCATGGGGCTTTTTTTGGTGATTGTACATTGCTAGAAAAATATGTTTAATCCTAAACTTGATTTTAAGCAGTTGGCTTTTAGTCATCAGCTGTTTCTCTGAGAAATTCTCATTTGTGCATTTTTCAGGGAAGGTGACAAAGTGTTTTCTTTAGCATAAAGTAATAAGATCTTATTGCTATTTTGATGCCTCCACTACCACATTAACAATTTTAATGGCATTTCTCCATATAAACTGAAAAATTAGTAATAGAGATTGTTTAGTAAAATATTTTAAATCCTATAAAAATAAATCTGGTTAGCAGTGAAGATAAATGCATATGATCACATTTTGCATAATCTATGACTGTCATGATGTAAGGTTCTACTTTATGGTTGAGAACTGTCTAGCACATTGTTTGCTCATTTTCAATGCAATTCTTTGTTTTGAAAATGGACGCCAATTTAATTTCATTAACTAAACTCTGCCTGCATAACTTGACTGATTTGGATAACTGGATTATTGGATTCAAATGTGGTTGCTCTTAAAAACTAGGTTTTCATTTTGGGGGGATGTTTTCTAAAAGTCCCTTTTACTTCAAAGTAAGTATTAATAAAGATTTTTTTTTAATAATGTGAGAATAAAACTAAAAGATTTTCAAGGTTGATAGATTATTCTAATCATTATTTAAAATGTGAAATGTCTTAATACTTAATAAATAGTTTGTAAAGATTGAAAACTAATTGCTGACCTTTTAATCAGACTGAAATTCCATATAGCATCTTTAGATTAAGTAGCTTTTTTTTCCTTCCATGTATTCCTCAGCACTTTTCTATTTGGTTTGGATTCTAAAACAGTCAGTTCCAGCTACATAATTTGTGGTGCCCAGTGAAAAATGAAACTGCAGGATCCTTTGTTCAAAAAGCAGGAAAAAAAGGGCCGTTAAAGGTACTAACATATAAAGCTTTTTCCTTCTGCAATTTCTCTCTCTCAACTTGTCATGGTGCTTTTTTAATTGGCATTTAATGTCCTTCTAAGTAAAGAAAAAGTAAATTTCAAATTATTAGCATAAACTTTACCATTCCTCTTTAATTGCTCAATGCTACTTTTAAATGTAAATATAAGAGCATTTAACTCATTTGTGAAATCATCGAAATCACACAGTTCTTTTCCTAGAGTCCTGCACCACTCCCTATCCCCAGTACCCAAGGGTATCGCAAGCAGACCAGAGCAGACAAATGGAAGACAGACTCAAAAAGTTTGGAAAGAGGAAGAGAGGGTGTCCTCAGGCACTGATGCAGTCGAGAGGCCCTCCCTCTGCGCAGGGATACTTGTAGGGAGATTGAGGACACCTCCAGGTTCCCAGAGCTTCCAAACCCACAGTGGAAGGGAAAACCCTAAGGGTCTTTGAACCTCCTTCCCAGAAACTATTGGCTACCTGCATGGGGTGGATGAGAAGCTTGCCCCCACTAAATGTGGCCTCTGCAGAACAGAGACAGCCAACACACACACACACACACACACACACACACACACACACACACACACACACACACACTCCTCTACACTCTCCAGTGCTAGAGAGCCCTACCTAGACCCCTCTGTGCACATGCCCAGATCCCCACTAGAGACAGGGGACAACCCAGAAATGTGGTCCTCCCTCCTCAGAAGTTAACAAAGTCACTTAACCCAGGTGGAGAATGGCAGCAATCCGTGGGCAGTGCAGGGATTGGAAGACTGCTTGGCAGAAAGCAGGGGGGAAGACAGGGAAAACACATCCCCAGGAATGTGGGGGGTGGGGTGGTGGCCAGAAGCTGGACCTTGCCTAGAGCTGGGGCTTCAAGCTCCCAATGCACACTCCATTGTCCCATCAGACTTCACTTACAAAACATGGGTTAAAGATAAAATTAAGAATTTCAAGATGGCATTAGCTGAGCATTAAACCCTAAACAAGTTCAGGGAGCCATGCAACTGTGGCAAGTCACACACTCTTGAAATCGGTCCTGAAAACATTTTACAAAATAGTGATGTCATTGTTTTTCCCATTTACCTCTATGTGTTAGTCAGCAAACAACTATAGTCAGTAACTATGATGTGCCAAGTACTGTGCTGTATGCCATGTAGTGAAAAATAGATGCACGTTTGAGTGTTTGAGACATGGTGTCTACTACAGGGCAGTCAACAGTCTTTCATTCTTTAAGATTCTTTAGAGCTTAGCTAAATAAAGAAAGACTAATTAAACGTATAATATCTGATTCAATATGCATTTTCAAGAAATGAGTACCTGAAATATTACTTAGTACAAAAATCCTTAAAATATGTATAAAGTAATAAATGATTAAATAGTGATATGGCAGGTGGTGAATGTTGACATTTCACTTTTCTGTTTTTATGAAAGAGAGACTAGCTGTTTGACCACATATTTATTCTGTTATACAGTGAGCAAAGCTTTTAGTAATAAAGATTAAAAACAAAAAAATTGAAAGGTAGTTCCATAATTTGCCTAATGCTCTTCTAATTATTTTGCAATTTTAATAGACCTAAGGGTAAATTTCATAGCTATTGATACCTTTGTCCTCTGCTCTATATTGTTGTACTGAGTCACTTCCAAGGTGTACCCTGAGATAAAAGTGTTTTTTCCTCAAATTAATTATGACATGACTCATTGAATTATTTGTATTCATCCTTTCAAATTGTTATCCAGCTTACATATTTAAGAAATCTCTCATTAAAGCAAATAAATAATATTCCAAGGGTGATAAATATATCTCTAATATGTGAATAGAAATTCCATTTTGTTTTGTCTTTAAAAAGCTTATTTTACTCTTTTGCTGAATCACTAAATCTATAAGATATGATTACCTTTTACTTTATAATGCCTGTGTGAATTGATGTCCTCTGTTTTTGACTTCCTATTTCAAGGCTTTTTTATATAAATAGTGAATGATTGACTACTTTCTATGAGTTTTAGATTATATATATATTTTTTAATTTATATTTATCTATTTATTTATTTTGGGTCTTTGTTGCTGCGCGCGGGCTTTCTCTAGTTGCGTTGAGCGGGGGCTACTCTTCGTTGCGGTGCGCAGGCTTCTCATTGCGGTGGCTTCTCTTGTTGTGGAGCACGAGCTCTAGGCGCACGGGCTTTAGTAGTTGTGGCACGCAGGCTCAGTAGTTGTGGCTCACGGGCTCTAGAGCACAGGCTCAGTAGTTGTAGCACATGGGCTTATTTGCTCCGTGGCATGTGGGATCTTCCCGGACCAGGGCTCAAACCCATGTCCCTTGCATTGGCAGGCAGATTCTTAATCACTGCACCACCAGGGAAGTCCTTAGATTATACTTTGATAAGTTTATTTGATAGTTATGTCCTATCTCATAATTTTATGTTTTTAAATTTTTTTAATTACTTTTTATAATGATAAATGTTGATCAGTTGTAGATATGAATTGCACATTTAGATTACTAGAAATTGAGAATAGGTTCCTCATTCTATTTTTATGAAAATAAATATTTCATGTGCTGAACAGTTTTGAATATTTAAAATGTTCAACTGCTGTTTTTATTTAGCTGTTTTATCCAAAATGTGAGATACTTGTATTAAGAGCAGAACAATTAAACTCTATTTGAAGTGCTACTTAATTATATATTTAAATTTAAAGATAACTGACATGGAAAATTATGTCCTAAAAAAACCTGTTTTCCAACATCTGAATTTTATTAACCTAACTGCTGCCAGTTCATATTAGTTTCATACTTATAAGGTGACCATTTTCATATGCCTTAAAGGATCTCAAGAGAATGTAGACTTCAGCTACAAGTCATCAGGCAAGATGTTCTTATAAATGTTAAAAGTAACATTATATAGATAAATATACTTTATATTATAAATAAATGTTATTTTATCCCATTTCAAAGACCTCTAAGAAAGAGCTCCAATTCTCTTGTATATTTTAACTGACTCTTTTAGGGTAGTCTTCCATGTATTTTGTCTAAAATCTTCCTTCTGCCTATTAGCCTATTTAAGAAGAAAATACAAAAAATAAATTGCACTTCAAGAGCTAGAAGTTCTTTCTCTGCATCATCACTCTTTGTAGATGGGAAGACCATCAGTAGAACATTCTATTAAGATTACTTCTACTTATTTATTTGTTAGAAATAAATATTTTTTAATTTTAATATAATGTAATTTTTATTCTGATTTTCTCAATAAAAAAAAGAATCCATAATGTTAGGTGAAATGCAAAAAGTAACCTAATTGCAATTAATTCTGATAGACCTTTTTTTATGATACATCCTTGATATATCCACTTTCTTTACACATGAAGAATTAGATAAAGTTTTTATGACCTTTTAAGGCCAAAGTCCTCATTATTGTACTATGATCTAGAACTAACTACCTTTCTCTAAGCTGTTCTCTACAAATGTCCCAATTCTTTTCATTTCCCTTATTAATTTGAATTTTATTTTCTACTTCCATAAATTTTTCTTTTCTCCCTTGTGGTAGCTCACATTCTCAGAGGAGGGAATGAAGTCATATACTTGCCTTCATGTGACTTTTAAATCCATTGTAGCTTGTCGTGGTATCAGAGGTATCAGAGGTACCATAAGCAGAGTATGGGAAGAGTTACCCTTCGTTTGACGTAAATTTGGCCAACAGGGACTTGATTTTGTAGGGAAAACTATTATTTTATTTTTTATTAAAGTATAGTTGATGTGCAATGTTATATAAGTTACAGTTATACAATATAGTGATTCACAGTTTTCAAAAGTTGTTATGCTCTGTTTGTAGTTATGATAAAATTTGGCTGTATAATATACCCTTGTAGCTTATTTTATACATAATAGTTTGTACCTCTTAATCCCATACCCCTATATTGCTCTTTCCCCCCTCTCTCTCCCAACTGGTAACTACTAATTTGTTCTCTATATCTGTAAGTCTGTTTCTTTTTGTTATATTCATTAGTTTGTTGTATTTTTTAGATTCTACATATAAGTGTTATCATACGGTATTTGTCTTTCTCTGTCTGACTTATTTCACTTACCATAATATCCTCCATGTCCATCCATGTTGTTGCAAATGGCAAAATTTCATTCTTTTTATGACTGAGTAGTATTCCATTGTATATATATATATATATATATATATATATGTATATATATATATATATACATATATATATATATATATATATATATACCACATCTTCTTTATCCATTCATCTGTTGATGGACACTTAGGTTGCTTCCATGTCCTGGCTATTGTAAATAGAGCTGCAATGAACATTTTGGTACTCTTTTTGAATTATGGTTTGCTCAGGGTATATGCCCAGTATTGGGATTGCGGGTCATATGGTAGTTCTATTTTTAGTTTTTTAAGGAACCTCCATACTGTTCTCCATAGTGGTTGGATCAATTTACGTTCCCACCAACAGTGTACAAAGATTCCCTTTTCTCCACATCCTCGCCAATATTTGTTATTTGTGTTCTTTTTGATGAGAGTGATTCTGACAGGTGTGAGGTGATATCTCATTGTGGTTTTGATTCTCATTTCCCTGATGATTAGCGATGTTGATCATCTTTTCATTTGCCCATTGGCCATCTGCATGTACTCTTTAGAAAAATGTCTGTTCAGGTCTTCTGCCCATTTTTTAATCGGGCTTTTTTTTTTTTTTTTTTTTGATGTTGACTTGTGTGAGCTGTTTATGTATTTTGGATATTAACCCATAACTCTAATTTTAGGGTCAAAAGATGCTAAAATCATTTTTGCTTAATTATTTGATAACTTAGAAGAATAAATATGCTTGGGATTTAAAACAACCAAGCAAAAACTCAGATTATACATTGTCTAAACTTAACACACAAAAATGGCAAACAGATGGTATTGCTGAACTGGATTTTGCATAAAAATCGCTTTCTTTATTTTTATATTTTCATATTTTAAGAACTAATTGCTTTCCTCGTGATTCCATTTCTTCACTGAAATTTTGCTTAATTTTCTTTGTAAAAGTTTTCTTAGGAAGTATGGCATCAGGTTTCCATAATATTATCTAAAAGTTCACTGCATTGTGCTTGTATATTGAAAATATCATCTATTGCTAGGACAGTGAAGGTGTTACATAAATGCAAAATGTAGTGCTGCTTCATTTGTACATGGCTTTTTAAAAAATGAGTTCTTATTTGAGTACATCCCTTAAAACATGAAAAGTGTATTTAATCAAAATCAATGAATGAATAATTAGCTTACATTTCAGGAACTAATTTGTATTTCTAAGGAGAAGATAGAAACAGTTTCTGATAAAAGGAACAGAAGAGATAGCCTTGAAAAAAGTTCTTAATATACGGAGAGATTTAATATAGGATAAAGAACACATATAAAATCAATGGGAAAAGTATACATCATTGAATAAAATGTATTGAGGGAAACTTATTATTTAAAACATTTCAAGTTAATTCTTAACTAAGAAAATACCTGAAAGAAATCCCAAGTTATTAAACAGATAAATGTTAAACATAACATCTTAAGAAAAAGTAAATATAGGTAAATATATGACTAAATAGAGAAGCATATAAAAAAATAAATTACAAAGCGAAGGACAGATGAGTTTAATAGAAATTTCACATATCAAAGTCATTGTAAATAAAATGAAAATAAGCAGTAAGCTGGGTAAAATACTTGTGAAGAATAGACTATGGTAAAATGGGCAAAGGATGAGCAGTCAATTCTTAGAAGAGATACAGTTGCCTAATATGCATTAAAAAAGAACTTCATTCTTGCTAAAATTCAAATACATGAAAATTAAAATGATAGGTAATTTTCATCAAATTGGACATGTTTTTGTTTTTTGTGAGGTTTTCTTTGGTAAATGGTAATGCTTATGTATGCTTAGAGTATGGTTTGGTCAGAACTCCCACGTCACTACAGGAAAACTACAAAATTATATGGCAATGTGTTTCCAGTGCCTTAAAATTACTATATCCTTTAAATCCACTACTCTATATTAATATCTAGGAAAGATGACATATAGAAAAACTAAATCTGTGTTTACAAACATGCATTATATATAATACAAACATGCATTATATATAATAAGGAAATATATAAATATCCTAAGTGACGAAAAATAAATAGTGAGTAAAATGTATTATGTCTGTAAGATGGAATGTTAAAGTTTAATGAATAAGAATAATGCTGACAGTACTGTAAGGCCTGCAGGATTGGAAACTATATACATCATCACCCAACTATGTAAACAACTGATGTACACATATAGTCATAAGAAAATGAATAGCAAAATTTTCTAATGTTGGCACTGTTTCTCCCTGTGTGGTGGGTTTATGATTGATTACTTCTCTAAAGTGACTTGTAAGGTCCTTCATGATCTGGCCCTGATTATCCTATTATAGCTCCTTATATTTACCTGGTCTCCGTACTTACCATGCTCTGCATGACACATTTCACATAAAACTACACATTAAATATTTACTAAATAAATTAGTGAATTAAGAGGATGGGTATGTACACACACACACACACAAATTTCTACCATACATAAAGTGAACCTTTTAAAGCTTTAACACCCTGATACTTTTGCCCCTTAGTCATAAAGTGCTCACTTAGGACATCAACAATAAGCATTCTATTCGTAGGTTCATCACTCTGGAACAGACCTACAGAAGGCATAGTATTCAGTTGTGTAAACCTAAGCAAGAATGCCCTGAAAATATACAGGAGAGATTATTGTCTATTTGGTGTTCCATAAAACCAAATTTCATATCCTGTGTACATAGTTTAGTCTGCTCTTTACCATCTGCATTCTCATGAATTTGTAGCTCATAATGTCATTTTTTTATTCTCTTGAAATGTCCAGTAGTTTAGTCGTATAGAGAGACAGGAAACAGCTGGTCAGAATCTGATCAGCTCTAAGTTCCTAAATAAAGATTAAATACAAAGATTAAGGTAGCAGTCCCTAAACTGCTACTATCCAGCTGTGTAAATTCAGGCAAGTTATTTAATCTTTCTGGACCTCAGATTCTTCATCTGCAAAATAAGTGTATTGCGCTAGATAACATGATGAGCACTCTAATATTCAGTAATTGCATTGAATAACGTGATGAACATTCTATGTGCACAGTCTTTTAATATTTAAAATCAGTGTTCTCTATAATGCCAAAGACTTGACATAATAAAAATAAGAAAATAACACAGTTTATGAATTTGACACCTCCAGTAAAAAGAAACCTCCTCCCTAAAAATCTCATTGTAACTTTCCATGTATACAGCTCTTGCTGTAGGTCTCGTTCTGTAATATTTTACAGTATTATTGGAAGTTTGCCATGGTGACTTCAAGTTGTACAGTTGTTTATAGAGGTAAAGAAGAAGTATCTCAGTAATATTTCATCCCATGTTCAAGTTCATATTACTTTACTCTCAGAGAGAAGAAATAAAAATCTGTTATTTGGAAAATAAAAATATGTATTGTGTTAGAAACTTGACTGTGTAAATAGATAAAATTTTCATGGTTTAAGCATAGAAATAAAAATGTCGTCCCCTCCTCTCCTTTCTTTCCTTTTTTTCCCCCACACTCTGCTCTCTGTCATTTTCAACTTCTTTTTGTTTGTTTTTTTTTTTGGTTTACCTCTTGCTTTGATCATATATTTCTCAAGACTGTATCTAAGTCACTCTTCAAACTGATTTGCATGTGTTCTTTATTCTGTCACTTAATTCCATGATATGATAAATTCCAAATATAATTTAGTCTTTCAGCAGTAGAATTTAAGCTCCATGAAGGCTGAACTTTTCCACTGTATTTTATTAGTCAGGTCACTCTATCCCTGGAGCATTGAAGAGTACTAGGTATAAAGCTCAGTAAATACTTGTTTAATAAATGAACGAGCAAACATTCATTAAGCCATAATGCATGATCAGTACTATGGCTCATCATATAGTATTGATAAGAAAGGAAGAAGTTATTGTGACTTTCTCAAATGCCTTACTTATTCTAATTGAGGAGACAAGGTTAGCAGTCTGAAAAAGGCTAGCAAAAAATAAAAAGAAACATATTTTTAAGTTAAGTGTTTAAGTTATAAGAATCAGATTGTGAATGCTTTAGTTCAGAGGAGGAAAGCTTAACTGAGCTGGAATACTTCCTGGAGGAGCTTTACCCTAAAAGGAAGAGGATCATTTGGATTTGCCATGTAAGAAGTGTTGAGCCTTGAGATTATGAAGCCATGCAGGAGGAACAAATTTTCACAATTTGTTTCTAGCAGCGTTGTAGAAAAGCCTAATTCTTCAAGTGCATATCTGAAGAAGCTTTCAATGAATCAAGAGTTACACCACAGTCAGTCTTTAATAAGAAAGTTATAGAATCATGCTCATTCAATTTAGGAGGCATTTTGCACGCACTATTATGGAGTAGGTCTTAGTAGCTGTGTTATAACCTGCTTCCTCAAACATGAGCAGTGCTGGATAAAAAGAGTAGAATATCAAAGATGAGGTTTGCCAGAAGGAGAAGCTTACTTCTGGGGGGTTGTTCTTTTAAGGAAGCAAGCTTAGCAAAAAATAGTTTCCATCTGGGAGCAAATTTACATGGCACTGTTACAAGGTGCACTGTTTGATAGTGATTTATAAACAGCCATTAGAGTGGGATACTTGTTGTCTTCCCACAGCAACATCTCTGAGCACTAAGCACTTTTTGGTCAAGCCCCTAGGATTTAACTGCAGGGTGTTCAGTTATAAAACCGTTTTTCATCGATCTGAGCTGTTGAGTTCTTAACTGTAGCTTATTTTCACTTTGATTTTGGAATCCAAAAATGCCAGTCACAGCACTTAGGAACTAAAATCATTGGCACAGGAATTTAAATGAAGAGTGATAAATCAAGGCTGCCAGTGGCTACTGCCTCAGCCAGGGGCAAACACCACAGCCACAGGTTTTAATAGCCTTGCATGCCTAGTTTCAAATTAAGTGTGACAAATTAAGCAGGAAGTTAATTACTATCTTGAAACAAATAGTCTGATGTTGATTGGAAAGGGCATCATAAAGATGTGTTTTATGGTAACAGAATACCCATAGGAAACATTAAAAAATAGAGATGTACAAATAATGATTAGTTCCGGTAAAAAAAAGGGGGGTGCTGGTGAGGGTTAGAATGCATCTGGTTAAATGCATGCAGGTATATGAAAAGGAGATGTCCTCTGAGAATAGCTTTGCTAGTCTAAAAACAGGAAGTGAATTCACGGATGCATCAGAATATTGGTACCTACATGGTGGATGAGGTAGTAGGTGGCCCAGGTACCTATATCTCTTCCACTTCAGACCAGTTATTAGAATGCCTGTCAACTCTTCTCATGGCAGAAGCGCTAAAATGAACAACTGCACCTAGAGTGAATATGACCTTAAAAACCCAAAGATATTATAAATCACAAAATTCTTAACTAGTCCTTCATTTATTTTTCTGTACCTTCACTCCATGGCCCTTACTGTCTTTAGATATTTATTAGACAGCAGCTTCTTCTTTAAGTCATTTCCTACTTGACTTAATGATTTTTAATACCCTTTGAGGAAATGTTTCAAGAAAGAATCTGTTCTTTGAAGTTCAGATGGGTCTTAGGAAAGATATAGTTCAACTTGCATTTAGTGAGATAAAGTTAAAAATCACTTACTGTGTCAGACACTGTCCTTAGCACTTATATTAAATCATAATAAAAACCAGCCCAGTAAGTTATCATTATAGACATTTTCCAGTTGAGGAAACTGACATAAAAAGAGACTAAGTAAAATGTCAGCATCACCCAGTTAAGACATAGACAAACCAGAGTTTGTAGTCAGGTATTGTGGGTCCAGAAGTCTGTGCTCTTAACCATTAGGATACATTGCCTTTTGAAACCTGGGCCTGCAGAGAGCAGCAGTAGTTATAAAAATAATTATCAGTTGTAACTTTTTCACATCAGTCCTTTCGCTTCTCTACTTGTTGCAAGTCAGAAACATATCTTCCTCAGAAAATAAAGATTAAATACAAAGATTAAGGTAGCTTTTTATCAGGCTCTGTAGGAAATATGATGAGCTCCCACAGTAAATGTATAACCTCCAGGAGGCTTTTGACCTGTCCCTGGAGCATGTGAACTTTGCTAGCCTCTCACCACAATGTCTTGCCTTAATGAGAGTCGATAAATCACAGGATACCTAAATACAAAATTCTATCCTTAAATAGAAAATGTTCTTAGATCTTTCAAAATGTTAATTCTTAATCCTGAAACAAATATTTTTGCTGTTCATTAATATCCATATGTTTATAATAGGGCACATTTAATAAATTTTAGAGAAAAAACAAAATTAAATGATATATTTAATAAAGGAAGAGTTCAAATGCATTTATTCTCTGGTACACTTCTTCAGATACATGTATTTTGTGAATTCCAAAAGAAACATATTTGATAAAACTCCAGCCACTCCGTCCAGCCATCGTGGTCTTTTTTGCTGTTGCCCAAACACCCCAGGCACATTCCTGCTTCATGGCCTCTGTCCTTTTTGTTACCTCCTTCAGGTCTTTGCTCCAATGGCATTTGGTCACAGAAACTTTGTATGGCCACTTTAGTTAAAATTATAATTTTTCACGTCTACCATTCCTGACTACATTCTCTGCCTTCTTTTTTTTTCATGACACTTATCACCATATTCCATTTTACTCAAATGTTTATTTTCTGTCTCCCACCAACTTTAATATGAACTCCATGTAAGCAAGGACCTCTGTCATGTTTATCTGCTATATTTATTTGCTATATTCCCTGTGCCTAGAATAGAACCTGGTTCATACTAGGCACCCAGGACATGTTTATTGAATACTAAAACACAAAATGGAAGAATAATTGAATAAGTGAATTATTTTTAAGTTACAGTTTTGTAATAATTCATTAACTATTTCCTAATTAGATAGTCTAAATAAATATGTGAGTTAGTATTGATATAAAATTCCATTGCAAAACTAGCTAATTTTTACAGTTCAAATATCTGTTATTTTCATATTTTCACTGTAGTCAATTATTAAAATACTCTGTGTAATCAGCATTTTGTTTTAAAAAGCGATCTTAATTGCTAAGCAGAATCAATTTATATTTATTAATGGCCATACCTATATCATGAGCATGGCTTAAACATATGTTTCTGGAGAATTATAAAATATGTCAAAATTGTTTGAAGGAACAAATGTTTAAAGGTGTTGACACAGCAAGTGTAAATGGTTCCTGCTTTGTAGTTAGAAATAAATCAAATTCATTACTGTATCCTCAGGGCCTAATACAGTGCCTAGCACCTAGGAATATTCATAAACATTTTGAATAAAGGAATACATGATTAAATAAAGGAATGCACTTTTAAATTTTATTTATTTATTTATTCTAATTTTTTAATTTTTTTATTGAAGTATAATTGATTTACAATGTCGTGATAGTTTCAGGTGTACAGCACAGTGATTCAGTTATATATATATATATATATATATATATATATATATATATATATATATATATATGTATGTGTATATATATACACATACATATATAGACTTTTTCAGAGTCTTTTTCCTTACAGGTTATTACAAAATAATGAGTATAGTTCCCCGTGCTATACAGTAGGCAGTAGGTCTTTGTTGGTTATCTATTTCATATAAAGTAGTGTATATATGTTAATCCCAACACCCTAATTTATGCTTCCCCTCCTTTCCCCTTTGGTAACCATAAGTTTGTTTTATATGTCTGTGAGTTTCTTTCTGTTTTATAAATAAGTTCATTTGTATCTGTTTTTTTTTAAGATTCCTATATATAAGCAATATCATATGATATTTGTCTTTGGCTTACTTCACTTAGTATGATGATCTCTAGGTCCATCTTTGTTGCTGCAAATGGCATTATTTCATTCCTTTTTATAGCTGAGTGATATTCCATTTTATATTTATACCACATCTTCTTTATCCATTCATCTGTCAATTGACCTTTAGGTTGCTTCCATGTCTTTGCTATTGTAAATAGTGCTACACTGAAAATTGGGTTGCATGTTTCTTTTCAAATTAGAATTTTCTCTGGATATACGCCCAGGAGTGAGATTGCAGGATCATATGGTAACTCTATTTTTAGTTTTTTAAGGAACCTCCATACTGTTCTTCATAGTGGCTGTACCAATCTAAATTCCCCCTAATGGTGTAGAAGGGTTCCTTTTTTCTCTACACCATCTCCAGCATTTATTATTTGTAGACTTTTTGATGATGGCCATTCTGACTGGAGTGAGGTGATACCTCATTGTAGTTTTGATTTGTGTTTCTCTAATAATTAGCAGTGTTGAGCATTTTCTCATGTGCTTATTGGCTATCTGTAGTCTTATTTGGAAAAATGTCTATTTAGCTCTTCTGCCCATTTTTTATTGAGTTGTTTGTTTTTGATATTGAGTTTTATGAGCTGTTTGTATATTTTGGAAATTAAGCCCTTGTCAGTCACATCATTTGCAAATATTTTCTCCCATTCTGTAGGTTGTGTTTTCATTTTGTTTATGGTTTTCTTTGCTGTGCAAAAACCTTTAAGTTTAATTAGGTCCCATTTGTTTATTTTTGTTTTTATTTTCATTACTCTAGGTGATGGATCCAAAAAAATGTTTCTGTGATTTATGTCAAAAAAGTGTTCTGCCTATGTTTTCCTTTAGGAGTTTTATAGTATCTTGTCTTACATTTAGGTCTTTTATCCATTTTGAGTTTATTTTTGTATATGATATTAGAGAATTTTCTAATTTCTTTCTTTTCCATGTAGCTGTCCAGTTTTTCCAGCACCACTTATTGAAGAGATGGTCTCTTCTCCATTGCATATTCTTTTCTCCTTTGTTGTAGATTAATTGACCATAGGTGTGTGGGTTTATTTCTGAGCTTTCTATCCTGTTCCATATGATCATATCAATAGATGCAGAAAAAGGTTATGACAAAATTCAACACCTATTTATGATAAAAACTCTTCAGAAAGTGGGCATAGAGGGAACAGGACATAATAAAAGCCATATATGACAGACCCACTGCTAACATCATACTTAATGGTGAAAAGCTAAAAGGATTTCCTCTAAGATCAGGAACAGGACAAGTATGCCCACTCTCATCACTTTTATTCAACATAGTTTTGGAAGTCCTAGCCACAGCAATCAGAGAAGAAAAAGAAATAAAAGGAGTCCAAATTGGAAAAGTAGAAGTAAAACTGTCATTGTTTGCAGATGACAGGATACTATACACAGAAAATCCTAAAGACGCTACCAGAAAACTACTAGAGCTCATCAGTGAATTCAGTAAAGTTGCAGGATACAAAATTAATACACAGAAATATGTTATATTTCTATACACTAACGACAAAAGATCATAAAGTGAAATTAAGGAAACAATCCCATTTACCATCACATCAAAAAAGAATAAAATACCTAGGAGTAAACCTACCTAAGGAAGCAAAAGACCTGTACTCTGAAAACTATAAGATGCTGATGAAAGAAATTGAAAACAACACAAACAGATGGAAAGATATACAGTAAGTCCCCTACATACGAACCTTCGAGTTGCAAACTTTCAAAGATGTGAATGTGCGTTCACATGTCCAATCACGTAAGTTAGTTCACGTTTCCTACATTGTCACCTGTGTGCATCCTCTACAAGTGGTTGTGCTTTTGTGTACTTTACTGTACAGTACTGTTGCTGTGCGACAGGAGGAGCTTCCTAATGAAGACCTGATGGAATTGGAGGCCCAGAGAAAGGATGAAGAGAAACAAGAGGAAGAAGAAGTAACTGAAGAACCAAAGAGATTCACAATGCAGAAAATGGCAAGGGGATTTTCTTTATTTGAGGAGGCACTGTTAGTTTTTGAGGCACAGAATCCAAATGTAGAATGGTACACAAAGGTTGCAGCAGCTGTTCAGAATGCAATCCAGTGCTACCATGTCATCTATGGCAAGAAAAGAAGAGCTACTACCCAGACATCACTGAATTGTTTTTTCGAGAGGGTAGATAGAATTGAATCTAGCAAGGAACCAGAACCTGTGCCATCAACATCAGGCATGAGTGAAATTGCAGCTTGCCCTCCGTCTCCTATTGCTGATGATCTTTCAGCTCTGCCATCTCCCACCTCCTCTCCCTCCTCCAGTCAGTAACTCTTCTTGCCTGTTCACTCAATGCCAGCCCGTGTATGCCAGCTGTTGTATTGTACTACTCTACTTTTCAAGGTACTGTACTGTAAGATTAAAAAGATTTATTTTATGTGTCTGTTTGTTTTTTATGTATTATTTGTGTGTAAAGTATTAAAAACGTATTACAGTACAGTACTATGTAGCCAATTGTGTTAGTTGGGTACCTAGGCTAACTTTGTTGGACTTACAAACAAATTGGACTTATAAAGTGCTCTCAGAATGGAACTCATTCGTATATAGGGGACTTACTGTACCATGTTCTTGGATTGGAAGAATTAATATTGTTAAAATGACTATACTACCCAAGGCAGTCTACAGATCCAATGCAATCCCTGTCAAATTACCAATGTCATTTTTCACAGAACTAGAACAAAAAATTTTTTCAATTTGTATGGAAATGCAAAAGACCCCAAATAGCCAAAGCAATCTTGAAAAAGAAAAATGGATCTGGAGGAATCAGGCTCCCTGACTTCAGACTATACTACAAAGCTACAGTAATCCAAACAGTATGGTACTGGCACAGAAACAGAAATATAGATCAATGGAACATGATAGAAAGCCCAGGGATGTACTTTTAAGTTAAATTTTTGTGATGCTTTACTAAATGCCTTCTTCTTAAAGAGGATATGTATACCTAGGCAAATAAGGTTTGCAATACAACACATTCACAGTAGACCACTTTTCTTCATTTGTAATAACTTACTAAAATATATAAAGATATAAAACATTGTTATACTTAGGAAATAATTTAAATAAAGAATTCAAGCATTTAAATTTATTTACTAATATGTTTGTAAAAATGTAGAATAAAAAATATCTTTAAGTTATAGAATTTTGCATGATATATCAAAGCTATTTTCTGTGTAATTCCATCTTTCGATATAATAGTGTCAAACAAAATTTAAAGAAGAAAAATTATAAGATCAGTTATGTGTTCCTAGAGAGGAGAGTATAATGTGGTAGATGGACATGAGACTGAGGGTCTTCAGCTCCTGGTTCTCATTCTGATTCTGGCCAGAAATTTGGATGGAATTAGACCATCACTGTAGTTTTCTGTACTGTACCAAAGCTTTCTCATGACATAAACAGGACAGTTTCTAATATTTATTCCAAATAAAAAATGTGAAGTTCCTATGTAGGTAGATTCCAGATCTGTTCATGTATCCCCCTACAATCTAACTTTTTTCTATAAACAGCCAGACAGTAAGTATCATAAAGTATATGACTGTGTGGGCCATATATTCTCTGCCAGACAACTAAACTCTGCCCTTGCAACAGGAAAGCAACCCTGGATAATACATAAATGAAAGAGCATGGCTGTGTGCTAATAAAACTTTATTTACAAAAACAGGTATTTGGGCTGGATTTGGCCCACAGGCCATAGTTTACAAATCCTGCCCTGGATTATAAAGCTTTATGTTCTTAGATAAAGTAATTGGATGCTTTTGATTAATATGCCCATACTTGAAATCTGAAGAGAGGAAAAGGAAAGATTCTCCAAAGACAGGTGTTTCTTTCACCTAGAAATCATCATTTTGAAGTAAATAGTTGGAAATTTATTTTTTTAAATATTACAGGGACATGAAGAAGAGTATTTAAGGCTTTTAGTTTTCATAAAATAGTGTGAGGCATTGTTAATCTTAACTAGTGAGAAAATGAACAATTTTTATGTAAATGCATATACATAGTGTGAATTACAGAAATTTTATTATTACCTAAAATTCTCTCAACTAGTATGAGGAATGGTCAGATTTTATAGTTCTCCAGTTCCTCCAATTCCAGACTCCATTTGAGGATGAGCAATACAAAACTTAGTTAAATTTAATGAGATAAGTAAAACACTAGTATTCCAAGTTAATAGGAATTATTTCCATGTGAGTATCATTTACAGAGATTCCATGTTTAAAAAAAATAAATCTAGACTTTTGTAGAGATTTCATTACCGCTAACATAAACAACTTATTCCAGTTGTTTAGCTTCACTTTATTTGATTTTTGCTTAAAAACTTTGTAAATCCAGTTCAAAAGCAGTTGGCAAAGCCTGGGTAGATTGGTGCAATAAAAGAGGACTATAAAATTGGACTGATTTGAGCCATCAAGATAAAAAGATTGACACTTATATAACATTTTTCTTAACCTTGTCTTGATTTACTGCACAAATCCCTGGAAAATGAGTAACAATGAGCTGAAAGTATGGTACAAATATAGCACAAAGAAAAGAAAGAATTTAAAATTTGATATTTGGTTTGTAGTTTTTTGTTTTTTGATTTTTTTTTTTTTAATAAAGTCCTTCAACCAGTTATTTATTTATTTATTTATTTATGGCTGTGTTGGGTCTTCGTTTCTGTGTGAGGGCTTTCTCTAGTTGCGGCAAGCGGGGGCCACTCTTCATCGCGGTGCGCGGGCCTTACACTATCGCGGTCTCTCTTGTTGCGGAGCACAGGCCCCAGACGCGCAGGCCCAGTAACTGTGGCTCACGGTTGCTCCGCGGCATGTGGGATCTTCCCAGACCAGGGCTCGAACCCGTGTCCCCTGCATTGGCAGGCAGAGTCTCAACCACTGCGCCACCAGTGAAGCCCTGGTTTGTAGTTTTTTTAAGATGGGCCTGTACATAAGTATTTACCAGAGATTTCCATGAGATGATTTGCATATAGATAAAGTTATTTATGTATAAGGTCAGCTTATACTCCATTTTCCACTAGAAATAAATAGGAATAAAGAGGTCTTGTCATGAAATAGAAAGAGGCAGAACTATTGAGATCTGTAGTTAGTGTTTTGTAACCACAGCAATTTGTTATTTTAGTGTTGAAATATGAGTTTAATCTACTTATTAAGTGAAAATTAGTTGACTACATTTTTTGTTGTTAAATTTATTTGCTTATTCAGATTGTGAGTATGGGTTCCTATACCTGTGAACATTCCATTGACTGAAAAGGCAACTAAATAACAAACGGTTCCACAAGTCAGTTTAAATAAATGCAGTATATACTCTCTCTTTTTCGTCTTCTTATTTTTTTCTGTGGGGTCTCTATTGGTAGAAAGTCACTTAATGTTTTTTTCTGAATACAGATGATCAGTCCTTTGCAGTCTGAGACACTTTCTTGTACCTACTAAAATAGAGGACAATAATCCAGTTTAGATCCGCTTTTACAATGCGTGTCAGAGTTTAGCCCCTATTAGAATAATAGTTTAAGATCAATAGAAAGGAAGGAAGGAAAAAAACACAAAAATATTATCCACCACATCTTTCCTGAGATACAGTATGTATCATGTCATAGACCTTCAAATAAATGTTGATTAACGGACTAAATGAGTGAATGAAAAAATGGAAAAAAAAAAGACCTTGTATTTATGTTTGCTATCTATTTTCATTTAATATTTTATATTTGAAGTTACTTACTTTGCCTTAGGAAGTTTTGTTTTCATTTTTCTCTCTTGACCCAAATGGAAGAAGATTAACATATTTAAGTTTAAAAATCACTAAACATATGATCACAGTGAAATAGGGTTAAATTGGGGGAATTTTAGGCCCAAGAAAAAGTTGTATAAATCTTCTTTACTCTTTTAACTAGGACAAATATTCAATAGCTGTCTTTGTTTTCTGAGCCATAGAGAGGTTCCCAGGGAATTATGTTTGGAAATGGAGAGAATAAAGATGAGTAAATAATTCTACCAGTTAGGAATGTATTTGTCTAAAAGTAATAGAAAATCTGATTGAGTTTCTTGGACAAAAAAAAAAAAGAGCTTATTTTTTTCTCATGTAACAAGAATGGAGGTAAAGTTTTGCTGGAGGCAGTTGAACTATACAGTGATAATTCATCACTTTTGGCTCTTTCTGTATGTCTGCTCTATCATGCAAAGGTTCTTGGCTTCTTACTTTCTGATTGCAGTGATACTGGCTGCATATCCAGGCATCATAACTGTTTTCAAGACATAGAAAAAGATGTACAACAAAATGGCGATAATAACCCTGTATGTTCCTTTTCATTGGCAAAGAAAAAGCTTTTAGCAAACTATAACCAGCAAATTTTTGTTTAGATTTCATTAGTCAGAACTTGGGGTCATAGCTATCCCTAACTGCAAGGCAGGCTGGAAAGTCAAGTTTGGTGCATTTCCATCCCTACAGAAGAAAATGACAACAAGGAACATACTTGAAATGGGCATTGAGTAGGTTAACCTATAGTATCTGTCAGAATAATCTTCAGCAGGTTTGTTAATTGAACTATATACTAGATTCTGAGAAAATTAACCAATATGAATATTTAAATGAATTATAAACATCATTTAGATCATAAATGCTATTTCTTGGTTTGGAGAAAGCAACTGGGAAGCTAAATACTAAAAGTTTAGGAGTGGTTATTTTGGGGATGCAAAATGAGAGCTTTTTTGTTGTTGTTGCTATTTGTATTTTAAAAATAGTTTACAACAAGATATTTAGTTAAAAGAAAGAAGAACAGATTTTCTAGGAAAATGATAATAGAGAAGTTAGTAAGTTCTTTATACTTTAATGTTCACTAAGTAAATAGTTCTACTTTATAAAGTATTAGAGGTTTATTAAATAATTAGTGTGTGATTAGCACTTCATATCATCAAATCATACAGGTAGGAAAAGAATATGATATGGTGGCCTACCTCAAAGATATTACTCTGCTTGGGGAGATCTTCACATTTCTTTTATCTGCAATACAGAGTTGAGTTAAATCCATATATTATTGGGCCTGGTGATAGGAAGATTTTTTTCAAATTCACAAAAGACAAGAGATTTAAATTTGTTTTGTTTTTGGATAGAAATCCAGGAATATACTTCTCTATCACATTGGGCAATCATCCTTACTTCTGTTGTACTTTAACCTTGTGGCTAATCATTACCTCTTCATAGTCTTTTTTTAAACTAGGGTCCATGGGATTAAAAGGACTCTCTGTTTCTCTGTTTCCTCTCCCTCTCTCTCTCTCTCTCTCTCTGTCTTACACGTGTGTGTGTGTGTGTGTGTGTGTGTGTCTGTGAAACCATTAAGTAACTTTGAGGAACACATGGGCAAGTTCTGTTGGATCTAGAGGTAGTAAAGTTTTACTAATCCGGAAAGCAATAGAAAAATTTCAAAAGCACAGATCAGATGTTGCTTGCACACACACACACACACACACACACACACACACACACACATATTTAAATTCTCAATATATCTAAAATAACATAAAAAGATTTAAAAGGTAGAATTTTTTATAACAAACATGAAAATGGTTGAATTTTTCTTAACCTATAAATATAAATAAATCAATATGAAGAGCACTAAAATTAATGGTCCAGAACATAAACAATTTTAAAAAGAGGAAATAAAAGTTACTTAAAGTTATTAAGACAATAGCTTTCATTAGTAAGTAAAGAAATGCAAAAATTATAAATGGGAATTTTTACCTATCAAATAGTAGTGATGAAAAAATACATAATATTTGATACTGGTGAGGGTATTACAAGATAAAATTCTCATATACTGTTGGTGGGAGTTTAGATATGTTTAAAAGTTTAAAAAGCATGTGAGAAATATTTATTGGGACACTTTAAATGTTTGCATCCTTTGACCCAGTAAATTTACTACTAGTAAAAAAATATCACAAAGAAGTAGAAACATAAACTTAAAAAAATAAATATTTAACAAAAGAAGGAGGGTTTAATAAATTATGAACTATTTTTAAATAAATTGTTATGTACTGTAGGGGAGGAAAAATTTTCCCTTCTTCCCTTCTAGGACCTTTGGCTGGTCTAATAATTAAATTGACATAAGACAGATTAACAGGAAAAAAAATTTAATTTGTATATATGGGAGCTCCATGAAAATATGAGACTCAAAGAAGTGACAAAAGCAGGAAGCTTTTATTCCTTTTAGACAAAGAAACAAATTTGTGATGAATTGACAAAACAAAGGGGTTTGGGCTTGGGATGGTAAATTGGTGGAGAAGTAACAAGGTTTGTTTACACAACTTTTTAGGCCCTAAATCCCCTATCTCTGGTGATAAGGATGCCTTCTGCCCTCCTGGTACAGGGAGGGTACCTTCCATGTGGGAGATTTATCTTCTGCTTTCAGGAGGGATCAAGGAGGGTCAGAATGTCCTTCTTGCACAAGTACCTTGAATTCAAGAACATCAAAGTGGCATATTTTGGGGTGGCATATAAGTTTACCAAGGGTAGAAGCAATGTATTTTGAATCACTGAATCCTTCACACATCCTGTTGAATGTATGAAACAAAGTATGCATGAAAAAAGATGGCAGATATTTATTCATGTGGTTCAAATAACAGAGCAAACTAAACAAAGGTTGTTAATTCGTAAATTTAGCTGTCAACCAATTTATTATGATAATATAATTTTGAATTTTATTGATTCTATAATTGTCTTTTATTAATTAAAATACTTGGCTATTAAAGTTTTTAGATCTTTAAATTCATTGCTAATTTCACAATCCAGTATTACATGGACATAGAATAAATTGTACTTCATGAATCCACATTTGAGTTTGGGTTGCCTAGTCATTGTCAATAGGAGTATAATTTTCAGAAAAAGCCAAAAATAATGATAGAATTTAAAAGTATCAATATTTAGATTCACTTTATAATTAAACAAAGCAAAACTACTCTAAAAAATAATTTGAAAAGTAATGAAAATATTTTGCAAAAAGCTTTATTCCTATTGTCTCTTCTATAAATGCTACTGACTCTGTTTCTACTTTTCTAGTTCTACACTGTAAAAGAGGGGCCCAAGAGTATGTTGGTAAAGAATCTCCTTCAGGGGATTACTTTCATCATTTTTTTCCCCTGCAGGTTAAGAAATCTTTTTATCCTCCCAAGACCTCTTTCTGTGCTTAAAGCATGTAAACAGTCTTACCAAAAATTAATGATACATGTAATCTTGGCTTGCTATAGGGGATGTTACTGAAATTGTGATTTTTCATGCTAGAAGAGAATATACTTCCTCTTATTAAGTAAGTCATATTTGCCTTAGACAATGCAATTCTCTAAGCAACTTCATTCTGCCTTTATGACAGATATACATTCAAAGCTTCATAGCATAACTGAATTAGGTCACGTTACTACAGCCAAAACAAGGTGGAAATGATGCAAGACTTACTGCTTAGTTCAGTTTTCCTAACCATTTAAACTCAGTAGCAGGGTTGCCAAGTTTAGAGTCTTCACAATACTCTCCAGTGCAGTACCTATGAAGAATGTCTCCAGTGCAAGCTCAGAATGTTTTTTTCTGCTTCTTTTTTTAACTTCTTCACTCATAGACAAGTGCACATTATTTTGAACATATACAGTAAATACTGCACAACAGAGAACATATAGGTCATGCCCTGAATTCCCAGAGTCAAAAAGTAGTCTATGGCTAATGGTTTAATTGGCCCAAACCTACAGGTACCTAAATACAGGGACAACTGAGGATTCAAAAGATATATATAGCCCTTCCTAATTGTATCTCATATTTGGAAATCCAGGCACTCATTAACCCTCTCACCTCTGACAGAGAGTAAGAGCCAGATGATGGGTGGTCAAGGACTTAAGTTAAGCAGTATAATTTACATCCAAACTGGGACATTTCTGAAATTAAAGAGGAAGATATTTATAATCATGCCAGTACACCAGGCATTAGCCTGGGTTGTCCCAGGCAAACCTAGATATAAACAGTTTGATATATTGGTAGAATGAATGAGCTTCTGGATTGACACATTTCCGAATGTACAACCTTACTCACCAAATCTATGACTTCTCTCCTGAATTTATTCAAGTAAATAGATATTAATACATACTAAATATTTTGCTGCCCTTTTGTGTGTGTCTTCTGTCTTTAAATTCCTTTAAGGTTTTTAAAGATAAAATAGTCCATCAGATTTTCTCTTGTAATTTATACAATATTTAGGTTTTTATACAGTTAAAATTAAGCCAATTAATTAATGTCATATACACTTTCAGTTTTTCATAAGTAATAGAAAATCAGTGGCCACTTCTTAAAGGATGTTCATTAAGCATTAATTTTATTCCCTCTCTTATTTTGTTTTTTCAGAAGTTTCAAAGTAAATACAGTGAAAATTAACATCAGAGTTTAGACCCAATGACTGCTAGTTTCCTTTTTCCTATTAAGTATTATAAGTCTATTTGTATGAAAGAATAACAATACTTTGAATTTAGAACTAGTAATTTTATGCTGTAAGGTTAGACATAAAGTTGTGTCCAAGACAAAAGGTGCCCCTTTAATTGATAATTTAATGTATACAGGCAGTTCTTTATTTTTACAAAAAGGATGCCTGTAAATAGGTTTTAAAGTTTATAAATTTAACAGTGCCTTATAAGTTAATAAAAGGATTCCCCAAGAGCTGCATATATTATAAAATGTTGAACTGTTTTTCTACAGACATGGTTTTCTTGAGCCCAGACAAATCCAAACAGGTGGGTGAAAAATCTTTACAGGCTACAAGAAAAAGACAGGAGATAGTCACCAGTCAGTCCCAAGAACCCACTTTTCAGTGGCCAACACTGGCCAAATGAGTAGTTAGGAAGCTCCAATACTAATATTCAAATAGAGGGCTCCAGGACTCGCTAAGCTCATGAGGTAGGGCTGGAGAGAGGTCTATAGTCTTTCTACCACCAGAAGGGCCTCCACATGATTTTCAGAGTATTCTCACTTACCAGACTATTAGCAACAAGGGACTTGACCACTGTCTAAAAATGCTGAATGAGGCTGGCAGTTGGTGAATGAAGAGAATTAATTGGAGGAATGGGCACCCACCAGAGGTCTTGCAATCATAGATTTCCCAGGGCCTGTCTGCCACAGACTCCTGATGGGGGAAAATGTGGGTCAGGTTGGAGAGTTGGGAAAAGCAGCAGAGAAGCTTTAGCTTGCGTGGTGTCAAGGGTTTGGTGTTTTACTAGGCATTTTCAACAGCCACTAACTTATACAAACAGGCCTAAAAATACTCCTCTCCTCTACCTTGGCAACCAGCCAGTCTTTGGTCCTAGCAGTAACCATGGGAATTAGGAATTAAATACCAGGTAATCAGAGAAGGACAAATCTGGTTCAACCATGCTTTGTTTCCAATGCTAATTAGGTATCCTAAGAAATGGAAAATATGAGTTACTTCCAAGTTAAATTTGTTTCATTCTAACCCTAGAAAAGATTACAATCACTAATTAAACAGTTTGGGAACAGAAATATTAAGGTGAGCACTGTTTGTTAGTTTGTTGTTCATTCTGCATGAACATATTACCAATAAGACATTTTTGTTCCTTGATAGGGAAATTTGAACTATTTTAAAGTGGTTGAATTTTAAATAATGATAATGATCTGTATTACAGCTATATAACTTCTCAGTGGATCTTTTTCAGACATTTTAGAATGTCTCCTAAATAAAGTCACAAAATGAGAACACAAATCACAAAGTAAAAAAAGGGCCAGAACATCTATCCTGGTTTTGTTGTTACCTTCAATATATTCTAAAAAAATTTCTGGTAGGAGAAATATGTTACTTTTAATCTACTGATATTATTTATGACTTATTTACAGCATTCATACTGTGAATGATAGAAAAAATATATTTTTTAATTTATCTTACTAAAACTCCCCTACTAAAGGTATGCTATTTTATAAAAAGAAAATGTCACCCTAACAAGTGTGGCTAAGAAAAAGAAAAAATGAGCCATCATAAGCATCTTTTGAGTGCTGTCAGATTGCTCAAGTGAGGAGAATGGGAAAACCTATAAAGCAAAGCAGGTCAGAGCAGGGGAAGTGCAAATTAAAATCAAGTCAGGCTTAAGTGAAACGAAAGAGCACTTTACAAGAAAGTCCAAATCTAGTTACACAATACATCACAGGCAGGAAGGCAAGCAAAGAATCAATGAAAACTGGTTATGATCAAGGTGGATTCAAGGATGGAAGAAGATAGCAAAGAGTAAATGTTTGACGTTGATTTTTACTGAAGACATGAGTGACATTTTCACTCTCAAATTTTCTTTAGAAGGAGAAAGGTCAGAGATATTAGATCAAACACCATCCAATTCATAGGTGGTGCTAATCCTATTACAGAGTAGAAATAACCATGAATAAATTATATGCTACCAAGCATTTTAAAATAATTGAAAGATGAAATTATGAAAGTATTGGTCTAAATATTGGGAAAGTAGCCAGACTGCTGCATTTCCCTGTATGTAAAATAAAGGCTGATACTAGTGTTCCCCTTGAAGGATTGTTGTAAAGATTAAATGCAATAACATAAATAAACTTCTCAGAACAGTTCCTGGAATGTTGTAAGTACTCAAACAGCATTATTATTTTTGTTATTTATCAAACCAAATGAATCTTATAAGATTAGCAAGCAAACAAGGGTTGAAAAACAATAAACACAGTAAGGCTCACTGATACCTGGATCACAGCCTTTACTCTGCTATCTGTATGATCATTCTCAAGGCACTTCATTTTTCTGGGCTTTTATTCTTTATAAAATCAAGAGATTGAACTAGATTATCTCTATGGTCTCTTCTAGCACATCTATGATTTTTAGGACTTTATGCATCAATAATCTTAATATCTTTGTAGAGTTGAGGTCTGTCATATATATGTTCCTAAATTATTTTAATATTTATGTTTTCTTTATGTATCTGTTCATAAGATTGTGAATTTCGTACTTTGTACATACATTAGGGCAAGTTTCAATACCAAAACATTTTCTAGAATTCACTCTCAAAGGTGAAGTCTTGAATTAGATTTCTCTTGCCCTTTGATATGTACCCATGAGTATGTTAAACATGTCTTACAAAACAAGCAATTTGACTCCATTTCCTCATCTCACACAATAAACTTAACAGATGATAAGTACAGATTTGGCAGTTACTTCTCTGTATACTAGAGAAATTTTGTCTTTTGTCAATATATCTTTATCTACATAATTCAGTCACTTGGCAATTTTTACACTATTTTAAAATTAAGTAAACCTTTTTATCAGGGTTGTTTATAAACAAAAGAAATAGACTTTGATTAAGCTATGTAGGGATCTAACAGAAATTAAGAAAAATTGAGCTAGGAATCTAGGGAAGGATATCAATTAAGGCAGTGTAAGATATAGAAAACTAGGTATTCTTCAGAGCATTATTGTTCAGATGGCTCAGCTCCAACTTCTTTTTTCTTCATCAGTACTATCAGGGTTCAAATAAACAAAATAAAGACTCTGATATTCCTAGAATATGCCCCAATTTGGCAGAAGAGGGAAAGGCAAACGGCCTCAAGAATATCATATATGGTGACAGAAAAAGGTCTGAGGAAAAATGAGGTGGGCAAGAGAAGTTTAGTGTTATCAGATGACACTTGGGAGGTGTTTTAAAAAAAGGAGAAGACGAGTTTTGTTTTCAGTTTGTAAAGTTATGATCTAAATTGTAATTATTAATTCTCAAAGGGTGTGTGTGTGCATGTGTGTGTGTTTTAAAGTCACTGCTTTATTAGAATTATCCATTTAAATACAATTATGTTACAACTTCTCTTGGGGAAAAAGGAAGCATATATGCCAAAGAGAAGGATGGATTCCACTTTAATCTGTATTTTATTTGCATTAATTTTATTTTTTGTTCATTTGCATTTCTCCTTTTAAAAGTAAATTTAGACATTTGTTTCATACTGCTAAGGGAGAGCAAATTCTCAGTCTTCTTAATCAAGTTGTGCCTATTGCTTCAATCAGTCTCTTACTCTGCTTCCAATCATTTTCACCCCACACTATAGAAAATTGCATAGAATACCGAAAAAGAAGCCTGAAGGGACTGAAATTATAAGGCAAATGAAATAAATTGAGGTTATAATAATAACAATATTATCAACATCATTATCATCATCATTATGAGTTAGATTTACTCAGTGCTTTCTATGGGCCAGGTACTAAGGAATTTACATATATTAACACGTGTAATTCTTATAACCTGCCTGAGTATAGTAACAATTATTATCCTAATTTCATAGGTGAACAAATTGAGGCACAAGTGAGTTCTTAATCAGTAAGGGTTCTGGCAAGGTATCACACGTAAAGAGGGGTAGCTTTTAAAAAGAATTTAATGAAGGCACTGTTTATAGAGGGGTAGGCAGGATTAAGATAGGGGATAGGAATAGTGAGGTCTAAGGCCCTAGCATAGCCGGAAACCATTGCCTTTGGGAGCCTAAGGAAAATGAGGAAGAAACTCTGCTTCTTCGGACTGAGGCTACAACAGGGGAGCTGTAACTGTAGAGAAATGCAGCCACCAAAAGTCATTGGAGGGGGAAGAATGGAGCAAAAGGAGCATATATCTCTAAGTGTCTCTCCTCTTGTTCCCTACCCGTGCCTCCCATAGGTGAAACCCACCTAGAATCCAGAGGGCAAGGTATCGTAGCTCAGGTATTGTAGTTGTCATGGGTCAGCTTTCTGGGGTATCTAACAGGGCATAGATGGCTGAAGAAAGAATATGGGGGAAACAACTTAAGCAGCACATCTATGTTACTTGACCTGCATCACACCACTGGTGAGTGTGGAAGCTGGAATTATATTTGTTCTGAGAAACTGTCTGCCCTGGGAACCACCCCCATAACAACCGTTATGACGATTTGCACAAAAAAGCATCCCATGGACTACTACTTGTTCCAAGACGTGGCCTGCCACAAAAAACCCTCACATCTAACTTAGAACAATCTTTCCTCTTTTGAAATATGCTAACTTGCTTGTTTATGCCTTTACAGCCAAAGACTACCAAATGTACCTAAAGACCAAAGATATTTTCCAAAAAATCTCACCTTATTAGAACACTTGCAGATCAGTGATTTTCTCAGGAATTCCTCTTTCTACTCCAGAGCACTTAACACTCTCTCTTCTAGCACCTGTGGAGCCTTGCCAAAACACAGCAAATAGGTTCACTTGCTGCAAGTTTATGAATAAATAGCCTTTGTTAATTGTGTCTCCAACTTGATGTTGCCTTGACAATTTTTTCCTGCTATATTATACCACTTCTCCAGAATAGCTCTACTACAGAACTATTAACTTAATTAAGAAGAGCAAAGAACAGAATAAGGCATGGGTACATACTGCACTGGTCAATTATGGGACCAATTTGAACATCAAAATAAATACAATCAATAGTAGATCACCTATTGAATAAAATAAGAATCAATGAATCTATACTGACAATAAAAATGAACAAATAAGAAAATAAGGAAGTGAAAAAATAAATATGGGGAAAGGGAAACTCTTTCCTACAGTAGAATGTCTTCTAATAGATACAGAAGATGTGAAGGACTTAGAAAATTACCATCTTGCATTCATCATAGCAAAAATATATTCAAGCAAGAATATCAGTGAGGACTGTATCTTGGGGATAGGAGTGATTTGATGAGGAACAATATATTTACATGTTCTTAAAGAATATTCTTCCCATATTACTCATTAATTAGAAAGGGAAAATATTAACTATAAAATGAATAAAATAGATAACACTTTAACAAAGTGATCAAAGTTGTCATTACCAATCAGGGTGAATGGACATTGTGTGCCTTGGGATGTGAGAATTCATCACCACTTGTTAATGATGAGATTTCAGCATCACTTATATATTACCTTAAACAGAAACGCATAAACTAGATGCATAATCTGAGGGAGTGATCAAGTAAAAAGTGAGAACGTTAAACTCAAAGATAGAAAGAAAAGAACAAGAAAATATACGTAAGGAAGGAATTAACGACAAAAAAAAAAACCCCAAATAAAACAGAAGAAACACTGACATGTAAATCAGTTCCATGACTGATTTTGAAAAAACAACAACTTGCGAGTTTTCTCCTCAGTAACAGAAGGGAAAACACTAAAAATTAAATTTGAGGAAATAAGCACAGAAAAAGAGATATTGTAAATTTAACAGAGTACATCATAATAATTGTATGTACCAAATTTGAAAACTTGGATGAAATTTATGATTTTCTGGGAAAATCAAATATCCTTTCTAAGGCAAAAGAAATAAAAACAGACAAACTTGGAAGAAACTGAAAATTTATCAAAACCCTGGACATTGTCAGAGGTGGATTCTTTCACATATTTAACAAAAAGATAATTTATATCATTTGTAGAGCACAGGGAAGAAAGAAAATTTTCCAAACTACCTGAACCAAGCCAGAATTAAACAAGGCCTCACAAAAATAGCATATAAAGAAATATTTAGGGACTTCCCTGGTGGTCCAGTGGTTAAGACTCTGCACTTCCAATGCAGGAGGCATGGGTTTGATCCCTGGTCAGGGAACTAAGATCCCACATGCCACGCAGCACAGCCAAAAAAAAAAAAGAAATATTTAGATGAATTATGCTGCTTATGAATATCAGTGCTAATATCATAAATTTAATGTTTACTTCAACCAAGAAATGCAAAATTATCCAATTAGATGATCTATTAATAACTCAAAGGAGAAAAAAATGATCATAAAGGATGCCTCCAAATCTCCAGGCAAAATTCAATATCCAGGCTTTAAAAAGCAGAATTGGAAGCTTTTTGGCAAATTATTTTCAAATAATATTGATTATTATGCTAAACCCTCCCCCCCAAACAGCGTTATGCACAATAATGAATCAAGAAGTTAAGTAACAGAAAAAGAATATGTCTTATTTTTAATTTTATAACTTCAAATTAGGTTTGAATTATTTTTACGTTTGTAGATTAATTCTATTTCAAAAACAATTTAAAAGAAATGAAGAAAGCTGAAAGAAAATATCACCAAACTTTTACATAATGTGGTACACATAATAAGAGCTCAGTATGTGGCCAATTAGGAGTTTCAAGTTAGTATATGATTCTATACTGTGATAGCCAAAGAATGTTTATACAGGTAGCAGTTCAAAAATTGAACACATTTCCCATTAAAATTACATTTCTTAAGGTATTTACAGTATTCACATTGGCTTATTTTCTTATCAAGCTTTTTATAGCAGTTTTATTGAAAGACTGACAATTTCAGCAAATACTCATTTAATGTCAGCCATCATATAAACAAAGGATGCTACTAGAAGATTAGTTTTTAATAAAAAATAAACTAAGTTATACTACCACAACCAAAATGCTTTGTTGTATATTTTCTGCATTATTCCCTATTATTGACTTGGAATATGAGTTTTTCAAGCTAACAATATGAAAAAGGAAAAGGATATAAGTAGATTAATCTATATTATATAAACAAATGACAAGTCAAATTAACTTTGAAAATTTTTAGCCCTATTTTATAGATTAATATTTGAAATATAGAATATTATTTTGAGACATTAAGACAGATAGGAATAAATATCTCATAAATTATAACAAATATTCATTGAATAATGTAATTATGCCAGTTTTTTTTTTTAATTTTATGTGTTTAAATTGGCAAAGAAAATGATAGGATGTAGTTTTCTCAACAGCCCATTATAAGTACAGTATGGTTAAGCAATTAAACTTCATATATTAAAAAAGTAATTAAAATTATTATTAAGTAATAACATTTGGACACATTATTTGTGACAAATAAAATTTTATGTTATAAAGACTAAGTTCTAAAAATGACAAGCATCAAGTTTCAATCCAAACCATCAACTAGAAACACAAACTAAAACAAATTTAGTTGTCTCTAATTTAAGGATATATTGCAAACTATAATCTTTACTTAGAAATGTAATAAATTCCATGATTTCACAATCCTATTCTTCTAATCTTAAAAAAAAAGTAATTTTCAGGAATTCTGTTTTACGTTTCTGTTATCCATTGCTTAACTCAATACATAATATTTAATAGAAAATGCATGTTTGAATGAATAAATCCCTATATCAAAAATGTATATCCCTACAATTTTAAAATAAATTTATTTAATGTTTACTCTCCATGATAGTGTATACCTACTTTGCATAAAAGCAGTGTCAATACTTCTGCCCCAAACGTATTTAATCCTTATTATTTTACTAGCTTTTAAAATCTGTGCCTTTTTGTTACTTTGGTTTTTTTTTTTTAATTAGTTTTTATTGGAATATAGTTGCTTTACAATGTTGTTAGCTTCTACTGCACAGCAAAATGAATCAGCCATACATACATATACAAATATGCCCTCCCTTTTAGAATTTCCTCCCATTTAGGTCACCACAGAGCATTGAGTTCCTTGTGCTATACAGTATGTTCCCATCAGTTGTCTATTTTATACGTAGTATCAATAGTGTATATGTGTCAATCCCAATCTCCCAGTTCCTCCCACCCCCACCCCTTTCCCTCTTGGTATCCATACATTTGTTCTCTACGTCTGTGTCTCTTTTTTGATGATAATGGCTATCATCAAAAAATGTACAAACAGTAAATGCTGGAGAAGGTGTGGAGAAAAGAGAACCTTCATACACTGTTGGTGGGAATGTAAATTGATACAGCCACTGTGGAAAACAGCATGGAGGTTCCTTAAAAAACTAAAAATAGAACTACCATATGACCCAGCAATCCCACTACTGGGCACATACCCTGAGAAAACCATAATTCAAAAAGACACATGCACCCCAATGTTCATAGCAGCACTATTTACAATAACCAGGACATGGAAGCAACTTAAATGTCCATCAACAGAGGAGTGGATAAAGAAGATGTGGTACATATATACAATGGAATATTACTCGGCCATAAAAAGGAATGAAATTAGGTATTTATAGAGACATGGATGGACCTAGAGAGTGTCATACAGAGTGAAGTAAGTCAGAAAGAGAAAAACAAATATCGTATATTAACGTGTATATGTGGAATCTAGAAAAATTGTATAGATGACCTTCGGTTACTTTTGAATAAAAAATATCTATGCAAGTTTCACTTTAAAATTGATTTTTCCCCCATTTTGCAGGGAGAAACAGGCTTGTTAGTTTTTTTGTTTGTTTTGTTTTGGTTTTGGCCGCTCCATGTGGCATGCAGGATCTTAGTTCCCCAACCAGGGATCGAACCTGTGCCCCCTGCAGTGGAAGTATGGAGTCTTAACCACTGGACTGCCAGGGAAGTCCCAGGCTTGTTAGTTTAAGAACAATTTAAGAACTCTTATTTCTCCTGTAATCTTTAATCTTATTATAAGAACTTCTCCCTTTAAATCTTTACATTTACTTCTTTTTTCTTTTCTTTACCCATGAGTCCCTATTAGAGGATTGACTGCTAATCCTCTGCTGAGTCAGCTTTTCTAAAAACAACATCTTCCAAATATGTGACTGCTTATTCCATACACTAAAGGGGTACTCATTTCTGAAGTGCCAGTTCAGCACTATGGAGTAGAAGTACTGAATAACATGATGTGAAAATTAGTGGACTATTTCAGATTTCACCCTATTGCCATAATAGTGATTCATTACAGTTGCTTTTGAGTTGGGAGAAACAAATCCCCAAGGCATTTCTTTTTCATCCCAATGAATACAAATATATAAAATCCTTAATCTGCATACCAATACAATAATTAGTGATAGAAACACATTTAATTATGTAATTGCCATCTTTTATTTTAACATTTTTATGGTTTATGTGCTTAGCATTTAAATGGTATTAGGTGTAGTTGTTTAGGGAAATTTTTGACTGTATCTGTCAAAAACTTTTCTGACCTGTGGGATACTGCCATCCGGTGAACCAGTGTTGGTAGTCATTGATCTGACCACACAGTTGAAATTTAAAGCACAACCACTATTCATCTTTTAAAGATAAACTTCAGAGACATCAGTGATGGTTAAATATCTCTATTTTTTAAAATATTAATTTGTTACACAAACACATGAATATAATTAATAAGCATAAGACATTGGGTATGTAGAATGTTTTGTTCAAGATATTCAGGGTTTTTGTTTGTTTTTTGTCATTATTTATGGCAGCAGTATGATAAATGTAATTCTTTAAATGTTCATTATATACTTGTAAAATATCTATCTCATTTATAAGATCAGGTAAAGTAGAAAATTAGATATGGTTAGATTTCTACAATCAGCTTACTTTGATTTTTTCCAAAAAATTAAATCAAATACTAGGGATACCCTTTAAGAAACACTTAACAAGTACAATGCATTAACATAACATTGAGTCATGAGATAGGTTGTAATCTTGTTTTTTAAATAGAAATCTTATTAATATATTATAAAATTTAAGAAAATTATTAGGAAAATCTGCAAGAGTATGAGATAAGCTTGTCCAAATAAAAATACCAAATTCTTTCTCATAGGTCAACAAATTACTTACCTAGGTGACCCTGTTTTATTCACCTTCTGAAACTTGACCATTAAACAACATATTTCAATTCTTATATATTCTAAAAATATTCCAAAATCATATTCATATATATAATATATACATATATATGGACTAAAATATATTCCAAAAATATATATGTATTAAAATTTGGACAAAAGACTTGAAACATTCATTCTTCCTACTTAATATTTGTGGTTATTCTTTAATCAGCACTAGTATTAACAACTACTCCTTTTTCTTTCTACTAAGGATGATTTTTTACTTCTGATATCAATTTTTTAAGTGAATGTTTTGTCTAGCTCAGGATTTAGAAATGAAAATTTTATTTTCCTTATTGTAACTGTAAAATAAAGGACTGTAAAAGCAACAGTTCACATAATACTAATGTGAAGGCACCAAGAGAATGTAGCAAATGGTAATAAATGTTGCTTTCCGTGTTCATATCTTTAGATGGATTTGCTATAAGATAGCAGTATACTTAGCATGACAATAGCATCTTTTTTTTTTTCACATGGATCAAACTTACCATTAATTCAAGTATTTATTTATTTGGTTGTGCCATGTCTTAGCTGCGGTAGGCGGGCTCCTTAGTTGTGGCATGTGAACTCTTAGTTGTGGCATGCGTGTGTGATCTAGTTCCCTGACCAGGGATCGAACCTGGGCCCCCTTCATTGGGAGCACGAAGTCGTATCCGCTGCGCCACCGGGGAAGTCCCGAATAGCATCTTGACATATTTATATTTCAACATTCTTGCATTGTTTTTGACATCTTAATAAATGACTTGAGTAATTATTTTAAAGGAGTTTTAAAGACAACTATATTCTATTTTTATTCCTTTCCTAAATCCCTTGATAGATTTTGTATCAAACATAATACCAGATTTGCCTCATCTGATTGTTGAGTTTTACCAAAGCATTTTATTTCCATTCCTATCATTGTCTCCTCAATTTGCCCTAGTAATGGGAATTTCAAACCTAGAGATGGGTTTTGATCAAGTTTTATGACTGATTTCTATAAGGCATGACAAGGTTAAGACTCCCACAAATCAATCTTAGTGTGGCTATGACTGCACTTTTTCATGAGCACAAGGAAGTGTTAGATAACAGCTATGTCTATGCCAAAGGAATCACAGCATTTTGTTTCACTCTTAGTTGCTTGTTTCTAGGATATGGGAAGAACTTAGTAAATAATTAATTGTGGTATGAAGGCTACTACCTCACTTGACAATTCCCTTTAAAAATGAACTATACTCGAGTCCTTCTTTAGATAGTTTTCTTAACCTTGACACACCTCTAAATTGTCTATAATGTTCTAAGAATGCCTGATTTAATCCTGGTTACCAAATATATAAAACAGAATCAAATTTTCTGTTAATCATAGATAAAGATTAGTTAATATTTATTATTTAGTAATAAATGTAACCATTATTCACTATAATCCACACATTTATATTGAAATATTTTTGGATTGATTTGCTTCTAAACCATTCTACTCTTCACCAAAACTCAATAAATACAAATGTAATTACTAAAATTTTTTTCTGAATGTCAGGAACGACATTCAGAATCATGCATGTACTCCTCATAATATATAGAATCTGATTAGGAATTTGAAATTTAAATTCTAACTTTATTGCAGGCTTCTGATCAACTTGGGAAAATCACTCACTGCATTTTTTTTTCTACTCAGTTTTCTGATTTTAAAGAAGTTATATTCATTTATTTAACATGCAGTTTTTGAAAGACTGCTAGTTGATGATCTTAATAATTTTTCTCAATCCTTGCAGAATAGAATGTTTCCTGGAACAAAATTTTACAGACTTTAGTTTTATTATTATTAACATAAAAACTTATTGTATAGACTACCAAACTTAAGTTTATCTTAATTTCCTCTTAACTATCCTTTGGCTAGATAGTTTTCCACTGCTGTTTGGAGTGTGTGTGTGTGTGTGTTTGTGTGTGTGTGTGTGTGTTTGTGTTTGTGTGTGTGTGTTTTAGACTCCATAGTTTTCCTATTCAAGGAGTATCTGGCCATGTGCAAGCGTATCCTTTTATTATTTATGTAAGCTATCCCTTTCAAAACTCATGAAAGAACAAAAAGAAAACCTATTTAGGTTGGAGTCATATGCCCCAAGGATTGAAATGCATTGCTTTGCCTAGAACCAGCACAGAAGGGAAATAAATGAAGGGGACATTGTTTACTTTTGAGTTAGAAGGATCATTTCATATTACAATGCTTCCTAAGAAGCCTGAAGCAGTCATTTGAGAAGAGTAGATGAGTGTTTTTCTTGTTGTTTATATTTATTTGAAAGGAAGTTTTAAGAGCACGGAGAGTCTCTTAGACATTAGGCACTAGAGACATTATAAGGAGATCAGAGGAGACAGAGCCCATCACGTAGAATATATCTGTATGATTTGATAATTTTGTTACAAAACTACGTATATGATTTATATTCTTTCTACTTGAAAGGGAAATTTATTTGGGGGAATTTTTTCTCTTCTTAATAAATTGCCAAATCACATATAGTTTCCTTGAAACCCAGAATAGCAATTACCATTTGACTTTTCTAAGGTTATGGCTAAGTTGGAAAAGAAGTCTTTTATTCAACATATTTCATGAGGAACACACGGCCTTCAGGGAATAGCATGGTTGAACTGAACCTAGTCAATAACAGATCACATACCCTTGGTTAATTTATTAGCCACCTGTTTCATTTTTACAGTATAATAGAAAAGTTAGGATTCCGTCACTACATATGCAACATTTTGCACTCCGAATGCTTTCAAATCAGATAAAACCTCAAGAGTTGATATTGAGGATAACATTCATAACTTTCAAGATCAGATACGAATTCACTCTTTAATATTTTCCTTTATTATTATCTCTATTGTAATAGCCTTTTATTACAAAAATCTCAAATAAATGGAGAAAAATCACACCAAGAATTCTTCAGATCTTAGATTGGCTTAACACTAATACAAAAACAGATACTGCAGTGCTTGAAGCTTAATTGTATCTGTCTGGATTAAAAACCACTATGGATTCCAATAATAATTATAACTTGAATGAAGACAAAAAGTGTGTGTGTTATCCTGGATAAAGACAGTAACTCTGTACATTACTGTTGACTTTCATGTGAGACAGTGCTCACACCCACTCAATCACTCAAAGTGTCCCCACCATGATGATGATCGCTTTCACTTTCCCCCTACAAAACATGAACACGCCTCTGCACACACGTGGTGGGCAGTGGATCAACCTTGGTAAATCATGGACACGTTTGTTAGGATACGTCAGGTGGTAAGAATGTGACTAGTTTATGGTACCTTATTTTCCAGTTCTGAATATCAGGAGACTTCTAGCTCCATCCCAGAAGCAGAAGCGTTCTATGAGGTACACTCCACAGTAAATTTGGATAAGCTTCATCTACCCGAGGAACAGGGTTCAGGGCAAGAAGACACTTGTGACGCCTGGAACTGGTTTAGAATTGAGAGCTATGTGATAATAGGCTTGAAGCACAACCTTGTACTCTTAAGGCATGACAAAAGAAAAACAAAAACAAAAACAAAGGAGCAGTGCCATCTCTGCAAATCTTTCTTGGCCTTTAGAATTTGCCTCAGTGATAGTCTCAATGAGATTCCATCCTGTGAGAGCCCCAAAATGATGTGTTCCCTTTCATCAAGGCCCACTGAAAACACAGGGTCACAGAGCATGTGACCCCCAGCCATTCAAAATCAATGTCTGTGAGTTAAACTATTCTGCCCAGACTGAGAGTCTAGTTTCCAGCTTCTGTGAATCCAAATAACAGTCCTAGGAACAACTTGCAGTCCTGGCAATGACCTCTGTGTATCTTCTCCCACTACTTTTAGATAATCTGATCTTGGTAGGTATTTTTAAAAAAGAGAAATGACAAATGCTAGCTAGAAAGCAAGTTTTATCTTTAAGTATTTTCTATTTTCCCTAATAATTCTACAATCAGAAGATTCAGCATGCTGACTAAACAGACTTACTTATTACCTTTCTGATTATTGATTATTTAATATTAATCAATTTATTCAATTTAACAAACACATAGCACTCCCTATGCATCAGACAATGTGAAACTTGCTTTACAAATATAAACTCATTTATTTCTCACAACAGCACTATGAAATACTTGTTTTTCCCTCCATATTGTAGGTAAGAGAACTGAGGCAGAGAAAGAATAAATACCTGGTCCATCATGGTGAGACGGCTTCTCAGTGTTGGAACCAGCTTTCTAACACAGAGAGTCTGCCTCCAGAGTCTCTACTGTTAGCCATTTTGATCTGCTGTTCTTATCAGTTTGCTCACATCTTTCTCCCTATTAATCTTCACATGATCAATCAGTATTTATTAAATAAATGAAAGCTTTGATATGAATATCTTTGTTTAGACGACCTAATAGTGTGCCTTAAGACACTGGCAAAAAATTTGTTCTGCATATTGATTAATGTTTCACTTAAAATTATGCTGTGAATGCGATATTTGCCTGGTAATACTTATAGACCACTGACCTATATAATGAGCAACATGACTTCTTGTTTTAACCATGTTTGAATCATAGCACCTAGCAGAGAAAGAGGATAGGAATTATAACAAATGCATGTCATAGAAATAAATAACTAGTAACTTGCATATGCACAGTATACTTTTACTACCGAATTTACTTCAGTTCGCCAATTAAGTTATTTTAAAAAGAGAATTGTTGCCACTTTTCCTCCATTCAAGTTCATGTTGAAAACTGATGTGTTTGACTAGCTCAACATCTGCCAAGGTAATGAGTATGTTTCCTTTTCCTATAGTATTTTGGAATAAGAGCTGTTGATAATTTGGGGCTATTTTTGTCAATGACATGTACAATTTAATGATTCTCTTTGCAAATAGAGAATTTAATATGATACTATACTTTTATTATTTAATTTTGTTGTATTCTGCAAAACCTGTCAGAAAATAGAAAAATGAACAGCTCTTGTCATAATGCAATATTAAAAATAAAAAGAAACATTTGTTCCTAAGCTGCTATTTTTTTCCACAGAGATTTTCACAAGCATTGATATTTTTACACAGAGGTTTGCTTAAGTAATGATATTTTTAACCACAGGCAATTCTTTTTAGTCATTGTCAAAAATGACAGCTAACTTTAAGTGGAGTGTATTGTCTTTGTATAGGAAAGCATCATATCTTATGCCTTATGACATTAATTATAGCTACCAACATTTAAAAATAAAATATCAGAAATGGCATCACATTGCTTACCTCCACAATATTTCTAGTTGTCAGACAGTTTGATCTTTGCCTGGAAAATTAAAGACTTAGCACGTCCTATTGCCTTATACATTTTTTAGAAAATATGTCATCTTTCTCATTTAAGAGAAGAAAATATTTCCTTATAATATTTTAGAATTTTTTATACTCAATGGAAATACTGAGTTTATTTTAGCCTAAGCCATATTATGGACTCAAACAAAGTAAGCATTCACCCAACATTTTGCCTAAATCTTTTTATTAGCTGTATGACCAATATTGTATAGTCAGCTTTTCCATGAAATAATAACATAAGGCAGAATGTTATGCTTTTTATGTGATAAAAAGCTTAATATTTACGTGAATGGGATATTCACTCAAATAATAAAATCAAGAGATGAAGAAAGAGAGAAAAAGAGAGAGAAAGAAAAACTGAACATTTGTTAATGAAATTACTTGTAAAACATTAAAGAAAATTCTTTTATAGTGTTAAAAGATGTTAAACTCTTTAAAGAAGTAGAATTATTTCATATTGGAACATTTATCAAAAAATAATTAAATAATTTAAAAGATTCTGATGTGTCCATGGGAGGACATACGTAACAACTGTCTCTGAGAATGACATGAAGACTAGCAGAACAGATTTTCTACAACTAAGGATATAAAGCAAAGGCTACATTGAGACAGGTAGGAGGGGCAGAGATGCAGTCTAGTCAGAACCCACACCCCTGGGGTGGCAACCCACGAACAAGACAGATATCACAACTGTGGAGGTCCCCCCAGAGGAACGAGGGATCTAAGCCTTGAATCAGGCTTCCCAGCCTAGGGGACTTGCACTGGGAAGCCAAGCTCCCATAAAGTCTGGCTTTGAAAACCAGCAAGATTTATGTCCAGAAGAACCAGAGAGCTGTTGGAAACTTAGACTCTACTCTTCAAGGGTTTATGTACAAACTCACTCATTCCAAGTCCCAGTGCAGACGCAGCGGATTGAAAAGCATCTGGGTCATATGAGAGGGAGATCATAAGTATTTTAGGGCATATGCTGGAGGGGCAGGAATTTGGTGAAACTTTCTACAGGGACTGAAGCGCTGGCAGGTGCCTTTTTTTTTTTTTTTAACTCACCTTCCACCTAGCTGGCCCAGTACTGGCAGGCACCATTTCAGTCACTCCTCATCAACCTAGCTACCACCATTCTCCCTAACCCAGTATTCCCCTAGAACCTGCCACACCCCACCCTACAGACTACCCCAGCTGGCACCACTGCCCCCAAAAGGGGCTCTCACTCTGAGGGGCCAGCCCTGCACACTAGCACATGCACAGCAGTTGTGGCTGCAGCAGTCACAGCCCAAATACAACAGGAGGGGGCATGCAGCACACACAGGGCATACCTCTGAGGCACATGGCTCTGGTGACCAAGGCAGGTTGGCCACAGGGCCCCACGGGACACCTTCTACATAAGGCCACTCTATCAAGACCGGGAGAGGTAGCTGATATATCTAATACATAGAAATAAACACAGAGATTTAGGCAAAATGAGGAGACAAAGGATTGCCTTCCAAATGAAAAAACAAGGCAGAACTTCAAAAGAGAACTAAACAAAACATAGATAAGCCATTTACCAGAGAAAGTTAAAAAAATGTCATAAAGATGCTTACTGAACTCAGAAGAATGGATAACCTCAGTGAGAACTTCAACAAAGAGATAGAGAATATAAAAATGAACCAGTCAGACTGAAGAATACAACTGAAATGAAAGATAAACTAGAGGGAATCAACAGCAGATTAGAGGATCAGAAGAAAGGATCCCTGATCTGGAAGACAGGGTAGTGGAATTTGCCCAATTGGAACAGCAAAAAGTAAAAAGGAAGATAGTTTAATAGACCTCTGGAACAACATCAAAGATACTAACATTCACATTAAAGGGGTCACAGAAGGAGAATAGAGAGAGAAAGAGACAGAAACCCTATTTGAAGAAATAGTGGCTAAAAACTTCCCTAACCTGGCAAAGGAAACAGAAATCCAAGTCCAGGAAGCACAGAGAGTCACAAACAAGATAAACCCAAAGAAACCCATATCAAGACATGTTATAACTAAAATGTCAAATGTTAAAGATAAAAAGATGTTCTTAAAAGCAGCAAGAGAAAAACAACTAGTTACATACAAGAGAACCCCCATATCAGCTGATTTGTCAGCAGGAACTTTACATACTATATGGGACTGGCCCAGGCACAATATATTGAGAGTGCTGAAAGGAAAAAAAAAAAAATACAACCAAGACTATGCTACCCAGCAAGCTTATTCAGAATTGAAGGAGAGATAAAGAGTTTCCCAGACAAGCAAAAGTTAAAGGAGTTCATCACCACTAAACCAGCCTTACAAGTAATGTTAAAGGGACTTATTTAAGTGGAAAAGAAAAGGCCATAACTAGAAATAAGAAAATTATGAAAGAAAAAAATCACACTGTTAAAGGCAAACATATAGTAAAGGTAGTGGGATCAATCAATTATAAAGCTAGTGTAAGGATTAAAAGGCAAAAGTAGTAAAATCATCTGTATCTAAAACAATTAGTTAAGTGATACACAAAATAAAAAGATCTAAAATATGACATCAAAAGCATACAACATCAGAGGGGAGTGGAGTAAAAATATAGTGTTTTTAGAATGCACTTAAATTTAAATGACCAACTTAAAATACACTGATATAGACATAGTACCATAGAACTTCATGGTAACCACAAACCAAAAATCTACAACAGATACACAAAAAATAAAGAAAAAGTATTACAAACATAACACTAAAGAAAATCATCAAATCACAAGGAAATATTACAAGAGAAGAAGAAAGGAATAGAGAAGAGCTACAAAAACAACCAGAAGACAATTAACAAAATGGTGATAAGTGCATACCTATCAATAATTACTTTAAGTGGAAATAGGCCAAATGCTGCAATCAAAAGACATAAGGTGGCTGAATGGATTAAAAACAAAAACAAACACAAGATCCATATATACACTGCCTTACAAGGGACTCACTTCAGAGCTAAAGACACCACAGACTGAAAGTGATGGGATGGAAGAAGGTATTCCATGCAAATGGAAACAAAAAGACAACTGGGGGAGCAGTACTTACATCTGACAAAATAGACTTTAAAACAAAGACTGTAACAAGAGACAAAGAAGAGCATTACATAATAATAAAAGGATTCATCCAACAAGAGGATATAACACTTACAAGTATCTATGCACCCAACATAGGAGCACTAAATACATAAAACAAATATTAACAGACATAAAGGGAGAAAGTGACAGTAATACAATAATAGTAGGGAACTTTAACACCCCACTTACATCAGTGGATAGATCATCCAGACAGAAAATCAACAAAGAAACATTGGCCTTAAGTGACACATTAGCACAGACATACTTACTAAGCATGTACAGAAATTCCATCCCCAAACAACAGAATACACATTGTTTTCAAGTGCGCATGAAACATTTTCCATGATAGATTATATGTTAAGCCACAAAAGAAGTTGCAATAAATTTAAGAAGACTGAAATTCTATCAAGCATTTTTTTCTAACCGCAGTGGTATGAAACTAGAAATCAATTACAAGAAGAAAACTGAAATAAACACAAACAAGTGGAGGCTAAACAGTGTGCTTCTAAACAACCAATGGGTCAATATAGAAATCGAAGAGGACACAAAATTAAAATCCACAAAAAAAAGATTGATAAATTTGACTACATAGAAATTAAAATTATCTGCCTGGCAAAATCTACCACAAGCAAAGTTTAAAGGCAAAGATGAACTGATATATAGATGATATAGATATAGATATAAAGAAACATATAGATAGTGATATATATGACATAAATAAAAAGGCTAAAAAGTACCTAAAATCTGAAAATATATTAAGAATCAGTAAGGAAAATAAACAGGCCTTCATGCAACTGATGGCATTGTGACTTGGTGCAACTTCATAGATGGAGGACAATTAGATACTCTCTAAATACACACACACCATATACACACACATACACACATACATGCCTTATATACCTGTGACTTAGCAGTTACACTTTTAGAAATTTATTCTAGAGATATATTCACACATACTTGAAATACAGGATTACAAGATTATTCAACCAGCATTGTCTACAACAGAAAAGATTGGAAACAATCTGCAAGCCTATGAATGGTTAAATAAATTATGACATAGATAATGGGACACTATTTGGGGGTAAATAAAAAGTGAGGATACTCTTGATGCTGAACTGGAAAAATATCCAAGAATTATTAAATGAAAAAGTAAGTTATGAAACAGTGTGTAGAGTATGCTACCATTTATGTACAAAGGGAGCCAAAGAGAGACTCATATTTCTTGCATTTGTATGTGTTTGTATAAGTATGGGAAAGGTAAACACAGTTAGACACTCACATTCACACAAAATAAGAACATTGTTTGAAGAAGGGAAATAGTATAATCAACTACTGTCAGGGTCCTGTCCATATTTGTTGTTATTCATTGATTTTTTTTAGGTGCCCCTGGTGTCTGTTGAAATTACCTGAGGATTCTCTACCTGAGAGTTTTATTTTTATCCAGGTCTTCCCTTTGGGCAAGCTAGGTGTGCCAGGGCATTAACACCCTAGGAGCAGCCTCCAGCAAGGACAAGTGGAAGTTAGAGGATGACATCTCCAGATTTTTCCCCAGATGGTGGGCTCACCCTGAAATTTGTTTTACACCAACCTCTCAAGAACTCCCGTGGGATCATGGCCAGTTAATCTCAGCAGTGAAGAGCTTGCTAACAGATCCCGTACTGGCTTCCTTCTCTTCCCTCTCTCACTTCCCCATGCTCTACCTGGTGCCTCCACACTTCCTTCCAGAAACCACATGCTTGAGAGTCCTTGTCTGCTTGTGTGCTTCTTAGGGGACCAGCCTAAAATACTGGATGACTGGGGAACAAGCAAGAGGAAAACTTTGCACAGTATGCTCTCATTTTCTTTAATTTTGAATCATAAGAATGTTCTAATAAAAATTAACTGAAAATATTGGACACTAGGAAAGCTGCAGCTCTAGACCACTTAATATCATACACTCTAGGAACTAGTCTCTGACTAGAGTTTGGGTGACCCCTCCCCCCAAAGTTTGTCCTACCAATTACATAAAAAGTCTTTTTAAAACTTTGTTATTTCAACAAATGAATCATCTCACCTACAGTTGTCACAATCTAATTCTCCTAGAGAAGGCTTATCCTCAAGTTTTGGGGTCAATTTGGCTGCTACCTCATTCACTTCCCTCACTATATTTTATAAATAAAATCTTAATGACAGTTGCCAGATCTATCACATCACATTGGGCTATGAAATATTATTTATGAAATGATTCTAGGGGCAGAGCTCATCCAGTTAACTCTCTCCCAGTGTATTCCTAACTGCACATTTTATTTTGCAAACATCTAATTATATCCAGGTATTTTAAGACTTATGGCTTCAGTACACCTTTTGTTCACTGTCAGTTTGGATGATATTTTCCTTGGCCCTGCACACTCTTCTAGAGATTGAGACCAGTTTAAACTCTAGGATTTTCACAGGTCTCAGCCCATGAAATTCCATACAGTGAAGATGGAGTCAGAAGGCCTCTATTGAGATTTTAACATCACCACCTGTAAGTGACCTGCAAAAACCATTGTGCACCCCTGTAAACTGCAGATAACTGATGTGCCTTAGAGGGTTGTGGTACAGATTAATTATGATGAGGATGATGCTGAGAATGGGTTATTGGGATATTTTTATAATATGAGCTATATATGTTAGATCTATATTGGGATAGATTATACAAATTTTCCCATACTTAGCTGTTATGCAAGGTCTGACACATGTTGTAGCTTATATTTGGTCATGCCAGGAAATTCTAGTTTGTTTTTACAATTCCCTGCTTTTTATTTTTTATTTTATAGGTGATATGTGCTCTTACAGTCACATTTATGCTTTTTCTGTCACTAAAAATGAATATCCATACCTTCAAGATTTCTAAGTATAATAAGCAATTTTCATGAGAGCTTTCTTCTTTCTTCTTTTGATATAAACACTTAATACTTATTACTAAATACTTTGTATTTAGTTTTTGAAATTATTGAATTATTTTAATGACTATTAATACATTTGAATCTTTGAAAAAATTCTTGTGCAATATTGTACCAATCATGTAGATTGGGGAACTAATAAATATTGCCTTGCCCCAAATTTTATGGACAAGTAAACAGCAACATAACTAAATTCCCAATGTTTAATTGTCCAATTAAATTATTATTTAATTATAATAAATTATGTGTTAGGTGAAAATAAAATATTTAAGTGTTATTTTAACTGTCTATACCACATAAAATAGTGAATACAAATTCTAGTATAAGCCATGCCAGGTCATATGTGCTATTAAAAATTTGCCCATTTACTCCATTGGAAAACAAAGTTTCTCCATTGTTGAGAAACGTTTCTGTCTCAGTGGCAAGTTTGTTTCTCCACCAACCATGCAAACTAGCTAAGTTACCCTGGGGATGGAAGTAGCCACTGGTTACTACTCACCTTGAAAGAGCTTGTTTCCTTTTAGAAATTACTTTATTTTGGATGTCTTTATGCAATGCCAAACTTCAGTGACCTTAAATACACATATTAAAAAATATTGTTTCATCTTGTGTTTTCTCATTGTTACAGTGAGAGTGATGGTCTTTTATGACTTTCTATATGTAACTCATAGTGGAAGATCTATAATGTGCTTTCAAAAACATAATTTGATATGGTCAGGGTAGTATTGTTTCTCTTTATTTTCAAAACATTTTATACTTTACATGAATGCTTCTTCTTGTTTTCCAAGTTATTATTTACATTGTGATTTCAAGTTCTTCTATTTCAGTACCTACAATAAACAATTCCACGTTTCAGTTTAATGTAATGCCTTGCTAACCATTCTCCTCTCCTGATGATTGGTATAGTTTATTTCAGAATTTTCCACATGCAAGTGGAAATAAAGGAGTATCTAAAACTTTATGGACCCAAAGTTGCATGAATGTCTCTCCCTTTACACTTTTAATATTCATCTTTATGATATTCCAAATATACTGTATATTATGTACAGTGGAGGCTGCCAATTTAATGCACATTTGTGTATGATAATACTCCTTTTAGATATCCATCAATTTGTTTCCTCTAATGCTTAGTCACTTAAATAGCAAAAGAACAATAAAAATATAGGTATTGATCTCATTCCATAGTATTGTTTCTACTTTTATCTAACCAGGAATGTGCATAGAATTTGGGGAATGTTGGAATTCAGTAATTCAGAAGAACAGTTAAATAGTGGATCTTGACTCACTAGAAACTATGGTAAGGATTGCAACTAATGACTTATGTTTTCCAACAGTAGATCTTTATTTCATGCTAAGCTGTACTGCTTGATTCAGTATACAAAAGCTAAATAGCTGAGACCACCCAGCTGAAAATATACACTGAAAACCTTCATGTTGAATCACAAGCTCAAATATGAGGCAAAGATAACTTATTTTATAAAAAGTAAGAGAACAATAAATTCTAAAGTATTTGTGAAAAGTTAGAGGGAAGAAAAATTGAGTAGAAGAAAGAAAGTAGACATTAAGTAGGTGCTAAAAGTGGGAGGGAAAACAGAAGTTAACTTAGAAGATGGTCAAAACTAGGTGATGAAAAGTTGATGTGACAAGTTTGGAGAACCCTAAATCAAACTTACTCGCATGCACTGGTGACCAATATCACATACACAAAAAATATTCTTTAAGTCTTTTATCACTAGCTGCATCTTTATAAGAGCTGTTTCACTGTTTGCTCAAAGAAAATTATCCCATATATCCAAAGCATCCTGTAATGACTAAAATAATTACTTCAAAAATCAGAGTACTTGTGACTTCCGGTTGCATATCTACCATAGTAGAAACAGATAAACCAGTATGGATCAAATGATTGTGTTTTTCCAAGAAAGAAAGAGTTCTCTCTGTAGGAGACTGCACATAAAAAGGATTAACTACAATTCTAATGATCTTTTGTAGATGTTGTGAATCAAACCTGTAGATTCAGATTTTTAAAAAAATAACATGTCGCCATCTAAGCAGTTGATACCAAGGTATTACATACTATTTCCCCTCCACTTCATTTTTTGCAGATCATCAAAGTAGGGGTTTCACAATACAAAGTTTGTGTAAACAAAATGAGGAACAGAAAAAATGCACAACTATATGCCTATTGAATTTATTAATTTCCTGGCAAACAGTCATGGCATTATAACATAAAGACAACTATATACTTAAATTTCTTGTCCCTCCCAAGTGAGATGACATATATCTTGACTGACCTCTGTAAAAGAATTTTAAGCAATAAGCATGGTCCACTCTGTCCAAAAACTTGTCTGTGAAGGGAAAGAGTGATAGACAAAGGGAAGAAGTAGAATCAAAGAAGGTGCAGTATAGGAGATGTATAGCTTAGATATCATATAGTGAACTTTATTTGTCTGTAATATTTCTTTTTTTTAAGAAATTTATTTATTTATTTATTTTTGGCTGCGTTGGGTCTTCGTTGCTGTGCGTGGGCTTTCTCTATTTGCAGCGAGTGGGGGCTACTCTTCGTTGCGGTGTGTGGGCTTCTCATTGCGGTGGCTTCTCTTGTTGCCGAGCACGGGCTCTAGGTGCGCCGGCTTCAGTATTTGTGGCACGTGGGCTCAGTAGTTGTGGTGCGCAGGCTCAGTAGTTGTGGTGCATGGGCTTAGTTGCTGCGCGGCATGTGGGATCTTCCCAGACCAGGGTTTGAACCCGTGTGCCCTGCATTGGAAGGTGGACTCTTAAACAATTTTTTTTTTTTTTTAATGGGAATTATTTATTTATTTATTTATGGCTGTGTTGGGTTTTCGTTTACTGTGCGAGGGCTTTCTCTAGTTGCGGCAAGTGGGGGCCACTCTTCATCGCAGTGCGCGGGGCTCTCACTACCGCGGCCTCTCCCGTTGCAGAGCACAGGCTCCAGACGCGCAGGCTCAGCAATTGTGGCTCACGGGCCTAGTCGCTCCGCGGCATGTGGGATCTTCCCAGACCAGGGCTCGAACCCGTGTCCCCTGCATTGGCAGGCAGATTCTCAACCACTGCGCCACCATGGAAGCCCTGGAAGGTGGACTCTTAACCACTGTGCCACCAGGGAAGTCCTATAATATTTCTTAAAAGTGCCTGTGGAAGCCAGGGGAAGAGGGTAACATTAGCCAAGTTTTATTATTGATTTAGAGATATGTGCACAGAGGGATTTAAAGCATAAAAAGCTTTAGCAGATATATGTCATTTAATCTTTTAACAACCCTATGAGCTGTTTGTTTTTCCTATTTCACAGATTAAAAAACTGAGGTTCACACTGAAAAGTGCTAGAGCTAGTTTTGAAACCAAACATTCCTATTTCACATCCTCTGTTCTTGCCACCATCATTTGTATCTTTCTGTAGGACTGTATAAAATTTCAAAGCAAACTACAATTATAATTCTGTTCTATGAAGCTGAATTTCATTAAATTCAGACCTATTAGAACTGGCTCTACATTAAGAATGCTTAAAAAAATTTTCTTGCTTAAATATATAGCTAATTGGTTGTATATAATTAATGATTTTCAAACATCTTAGAATTTTAAATTATTGAGTCATATTCCGTAGTTGCTTTAAAATGATTCAGTCTTAGAATGATTAACTAAGTTCCACTGAATACATTTCCCTCCAGATATGGAAAAATATCTTCCTAGCTAGCTAGCTGTTTTACATAAACCAAAACAGACAGATGAAAAATTACCTAATAATTGGGTCTAAATCATTATAGGTTTGCTGAATTTAAAAAATCAATATTGAAAACTGGCAATTGTTCTAACAAAAAAGAAGTCTTAAAATAAAAACACCCTATGATTAGATGCACTCATATGCATTTCATTGTGTCCCCCACCCCAAGGAACACCAGTCAAAACAGAATAAATAATAGTGTTCTAGCCAGAAAGAAAAAACTCACAAGTAAGGTATCTTTCCAGAGATTTCTGCATTGCCTAAAGTGTCATGTGTCATATATTCTGATAGTCCCCTTAAGAGCGTAGTGTTATAATCCATACCCTGATGCTATAAAATATATTTTGTTGTTCAGATTCCAATATCTTACTGGAATAGCCTAGTGAATTTATCTATTTATCTTTAGATTCATATTTCTTTACCCATATAAGAATTATTCACATTTTTTTCAGCTAAATGCCAATTGTACTATGCAATCAATTTTTTTCTGGTTTTATTTCACAATTAAGAATTGGAGAAAAATAGAAATGGGAATTTCACAAATGTTTTGGGAGGTTTTCAGTAAGGCTTTAATTTAATTAAAAATGTTTATAATCTAAACAAACAAATTCTTTATGGATACCAAAAGACAAGAATAGCCCAGATGCTGTTGTTATTTAGCTGTGTGATCCTGGAAAATTGGAGTAAACTTGAGTTTACTCCAGTTTACTCAGTAAACTGGAGTAAACTTTCCAGTCCTCAGTTGTCTTATCTGTAAAATGAAAGAGATATACTAGATAAACTCTAAAAAAGACTTTTTCACCTCTAGATACTATTTGACTCATTAATATGTTTCTAATTAATTCAATATAATACAAAATTATAACACCTAAAACAACAGTGCATATATATATTGTAAATAGTGCTTAGGGTTGCCCTCTTAGGAAAGACTGAGGAAAGAAAAGGGAAGGGGAGGGGAGGGGAAGGCAAGGGAAAGGAAGGGAAAAGATGATCAAAGAAAGGCTACTCTGGTACTGTCACCCTCATTACGGTTTTCTGAAAGGTTAATTTACCTCCCAAAAAAGACTAACAAAGTCCCTGATGCCACTTATAGAACTCCTGGAGATGACCAGGTGTACCGCATTCTCCATCCACCTGATTCTTCTATAAGTTAAATTATAAAGAAATACTACAGAACTATAAGCCAATTCTGTTTTGCCCACATGTGTAGCCCAACCACAGATATGTTTTAATGTAATACAAAAGAATGTACTTGCTTTTAATTTCATGACACAAGCCATTTGAATACTCATTAAAATTATAGTTATCATGATAATATAGTAATAGAATTCACAGTTTAAATTCTTTTTCCATTTGCTTTTCTTAGATACACTCCTTGGATTGAACTGATACTAGATTACTGTACAAACTCATAACTTTGGGCTCCTTTTTTATACTCATCATTGTACATGAAGGGTTTTTTAAAATAATTTATACCCCCATGAAACAAAATTCTGTAATAATTCTAGCTATTCGTAGTGCACAATGTCTGACATTCATCCCCAAACTCCATCAGGACAAATGGAAGCAGGTGGTGGTTGTGGAGGATGAGATAATCAGGCACAGAAACAAGTGCGTCTGTGATGATTCCTAGAGCTCCGTGGAGATGGGCCTTCCCAGTGCAAGAGGAGGAGAGGACTGACAGGATAAGGAGGCCAAAAGGAATCCCCCGGAGCAATACACATAGATGCTGGAAAAGAACTGTTGGTTTTCACCCAAGTAGAAAGGGGATCAGGAGATCACACATGGTTTGTCAGTGAGGAGACTTAAATGCAAGATGTGTAGAAAGTGGTTCCGAAAATTATCTGCTCTTGTATGCAGAGGACCCAAGAGTCAGCGTTCTAGATCTCAGTATATAGATACATAATTGAGAGTTTAGAATCATCAGGAACCAAGGTCTGCTTTGGGGAAATACATAATCTTGTTAAAATCTCTTATAATCGCTATTTTGCTGATTCAATCGATATTTTTTAGTTCCTGTCTTACTTCACCATACTGCACAATATAACAAATCATGTTGCAACCTGATAGGAATGATATGGAAAACAGAGTCTGGATTTCTCACATCCTCCTTAACTCCCTGAGTTTTCTCAGTATTTCTTAAATGGATTGATGACCAGTGTCAAGAGGTATCCATGGTATTATATAAATATCACAATCAATAGATGGCTTTAGTTAAAGTTATTCAGCAAAACTGAGTTTCTATAAAAATTTGATAAAATATCACTGTTTTAATAAATTGATTTCTTTCAAGTAGACAAAATATTGAGTCCTTCTATTTATATAAGTTCTTTGTGGCAGGTATTTATGTTTAAAAAAATGAATAATTTTCCAATAATAGAATTTGTTTTTCTAGAATAAGAAATAGGAAAAGGAACTGATTTAAGTTAAGTTATATGACTTCAAACTTGATGAAACTAAATGATCAAAAGTTGATGTTAGTTTATTCCTTTATATTCAGAGTTCTTAACAGAGAAGTTATTTTATAATATCAGCTGTAGTTTTATCAGTACAGTCTTCTTCATGTATAATTTATCCAACTTATTGCTTCAATTTAAAACCATTCATCTAGTTGCATTCTCTGTGAAAAAGGAGAATGACTCACTTCTTTCTTCGGAATAAAACTTCAGTCAAAAGGCAAGTTTACATTTAAATAAAATTTTATTTTTATATTATAAAAAATTTTAAATAATGTCTAATATCATTATTTATTCATTTCAGTGTTCTGGACCCTTTTAGCATTTCCACAACACTTTCCTTCATTCTATGTGGAATCAAAAAATGTACAAACTGCTTCACTTTTTTAAAACAGAAGAGTAGTTTATTTTATATGTACGCAGGCTATACTTTTTTTCTTTATATTATTTAAAGTATTTTTATGTCCTGAGCCAGCCTAAAGACAAACTACATTTTATTAGGTAAAATTAATGAGACAATTAAAACTTTTAAACAGCAGATAGAAAGTGTGATGCCACTAGTTATGTCATGATTTTAGGGGTTGTTCAGATATTTGAACAAGCACTTAATTATTTGAAAACTTCTGATAACTATGGAGCATCTATCCATTTTCACAAAATCTCATTTTAAAAACTTGGTCGAAAATCAAGAATAGAAGATCTGCTTAGTGCCCCCCCCCCAGCCCCCATGACCCCTTTCCTTTTCTATTTCTTTTTCTCTACCATCAACATTTTGTTTCAGAATTGGCATGGGTTTACAGTTTTAACCACACACTCTCAGGAAATAAAATCTTCTTATTTCAGACCAGAGAATACAAATATTTAGCATAATACAATAAATTCCATTAGTAAACTAAATCTCCACATTAACTTAGAACGGGGCATGTTTAATGATTTCGATACTCCGTGACATCCTGCTATGATATAAACAGATGCATTTTAAGTAATAAAGAAGAGTTATACTTTCCTTTCTCTGTCATAAAACCTTAACTTACTTTTACAAAATAGAAGGCAAATCATGAAGAAATATAATGTGGCATCTGAAATATACTAAATTACTAATCTTCTGCTGCCCAATCTATTTAGTATTCTCTGATGTGGAGTGAAGGTTTGAATCTTTTCCTTAAGAGAGACAGTGAGCAAAATGATGGCTGGCGAGAAATGTTATCACCCCCCGCCGCTTTCTCTTTCAAAAACTCAGAGAGGGAAAAGGTCTTCTCACCCAAAACCTGTATTCCTTTTCAACTGCTTAGACCTCCCAAGTACATATGTTTGTGGGAAATTTGGAAGAGGATCCAGCAGTCTATGATTTTGCCTACGTGTAGTGAAGAATTGGGAAAGAGAGAGAGAAATGACACTCTTTGGACCCAAGGGATGCTTCTCTTTTTCTAGACTTCAGAAATGAAACATAATTCTGACTCTGAAGGGGCAGCTTATTTACCACATCATTCTGTGCTCTCAGGGGGAAAAAGTATGAATTTAATTTTGTCCTTGTCAAGAGGTAATTCCATCTCAAAAATTAATTTTCGGTGCTTTGGAGTTATTGCACATTAAAAATATTGTCACACAAAAAACATGGGTAGCTGTCACAAACATTTTGAAACTATTGACCTTACATAGCTTCATCTGCACAACTATTGATTTTTTTCTGTCTTTATTTTGACATTTCATTTGATTTCATCTAACATTCATCACTGTGGAAATGTCAGGTTTAAGGGTGTGCTTTTATTGTTTGGGTAGAGCAGTCTTAGAAATGGTTTACTACTTATCTGTTAGAAGCAGTAGGCTGGATTCATCAATGTTGAAATGATTCAGCATGAAGTTACCACACTTATTTTTCCAGAGGTTTCCATATTGCTCTTTTTTCCCTCCTGAGAAGTGAATTGGGTTGTCATTTTGGATATTAGATGTCAATAATTCCTTAACTGGGCTTTAAAACACTAAACCCATGAGTATTCTTAATTTGAGGACTGCTTAAGTATGAATGATACAATTGTTAGTACAGTTTCTGTTTGTTGGGAAGATGGCAGGGGCACTAATACATTTCCAAATACCAGTTATTCAGGACATAGCCAGAAAAAAAGTATTTTAGTTCAATTTTATCATATAAACGTTTTGTCTTATCCAGATTTTCAAACTAGATTCTTCATGTTGTCTTCCCCCTAACCCCATGGGAGATAAATGACTTTTTAAAGACCCTGAATGGCATCTGTGACCAAAATATCATCTGAAAATATGTGTCTCTCTTTTGCTTGGCTAGCTTTTTTAAAATGACATTTGCAGTGTGTTAAAAAATAAACCGAGGACTTCAATTGAACAGTGAATAATTTATGTGTAAATAGGGTGACTTTTGTTAGTATAAAAACTGGAAGAAGAGTCAACAAGTTATTTGTGTTACTATAGACTAGTTTCAAACCAGCCAATAGCATGTAAAAATCATATTTCCAGGCAGAACCGGCTACATAATTTGCAAGGCTCAGTGCATAATGAAAATGTGGAGCCCTTTGTTCAAAATTATTAAGAATTTCAACAACAGCAAATATTAAACTAAGCACAAGGCCCTTGTAAGTGTTGGACCCTGTGTTACTGAATAGATTGCATGCCCATGAAGCCAGCTCTGTTTCTAGGCCCTATTCATGAAAATTTAACTTTCTAATTCCATTTGTTAATGAAGAGAAACTTGACCTCCTTACACTATAGTTTTCTTTTCTAAAGAAAGCAACCTTGAACTGAGATAATCCATTTTCAGAGTCAATAAAATACCATTAGCTAACTAAAATTTTAAAAACGATTTATTGCTAAAGTATGCAAAATATTATTTTGCTTGATTATTTGTTTTTTCAAGGTCTCTGAATTAGCAACATTTTTAAAATTTTTATTACTAAAGTAAAAGCAAAATAAAAATAAAAGTAAATTCCACTTGATCATTCTTATGAAAACATTTCCTGTGTATGGATGGCAAATTCAGAAGCTTCAAGTATCTCTCCATCTGTCAGCAGATTTGCAGAGAAAAGTACTGTTAATGAAAATGGCAGTACACACAAGGTGACCTTTAGAAGTTACCCACTATTCTCAATATGACATTGCTTTTCCCGGCAAATAAGAAACTATTATCTGGGTTTCATGTTCTCAACCAATTGCTATCAAAGCAGTAATAGTTGATTTAAAAGGAAAGAAAGTATTATAATATGACTATATCTCATTTATTAGTGAAATATTTTTCCATTGGCCAAAAAAATTACCAGAAGAGGTATTATGCTATAAAATACAGAGGGAGATTTATTCCATATGATTCTTAAATTCTAAGTATTTGCAATGATTTAAAACTAAATCACTGTACTAAAATGCAATTTTAGGGACTTCCCTGGTGACACAGTGGTTAAGAATCCGCCTGCCAATGCAGGGGACACGGGTTCGAGCTCTGGTCTGGGAAGCTCCCACATGCTGCATCTAAGCCCATGCACCACAACTACTGAGCCTGCGCTCTAGAGCCCACGAGCCACAACTACTGAGCCCGCGAGCCATAACTACTGAGCCCAAATGCCTAAAGCCTGTGCTCTGCAATAAGAAAAGCCACCGCAATGAGAAGCCCGGGCACCGCAAAGCAGAGTAGCCCCCGCTCACCGCAACTAGAGAAAGCCCACGCGCAGCAACAAAGACCCAACTCAGCCAAAAATAAATAAGTATATAAATAAATAAAAATAAAATGCAATTTTAGTGGCATGTGAGTTTTTTTTTCTTTTTAGTGGCATGTGAGTTATTTTCCTTTTAATTGAATGGAAAAACTAAGATGTTTTCGAGTCTTTCATGTTTTAATTATAGTATTTGATTCTGTAAAGAACAGTTCTCCTAATGAGAGCTGGCTTACATAATGACATTGCTCAGTGTATTATTTAACTACTCAGATTTTTCCTTTAATCCCAGCATTTACTTTCTTTTACATATTCAAAGTATATGCTCTTATGCTAGCATGTGTATTAATGTTAATTGAAGTTATTCAGGTGGATGACAAAGAAAATTAGACCCCTCAGGTTATCATCTTCCCTTGTAGTTTTAAAAAAAAAAGCTTTCAAGAACTGCATATATAAATTTGAACAAAATACTCTACTCCACATGCCACTATAGATTTTCTGTAGTGCATTTGATCATGCAACTGAGAATGCCTCTGACAAGATATATGCCTTATAAAAAGAGTTCAAATGATGCAATGAGTTTATAAAAAGAACTTATACATAAATTCTGAAATGTAATTTTGACTATAAAATTATAAGGAAAACATTTATTGAGTTTATTAATTTTGTTGAGAAAAATTTTATTCTGACAAAAGAAGGATATACAAGGTAGGAGAAAGATATATGCATATATGAAACAAAAAATATATAGGTAAAAACAGTTATTAATGAACTGATATGAGTTAAGTTTGGAATAAAGTATATATACTTGAGAATGAGAGACAGAGGAATATTGGGAGGAAAAAACTCACTAGTTTAGTTGTGTGTCAAATCATCATATTTATATAAATCAGTACCCAGATGTGTTTCTAAATCATGGGACTTTCAAAAAAACACTATATGGAATTTGTGAAGTATTTAAAATCTTTTGTACTCTGTGGAAGAGAAGGCTGTAGAAATCTCTCTTCCAAAGCAGGTATTTAATTCCATATTCAAATCCACACATAAAAAATCTTTAAGAAGAGATAAAACTGATAAAATTGCAAAAATTTCGAAATGTAATTGGTATCTGATAAAATTGCAAAATGTAAGTGGTATCTGTTGACTTTCAGTGGAATAAAACTGAAAAGAAAATATTTCTCCTAATAATACCACAGGGAGAAAGAAATACAGTTTCAAAGCACAGGAGATATTACAGATGGCAGTATTTTAGTAGAAATATAAAAAGCTGAAATAAAACTGAAATAAAACAGTGTAGCAACCGAAAATTATTCTTAAAATTATCAGATTAAGAAGGATACTGATGGAAATGTACATCTGAAGTCACTTCTTATTTGCTTAGTCTATGAACTGAAAGAGTTTTTTAGATTTAAAAAGAAAATGCAGGTTCTGTTGGTTGACTGATCCTCCATAGCGAGCAGAAAGCTTCAGGAGTTCCTAAGATGTTTTAATCCAGTTTCACTGAATACCTCCACCCTTATTTTGCAATCTGTCCCCTCAGACCTTTCCCTTTTTTCTTTTACTGCTTCCTCCCTCTGTGCTCATGTAGATTGCCATTTCTCCCATCTTCACAGATTCTGACTCACAGATATCCTGAGGGACCGCTCATATGCCACCCCCATTTCCAAGACTTTCCTGAACCTCCCAGATCAAAGGGATAGCCCTTCCTCTGAACATCCTTAGTCTTTTTTTAAAACTTAGGAACATATTTTATTCTTTCTTCTAACTTGTTTCTTTATGCATGTTTCCCCCCACCCCCACCCCCCGCCGCCCCCGGTACCACTTTCTAAGTTTCTAATCTGAACCACCCCGTTCTAAATAGTATTAAGCATGATTAACCATGTTGCTCTAGAAGCACGCTGGCTGGGTGTAATTCCAGGCTTCTGTACTCATTACTGTGTGATTTGGGGGAAATCACTTAACAATTCTCTGGTTTCTTCACTTATAAGGTGGGCATAATCATAGAGAGATCCTGTGAGGAATAAACAGGTTAATTTATTATATTTGTCTGCTAATGCTATCATAACAAAGTACCACAGATTGGGTGGCTTTATTAAGAGCCATGGATTCTGAGAATCCAAGGAGAAAGTGTCCGCAGGTTTGGTTTCTTCTGATGCCTCTTCTTGGCTTGCAGAGGCTGCCTTCTCGCTGTATCTTCACATGGTTTTCCTCTGTGGTCGAACATCCTTGGTGTATCTCAGTGTGTCCAAATTTCCTCTTCTTACAAGGACACCAGTCAAACTGGATTAGGGCCCACCCTAAAGGCCTCATTTCAACATATTCACCTCTTTAAAGGCTCTATTTCAAATGCAGTCAATTCTGAGGTACTAGGGCTTAGGGCTTCACCATATGAACCAGGGTGCAGGGGGTAAATTTCATCCATGAAGAGCACATAAAACAGTACCTGACACATAACACTTAGTGAGTTCCGGTGGGGGTGGTGCTGTTTCTCTCATCAGCTTTGTTCCTTTGGCTTCTGATCATTTTGGGTATTTCTGTCTCATTCTGCCAATGAATACGTGCTTTTCCTTATAATCTAAAGATAATTTCAAATTTGGATTCCTGTGGCCAACCTCCCTATGCCTATTTACCTTAAAAACAATTTTGTCTGTTACTCTCACTATAAATATTTCATTATTCTATCATATTTAACTGAAATTTTAAGCTTCCAGAAATCTCCTGTTTTCTCAACTCTGCATATTAAAAATTTTGTTGTTTTAAATTGCAAAGCATTTTCCATTACCACAGAATAACTCAAGAGATAGGCATAACTGAAATATAAGAGATTCAAGCAGTTTTATAGAAGTATGTATAAAATATCATATATATTACATGTGCATTATACTGTATGAGAAAGACTATTACTGGTCTGAGCTAATGGTAAAATACTGAAAGTTATTTTACCCAAGAGTCACTAAATTCAGAATAATTTGTCACTCTTAGAGAATTCCAGATGGCACAAAAATTGAAAAAAAAATCAATTCATAGACATATTGTGATCTAGAAATATTCACATGGAATTTCCTTCAATTATAAATGTCCAGTGACTGAGTTTTATTTAATTTACAGACAGGGAAAGGCAACTGCTGCTAGCAGCTTTCTGTGGAATTGTATACAATATTTAGAGTACTCCAGCTTTGACACTATAAATCAACCACCTTTTTTTCTTATTTTCAGCATATCACATTAAACAATATAAATCTTACATTTTTGCTCTGAATACATGGTTCTAGCTAGCTTAGTAGTGATCAAGCAAGGGGAAAAAAGAATTAATCAGGAAAGTAATCTGACCAAAATTTGAAAATTACCGCATCTGCAGAGATGTAACTGCCCACAGTCCTTTTCTGAGGAAAAGTGAATTAAGGATACTCCCTTAGAAACCACTTAGAACTTAAGAAGCTTAAACTTTTATAACTTAAGGCAGAAATCTGAGCTCTTTACAGAAGTTTCAGTTTTCTAGTCTTCAGTCAAGCAAACGGTGTTGGTAGGAATTGGAAGCACACATCATGAAACAGCAAAAAACCTCTTCCACAGCAAAGGACAGAATAATTTTACACAAAGTCTTGAACTGCTGTAATTGTAGAGGAAAGCACTGGAAATCTGATGAGATATCTAAGAAATAGGATTTGCCTCATTGCAGATCCTCTGAAATTAAATGAGAAGTGTCTTTTATTTGCATTAAAACTGCCTACCCAATCCACTGGTGCTCCTTAGCACAGTGTTGTGTATCAAAGCTTTATGAATCCAAATAGAACTCGTATCAGTATCTTCTCTATTACAGAGTAGCTTCTCAGTGCCAAGCAGAGAGTTCAATCTTCCAAATACGGTGAATGACACTCTTGCCATCAGGCTATCAGACATTTTTTTTATGCACAAGGTTGAGCCCAGAAAAGCCTCTTATTGTCACTTTCAAATTCAGCTAAATTTTGAATGAACCAGGAAAGTTCATGCTAAAAGTAATAAGCAGTAAATTACATTATAAAATATAAAAATACTTTGTGATGCAACCAACCATCCTATATTTTATATTTACTAACTGTAAGTTTGTATGTAAGTGTAATTCTTCTATATCTTCCTAAAAAATAATTCAGCAATTGCCTTCTTTGAAATGCATTTCCAGGTTAACTTTGCACGTATTCACATAAGTAAAGATTCTGTTTTTAATAATAATATGTTTTTCTTTTGTTCTGTGAACATGAAATGAAAATGAAAACACATGTGAACTACTTTACAATTTACATGCAGTATGCCTTAGTGTAAACAGAGAAGAAAATAAGTGGTGACTATGAGGATTTCCAAGTTTATTTCGTTAATATTCATTTATTAGTCCATTTAATAATAACATTAAACTCATTACCTGTTAACATAAATAATATTTTTACAAAAACAAAGCTATACTTTCCAAAACAAAAAAATGTTTACTGAGAAGTGCAGTCTTGATATATATTTTTAATTGATGTTTTTATTGAAATGATTGTAGATTCACATGCAATTATAAGGAATAATACAGAGAGATTCTTGTATGCTCCTTACATACTTTATCCGTTTTCCTACTCAATGGGAACATTTCGCAAAACCAAAGTTTAGTATCATAACCGGGATATTGACATTAATGTAATCCAACAATTTTATTAAGCTTCTTCACTTTTACTTATCCTCATTAGGAGTGTGTGTGTGTGTGTGTGTGTGTGTGTGTGTTTATATGTATGTGTGTTCTATAAAATCTTATCATCTGTGTAGATTTGTGTACCAAGATACTGAACAATACTAATGCCACAAGAATCCCTTGTGTTGTCCTTTAATAATCACACTCACTCACCTCTCTCCATCCCTTTTCCTCTGGCATATTACTCTCTCTTCCATTTCTAAAATTTTGTCATTTAAAAAATATTATTTAAAGGGAACTATACAGTATGTAACCTTTTGAGACTGGCTTTTTTCACTCAGCATAATTCCCCCTGGAGATTCATCCAAGTCGAATCAATACTATATTCCTTTTAACTGCTGAGTAATATTTCATGGTATGTATGTATCTCAGTTTATTTGAACATTCATCTGTAGAAAAATATCTTGGCTGATTCCATTTTTAACTATTAAACATAAAACTACAATGTGTATTCATGTATAGGTTTTATGTGAACATAAGTTTTCATTTCTCTGGGATAAATGCCCAGAGTGAGATTGCTGGGCCCTACTGTAATTGCATGTCTAGGTTTAGAAACTGCCAAACTGATTTCCAGAGTGCCTATACCATTTTGCATTCCTACAGGCAAAATATGAGTGACCCAGTTTCTCTGCATCCTTGCGTTTGATGTCATCATAATTTTTTATTTTTGCTTTTACAATAGGTGTCTATCTATATATCGTTGTGGTTTTAATTTGCATTCCCCTAATGGCTAATGATATTGAACATCATTTCATGTGCCTGTTTACCATCTGTATATCCTTTTTGGTGAAGTGTCTTTTCATGTCCTTTTCACATTTTTTAATTTATTTGGTTTTTTGCTGATGAGTTTTGAGAGTTCTTTTTGTATTCTAAACACTACTCCTTTGTCAGATATGCAATTTGCAAATATGTATCTTCTTCCAGTTTGTAGCTGGACTTTTCAATCCTCAGGATGCGGGCTTTCACAGAAAGTGTTTAATTTTGTTGAGGTCTAATTTATCAATTTTCCTTTTCTGGATCATGCTTTGGTGTCAAGCCTAAGAATTCATTTCTGAGTCCTAGATCCTAAATATTTTCTCCCATGCTTTTCTCTAAAAAGTTTTATGTCTTTTACACTTAAGTAAATTTACATGTACATTGTTTCTAACTCACTTTGAGTTGGGGCTTTTGTTGAGGTCTGTTTTTAGGGGGGGGCCTATGGGTGTCCACTTGTTTCAGTGTCAGTTGTTGAAAGACTATATATACTTCCTCCATTGAATTACTTTTGAACCTTTGTCAAAAATCACTTGAGCCCATTTGGATGGGTCTTATTTCTGAATACTCTATTCTGTTTCATTGATTTAAACATCTACATTTCCTTTAGTGCCACCACTGTCTTTATTACTATCGCTACAGAGTAAGCCTTATATCAGGTAGACTATTTCTCACTCTTTATTCTTCTTTATCAAGACTGTTTTAGATATTGTAGGGTCTGTACCTTTGAATTTTCAAATAATCTTGTCTATGTCTACAAAGAAGTTTTCTGAGATGTTTCTAGAGATTGCATTAATCCTATAGACCAATTTGGGAAGAATTGACATCTTTACCATGTTGAGTCTTCCAGCCCATGAACAGGGTATATTTCTCCATTTATTTAGGTCTTCTTTAATTTCTTTCTTTTTTTTCAACATTCTATAATTTTCAACATACGGATCTTATACATGTATTGTTTTTGTTTTGTTTTGGGGTTTTTTTGTTTTGGTTTGTTTTTTTGCCACACTGTGTGGCATGAGGGATCTTAGGTCCCCGACCAGGGATCGATCCCATGCCTTCTGCAATAGAAGCATGGAGTCTTAACCACTGGACCGTCAGGGAAGTCCCCTTATACATGTATTGTTAAGTGTATATTTAAGCATTTCATTTTATTTGGAGCAATTGTAAATAGTATTGAGTTTTTAAATTCTGTTTCCACATATTCATTGTTAATATAAGATATGCAGTTGATTTTTTTATAAGTTTATTTTTTATATCTGTAACTGTATTTCCCTCTTTTTTTAAATATATTTATTTATTTATTTTTGGCTGTGTTAGGTCTTCGTTGCTGCACGCGGACTTCCTCTAGTTGTGGCTAGCGGGGGCTACTCTTCGTTGCAGTGCCCGGGCTTCTCATTGCGGTGGCTTCTCTTGTTGCAGAGCACGGGCTCTAGGTGCGTGGGCTTCAGTAGTTGCAGCACGCAGGCTTAGTAGTTATGGTTCACGGGCTCTAGAGCACAGGCTCAGTAGTTGTGGCACATGGGCTTAGTTGCTCCGCGGCATGTGGGATCCTCCTGGACCAGGGATCGAACCTGTGTCCCCTACATTGGCAGGTGGATTCTTAACCACTGTGCCACCAGGGAAGTCCAAGATATGCAGTTGATTTTTATGTGTTGATTTTGTATGCTGCAGCCTTGAACTTAGTTATTAGTTATAGAAGAGGTTTTATTTTATATTCCTTAAGATTTTTTTATGGAGATCATCATGTCATCTGCAGCCAGAGTTAATTGTATTTCTTCCTTTCCATTCTGAATGCCTTTTATCTCTTTTTGTTGCCTTATTGCAGTGGCTAGAATTTCTAGTACAATATTGAATAGAGTGGTGAGAGTAGACATCCTTCCTTTGTTTATGATCTTAACGGGGGCGGGGGAAGCATTAAGTTTTTTACCATTAAGTATGATGTTATCTGTATGTTTTCATAGATGCTCTTTATTAAGTTTGGGTAATTCCCCTTTATTCCTATCTTGCTGAATATTTTTATTGTGAGTGGGTATTGGGTTTTGTACAATGCTTTTTCCATGTCGACTGATCATATGATTTTAATTCTTTAACTTGTTGATGTAGTGGATTACATTGATTGATTTTCAAATGTTGAACCAGTCTTCTATACATGAATAACTCCCACTTGGTCATGGTGTATGATTCTTTTAACACATTGCTGAATTCATTTTGCTAATACTATACTGAGGAATTTTGCATTTAAGTTCATAAGAGATTGGTTTCATTTTTGTTTTTGTTTTTGTCTGGTTTTAGCCTCATAAAATGAATTGGGAAGTGTTTCCTCCTCTTCTGGAAGAAGAGATTTTCTGAAATCTCTGTGTAAATTGTTGTCACTTATTTAGTTTTTGGTGGAATTCCCCAGTGAAGTTGTCTGGGCCTGGACAATTCTTTTAGGGAAATTTTAAATTATTAATTCAACACTTGTAATGGTTAAAGGGCCTTCAGATTGTCTATTTCATCTAGGTTGAGTTTTCTTCACTAAACTAATAATCTGTGATTGGCATGACTTGGATAACATATCCACTTCTAGACCATTCACTTAATCAAGGGAATGGAGTAATATGATGGGCAGTTCTGTCAAAATCACATGGAGTGTGGAAGAAGCTAGAGGGTACTATGATAGGAGGAGTGGGAGCAGGTATACTGGGCAAGTACAAATGAAAGATACTTCTCTAAGCTCCAGGCATGCTTCATGACTGCACCCCTGCAAGGTCCAGCACTTAGATTATCAAAGATTGCATTAGCCTGATGTTACTCTGACCCCTTAGGCCTCCATCTCTTCTTCACTCCTTCCTATTCTCTTTTTTGAAGTCCTTTTAACCTCATCCTGGTAAGAAGAGAATTAATATTATCTAAGCATCCCCCTATCGTGTAATATTTCACAATGGCAATAAATTGAAGTATTTAACAACACAGGCTTTGGGGTCAGGTTAATCTGAGTTTATATCCTGACTCTGCCACTTACTTTCTTGATGACCTCAGACAAGTTCCCTCATATCTCTGCAAAACAGAGATGTAAATACCTACCTGAGGATAATTGTTAGGATTAAAAGATATAAGAAGGGCTTTTCACAGGACCTAGGACAAAATCAAACCTGAATTGCTATGGGCCCAAGCCACAAAACAATAGAAGAAACAACACATATTGCAGAGGCAAATAACAGTTCACACCTAGCTCCTGGACACCCCATAGCTCATGACCCTGCCCCAAAAGAAACAGCCAACATCCTGAACTGAGTGATAAGGGCTATGAGGTGGACAGGGCCTTTCACTGATGCCAGAGAAGTGTATACAACAGAATGGAGCTCTGGTAGCTTAGCTTCCCTTGAGCTGCTTAAGAACCAAACCTCTAAGAAAAGTCAGTAGCTGGACCAGAGCCAGCTGGCTTGTCACAGGGCCTGGGGTCTGGGTGAAAATAACCTAAATATTTTCTTCCAGTTAAATTTTAAAATAGATAAAAAATTTATGAGGTGGATATTTATAGTCTGTTAAGGACAAGTGCTACACAAGATAAGACTCTTATTCCATACAAGGGAGCATGAAGGATTTAGATTAAATATTGAGGAGTTTTCCAATGGTAAAAACTGTTACTCAGGCAGTTCCTGGCCAAATGCTTCTGTGTATAGGTAGATGGTCCCCATGGCTCTTGTACTGCCACACCCACCCATAGTTGGAGTCATCACTGTCACTGCCAGTGGAGCTCTGTCAGTTGGGATTTGAACAGGTAGCAATCCAACTAAGTGACAAGCTGGGTGGGTGGAGAGAGGCAGGTTTGGTTTATGTAAGAGGTCAGTGCAGTCATCAAGGACCCAGATCCTTTCTCTCCAACTGATATCCTCAGCCTGTCAGCTTTTGCCCTCAGGCAAAAACTCCCGAACTCAAGATAACTGCAGAAGCTCCAGTCATCACGTTTTCACACAGCTGTGTCCAAGGCCTGGAAAGAGAAAGTGGGTGTTTCCCTTATGTCTTAGTCTGCTGGGGCTGCCATAACAAAATGCCACAGGCCAGGTACCTTAAACAGTGAACAGTATTTTCTCACAATTCTGGAGGCTAGGAGTCCATGATTAAGGTGCCAGCAAATTTGGTTTCTGGTGAAACCTCTCCTCATTTGTAGTCAGTCACGTTCTCACTGCCCCGTCACATGGCTTTTGCCCTGGGTTGGTATGGAGAGGAAGCTCTGGTGTCTCTTCCTCTTCTTAAAAGGACACCAGCCGTATTGGATTAAGGCCACAACCTTACTCACCTTTACTACCTCCTTATAGGCTCTATCTCCAAGTACAGTCACATTGGGATCGGGCTTCAAATTATGAATTTTGGGGCAATGTAGTTCAGTCCATAATACCTCTTACTCATGTCCCTTTTAAAGTATGAGAAAAATCTTTCCCAGAAGCCCTAAGTTGACTTCTCCTCAATTAAGTCATTCACTGGCAAGGGGAATAAAATTACCATTAGTGTTTACCCGACTGAGAGTGGCCCTAGCCTGAACACCCAAGGAGTGAATGAAATCTGTGGGCACAGTGACCATCATAAAAACAGCTTGGAACTTTAGGAGGTTCTGTGCATTTAAAATTAGCAGGAAAGAAGGTCTTTAAAAAACAGTTTAGAAGAGCTGCCTCAACAGCTGGAGATTTGTCATGCTCTGCTGGACAGAGCTTGCAGACAAAAATATTAATATTTCCTCCCTCACTACCTGATTTTAATATGTATTAAATTTAATATATATTTATTTGTAACATTAAATTAAATATATCTATTTTTCAATTTCTTTGACTTGCCTTGATGTTATAACAATTAAAATTAATTTTAAAAGATATATATTCTCTTTCCCGAGATCAGATTTGTGGTTACCAAAGTCAGGGAGTGGGAGGAGGGGGGGATAGCCTGAAGGCAGTCAAAAGATACAAACTTCCAGTTATAAGATAAATAAGTACTAAGGATGTAATGTACATTAAAAGTATAATTAACACTGCTGTATTTTATATGTGAAAGTTAAGAGAACAAATCCTAAGAATTCTCAGCACAAGGAAAAATATTTTTTCCTATTTCTTTAATTTTGCATCTATATGAGATGATGGATGTTTACTAAATTTATTGTGATAATCACTTCTTGATGTGTGCAAGTCAAATCATACGCTGTACATGTTAAACTTATACAGTGCTGTCCGTAAATATCTTAATAAAACTGGAAGAAAAAGAAAAACATACATATTTCTTTCCCAAAGTGTCTTCCTATGTTTCATGCCTCATATATTTATATTAATTCAGTAAAACCAACTTCCTCAGATACATTACTGGGAAAGAATTCACTAACAGAGATTTCCATTTGAGGAGAGAGTGAGACAGTAGGCAATTGTGAAGAATGAAGCATTGTAGGACAAAAAATGTAGACATACATAGAGAACACATGTTGGAGCTGAAGACATCAAAAATGGTCCAAGTTTTGGAAGCTAGAGAGAGGAACAGCGGGATATAGAGAGGAGCAGCAGGTTATACAGAGAAATTAGAAAAGAAAAAATGGCTACAAAGGTAACTATTGCTCTTTCAAAAGAAGTTGCCTGCAATAATCTTAGGCAGAGAGCAGAGAAGTCTTCTTTCTTCCTTCTACTTCCTAATGCATATAATCCTGTGTTCACAGAATACAAACTCAGAGCAAATATAGTTTACATGTGTTTTTTTTTTTAATAAATCTTACATCTGACCCTCACTTTTTAAAAATTGAGGTATGATTTTCATACAGTAAAATTAATTCTTTTATTTTATAGTTTTGATGAGTCTTGACAAATGTATGCTGTTGTATAATCACTACCCCAATTAAGATACGGAACACTGTGTGAATTTACACAAGTTCCCTCATGCTCCTTTGCAGTCAACCTCCTAAACCAACCCCAGTCTTGGCAACCAATATTCTGATTTTTGTCTCCGTGGTTTTGCCTTTTCCAGAATGTCATGCAAATAGACATATAATGTATAGCCTCTTAAGTCTGGCTGTAATGCCTTTGCAATTCATCCAGGTTGTTGCATGTATCAGAAGTTTGTTTCTTTTTATTGCTGAGTAATATTCTATTGAATGAATTTCCTACGATGTGTTTATTCATTCACCAGTTAGTTAAAATTTGGTATTTTCCCCCAATATTGGTCAATTTTGGATAATATTATTCATAATATGAAAAATAATATGAACAGTGAAACTTTCAAATACAGTGCTTGTCCATAAGTTCTCAATTCACTTGGGTAAATACCTAGAAGTTGAGTTGCTGGATCATATGGTAAGTGCTGTCCCATGAGCATTGTGACAGCAAATCATAATCTTTCTCAAGACTGTCTTGAAGAAACCCTCACATTTTATTAATTAAATCTGACACCTTATTATAATATATTCTCCCCATTCTCCCTTTTTATTATAAAAATCCGTATCACATTATAGATAACTATTAAGGTTACTAATATTTTTCTTTTCTTTTTTATCAGGGAGGATGGGTCTTCAATCCTGTTTTTGTTTTTTATTTTTTGTTTTTTTACCTTGCATAATCCACTTTAACCAATCAGTTGTAATCTCTTTAATGCCCCTGTATTCTTCACTTCAAAGTCTGCAACCAGGGATAGTTAGGGAGTTTGGGATTGACATGTACACACTGCTATACTTAAAATGGATAACCAACAAGGACCTACTGTATAGCACAGGGAACTCTGCTCAATATTATGTAACAACCTAATTGGGAAAAGAATTTGTAAAAGAATCGGTACATGTATATGTATAACTGAATCACTTTGTTGTATAACTGAAACTAACACAACATTGTTAATCAACTATACTCCAATATAAAATAAAAAGTTTAAAAGAATTATCCCTCTAGTAGTTACAGGGATGATATGGTGGTCCCAGATTGTCAAGGATCCAGGCTCCTTTCCTAATCACTCTCCCATCCTCATAACTTCCATCTGAAGGTCCTACCATCACATCCCCCTTCCATTAATTAGTAAGAGAAAAAGGAAGAAAAGTCCACAGGGCATATGCCTTTGTTTTGCAAGCATGACCCAGTTTGCATTCATCAGATCTGTTCACGTTTCTTAGGCCAAAACCTAGTCACACAGCTATATATATATATATAGCTTCAAAGGAAGCTGGAAAATGTAGTCTTTAGCTAGGACACAAAATGTCTATTTTATATTTTTATTACTATTAAAAATAGAAGAATAGTAGAGGGATAACCAGTGATCTCTGCAATGTATCATCCAGCTGTACAAACAAAATACTTAGAAATCATCTTTAAAACTTCTCTTTCTCTTCCTTGGAGACTGAAGCCATCACAAAATCTTGTAGGTTTTACCACCTAAACTTTACTTGTCTTTTCATCTTCAACACCCATTCTAGTCCAAACTTCCAGTGACTCCTGCCTCGACACATAAAATATCCTCATAATTTATTTCCCTGAACATAGCACTTTGGCCTCTCTATTATCAGTTCTCTATTTTTTTAGGGAGGATTATCTTTTAAAAATTTGGATATGTTTATTATCAGTTGATACTAATTTTTTTTGGATAAGATAAAATGTATAGGGTACATTTTCACCTTCCCCTAGGGTAAAAACTGTGTTTGTTTTGTTCATTATTACATCTCTGGTGCCTATTATGAAGTAAATATACCCCCAAAAAATTACTAAATGAATTTAATAAATAAAATTATCCAGTGAATAACTTAATTTTTACTTTGGGTACAGGGCAGAACAATGTATTCACACAATAATTCTGGGAAGAGTGGGTAATACAGTATGTGAAAGTGACTCAAAGGTACCAATGGAAATGAATATGAGGTTGCCTCTACGAAGTTCTCATTCCAGAAACAAATATTTGGTTGAGTCAAGTTTATAGACTAGAGTAAATTCTTAGAGAAAGTATAGTTATTAGTCATTGCCTTTCACAAACTTCAGTGGTATGGCAACTTCCTTGCTAAAAGTTTACATGCTTTCTTGCACTATTTGATCAATTGAAAAGACTCTGTTCATAAACTTCAGTATTTCTGAAATGAATTTGTGGCAAATATACTTGTCATATTTAAAAATTGAATTACAAATTGAATCTTTTTGAGAGCCATATGTCAAGACATGATATCTTTGATTAAAGAAGAGTCAAGTTACAAATATCTACAGTTAATCACTCTATGGTCTTATCCGATTTTCTAAAAATTTACAGTACCAACAGAACTACTATCGTTTGTTTAATGCACTGTTAAACTTTTTAAACTTAATTTTTGAACAATCATAGTTTTGTGTTTGTATATGAAAGAAAACTATTTTATATACATTCTTTTCTATGCTAAGATTAGAAAGTAAAATAGTATGAAAATGACAGTGTAGAATAGGATAGTATATGATTCCTTATAAAGAATACCATAAGCCAAATATTATTTCTAAAATTCTACATTTATCCTTGAAAAATAGGAATCTGATAATAAAGATTACCCTGATATTGTATTGCAAATTCATTTGACTGTGTTATCCATATACTGACTTTAGTCTATGTATTTGATTTTATGATTTTTTGGGATCTAACTTCAAAGTTTAAGACTGAGTGAATGTGCATGCACATTAAAACTTGGCAGAAGTAAATATTAGATCTTTCTAAATTTAATCTTATTTTCTTCCAAGTTATTTAAAAACAGGCTTAATTCCTCATGTGAAGAATAGTGGATTTTTTTTTTTTTTATTATGTAGTAACTTTTTCAGGTCACTTGAGAATCGTTACTATATTTGAAAAGGTAATTTATCATTATCATACTCAAAAAGCATTTATTAAGCAACTAACTGAGCATAATTGGGCTAGGTGAGCCCAAAGGTAGTTACATAAATATAAATTATGAAATTAATAAGTACAGGAAACTAATAGAGTTAGATAAAAAATTAAATATATTAATATCAGGAAAGTATTTTACCATACATTGATCAAAGATATATCCATTAAGTTTATCAGAAGTTAAGTAACAGAGCCAGAGATTCTGGAAGCATACAGAATTGGGGTGGGAATTAGATAGTAATCATAGGTGGTTTTTTCTTTGATGGAACAGTATTTATAGAAGTGATGGAGTGGACCTGGCCTTCCTTTTCAGCTTTAGTTGCAATGGTAATGTAATTTTACCAAGTGGACAATTATCAGAAATAATTAAAATACCTTACCAAATGAGTTAAACATCTCAGTGGGCTTTTTTTTTTCTGTTGGTACTTTCCTAACTATAGTACTTTTATACTGCCTATAAAATTAGTTTATATATCCTAACATTTATTTTTTACTTCTCTGAATACTGAAACATATTTCCCATCACTGTTTCATGTAGCCTTAAAATTGGTAAGTTTCCATGCATTATTAAAATCTCCTTTCAATTTATTTTATATCAAAATTCCATTTTACTCATATAAAAGTTTTTAATAAAAGTGAGGAATATTACCTGCAGACTTATCTTTGATCAGGATTTCAGTTTTTGAAAGCATCAAAGGTCTGTTATATGAAATGAAAAGAATCAAAGTTCAGGACGATGACAAAGCTTTTGAGTAAAGCTAACTTCAAGTTTGTGAGTAATGCTTTGACAATTGTAATCACCAGATATACATGTTTTTCTCTTCAGGCTAATCTACAACCCCTCACACATGCCATTGTCAGCATCATCAGCCAGTATTTATGGAGGCAGACATGTAGAGCATTGTGCAAAACAATAGCAAGTCACAGTGATAGATAATATCTTACGCAAGGTATTTACCATTTTATATATGCATTTCCCTTGTGGTTTCAGAGTTTTATAAAAATAAAGGAATGAGTCATGGAGAGAAAGCATAAAAATTGTGGCAGACACAATTGCTTGCCTACCACAAAGCATCCTTTTTTTTTCTTATCATTATAAACACAATTTTGTTCAGGCAGTAATGTGCCTGTCCCCAAGGGAAGATACATTTTTGCCTAAACTAGTGCTTTCAATGAAACTTTTGAAGCAGAAAGTTCTGATTGAGCATGACTGTTTGCCATTAACATGTTTAATATTCTTGGCCCCCACAATTCAAGTTCAGCTTTATGTCCCAGGCACAGTGACAATTAAAAAAAAAAAATAGTGCTCTCAAAGGTTTCCAAATACCCCTTACGGAGTAGTATCAATCCTAGTCAAGAAACAGTCATCTAAATTAATCACAGTAATCCTGTCATCCTTCGCCAGTTTTTGGTCTAAGAGCAGCCATACGACTGACCTAGTTCTCACTGATGTTATGTCAAGGTAATTTTAATGGATTATCTCTGGGAAATTTTTTACCTTCTGATAAAAGATGTAGCATTAGGAAAAGACCTTTGTCTTGTCCCTTCTACCCTTCCAGCTCTGGATACTATTGAGAGAGGTTGGGATATCTGGAACATTAAACCAGCGGTCTTATTATTCTGAAGCAAAAAGCCTGACCATAAAAAACCTTCACACTGAGAATGGTGAAGCAGAAGGATAAAAATTCCTAAGCCCTTGAAGACGTTGTTTAACTGATGAAACATACTAGGAAGATATGTAATGGGTTTTATTACTTAAGGCTTAATTAGCCAAGTCATCCATTATTGCAGATTAACACCATGGAGAACAATTTAAAAGACCTTCCCAACACATTTTTTATATTGAATCTTTTCTTACGTAATTCATGTTTAGATTGTTTTACAAATATAGTGACCCTAAGAAAAGTATTGTAGAAAGCCTACAATAAAAGGGAAGTAAATTAAAACTATTTATTTTAATATTTTACGAAAATTATATTTTTGTATACAGTGGGTACACCTTAAAGGACACCTTGGAGGACATTTCAGCATATATCCAGGCTAATTCCCATCATTTGCTTCATTTTTTATTATAACAACCTCTTCAAATGGTACACCTTCAGCCTGAACACTTCCATGATGTAGAACTTAATAACCTCCAAGGCATCCCATTCCATTTTTGGACAGCTGTCATCATTTGAAAATGTGCCTCAGTCCATTCCAAATATGGCTCCCTATTGTTTCCCCTACATTAGTTCTGTGCTCAAAGCCCTATAGAAGAAAATCTAATCTCTCCTTTCTTGCTAACAGGTTCTAATTAGGCAAGGTTAACAATAGGAAGACAATGATAAACTATGGGATAAAACTGAAATATGAGATGTCAGAGAATTCCAACCTGGCATACATAGGCCTTGCTAAATGGCCATGTACATCTCCTACTAAGCCTATTTGGCCTTCAGCACACCATCCATTCATTGCCCTTTTATTATCATTAAACCTGCTATCCTCAAGCTCTAAAAATGAACAACACACTGCATATGTTCAGAACTATTTTACTAGGGACCAAAAAAGTGGCAGAAGTCCATCCTTCTGTTCATGCCAAAGTGCAGTTTGTCGATTGAAAGATGTTAGTTGATGCAGTGGGAATGGACTGGAAAAACTCATTTGGCATGCCAACATAGCTCTTATACAGTTATTTCAAATTTTTAAACTAGTGACTTTTCACATTTTTAAAACATTGACTAAATCTATAATCAAACAAATCCCAAATCCTGAGCAATATCCATGTGATTCTCAACTAAAAGGAATTCTATTGTTTTTGTTATGATTTCTTTTGTTTCTAACAGTAGAGTATTATTAGAAATTCCAGAGAGATATATTATAACTCTTGTCAATTTGGGGTAAAAAAATATGTCTTAAGTTTTATCACGTTTAAATTTTTGGAAAGATGTACATTGAGGAAAATTACTAATAAAACCAAATCTATTAAAACAATTTCTTCCACTCCTGAAATGACTCAGTTTTCAATGACAAATAGAGGCAACTTACTCTGATGAGATTAAAATTAAAGATACAGTGGATCTTTAACTTGGAATAATTAAAGTAGCTCTTCTAGGATTAGAAAATAATCATTAGAAGATTATTATATATGATAAAAGCTGTCTTTGTTTTTCCTGAAAAGAACGTTAACCTGTAAGTAGTAGAAGGAAACTTTTTTGTTCACAATGCCTGCAAGTTGGGATGTGGGGAGTGGGGAGGTGTGGAAGATGGGAGTAAATATTAACCATTACCAATATAATGCAACTATTATCTCTTATATTGGTTTATCATTACAATTAAAAACAGATCACCACATATGAAAGAAATATTTGAGAATAAACATGACCCTCAATATGATGAGAAGAAATCTCATAAAGAAATATAGAGATCCAGAATTCTATGCTAGACTTAATCAAGACAATAATCAGGAGAAGTTCATTGGTTAGATACAGAGAAGGTTAATTTAATTGCTCTAAATTTTCTAGTACACTACAAGTTTGTGCAAATAGTGTCTGTCTTATTCCGTACTTCACACATATACCAGAATCATTATTTCCCCTAAAAAACTCTGTGTCTACTGAATGAAGAAAGAAATGAATGAATGAATAAGAAAAAATGTGCATTGATAATGTGGATTTTAAGTTAGCAATAAGAAGTTCTGCCTCTATATAATAGCTGGGAGTAGCTTCTATTTGACCAATTGTCCTACAGATAACAACTATAAACTCTGGATAAAATATTTAAAAAAAACAAAAACAAACTGACTACTTGAAAGGCTCTGGAAATCTCCCAAAAGGAGCCGGATATTTGGCAGGGTTGACACCTGGAGGAAGAGAACAGCACTGGACAAGTTGCCATTTTTACAGTTTTTCCTTGAGATCAGTCCCCAGTGTGTGCCATAATAGGTGCCTAAATTGGGGGAGAAAATCCTGTCTTACTAGTATGGAGAACCAGAAGACAGAGTTTGGTGCAACCACAACAACTGGAAAGTGAGGGGTGAGAAATGCCAGAAAGGAGAGAGCCACAGAAGAGGGGAGCCCTAAATTATATGTGTAAACTCTACCCTAATCTCTGGCTAATTCTGGAACTGTATATATGTGGGACATATTCTAACAGCCATGCTAAGGCAAAAAGAAGTATTCTGTGATTTCAAATGATGCCCACCAAAGAAGAGAGAGTTTGCAGTTCAAATTCAGTCAAGTTATGTACTTCAAAAAATAATAATAATAATCAGTATGTTCAAAGAAACAAAACGGGATACAGAGCCTTAACAGTGTATTATTCACAATGCCTGGGTTGCAATCCAAAATTACTTGACATACAAAGAAATGCGAAAATGTAGGGACTTCCCTGGTGATCCAGTGGTTAAGAATCTGCCTTCCAATGCAGGGCACGTGGGTTCTATCCCTGGCCAGGGAACTAAGATCCCACATGCCACAGGAAAACCAAGCCTGCGCGCTCTAGAGCCCACGCGCCACAAATAGAGAGAAGCCTGCACGGCACAACGAAAAGCCCGTGCACTGCTACAAAAGGTCCTGCACGCTGCAACGAAGATCCCACGTGCCACAACTAAGACCCAACGCAGCCAACTAAATAAATAAATAAATATTTTAAAAAATTTCCTTTACAAAAAAAAGAAATAGGAAAATGTAGCTCAAACAAGAAAAAATACGACTAATGGAGACATTCTAAAATGACCCAGATTTTGAAATTAACAGATAAGCATTTTAATGCTATTATTATAACTATGTTCAAGAAAATAAAAAGAACCCAATAAAAATTATAGGACAGAAAAATAAAATATATGAATTTTGAAATTCACTGGATGGATTTAACAGAAGATTGGAAAAGACAGAAGAGTTAGTGAACTTGAAAATAGATCAGTAGATATTGTTCCAATCTGAAGAACAGAAAAAATATATATAAATTTTTAAAAGGACAGGTGCCTCAGACCCCATGGGGTGATATAAAAAGTATATTTGAATCTTGGGAGAAGAGAGAGAAAATAGGACAGAAATAAATTGAAAAAATAAAGTAAAAAATATCCACCAAATTAGGCAAAAAACATAAATTTACAGATTCAAAATTATCAACAAACTCCCAGCAGAATAAATACAAAGAAATCCAATCCTTGACACATTATAGTCAAACTATGTCCAAAAAAGTAGAAAATCTTGGAACCACTGGAGAAAATATGTTGGGCTGTAAATCAAGTACCAATACATTTAGGTGGATTGAAATAATGTAGCAGATATTCTCTGACTAAAGTGGAACTAAATTAAAAATCAATAGCAATGAGATACTCAGAAAAAAGTAATTATATGGAAATCATACAACACTCTTTAAGTAATCCAAAGAAGAAATATCAAGGGAATTGCAAAATATTTGGAAATGAATACAGGCATACCTTGGAGATATTGCAGGTTTGGTTTCAGACTATCACAATAAAATGAATATCACAATAAAGTGAGTCACATGAACTTTTTGGTTTTCCAGAGCAAATAAAAGTTATTTTTATACTATACTTTAGTATATTAAGAGTGCAGTAGCATTATGCCTAAAAAAAAATGTACATGTCTTGATTAAAAAACACTTTGTTGCTAAAAAATGCTAACCATCATAAGACCCTTTATCAAGTCATAATCTTATTGCTGGTGGAGGGTCTTCCCTTGATGTTGATGGCTGCTGAGTGATTAGGGTAAGTGGTTGCTGAAGGTTGAGGTAGCTTTGGTAATTTATTAAAATAAGACAAAGATGAAGTTTGCTATATCAATTGACTTTTCATTTCATGAGCAATTTCTCTAGAATATGCAATGCTGTTTCATAGCATTTTACCCACAGTAAAACTTATTTCAGAATTGGAGTCAATCCTCTCAAATCCTGCCACTACTTTAAGAAGTAATTTTATATAATATTCTAAAGGCTTTGTTGTCATTCAACAATCCTTACAACATCTTCACCAGGAGTAGATTCTATCTCAAGAAATCACTTTCTTTGCTCATCCATAAGAAGCAACTCCTCATCCATTGAAGTTTTATCATGAGATAACAGCAGTTTGGTCTCATCTTCAGGATCCACTTCTAATTCTAGTTCTCTTGCTATTTCTACCACGTCTGCAGCTACTCCTTCCACTGAAGTCTTGGACCCCGCCAATGTCATCCATAAGGGTTGGAATCAACTTCTTCCAAGCTCCTGTTAATGTTTGATATTTTTACCTCTTCCCATGAATTGACAGTGTTCTTAATGGCATCTAGATAGTAAATTCTCTTCAGAAGGTTTTCAATTTACTTTGGCCATATCCATCAGAGGAATCACTATCTATGGAGCTATAGCCTTACGAAATATATTTCTTACATAAAAAGACTTAAAAATTGAAATTATTCCTTGATCCACGGGCTGCAGAATAGATGTTGTGTCAGCATGAAAACAACATTAATCTTGTTGTACGTCTCTATCAGAGCTCCTAGGTGAACAGGTGTATTGTCAATGAGCAGTAATATTTTGAAAGGAGCCTTTTATTTCTAGGCAGTAGGTCTCAACAGTGGGCATAAAATATTCAGTAAATCATGTTATAAACAGATGTGCCGTCATCCAGCCTTTCTTGTTCCATTTATATATCACAGGCAGAGTAGATTTAGCATAATCCTTAAGGGCGCTAGGATTTTCAGAATGGTGAATGCGTATTAGCTTCAACTTAAAAGTCACCAGCTGCATTAGCCCCTAATAAGAGAGTCAGCCTGTCCTTTGAAGTTTTGAATCCAGGCACTGACTTCTCCTCTCTAGTTATGAAAGTCCTAGATGTCATCTTCTTCCGATATAAGGCTGACTTGTCTACATTGAAAGTACATTGTCTGGTGTGGCTACCTTCATTAATTATCTTAGCTTGATTTTCTGGATAACTTGCTGTGTAGCTTCTACAACAGCGCTTACTGCTTCACCTTGCAGTTTTATGTTTTAGAGATAGCTTCTTTCCTTAAACCTCATGAACCAACCTCTGCTGGCTTCAAGCGTTTCTTCAGCAGCTTCTGCACCTTTCTCAGCCTTTATAGAATTCAAGAGAGTTAGGGCCTTGCTCTTGATTAGGCTTTGGCTTAAAAGAATGTTGTGGCTAGTTTGATCTTCTATCCAGATCACTAAAACTTTCTCCATATCAGCAATAAGTCTGTTTCGCTTATCATTCGTGTGTTCACTGGAGTGGCCGTTCTAATTCCCTTCAAGAAGATTTTCTTCCATTCACAACTTAGCTAACTGCTTGGGGCAAGGGGCCTAGCTTTCAGCTTATCTTGGATTTTGACTGGCTTTCTCATTAAGCTTAGTCATTTCTAGCTTTTGATTTGAAATGAGAGATGTGACCCTTCGTTTCACTTGAAGACTTAGAGGGTCATTAACTGTCCTAATTCCTATAATGTTGTGTCTCAGAGAATAAGGAGGCCTGAGGAGAGGGAGAGAGATGGGGAAACAGCCAGTTAGTGGAGCAGTCAGAACACACACAACATTTATTAAGTTTGCTGTGTTATATGGGCACAGTTTGTGACACCCCAAAACAATTACAATAGCAACATGAAAGATCACTGATTGCAGATCCCCATCATAAATACAATAATAATTTAAAAGTTTGAAACATTGGGAGAATTACCAAATGGGCCACTGGCACACAAAGTGAGCAAAAGATTTTTCAAAAATGGCACCAACAGACTTGCTCAACACAAGGTGGACACAGACCTTCAATTTGTGAAAAATACAATATCTGAGAAGTGCAATGAAGTGAAGCACAATAAAACAAGGTGTGCTTGTAATTAAAACACATCAAACCAAAATTTGTGAGATACAACTAGATGGCTTAGAGGGAAATGTGGAGTTTTTAACTGGTTATAGTATAAGAGAAGAAATGTCCAAATCAATCACTTAAAGTTAAGAAGCTAGAAAAAGATGATCAAAATAAAACCAATGCAAGTACAAAGAAGGAACAGTAAAGTTAAGAGCAGATATCAATGAAATATAAAATAGGCACACAATACAGAATATTCACAGAGCCAAAACTAGTTCTTTGAAAAGATCAACAAAGTTGATACACCACTCACAAGACAGAGAACAAGAGAGCGAGATGAGAGAGAGAAAACACAAATTAACAATATCATGAGTGAAAGAGGTATTATCACTACAGATCTAATAAAAAGATAATAACAAGGGAGTAATATGAGCAACTTTACACCAACTACCTTCAACAATTTAGCTGAAATGGAACAATATGTGAAAAATTAGGCAGTTAACAGGGGACTAGGTATGCAAATATCAAAGAATGAGGGTAAAACAGATGTTCAGATGACCAGGTACGGAAAACACAGAAAAGAGAAAAGAGAAAAAGAAAAAAAAAAAACCTCAGCAACTAAATTGAGAGCATGAGGAAAAGCAAAAATGTTATTAGCTATTTTCTGTATTGGGGAGAACTAATTTTTAATTCTTGCTGGTAGAATCCACAGGTATAAACAGAAGAAAGGGAGCTGCCTTGAGGAAAACTCTCTTGGAAAGTAAAGAGTTCCTGTTACCCTCAAGTATGTGACCATCCTTTAGTTAAATAGGAATTTTGATTATATGGTCAGAGCTGATTTGACTGAAACCCCATTGAGTTAAAGATGAAAAACTGTAAGAAATAGAACTTCCTCCCAAAAAAAAAGAGAATAATTTTTTTCACTATTAAGAAGCTATGTAAATAGTATTTCACTACATATAAGGACCAGTTCTACAGAGTTCTGCATTTATTTCTGGGTATGTGATCTTTTATTTTCTGTAATTCTCTTTTTTAATCTTTATTTTTTTAATTGAAGTATAGTTGATTTACAATGTTGTGTTAGTTTCAGGTGTACAGCAAAGTGACTCAGTTATACATACATATATAGCTAATCTTTTTTTCAGATTATTTTCCCATATAGGTTATTACAGAATACTGAGTAGAGTTCCCTGTACTATACAGTAGATATTTGTTGGTTATCTATTTTATATATAGTAATGTGTATATGTTAATCCCAAACTCCTAATTTATCCCTCCCCCCTTCCCCTTTGGTAACCATAAATTTGTTTTCTATGTCTGTGGATCTATTTCTGTTTTGTATAAAAGTTCATTTGTATCATTTTGTTAGATTCCAGATAGAAGCGATATCATGTGATATTTGTCTTTCTGTGTCTGGCTTACTTCACTTAGTATGATAATCTCTAGGTCTATCCATGTTGCTGCAAATGACATTACTTCATTCTTTTTTATGGCTGAGTAATATTTCACTGTGTATATATACCATATCTTCTTTATCCATTTATCTGTCGATGGATACTTAGTTTGATTCCACATCTTGGCTATTGTAAATATTGCCACAGTGAACATTGGGGTGCATGTATCTTTTTGGTTTATGGTTTTCTCCTGATATATGCTCAGGAGGGGGATTGCAGGATCATATGGTAGCTCTATTTTTAATTTTGTAAGGAACCTTCATACTGTTTTCCATAGTGGCTTCACCAATTTACATTCCCATCAACAGTGTAGGAGGGTTCCTTTTTCTCCACACCTTCTCCAACATTTACTATTTGTAGACTTTTTTGATGATGGACATTCTTACCGGTGTGAGGTGATACTTCATTGTAGTTTTGATTTGCATTTCTCTAATAATTAGCGATGGTGAGCATCTTTTCATGTGCCTTTTGGTCAACTGTATGTCTTCTTTGGAGAAATATCTATTTAGATCTTCTGCCCATTTTTTGATTGGGTTTGTTTGTTTGTTTTTACATTGAGCTGTTTGAGCTGTTTGTATATTTTGGAGATTAATCCCTTGTTGGTTGCATCATTTGCAAATATTTCCTCCCTTTGTAATTCTTTTATTAGTTTTCTAGGCTATATAACAAATTACCACAAATTTAGCAGCTTAAAACAATGCCTGTTTATTTTGTCAGCGTTTCTGTGGGTCAGGAGTCCAGGCACGGCTTAGCTATGTCCTCTGCTTAGTGTCTCACAAGGTTGAAGTCAAGGTGTTGGCTGAGCTGTGTTCCTTTTCTAAGAAGATTATGACATCATGAATTTTGCTCTGCATTACTTAACTGAATTAGTTAACTGAATTAACTCAAACTGCACTTGAGAAAATATAATTTATTTACAAGGTAATGTATGTAACTCTAAATGAGGTCGGAGGAGTCAGCTACACAGGGCAAAATCTCAGATAGTATAATTTATAGTGTAAGGAGAGAAGTAATTAAGTAAGCAAACAATAACAATTTACTTGTCAATCTTTAGTATCTCACCTTACACATGCTCTGACTACTTAGCTAGTGGCCCCACTAAAATGCTTCCATGTATGCTTATGTTGGCCCTGTTAGCTCAATGAAGCTCACTAAGGAAAGTGTCTCTGTAGGAGACATTACTCAGCTCCCTTCCATCAATAAGATGTGCCCTTTTGAGTTGTTTTCTCGATAGCGTAATTGTGATGCACGATGCTGAGTCTTCTGTCCAATAGGGAGCAAGGATTGCTTTGTTGTTATACATCTAGTAGGAGCCTCATTGTTTTTCTCTGTGAATAGCACAAAAATTTCATAGGTACATCATTTTTGGCACAAACTAGGCAGCTTGCCTCATTAATGTGCACACCTAGAGTTGCTGTAACTATCAGTAAGAGACTGTGTTAAATAAATGACTTTTGTTTTTCACCTGCTAGGCTCTAATAGCATCCCCAAAGTAATCTTGGTCTAACAGCTTGAGTCTTTTGCAAAAGCGATCAAGTGATCAATTCTTTTTAACACTAAGGGGTAAACATCAGCTCTGTGCAGAATGCCAGGTGCAAGATCAGTTGCCGTGAATAGCAGCAGAAATTTAATATGAGTCATGCAATTTAGCATGGGTACCTACTAACAAAATTTTTTAAGTCATCACACCATGTCTGAAAGAAATGAGGCAGTGAGCCTAACAGAAATCAGGCAGTTGATCTAAAAATATGTTTTTATTCATTCAGAAAATATTTCTTAAACATCTAACATTTGCCAGGCTGTGCTAGGTACTGAAGATAAAGCAATAAATAAGGTTGATGTGGTCATTGCTTGCATCAAAAGTACATTTTGGTAAAGGAGAGAGACAAATACAGACAAAAATCATCATTTAATTACAATTTGATGGGAACTGTGATACAATAGAATATTTCAATGTGAATGAGAGCAAATAAGTTGGAGATTTAGATGTGTCTCATTTTCACAGAAATTAATGCTTCTGAATAACTTAAACCATTGAGTTTGATAAAGATTTATGTATATAATTTTGTTATTCAGTATTGTCAATCAGTATATTTTTGAGCACACCCACATGTATTTTTAAAAGAATTCCTTTAAACCATATATCTATGATAAAATCACAATATGTTCTACCTCAAAAGTCTTTGTTATTACAAATAAAACACTTCACATTTAATGTTTATAACTCAGAAAATGAGAAAGCTAAACTTTTATAGCACTTAATTATCATTTTACATTTATTATTTATTTAAATATTGTTAGGCCAAATAGTAATTTAAGAATGTGATTTGTATATCATGTTTATGGGCTAATAAGCCAATATTTCATTTTTACCATTTCTGATTTTTTTCTTTTATTTTGTAACCTTATTATATTGTGTTCATTTTACTTAAAGGAGTTTTATCTGGGCATTTGAAAAATATGGGTGTACCTTGTTTCATGATATTTTATGAAAAATACAGCAACAAGAACCCTATGGGTTAATTGAATCCACAGTCAAGCACTCACACGTTAATTAACTTGAAAGAAAGTCTGTTGAAGTATGCAAACCACCAAGTCAAGGTGTCAATTTCATTTTTATTTTAATCAGGTCATCCAATCTGTGAAGGTACTTATGGTCCTAGTTAGTAAAGTAGAAAGATGTGTGGAAGTTCATTAAGATTGCTGTAACGCTTCCAGAAAAAGAACAAAACCTGTGTTTGAAATGGAAGTAATTTAATTACTTATTTACAGAATTCAAAAAGAATTCACTGTGGTTATTCTTTGTAGATTTTACTTTTTGTGTGAGTATAATTTATTTAGTCTAGGAAGTAATTTGGAGATGTTGAGTCTAAGGTTAACAATTCTCTACAGACAATAGCAGTTCTTAAACTGGTTCTGGGTACTTTAGTAGAAGATATCAAAAGCCATAAATACCCCATATCGCCCCTGAAATATATATCAGAAAAGTCTCAGGTGCTACAAAGACAAAAATAAATTATTTCTGTAGGTTATTCAAGCTTATATTTTTTTCTAAAATTATAACAAACTTTTAAGCACCAAATTGAAATGTGAGTTTGTGGAACAATCATTGGCCTGGGAATCAGGATACCAGGGTTTGTATTTCATTATAAAATAATGGAGTAGGTTAAAAATTAACCTCAAGACTCTTCTAGCATGATGTTCTACAGTCCACAATGGGCATACAAACTTGGTTTTTTCTTTTTTGATCCTTATACATTTTACTCATTTTTAAAAGCCCTGAATTAGCTATGGAAAACAGTATGACAGTTTTCTAAAATTAAAAATAGAATTACCATGTGATCCAGCAATTCCACTTCTAGATATATACCCAAAAGAATTGAAAGCGGGGACACTAACATGTTTGTATACACATGTTCTCAGCAGCATTAGTCACAGAAGCCAAAAGGTAGAAACAACTGAAGTGTTCATCAATGAATGAACAGATAAACAAAATGAGGTCTATATGTACAATAAATAGTATTCAGCCTTACAACAGAAAGAAATCCTGATACATGCCACATCATGGATGAATCTTGAGGACATTATGCTAAATGAAATAAGCCTATGACAAAAAAGCAAATACTGCGTGATTCTACTTACACGAGGTACCTAGAGTATTCAAATTCAAAGAGATCAAAAGTAGAATGGTGGTTTCCAGAAGCTGGAAAAGGGGGAGGATGGGGAAGTAACTCTTTAATTGGCACATATTTTCAGTTTGAGAAGATGAAAAGAAGATGAAAGAAGATGGATGGTAATAATGGTGGCACAGCAGCGTGAATGTACTTAATGTACTTACAGTACTTAATGTACTTAATGTACTTACAGTCACTGAACTGTACATTTTTAAATGGTTAAAATAGTAGATTTTATGTTACATGCATTTTACCACAATTTTTGAAAAGTCCTGAATTGATGGAAATTTTTTGAGAAAAATTATGAGGACAGTTATGAAAAAATCTAATATCCAGCATTATTCTTTGGGGAGATTGTATTTTAGTATGATAGACCCTGTTAGTGTTACCTGAACCAATTTTTTTGAAATCTAGTCTTCTTCCTTTCACAGTTGGCCTAAACAGTAGTTTTTTCCCACTTTGTTTTAAGCATTTCAGGAGGCATCAAGAAGGAATCCACATTTGAGATGTGGGAAAGAATAAGACTCAGGACTATTTTTCATGTGATAGAGTTCCTTAGATTTATGCCACAACCAGCAAAATTTCAAAGAAAGAAGCCAATCTTCATGATTAGGATCATGTTTTAAAGAAAATGCGAAACAGTTACATATAAAAACAATTTATTTCTGTGCGACTCTGGAGCCTTGAATTTGTAAGAATATTGATTTACACCAGCAACTGATAATTATTTGCCCTTAGCAGAATCAAGAGGCACTAATTCCTTTTTTTAAATGCCCTTTTAAATAATATATAATTTATTTTGGAATTTGGTGTTTAATTTTGAAAGTAAGTGGGCCTGATTTTCTGGAAAATCACTTCAAAAAATTAATGAAGCACAAATTGAAGACTTGAGTTTGGGATGTCCATCTTAAACAATCATGAGCAAACTTCCCATTCCAAGAAAATACCTTCTCTCAGGTTAGGTTGATATTAGCTGGTATAGAAAGAGAAGTTAACATGTTTAGATTTCAAAGAGTTCTACTGAATACAAAGAAAAAAAGAAAGTTATATGTTAACAAAACAAGATCTTATCAATATCTCGAAAACTAGAGCTACTTTACCAAGACCTTAATGTGTAGAATTTATTCATGGAAAATATATTTAAAATGTAGATATATTCATTTTATAGCAATTTGAAAGACAAATGATTATTTCTTACATTTTGTGTTAAAAATCATAAAATAAGATGTCAGTATTTTATGTCATCAGATATTTATTGAGCACTTATTATTTACCAAGAAATTAGCTTATTCTAGGAATGCAAATCTGCATAAGCTAGACACTGTCTTAGACACCATCAAAGGACATAAGCTGTTAAGAAGTGTGATATCTTCAGGACACCACAAGATTCTGTAGGAACAGACAGAAGGGAAACCTAATCCAGTCTAGTGATGTCCACAGATTTTTCCAGAAGAGTTAAATCTAAGCATAAACCTTACAAAAATGATTAAGGTTTGACTGTAAAAACTAATAAAAGGTACGGAGGTGGATGGTTAAAGGGATTAAGGAATAGAAAAGAGGTATCTGCCTTAAAATCCATAATCTAATTTGTATATGTGTAACCAAAGCTTGTTTAATATTTATTTAGAACTGCTAAAATATGATATTGAGTTTACTTAGAGACATTTTAAAGAATTTTAAAGATATTCCTTTATTTGGAGTAAAGAAATATTCCAAAGCAGTTGACAGCTCAGCAGTAGGTGAGCCTCAGGTTCTATAATGTTCTATTTTATTCTAAACACTACCCTGTCACATTTTAAATATTATGATAGAAAAAAATTATAGAGACATTTTAATAGATTATATTTTTCACTCCTCTATTTCCAGTAGTGTACAGTAGCCCCCTCCTATATTCCTGTGGTTTTCCGATAAAGAATCCATGGCTGAATTTAAATAAAAGGTTGTTTGGGGGTTGTTTGGTTTGGTTGTGGTTGTGGTTTTTTGTTTTTGTTTTTCCCCTGTAAGATCTGTTCTGTTTTAATCATCCTCAGATAAGGAGGTTTATTTTGTTTTGCTTTTCTACAACTACGTTCTGTAAAATAAAAAAGAATCCCACTCTGTGGGGAGTAAGACTCATTCACTCAATGGCATAAAACTCTCAGTTGCTACAATCTGGATTCAAAACCCACCATCAACATTTCTCTCTCACAATATTACGGAAAGATACTGAAACTTCAGCAGGCTCTCTCTAAATCAGCCTGAGAAAATTCAGTATGGAATTGTTGTTTTGGCTTATCTTGAAAGGCCACATTGATTTAAGGCCTTTCTAACTATAGAAACTCCACATTGTGATGTATTGATCCCTTGCATTTCCATCTAAATCTAGATATTTCTGTTTTCCTGGTCTTTCTATATTCTAGGCAATTTTTTCTCTTGTATATTAATAAGAACAATATGCTAGGTATACCACTTTTATTAATTCATTAATTAATTCAACAAATATTTATTCAACACCTACTGTGTACCAGGCAGCATTTGCTGGTCTGTCATCAGTGCACTAAATAAATCCAGTAGGCAACAGTTTATAATTTTCCAGTGATGGGATATTTAAAGTGGTAGAACCCTCTTTTAAAATTAAGCATTAGATTGAATCATTTAAATAACTAATGGAGAAGGTCCTATGTTCATATGTACATGTGTGGAAATGCTATTTCTGAACAAGTTTATTGTTAATAGAACAATCTAAGGCTGAAATTAATAACACACCAGCATAGAATATGCCACTACTTTTTTCTCACTACCCTGTAAAAACAAAGAGTGGGGATAAGCAATAACCAGACATGAGAGTAAGCAAATCCAACAAAAAGTGTATGTTTGGAAAAACTAAACAAATTAATAAACTGTGATTATATAATTATGTAGAATATAAAAACTATTTCATTGTAAGTCAGAAAACTTGGGTCATGTACTACCTCTCATCATTGTTTAAAAACTATGGCCTTGAATTCCATGAGTTCATTGAACTGAACTTCTGTCCCTGTGAAATGAAAATAATAAGAGCTGGCATTTACTAAGCACTTCATTGAGTCCTCACAACACCCCAGGAGGAGATATCATTACTATTCCCTTTTTGAAGATGAAGAATGATGGTACATAAATAGAAACTTGGCCAAGGTAACACAGTCAATGAGTGGAGACTGAGATTTGAACCTGGGAAGTCTTACTCTAGAACCCATGGCTATGAACCTGTGAGTGCTTTTATAAGGCCACGCATGAAGTAATAAAAATGAAAGAGCTTTATAATCTATTGTGCTAAAAACACTAACCTATAATAATATTATTATTAAACTGTGAATGATTAACACATTGCCTCTTTTGTGTGTGTGTGTGAACTCATCTTTAAAGTAAACAGAGAGTAAGTTAACCTCCCAGATCAGCTAAAACAGGTCACATGCTCAGACTTGATCTTCTAAGACACTGTATGGAACAGCAGTGAGGAAGGTAAGGTCCTAGCATTTCCTTCCCTGGCTCCCTTCCTGCAATGTTATTTCTGGCCTGCTGTGTCCCTGGATAGTGGGTCACTGCTCCTTTCCAGGCAACTTCTCTTTCTGACTTTCCTTTGGTTTTCTGCTTAACTGCCTAATCCATCCCATTAGACCCAAAGACAGTAACAATTGCTTTTTTGGTTTGGGGCTTTCATTTGTTTCTAGCTCCCCATTATCCCTGTAGCTCCCCTACACTCTTCTCACACCTTTGTAAGCAGTCCCTTTTATAAAATCTTCCAAAATTATCCCAGTTTGAGTGTACCATCTGGTTCCTGTTGGTAACATAATTGGTATGGTGTACTGGCTATTAGGAGGCATTTGGAGGGGCTTTCAGATAACACTGGCAGGTTAATACAACTACTAACTAAAACATCTATGTTAAATAAGACTAGCAATAAAAATATTCCAGTGAAAAATCTATCTCCGCTTTAGATATAGTCTCTTAAAATAATTAGTACATTTAAAATGCACAAGACCAAAAACAAAAAGCAATGTAGCATGCCTGTGCATAACCAGAGCCTGACTGTGATTTTTTTTCTAATGTACTTTCTTATGTAACATAGCATTACTTTCGCACTTCTTAAATAATTCATATATACCTTTGCAAGTTCAATGTGCTGACTTCAAAGCTCAAAATTTACATGTTCTTTGTTTGACAACATTACCATATGTTGGTAAACACTGAACTCATCTGGAATATTTTAAGCCTTTTCCTAATAATATTGGAATAATGTTGGAAAGAATCAAATCAGAAACTGCCTGTTTTTCTGAGACAAATGTCAGTTAATCACAGCCTGAAGGCACATTTTAATTTCTGTCTATTGTCCTCATATATTTTGTTAGTAGTAAAAGGAAAACATACTAGTATACATTGACAGATTAAAATGAGAGACTATATCATATCTGCTTCTATTAAAATACAGTGTATGGATAGTTTGAAATATTTACACATATATATGTATACATACACATATATAAATCAAAATAAGTCAACAATACTTCAACATGTATAAATTTACTTAATTTGAAAATATAAATGCCTATGTAAAGATAAGTAGCATTTTTATTTTCATGAACAATATTTCATACCTAATAGGTTTTCTTTTTTACCTTATAAACCTTATATACTAGTCAAAGGTAATAATTACTGAATTTATATTTGCTACATTTTTTTTTTGTTGAAGAATTCAGCCTGTTTCAGAGGTAGTATGTTTTCAGAATGAATGAATTAATGAAATGAAATATAAAAGAAAAAATTTTTTAAGTTTTCCAAATTCCATCTTCATTTGTCTGTTAACGTCTTTAAAAATCTCTAGAGAGGCATACAAGTAAGCATGCATTCATTCATTCTTTGAACATAGAGGTATTAGGTGCTTATTATTTGCCAGGCACAACCCAGGCGCTTGGGACAATTATCACTATATTTGGGTGGGGAAAACATACAATAAATGAGTAAATAAATGAATAAACATTTACTCGTTGTGATTACTACTGTAAGGGAAAAACATGGTTGCTATGAAAGATAAGTTGACCTATTTTGGATACAGAGGTCAAAGAAAGTCTCTTTAAAGAATTGACACTTAAACTGTTATCTGAAGAATCAGAATAAGCCAGCATGTGAACAGTGTTCTAGAAACAAGAAAAAGCAGATGGCTCTGAGCTGAGAAAAGAGTTTTCCATGTTCTGACAGAGGACGTTTGTAGCTGGACTATAGTGAATGAGGGAGCGAAGCCTCATGATAGAATGACGGAATTTTGGCTTCCTAGGAGCCAGAGCATGCAGGTGAGAAGTTTGGATTATATTTTAAGTTATTTTTGGAAGACATTGAAAGTTTTCAAACAGGAGGTGGCATTACCTGAATTACCTCTTTAAAAGAGTGTCGGCTGCAGTGTGGGGAAGGGATTGATGAGGTCAAGAGTGAAAGGAAAGAAATAAAAAAAAACTTTTTCATTAGATCAGCCAAGAAATAAAGGCGGTTTGGACTGGTTTGGTGCCAATGGAAATGGAGAAAAGTGAATAGAGTCAAGGTATATTTTTAAAGTAAAGCTGGCAGGACTTGCTGATGATTGTTTGGTGGATATGGGGGATCAAGGAAAAGGAGGAATCATGGTTGACTTTCAAATTTCTGTCTTTAGCAGCTGGGTAAATGGTGGTTCCAATTACTGATATAGGCAAGACTAGGGACCATCAGATAATGACCAACCTGGCTTAGGTGGCTGGCATCAGCTTTTTGCCTTAAATTCAATATGATTTTCGTTTTGATTTCCATTCCTTGCTCCTTGGACCTCCTTGTTTTATGCGACCTATGAGTCCTACTGATTGACACAGTAATACATTTCACGGCCAGAATTTAATTTCTGTCTTTAAAACATTTATATACTAATAATCAATATGTGTCTTTCCTATATTTTGCTGGTTGTAAATAACATCTAGAGTGACAGCCCTAGTTATTTACCATATTTTGCAGTATGCTACTTTTATTTTCAGGCTGCTAATATATAACAACAAGCTACCAGGTGAAAAAAAATCAAACTTATCAATCTTCTATTCTCTCCATAAGGACAGTAGCTTTATGAAAGCAGGGACCATATATACCATTTTAGTCCCTTCAGTGCCTAACAATAAAAAACAAATAACTGTTGATTTGAAATTGACAGCAAAGCATTAGAGTGATCCCTTCACCCTCCACCACCCCCTATTTTCAGTCGTATGGCATTTGCTGCTGCTGTGGTAGCAAACTCAGCCAAATTGAGATTTGGAACCTATAATATACTACTTGTGATGACAGATGCACGAATAGAGACTTGGTGCTTCCATTTATGAAGAAGGTGATCTGATTCTGCCAAGGAATACTTTCCAACTCAAAACTCTCAATGTTTCTAAAAATTAGCACAGGAAGAAATATTAATAATAGTTTTCATTCATTCATTCATTCATTCATTCATCTAGCATATAAGAATGCTGACTATGTGCCAGTCTTAGGAATATAAATGTGAATAAGAGAAAATCCTGACCCCAAACAGTCCATAGTATAACAAGGAAAATGTATAGTCCTGACATACTTGTCTGCCACTTTTTTTTCTGCCACTCTTATAGTGCTGCTATATTATGGCTGTACTCAGCAAGTTAGATGTACTTAGTCATTTGCATACCATGTAAAGCCACAGTATATACCAAATGAACTTCAGGGTTTTTGGGAGACAATATTTGTTAAATACTAACTGATATCACTGTAATAGTTTAAATGCTATGGAATCTAAAGGAAAGGAGGAAATGTATAGTGACTATTATATATTAAAGGGTCTTTTATGAGATTTAACATGACAGTTTGCACAACTCTATACAGTATGACGAATGAACATGTTCTAATTTACTCTGTGCTAAGCATTGTGCTTTGTGTATTAAAAATGTTATCTGATTTACGTTTTTGAAACAATACTGTAAGGATGCAGTTATAATCACCATTTTTCAGAGAGAATCTGAAGTTCAGAGAGTTTGAATAAGTTGTGTAAGATCATGTAGCTAATGAGAGATGGAGCTGAGACGTAAGGCAAGCATGCCTGGAACTGGAATGTAAGGCAATCATCTGATTTGTTTCCGTTGTTGGATGCTAGAGAATTATAATTCCTTCTATTTCTGGGATCATGAATAAGGGTGGGAGATGAAAAATCTGGTCCCATCCATAGCTGAATTTTACTGTAGCTAAATATGTTTAATCCATGCAAGAAGATCCACAATTATCTGAGGGATTCATGGGTCCTAAAGCCTTTTCATTATAAATATCAAATTCAGCATAGCATTTTAGCTAATTTGTTTTATGTGAAAGGTACATTAAGTTCAAACTCTATGTCAATTTTAAATTTGATTCTTAAAAATAAACATATAGACAAAGATGTAGGGAAAGTGAAACTTTCATGCATTGTTCAGGAGCCAGTCAATTGGTATAATCTCTTTGGAGAGTAAGATGGTATGAAGATGTGTATATACTTCATACAAATGCAATTCTACTTTTATATTCACACTTTAAATTTTTTTTTTTTTAATGGAATCAGTTGTTTATTTATTTATGGCTGTGTTGGGTCTTCATTTCTGTGCGAGGGCTTTCTCTAGTTGCGGCAAGTGGGGGCCACTCTTCATCGCGGTGCGCGGGCCTCTCATTATCGCGGCCTCTCTTGTTGCAGAGCACAGGCTCCAGACGCGCAGGCTCAGTAGTTGTGGCTCACGGGCCCAGCTGCTCCGTGGCATGTGGGATCTTCCCAGACCAGGGCTCGAACCCGTGTGCCCTGCATTGGCAGGCAGATTCTCAACCACTGCGCCACCAGGGAAGCCCCTTATATTCACACTTTAAAGAGATTCTCACATGTGCTCAAGGAGATGTGGGCAGAGATTTTCAGTGCCGCATTGGTTTCAATAGCAATAATTTAAAAAGGACCTATAATTTTATCAATATAGGAATAAGTAAATAAGTTTTAGTATAGTAATACAATGAAATATTATACAGCAGTTAAAGTGAATGAACCAGATGTACATGTGTTGGCATAAATTTAGAAATTTAGAAAATGAAACATTGAATTAAAGACATAATACACGTAAAATAATTCATTTTAAGTAAACTTTAAAAGCACTCCAAACAAGATTTTATCACCTTATACTACATGTCATACTATACTATATTATATATAGTACAATATATAGTATTGTTACATATTACAATAGTATATTATATTATGCATTTTAAGTTTATATATATGCTTATAGTAAACATAGAAGGATGTTGCAGAAAAAGATACATACCAGTAACCAGGCTAATGGTTACTTTTGGGGTAAAACACAAGAGAATTTGATTAAGGAGATTATTATAAAAGGGACTCATTTATCTGGAAAGTTGTTTTGTTTTGTTTTTAATTACACAAAAACATATGGAAACCAAATCCTTCAAATTTCCTGTTTTTTAAAACTAGGTGGTGACATATGTTTATTCATTGTACTGTTGTCCTTTTCTCTTTGCGTGTATGAAATTTCATGATAAACAGTAGGCTTGCACTTGAAATTATCTTCTTAAGGGCATTTTTGTGATTTACATTATTAAAGAGGTTTTTTTAAAGTAATTTCTATTTATGAAATGTAATTTTGGAGTGAATAGTATATTTCAATCCCTCTTTGAAATGTACATTTTTATTTTAAATGGCTATAACAAAATTAAGAACAAACATTTCGGATGAGATATAGTTTTTCATCCTTTTTGCAATTTAAAAAATGCACCATATCTCTGATCTCACATTTCAGCCTTGTGATGACAGCTTAGTCATAAAATATCAATCACAACAATAGGCTGTGGGAATAAGCTGATAATATTCCTCTTTTCCAATGAGTCGAGTAGTTGAAAAATTTGTAAGTTCCCAGCTACTGTGGTCACATCCATTTCTTTGTTAATAAGGAAAGTAAGTCATTTTAAAAGATAAGGTAAAATTAGAATATTATTTCACAAGTCATTTACTCTTGAAGTCAGAAAATTGATCCAAGAATGGCTTGTTATTTGAATTCATCAGCCACAAAGTCAGTTAACTATTCAGCCTTTTAGGAAGTAGTATCTGTAAAAAGAAATAGTGCTTTTGAATTGTTATAATGTGATTTGAAAGTTAGAGATGATCATTTTTAAAAGAAAATGCCGTTTGATTCTGAACTTATCTTTTATTACCATCTTGCTTTATATCACTAAGACTTCATATATTGTAGTCAATTTAAAAAGCCATTACAACTATCTCATTTTATACCCTCATGTAACGCAAACTTTTTCTTCTCTACAAGAATGTCTTCTGCCTGTTTTTTTAGAAATAAATCAGCTGTTTTTGCTGTGTAAAATTATTGAAAAATGATTTATATGAAGCATTTGTTGGATATATAATTCTTTGAAAAATTGTTTGTTTTCTTTGAAGGTGTTATTTCACTGTTAGATCCATGGCTTTTGTTTTACACTAGAGGTAAAACTTTTCAAGGCTTTCTCAGAGACTGAAATATGTTCTCTGATTTTATTTTCCTTTACCTAGGGAAGTAATAGCTATTTGAACTCCTGTTTCTCTCAATACTTTCTATATTCTAGGTGCATTATATATCTTAAAGGACTAAAGTAAAAGTTAAGACAAGTTCCAAACCTCATATACTTCTTCACTCCTGTTTCCAAATTAATCCCTCCTTCCAGCTTCCCACTTTCACAAGTGCTTTCACAATTCTCCCAGTTGCCCAGACTCAAAACCTTTCCTCTCCTGCCCTTTTGCATCTTTCACCTTTAACATCCTCATTCTTACCTACCAATCAGAAATCAGTTTCCAAAGGAACCATCCTGTTTTGGTACCTCTCATTACCACTCTTTCCCAGGCCCCCATTGCCTCAAGCCTGGGTTATTGCAACAGTCTTCTGAATGTTCTCCTTGATGCCATCTCTCCTCATCTTGTCAATCCACCCACATCACTACTTTTTTTCTCTCCAATTTACACTACTGACTTTAAATATTTACTCTCTTCTCTAATGGTATTTATGACTTCTTGTTTTCTGGCTTTGGAGACTTTGCATAATCTTCGTTAATATTTCTTATTAGACCTAATGTCTTTATAGAACAAATATTTATTGAGCACCTACGATGTGTTAAGCTCATGCAGGCATTGGGCACACAACAGCAAACAAGGCAAAAATGGTTCTTACTGTAACTCTTTAGTCTCTCCACAAAGTAATGGATATCTCTCATTTCCCAACAAAACCTTATACTTTCTACATACTCTGGCCATCCTGTTACATAGGCCTTTATTTTTCTCCTTACATAATAAAGTGGAGGGTATTTTTGAAATAAGTTGCCTTAATCTTTAAGCTACCCCTTCCTGCTTCTGTTGTTTCTGATTTAAGATTGGTCTGTTTAGCATCACTGAGAAAATACTAGGGAGAATTCAGTGAATTCCATAATTATTAGCGTATTAAACTTTGTAGCTAAATGGTAACTTCAGCACATTTTATTCCCATAAAATCCTGGATCAGGGTGAGAAAGAGGGAGGGGCTAAGGTGGAAAAAGCTATTGAGTAAAATTTACTGAATATACATTTTCTTCTGTCTCTTATTTATTTAAGCCACAAAGCAAATTAATCAGTTTTTTATAACTATAACTATGAAGAATTAAGGGCATAGCTTATGAAAAAAGGATGATCAGTGCATATCCTAGGTAATACATCTGTGCTTAATTTCCTGAGAAAATATAAGTATCATGTTAATAAATACTGTTTTTAAATATTTGAACCCTTACTACAGATATAAAATTAATGCTTGAAAAAAATCAGTAATGCAATATTACTCAGCAGCTGAAAGGAACAAACTACTAATATTGGGTTGGCCAAAAAGTTCATTCAGGTTTTCCGTAAGAGGTTATGGAAAAACCCAAACAAACTTTTTGGCCAACCCAATACATGCACCAACATGGATTAATCCCAATTTATTTTGCTAAAAGAAAAAAAAAAAACATACAAAAAAGATTGCATACTGTATTATTCATTCATATAAAAACATAGAAAATGCAACCTAACCTATGTTGAGAGAAGGTGGATCAGTACTTGTCTGGGACAGTTGTGGGAGAGCAAGGGATTGCAAATGGTGCCAGAGGAATCTTTTGCTGGTAATAAAAATATCTGATATCTTGCTGGTTTACGGGTGTATACATATGTCGAAACTCGTCAAATTGTACAATGTAAATGTAAACAATTAATTATGTATGAGGCATACAATAGTGAGGGGAAAACATTAGATTTTAATATTTCACTGTTATAATAATAGAGATACCAAGACAAATACAATCCAGATTTTTCCCCCAAAGGTACTAATTTTAGTAAAACTTAGGCGTGGAATTACTTTAGAAAGATAAACTGACCTACACGTGGAAGTGTTCAGAATGAAATAAGCAGGCTTCTAGTTGGGTTATCTGGCTAGTAGAACTGGTTGATCACGTGTTGCAATTTCTCTTTGAAATGTCTATGAAACAGATATAAAAACATAGTGAAAAAAGAATATTTCCAGGTGTGAAGTCAATTAGGAGTAACAGCATGTTTTCAGAATCTGAAAGGATTCTCTAAATGTCTAAGGCAGAAAGAGCTAGGCTGAATATGCTTATCATTGGTTTACGTTTCTGAAAGTGAAGAGAGTTTTCAGCCTTTCTTTGATTCATTTTGACAATCTTTGTCTTTTAATTGGAACATTTAGATCATTGGCATTCAAAGTGATTATTGATATATTTGGATTATTATCTACCATATTTGTCACTGTTTTCTATTTGTTGCTTTTGTTCTTTGTTCTTATTTTTGTCTTCCATTCTTTTTCTGCCTTTCATCATTTTTAATTAAAGATTTTATATGATTCTATTTTCTTTTCTTTCTTAGCATATTGCTTATACTTCTTTTTTATGTTTTTTTAGTGGCTACCCTAGAGTTTGCAATAGGCATTTATAGCTAATCCAAATCTACCTTCAGATAACACTATTGGACTCCACAAGTAGTCTGAGTACATTATAATAAAAAAATAATCCTAATTCCTCCTTCCCATCCCTTGTATCATTGTTGTCATTCATTTCACTTATATATAAGCATATTTAAGCACATATATGATACATATAAGCATATATATACATAAGATGTATACATGAGCATATATATATGTAAGCATACATAATTGAATACATTGTTACTATCATTATTTTGAAGAAATTTTGTGTTAGATCAATTAAGAATAAAAAGAATGTTTTAATTTTACTTCATTTATTCCTTCTTCAGTGTTCTTCCTTTTTTATGTAGATCTGAGTTTCTGACCTATATTATTTTCCTCTCCCTAAAGAACTTCTTTTAACATCCTGCAAGGCAGGTCAACTGGCAAGAAATGTCCTCAATTTTTCTTTGTCTGAAAAAGTCATTGTTTCTCCTTCACTTTTGAGGGACAATTTTGCAGGTTAGAGAATTCTAGGTTGGTGGTGTTTTTTCTCTAAACACTTTAAATATTTTACTCTACTCTCTTCTTTCTTGCATGGTTTCTGAGGAGAAATCAGATGTAATTTTTGTCTTTGTTCTTCTATAGGTGAGGTGTTTTATTTTCCTCTGGCTTCCTTCAGGACGTTTTCTTTAACTTTATCTTCTGTAGTTTGAAAGTGGTATGTCTAAGTGTAGTTTTTTTGACATTTACCTTCATTGCTTCCTGGATCTGTGGTTTGGTGTCTGACATTAGTTTGGGGGAATTCTCAGTCATTATTGTTTCAGATATTTCTTCTGCTTCTTCCATTTCTTCTCCTTTTGGTATTCTTCTTATACATATGTTGCACTTTTTGTAGTTTTCACACAGTCCTTGAGTATTGTTTTATCCAGCCTTTGCTGTCTTTGCTTTTCGATTTTTAAGGTTTCTATTGGTATATCCTCTAGCTCAGAGATTTTTTCCTCAGCTGTGTCCAGTCTACTACTGAGCTCAATAAAGGCATTCTTTATTTCTGTTAACAATGTTTTTTTCTTTCTAGCATTACTATTTATTTATTTATTTTATTATTTTATTATTTTTGGCTGCGTTGGGTCTTTGTTGCTGTGCGTGACTTTCTCTAGTTGCAGTCAGCAGGGGTTATTCTTCATTGAGGTACGCAGGCTTCTCATTGCGGTGGCTTCTCTTGTTGTGGAGCATAGGCTCTAGGGTGTGCGGGCTTCAGTAGCTGTGGCACGTGGGCTTCAGTAGTTGTGGCTCACGAGTTCTAGAGCTCAGGCTCAGTAGTTGTGGAGCACAGGCTTGGTTGCTCCACAGAATGTGGGATCTTCCCAGACCAGGAATCGAACCCATGTCCCCTGAATTGGCAGGTGGATTCTTAACCAGTGTGCCACCAGGAAAGCCCTCTAGCATTACTTTTGATTCTTTCCATCTCTCTGCTTATATTGCCCATCTGTTCTTGCATGCTGTCTACTTTATCCTTTAAAGCCCTTATCATATTAATCATAGTTGTTTAAAATTCCTGGTCTGCTAATTTTAACATCTCTCCAGTGTCTAGTTCTGATGCTTGTTCTGTCTATTCAAATTGTGTTTTTTGCCTTTCGCCATGCCTTGTAATTTTTCTTAATAGATGGACATGAAGTATTAGGTAAAAGAAACTGCTATAAATAGCCCTTTAGTAATGTACTGATGAGGTGAGGAAGAGGGGAATCATGCCATAGTCCTATGATTAGGTCTCAGTCTTTTCGTGAGGCTGTGCCTCTGGATTGTGAACTTCACAAGTATTCTTCAGGGTTTTTTTTTCTCCCTGCTTAGGTGGAACAGGATGACTAGAGTGGGCTGGGTTGAGTATTTCTTTTCCCTAAGTCAGTTAGGCTCTGAATACATCAGCAGGTTAGGCTCTGGTTAACTAGTTGCCCCTGAGGGCAGATCTTATTAAGAACAGAGTGTTGTAGCATATTTCAAAATAGTTCCTTTTCTCCTACTGCTGCCTGAAGCATGAGGGATTTTTTCTCCAAGTTTTAGTGCAAGAACCTGGAGGTAAAATTCACAAAGTATGGGAGTTCTTCTATCACTGGAAGCCCTGGAGTTTTTAACTCTCCAGAGTTGTCCATATTGAGCCTCCAGCAATTTGTCAATTACAGTTCAGGTTTTCCTACCACAACACTGGTTTCCACAGCAGTTTCTGTTCTTGAGTCTCTGCTCCAGTAAGCCGGGACTCCCTGTATTTGTCTGTCTGTCCCTCTAATTTGGGAGCAGTGGTTTGCCCTCTGACTTCATCTCTTTTATGAATCCAAGAAGAGTTGTTGATTTTTCAGTCTGTTCAGATTATTACTTCTTTTTGGGATGGAGTGGTGACTTCCATGCTCCTTACAGGTGGAACCAGGCCCACTGTCTATTTTGCTTCAGAAATGCAATATCTAAACTGGAACATTGGCAAATCATTTCTGCCTGGTGGGTGCTCCTTTTTTTGAGTCAATGAGACTTCTTGCCAGCACTATTACTTTCTACAGTCATTCAGGGATTTATACTCATCAGAAAAACAGGAAGTAAGGAAAATGATGCCAAGAAATGAATGAATTATGCTGGTAGCAGTTTGGGGAAGATAAGAAGAGTATAAGTAAAAATTTATGATGCAGATTTAATATTATCAGGGTACCAGAGACTCAGGTAATGAGGATAGGAGAATGTTTAGTGCAATTACATTTGATAAAAATCATCTAGAATCTGAATATTCAGGCACATCCACCTGTTGTCCAGCTCTGAGTCTAAGTAGATGACACAGGGACCCACATGGATAAAAGTGTGACAAAGACAGTTTTCATGTCCTGTGTATTGCCAAAGTTCACCTGGAGAGATTTTTCATTTGAAAAACAGTTAACAACAGAACCCAAAGCCGTCATGTGACCAATTAAAAATATTTCAGAACCAAGGAAAAAAACATAATATAGATGATTAGGAAGAAGTTCAGACCTCTGAAAATCTTTTTAATTTAGAAACGAGAAACAGAGAAAAATATTTATGATTTTCAAAAGTATGGGCTTTGATCTCATGGGGGAAAAAAGCATAAGGTAAAAAAAAAAGTTGGATGTGAAATGAGAATGTAGACATACTAATTAAAGACATCAGAAAAACAATTATGTGATAAAGAATAATAAAACTTGATGTGATAGGAAATGGAGAAATGACAAACTAAATGAATACTGTTGCATACACATTTTAAAAGCTGATTCAGCATTTTTAGGAATAGAAAAATTATTAAAGCAGTGAGACAGAAGTCCATGGGAGGATAGAGAGCAACTCTACCATACAGGTGCACCTTAGGAAGTATCCAGAAGTCATTGAAGACAGACCTATAATAGTCGTCACAAAATTTAAAACCTGATCTACAGAATGAAAAGATCTCATTTATATTGCCTAGAAACAATCTGGAGACATGTTTTGGTTATATATACCTTTTTTTCCTTTAACACAAGGATTTTAAAATATATATCTTGCAGGTTTTGTGATAGTAAAAATAATTATTGACAAAAAATTTATCAGGCCTATCGTCAGAATAAATGCTAGAAGGTGCTTCCTACGTATGGACTTCTTTACCCTCTATAGTCACTGACCACTTTGAGAAATACATATACACATATTCTCACATGCCTAAAATTATGCTCACAAGCGAAAGAGATTCACAGTCTGCCGGCAGCACATCCAGGGAACTTCTCAGCCTTCAAAGTGCGCTAAGTGTTGAGGGGGAAATATTGTGACACAAACTTTTATACCCAGACAACTTGCATTTCGTATGTGAAAGAAATGAAAAGTCTGAGCTATTCAACAGTTATCATTATACTCTTATAGGAAAAAAGTATTTACTGACATATTTCAACTATGAAGTGAATCAAATATAAAAACTCACATGGACTAATCACAGAGTATTTAAAAAGGGGAATCTGTCTATGAATTTATAATAAAAATATAATTCCAATTTATTTACATAGAAAATATCTATCTCAGTAATATTATAATAGTGAACATTTTTAAGTTTCCTTTTTAAATGTACAGTTTGAAATCTCCCATCTCCTGATGTTAAAGCAACATCTGCATCAATAACAGAAAAACTGAGGCAGAAGAATGAATAAGTGACCTGTAAGACAAAATGGTGGAAATAACTGCCGAGGAGCAAAATAAAAAAAATGAAAAGAATTGAAGACAATCTCAGAGACCTCTGGAACAACAATAAACACACCAACATTCTAATTATAGGGGTCCCAGAAGAAGAATAATAGAAAGGGTCTGAGAAAATATTTGAAGAGATTATAGTGGAAAACTTCCCTAACATGGGAAAGGAAATAGTCACCCAACTCCAGGAAGCACAGAGAGTCCCATACAGGATAAAACCTAGGAAAACACACCAAGACACATACTAATCAAACTAACAAAAATTAAATTCAAAGAAAAAATATTAAAAGCAGCAAGGGAAAAACAAAAAATAACACACAAAGGAAACCCCATAAAGTTATTAGCTGATTTTTCAGTGGACACTCTGGAGGCCAGAAGAGAGTGGCAGGATATACTTAAAGAGATGAAAGAGAAAAACCTACAACCAACATTACTCTACCCAGCAAGGATCTCATTCAGATTCGATGGAGAAGTCAAAAGCTTTTCAGACAAGCAAAAGCTAAGAGAATTCAGCATCACCAAACCAGCTCTACAACAAATGCTAAAGAAACTTCTTTAAGCCGGAAACAAAAGAGAAGAAAAATACCCACAAAAACAAACCCAAAACAATTAAGAAAATGGTAATAGGAACATACATATCGATAATAACCTTGAATGTAAATGGATTCCATGCCCCAACCAAAAGACACTGGCTGAATGGATACAAAAACAACACCCATATATATGCTGTCTACAAGAGGCCCACTTCAGACCCAGGGACACATACATACTGAAAGTGAAGGGATGGAAAAAAAGATATCCCATGCAAATGGAAATCAAAAGAAAGCTGGAGTATCAATATTCGTATCAGATAAAATAGACTTTAAAATAAAGACTGTTACAAAAGATAAGGAGGGATACTACATAATGATCAAGGGATCAATCCAAGAAGAAGATATAACAATTATAAATATATATGCACCCAACATAGGAGCACCTCAATACATAAGGCAAATGCATACAACCATGAAAGGAGAAATCGACAGTAACATGATAATCGTAGGGGACTTTAAGAACCCACTTACACCAATGGACAGATCATCCAAAATGAAAATAAATAAAGAAACACAAGCTTTAAATGACACAATAGACCAGATAGATCTAATTGATATTTATAGAACATTCCACCCAAAAGTGGCAGAATACACTTTCTTCTCAACTGCACATGGAACAGTCTCCAGGATAGATCACATCTTGAGCCACAAATCAAGCTTCGGAAAATTTAAGAAAACTGAAATCGTATCAAGTATCTTTTCTGACCACGACGCTATGAGACTGGAAATCAGTTACAGGAAAAAAACTGTAAAAAACAGAAGTAAATGGAGGCTAAACAGTGCACTACCAAATAACCAAGAGATCACTGAAGAAATCAAAGAAGAAATAAAAAAATACATAGAAACAAATGACAATGGAAACACGATGACCCAAAACCTATCAGACGCAGCAAAAGCAGTTCTAAGATGGAAGTTTATAGCAATACAAATACAATCTCACCTCAAGAAACAAGAAAAATCTCAAATAAACAATCTAACTCTACACTTAAAACAACTAGAGAAAGAAGAACAAAGAAAACCCGAAGTCAGTAGAAGGAAAGAAATCATACAGATCAGAGCAGAAATAAATTAAATAGAAATGAAGAAACAATAGCAAAGATTGATAAAACTAAAAGCTGGTTCTTTGAAAAGATAAACAAAATTGATAAACCCTCAGCCAGACTCATCAAGAAAGAAAGGAAAGAACGCAAATCAATAAAATTAGAAATGAAAAAGGAGAAATCACAACTGAAACTGCAGAAGTACAAAGGATTATAAGAGACTACTACAAACAACTATATGCCAGTGAAATGGACAACCACGAAGAAATGGACAAATTCTTGGAAAGATACCATTTTCCAAGACTGAACCAGGAATAATTAGAAAATATAAACAGACCTATCACAAGTAATGAAATTGAAACCATAATTAAAAATCTTCCAACAAACAAAAGTCCAGGACCAAATGGCTTCAGAGGCGAATTCTATCAATCATTAGGAAAAGAGCTAACACTATCCTTTTCAAACTCTCCCCAAAAATTGCTTTGGGTAGTAGAGTCATTTGGGAGGGAGAAACACTCCCAAATTCATTCTACAAAGCCACCATCACCCTGATAACAAACCCAGGCAATGATGTCACAAAGAAAGAAAACTACAGGCCAATATCACCAATGAACATAGATGCAAAAATCCTGAACAAAATACTAGCAAACAGAATCCAACAGTACATTAAAAGGATCATACATCATGATCAAGTGGGATTTGTGCCAGGGATGCAAGGATTCTTCAATATACGCAAATAAATCACTGTGATACACCACATTAACAAATTAAGGAATAATAACCATACGATCATCTCAGTAGATGCAGAAAAAGCTTTTGACAAAATTCAACACACATTTATGATTAAAAACTCTCCAGAAAGTGGGCATAGACGAAACCTACCTCAACATAATAAAGGCCATATATGACAAACCCATAGCAAGCATCATACTCAGTGGTGAAAAACTGAAAGCATTTCCACTAAGATCAGGAACAAGACAAGGATATCCACTCTCACCACTCTTATTAAACATAGTTTTGGAAGTCCTAGCCACAGCAATTAAAAAAGAAAAAGAAATAAAAGGAATACAAATTGGAAAAGAAGAAGTAAAACTGTCACTGTTTGCAGATGACATGATAATATACATAGAAAATCCTAAAGATGCCACCAGAAAACTACTAGAACTAATCAATGAATTTGTTAAGGTTGCAGGATACAAAATTAATGCACAGAAATCTCTGGCATTCCTATACACCAACCACAAAAAATCAGAAAGAGAAATTAAGGAAACACTCTCATTTACCATTGCAACAAAAAGAATAAAATACCTAGGAATAAACCTGCCTAAAGAGGCGAAAGCATTTTACTCAGAAAACTATAAAACACTGATGAAGGAAATCAAAGATGACATAAACAGATGGAGAAGTATACCATGCTCTTGGATTGGAAGACTCAGTATTGTGAAAATGACTCTACTACCCAAAGCAATCTACAGATTCAGTGCAATCCCTATCAAACTACCAATGGCATTCTTCACAGAATTAGAACAAAAAAAATTTATAATTCGTATGGAAACACAAAAGACCCTGAATAGCCAAAGCAATCTTGAGAAAGAAAAACGGAGTTGGAGGAATCAGGCTCCCTGACTTCACACTATACAACAAAGCTGCAATAATCAAGACAGGATGGCACTGGCACAAAAATAGAAATATAGATCATTGGTACAAGATAGAATGCCCAGAGATAAACCCACGCACACATGGGCACCTAATTTATGGCAAAGGAGGCAAGAACATACAATGGAGAAAAGACAGCCTCTTCAATAAGTGGTGCTGAGAAAACTGGACAGCTACATGTAAAAGAATGAAATTAGAACACTCCCTAACACCATACACAAAAATAAACTCAAAATGGATTAAAGACCTAAATGTAAGGCCAGACACTATAGAACTCTTAGAGTAAAACATAGGCAGAACACTCTATGACATAAATCACAGCAAGATCCTTTTTGACCCACCTCCTAGAGAAATGGAAATAAAAACAAAAATAAACAAATGCGACCTAATGAAACTTCAAAGCTTTTGCACAGCAAAGGAAACCATAAACAAGACGAAAAGACAACCCTCAGAATGGGAGAAAATATTTGCAAATGAAGCAACTGACAAAGGATTAATCTCCAAGATTTACAAGCAGCTCATGCAGCTCAATATCAAAAAAACAAACAACACAATCCAAAAATGGGCAGAAGACCTAAATAGACATTTCTCCAAAGCAGATACACAGATTGCCAACAAACACATGAAAGGATGCTCAACATCACTAATCATTAGAGAAATGCAAATCAAAACTACAGTGAGGTATCACCTCACACCAGTCAGAGTGGCCATCATCAAAAAATGTACAAACAATAAATGCTGGAGAGGGTGTGGAGAAAAGGGAACCCTCCTCCACTGTTGGTGGGAATGTAAATTGGTACAGCCTCTATGGAGAACAGTATGGAGGTTCCTTAAAAAACTAAAAATAGAACTACCATATGACCCAGCAATCTCACTACTGTGCATATACCCTAAGAAAACCATAATTCAATAGGAGACGTGTACCACAATGTTCATTGCAGCACTATTTACAATAACCAGGACATGGAACCAACCTAAATCTCCATCGACAGATGAATGGATAAAGAAGATGTGGCACATATATACAATGGAATATTACTCAGCCATAAAAAGAAATGAAATTGAGCTATTTGTAGTGGGGTGGATGGACCTAGAGTCTGTCATACAGAGTAAAGTAAGTCAGAAAGAAAAAAACAAATACCATATGCTAACACATGTATATGGAATCTAAAAATATAAAAAAATGGTACTGATGAACCTAATTGCAGGGCAGGAATAAAGAGATATACATAGAAAATTGACTTGGCATGGTGCGGGAGGATGAAGCAGGAGCGAAGTGAGAGTAGCATCAACATACATACACTACGGAATGTAACATAATTGGCTGGTGGGAAGCAGCAGCATAGCATAGGGAGTTCAGCCCAATGCTTTGCAATGACCTATATGGGTGGGATAGGGAGGATGGGAGGGAGGTTCAAGAGGGAGGGGATATCGGGACATGTGTATGCATATGGCTGGTTCGCTTTGTTGTACAACAGAAACTAACACAGTCTTGTGAAGTAATTATACTCCAATAAAGAGCTATTAAAAAAGAAAAAAAAAAGATTTAATACAGGGATTTTGTTTGTTTTTTTTTTGGCTGTGTTGGGTCTTTGTTGCTGCGTGCGGTCTTTTCCTAGTTGCGGCAAGCAGGAGCTACTCTCCTTTGCAGTTCACGGCCTTCTCATTTTGGTGGCTTCTCTTGTTGCAGAGCATGGGCTGTAGGCGTGAGGGCTTCAGTAGTTGTAGCACACAGACTCAGTAGTTGTGGCTCGCGAACTCTAAAGTGCAGGCTCAGTAGTTGTGGCTCATGGGCTTAGTTGCTCCGCAGCATGTGGGATCTTCCCAGACTAGGACTCAAACCCATGTCCCCTGAATTGCCTGGTGGATTCCTAAGCGCTGCACCACCAGGGAAGTCCCAGTATGGGGAATTAGAAACATAGTTATATCCTAAAAGAGAATAAAGGTGAAAAAAGAAGGATGCTGAGGTATCCCAGAGAGTAAAAACTGCAGAAAGAAGTTACAACCTCTCAGTTAGGAGGACAAAAGGCAAAAGGTGGTGTTTCCAGAACATTGGAGCTCAGAGGAGGAATGACCACATATCTGATGCTCATATCTCCAAGGAGAGCTGTCAAATAATTGGCACTGGTCTTCATCTGATGAGATTAAGAAAACTTTTGAATTGTCCAGAATATTGCTCATTTATTTTCTGAAATGTCAATTCTGCCTAAAATGCCCATTAAAATCATGTACTGCTCCTTATTTACTTCTGCCTGCTCTTTCTATGTCAATTTCATTTTCATCTAAATTTGTTTCTGTTTGATACTCTCTTATTTTAAAGGTCTTGAAAATATTTTAAAATTTAAAAAATTTTTCTGTTCCCTTCTTTAAATAACTTTCAAATACAATTTTTCATCTGCTTCTTAACTTACTGCTATCTCAAAAATTACTATCTACCATGTGTTAGTTTTATTTTAGCTTAGTTTTATTTCATTCATGATTATAAAGGCAACTTCCTCTTCATATATATGCTTTTTCTCTTCAATCTAGTCATTTGTCCTTTCAAGACTGTGGCATTTTCTTCCAGACTTTATTATTAATTTTAGACAACATTGGTTTTAATATGACATAGTGAAACAGAACAGGACCCTATCGTTCTTCCACCAATCGCCCCAATCGCCCCAAGTCCTCAGCCTGCCTTTTGTCTGTGGAAGAACTTTAACCAAACAGTAAATTTAATCAGAGAAGTGAGAAAATGCAGACATAAAGGAAAACAGTCAAATGAGACCAAATAATAATAGTTCAGTCATTAAGCAAAGTCAAGGACATTGCCCAAGTTCCTCCTCAAGGGCTGTAGATAATATTCTGAGCCATATCCTGTGAGCTGTCTTATAGATACTAAAACCCCCACCAGGTGGAAGAAGTTAACTACATGATGACCAGCCTGTAGACATGACATAAGCTGCCACAATTCCAAGAACTGGCCTCAAAGAAGTGGGAACAAACTGACCCTGGAACTAAAGACTAACTCTATTTAAAACAATCAAGATAATGCTGATCTCAGCACTGCATGACTAATTTCAAGATGACTGTCAGAGCCTACTGTGCTGTTTCTGCATGTACCCCCTCCCTCTGTCTATAAAAGCTCTTGCCCACTGATTGTCAGTGGGGGGAGTCAGCCTTTGGACAGGAGTCTGCCCTCCCCCTCCCCCCTGTTGCTGGCCACCAAACCTTTCCTTTCCACCAACCTTGCCTCTTTATTGGCTTTTGAGTGGCCGAGCAGTGGGACCCGCACTTCCGGTAACAGTTTATTTCGCGTCCAACACGGGGCTGCGCTCTCCCGACATCTGGCTCCCCAGTGTTTTCCAGAGCCAACGGCCACAGCAATGCGCCAAGATGGTTGCAATGAGCCAGCTGCTCATGGCTAGCTGGCCTCAAGAGAGGGATTGGGTGGGACGTTCCTAGCAGCTGACAAAACCATTGTTTTGGGGATCCTCCCTGTTTCTCCCCTGCTTGGCACTGGCTGCCAACTTACGCTTTTCCTTGGTGGAACAGAAACATGCATCTGGACAAGCTGATGAGCTCCAAGACCGAGTAAGTCCACCCGTGCGCACCCGGGCAAACTTCTCTTGAGCACAAAGTGCTATTTGGACATTTTGCCGTTGGTTCTGATGTGTGTCTGACATTGATTGCCGTTTGTGAGCACGAAGTGCTATTGGGCATTTTTGCCAATTGTTTCTGACATGTGTCTGGTGTCAGGGACCCTTTGTGTTGGGGAAATGTTTGTTTGGGACTTGTATAGGTCATCCTCTTGGCAGATTTGTGACAGGTATGTCTTCTGGTGTATGAATGTATATTCCATTTGGTGATTGGTATCTTTGTTGTCTTTTGTAAAAAGGAAAATTCAGGTTCAATTCATTAGAAAAATTTTAGCTATAAAAAAAAGAAAAATAAAGATGTTTTTTAAGCAATGTATGGCAACAGTATTCTTCAGACTCCAGAGGAAATTAGTTAAGATGAAACTCTTTTAAAGCTCCCAAACTGGTTCTTTTTGCATATGCAGTTAGAGAGAGCTAGCTTGATAAAATACTGTTTTCAGAATTCTGACCCTGAGAGAACAAAAATATGCCTAGGAGAAAGCTTGAAGTTAAGTCTTATCAGGTCCTTAAAATACAAACACAGCCCACTTTGCCTGAGACTTCAGCTTTGGGTTAATTAGTAGAACTTCAAAAGATGTTTGGGTTATTAAACACACGTCTTCTACCACATTAAACAGAAATTGTGCTATGAAAAAAAATGTATGTTTTTAGAGGTTATGGAATATGTTCTTAAGTTTGCCAATCAGAAAATGCTGGTATAACCGTTCAATTACTTGTTTCTTGGTTTTGTTAGGATCTTTTGAAGATTAAAATGGTAATATGTAATTAAAGCTACTAAAATGATAGGGAAAACATTTCAGTGTACAAAGCAAGTATGATATGTGTTGCCACTGAAGAAGGTGCAAAGACCAGAAATATATTTGTTGAGGAAAAAAAGAAAAAAATTTTGTCCTAGAACTCGTTGCTTATGTTAGGGAAAATAAGGGATGAATTAATGTGGATCCAGAAAGTGATAAAAGGTTTATGAAAAAGGAACTTTGAGAAAAAAAAATTTGTACATTGTCAGGATTAAGATTAGATTAATTTAATTAGGTAAATGATCTTTTTTATTAATAGTAACCTGATACAAGACTGGAATTTGCTTTTCTTTCTCCCCATTAAGAGAACAGAATTTTCCTGGAATATTGAGCTGCTTTTGATAACGGATTTTTATGTTTCTTTCTCTAACTAACTTTGAGTATTCCTATGGGCCCCTAGGCATCTTAGAAAAAATATTAAAGTAACTAGAATTATTTGGTGTGTTAAATTATATGAAAAACGTTTGATGACTTTCAGATCATACTGCTAAACTGGGTAAGAAATTTTAAAAATTCTAATGGAAAGCTGTTGTTTTGCTTCAAACCATATTTTTGACCTCATTGTTCAGGATGGAAAAAATTGTCTAATAAAGTTATCACAGAGTATAAATATTTATTATGTGTATCACTGCTGGCTTTAAGTTTACTGCTAAAAGCACATGTACAATGCTTATGTGACAATTGGGTGTAAGTGATAAAATATATAGCCCATAAAATGTTTCCCCATCAGCATAGCTCTGTACTTGTTTTTTATGTCTGATTAGTTTTCCCCCAACATGGATAACTAGGCCAATATATAAACAAAAATTAGGCCCAGCACCGAGAGACATGAATGGACCCAGAGCAAGCAACTGAGCCACTCTGGCAATGCTGGAAAAAATATGTTGATTATCAATGCTTTCTGTGAAAAGATTTACAATTAAAAGGGGAAAATGATGGAAGAAATTTTCACATATTGAGGTATGGGGAAGTCATTCTGGCTTATACATGATTTAATTTGAACTTTAGGCTAACCAAAACAGCAGGTTTGTGGCCTATTAAACATACATTGTACATCTGCTTTAACAATTCAGGAAAAAAAAAACCACATTCAGAGAATAATACAAAGATACATTTTGATTATAATCCTCGTAATATGTCTACTAATTTTCAAATGTTTGTCCAGGTACTATGACAAAGTAATCAAAGAGAGAGGTAATGTTTTCATAATGTAAAATACTGATGCTAAGCTTGGGATTTAAGATTATTTCCAACTCTGTGTCCATTCACAAAATTAGGCAGGACTCCACCCCACTTTATCAGGAAGTAACCAGAGTGGCTGTCACCCCATTCCCTCAAAGAGTTGGGGAAAATTGGAACAGAAGTAGAACTAAAACGGAGTTCCTTTGCCAAGTTTATGATTAACCCCTCAATCTAAAACTTTATTCCCTTTCTTGTTTTGTACCTGTCCCTCCTCAAGGTTGAGGAGTATCAAAGAAAAGGGGGAATTGAAACAAAGCAGGACTCTATGGTCCTCCCCACTGCCCCCATGTCCTCAGCCTGCCTTTTGTCTGTGGAAGAACTTTAGCCAAACAATAAGTTTAATTAGAGAAGTGAGAAAATGCAGAAACAAAGGAAAACAATCGAATGAGACCAAATAATGTTTAGTCATTAAGCAAAATCAAGGACATTTAGTTCCTCCTCAAGGGCTATAGGTAATATTCTGAGCCATATCTTTTGAGCTGTCTTATAGAGACTAAAACCCCCACCAGGTGGAAGAAGTTAACTACATGATGACCAGCCTGTAGACATGACATAAGCTGCCACAATTCTGAGAACTGGCCTCAAAGAAATGGGAACAAACCTGACCCTGGAACTAAAGGCTAACTGTATTTAAAACAATCAAGATGTTGCTGATCAGAGCACTGCATGACTAATTTCAAGATGACTGTCAGAGCCTACTGTGCTGTTTCTACATGTACCCCCTCCCTCTGTCTATAAAAGCTCTTGCCCACTGATTGTCAGTGGGGAGAGTCGACCTTTGGACAGGAGTTCCCCACCCCCCCAGGTTGCTGGCCTCTAAAATAAACCAAGCTTTCCTTTCCATCAACCTGGCCTCTTTATCATATTTTGAGCAGAGAGCAGCCAGACTCCACTTTCAGTAACAATAGGAGTTCTATTGATTTTCAGCACTTTCCAGTCCTTCTGTAATACAGATATTTTAGTTAGCTTATACTTGCCAAATCAAAGTAAATGAATAAAACAAAACAAATTTGTCTAATGAAAATATACCTGAAAGCATATGAGGTAAGTGAAATACATAAGATTAAAAAAAATTCTCAAAATACAGTTATTATACAAAGCTTTGGAAAAGATTAGTTAGCATAATAATGAGAATAATAGCCTATTTATTTTTTATTGATGCCTATTATACCCCAAATACTGAGCTAGTCACTTTTTCCAGATTACCTCCTTAAACTTCCCACAGCAACCCTATTAGGTAGATGCTACTTCCTAGTTTATAGATGAGAAAATGAGGTGTAGAGAAAATAAGTGAATTGCCAAGAGTTAAGCTACTTAGCCAGAATTCAAAGTCAAGGACATCTAGCTCCAGATTTGACTTTTTAAAATCCTACATTACTCATAGAGAATGGACTTGAGGACACGGGATGGGAGGGGGAAGCTGGGGCGAAATGAGAGTAGCATCAACATATGTACACTACCGAATGTAAAATAGTTAGCTAGCGGGAAGCAGCAGCATAGCACAGGGAGATCAGCTCGGTGCTTTACGATGACCTAGAGGGGTGGGATAGGGAGGATGGGAGGGAGACAAAAGAGGGAGGGGATATGGGGACATATGTATGCATATGGCTGATTCACTTTGGTGTACAACAGAAACTAACACAGTACTGTGAAGCAATTATACTCCAATAAAGATCTATTAAAAAAAAAATCCTACAGTATACATGCTTATTTAGTAGGCCACATCATATTTATGGAAAAATCAAGTTAAAGAGACAAACATTCTACTTTCACTCAATTCCTGTGTCTTCTTCATGAGAGCAAGTGAGAATACTCTCAGGTTTAGAGGTTTGGCTGATGTGTGTATTATATGCAAATACAACATTTTGTGAAGACTTAGAAATGTTGGAAGTACTCTGGAACATCAAATAACCATGGCTAACTAAATTAAAGAAATTTTAGTAGGTTGTGAGCTGTGGTTATTTTTTGGTTGATCCCTTCACCATTTGGGCCCAAAAGATTGCTTTTAGCACTTAGCCTAAACTTTGGAAGCATTTATAAAGATATTCTGTTCTCATTCAGATAAGGAGAATTAAGTCACTTGATGTTTTATTGTGATTGTTTCCAGTAGACTCTCAGCTTTATATTAGAACAAAAATAATATGCATTTACAAATAAAAGAAAGCAGAATTTGACTTTATGTGATGTAAATGTCTATACTGTTAACTATTTAGAATTATTTGTTTTAGATGGATTAGTGTATGGCTGATGAACATGTTTTAAATGAAAGTCTGATAAGCACATTAGCAAACGCTTTAAATTACAGTAACTGATTTTGACATCCTCAGTAAATGCCAAGAAACATAGCTTTTACAGCAAGTTCATGGAAATGTTCAGATAAAATATTTATGAATTCTCCACTAACAGAAAAGTCTCATGGTTTTCTTTGACAGAGGATGACCTTTGCTTCAATAAGTTCCCATCTTTGCTCTAACTTAGTGTTTAGATGCCCTGCTTAGATGAATAAAACATAACATTTTGTTCTTTGTGTTTTCTAGTATATGGGATAATTAATCGAAAGGAAGACTTTGAAGCTTTAAAATGAAGTAAATGGGTAAAAAAAAAAGGCATTAAGAAATCTTTGAAGATCAATTTCTCAGCAGGAAATTTGTCAAAGCAATTAGGATCCACCCTGACTTGGTCAAACACAGAAGTGCTCAGTTGATGTGCTCTTTCACATAACTAAAGCATTTTTAACTTTAGTGATCTGTGCTAGTCATACAGTCAGTCACCTGATGGTTTATACAGAGATGAGTAAACGACTCAGTTGTGTAAAAAAGAACTTTATGAGAATAAAATCAAACATACTACAGTTTTTAATATGAAAACTAAACAAACAGGAAAACATGAATTGGGTAACTTTCAACTGGATGTACTATAGATTCAATGTAGGTTCAATTTTAATATTTGTGCTTCTCTTCTTGCTTTAGTTCTTATATTCCTTAGGAAGGAAGACAGTATTACTTTCTACTGAGGTATAATCAGAAAACAGTAGCAGTTGAGGTAAACAAGAAGTCCCCTACTCATGTCCTGAAGATGTGAAAGTTTGCTAAAACAACCATCTATTCCACCACACTCTTTAGCAAATAAGGTGTCATCTGGTCCAAAGGAAAGTAGCACATTAATTTTTGTAGTCATAGGACACAAAATGGCCTGACCCAGAGGTAGGAATTTATCTAATGGCCTGACCGAGAGGTAGGAATTTATTCTATGGTATTGAAAGATTACTTAGGACTTAGGACTTACTTAGGACTTCAGTATGTAGATAGGTAGGGAATAAAGTATGGACTCATTAATATTTTTATAATGATCTCTCTTTGTAAAGACATTTGATTTTAATAGAGACATTGACATCACACGTCCCCAGACAAGGAGTAATTGTGCCCCTGTTGTGGGAATTATATCTATTTTCTGCCAAAACTCTCTGACATATACTGGACACATCCAGAGACATTGGAAGAAGGGCACTACTCATATTTGGTTAACATATACTTGCAGAATTAAAACAAGTAAAGTGCCAAGTTCATATTATTGAAATTGTTCATTGAAAATGCATGCCCTGAAAATTAAATTCTAGCATATTGGCATGTTTTTAACTAATCAAGTGCCAGTAGGTTACACGAGATTTATATATGTTCACTGGCGTGCAAATAACAGGACCTGGAGGATTCCAAGAAAGTATATACATTTGAATAAATGTTTGAATTTCCTGGACTTATCTTCTAGATTAGCAGTCCCCAAAATATTTCTACAGAGGATTAATCCTGTGACATGCTTTTCAAAAAGTGTTTCCTTGGTCAGTTGAGTTAGGAAATGTGCATGCTATATGACCTTCTTCACTACTTACAGCAGAATAACACATTAAAAGCTTTGATAATTCCTTCAATAAGAAAACTTATTTGGCTTTTTTTTCCCCCATCTAGTGTTCCCAAAAATGTACTTAAGTACAAAATTCTTTTCCTGTGCAACATTTATTAAAATCCTAAACATATAATCTTCTGGAAAATTATTCCCAACCTAGCATTTACCAAAGATATTCAAATTTAATAAATATCCTCTGGGAAATATTTGCCAAAATTCTTTCATACATGAAGAAACAAATTGTTTTCTTCATGGCTTTTTAGCATGTGGGATATGAAAGGTTTTCCTGGATTTGTGATATTGACTATTGCAAAATCTTCTATAACATTTTTATTAGTGAAATGCCTTTTTTATGCCAATAACAATGTTTGTTCAATGTTGTCTTTTGTTCACGACAATAACAGTAGCCAATAATTTTGAGTGCTTGCAATGTGTCAGGAATTAATTTTAAATGCTTTAAATGAAACAATATATTTAATCTTCACAATAACCCTCAGTGATGGATATTATTATTTCCACTTTTTGGAAGAAAAAACTGAGGAAACAGAGAAGTTAAGTAAATTGATCACAGTCACATGACCAGTGAGTAGCAGAGCTGGGATTCAAAACCAAGCACCCTGGCACCAAAGCCCAAGTGCTTAATCATAGCACTATACCGCCACTTCTCATGAGAGCCTGTGCTGGGACTCTCCTGATCCTCCCTCCATCTCCACTCATTTGTAGCTTCAGGCTCCCAGTGGCTACTAGGATATCTCAGTGAAGAGGAAACCTAGGCTTGCTTCAGAAGCTTAAGATACTTGACAGTCTTTCTGACACTTATATGCCAGGAACATGGCCATAGTCAATACAAACTCTTGAGCCGGAGTCAACAGAATAAAGTTTCCAAAGTTTAGGCTAACACTGTTTCCAAAAGTAGTGTTCTAGCATTCTGATATTTTATGAACATAGTGCCAGTAAAAGGTTTTCATTTTACATAGTATGAAATAAGAGAAATATAATACCTTTGCCTCTTTTTTGGATATTTACAGTAACTTTGTTTAATCTACCATTTTCCAAACTTATTTGAAGATATATCTCCTTCATGGTACACCTATCAACATCTCGAAGACCAAAGTTACAACCACCCTAAGTTTGATAAATAGTGAGTAATGATCAGTGATGTGCTGATGTTTAAAAACTGGATCTCCAAGCCAAAAAGGAAAGAAAGTTTTTTTAAAAGACTGATTTACAGAGTTTGAATGTTGTAGTGAAAAGATAGGCACAATAGGTTCTGAAAAGCTGACAAAGGCTGGCTGCAGCACACCATATATTTCTCAACCTCCTCAAAATCTAGCATTACCTCTTACATCATCATTAAGAATTGGCATCTCTTTATGTGGAGGCCATTATACAAGCGGTCAAGAGGGATTTTCAGGATTATATTCAAGGCTCTTATATGATTATCTTTACTTTATGTGGACACTTGACATAAGTGCTTAAAAAGTCACATCTGGACTGAGTCACTACCAATATGGTTGTGATGCCATAGACTTTCTTCCAAAATTCCTACATTAGATGCATATCAAGATTGCCTATATCCTAATAATTCTAGCTCTAGCTGTTTAAATGTATTCCTATCACAAAAAGGCATTATACAAGAGTCTATAATAAAAGACAGTACACACCGAAGTGGAAAAAACCCCAAAGGGACTAACCATAAGGAAAGAAAAGAGGAAACAAATTTAGACCAGGTTTATTTCAAATATCCACTATCTACAAATATTTGCTCCCTAAACTGTTGTGCCCTAATGGAGTTCCCTCTAATTCCTTACAAATATCACTTTATCTAAACTTCTCTTATACATTATCATAAAATGGCACATTGATATGTATAAGCAGTTCAGTCAGGCTCTCTCATGAAGACATCTAAGACGACAGTACCATCCACAGTCATACTACTAGCATTGAAGCCATGCCCATTGCATTGAAACTGTCAGGGTAGAAAAAAGTTTTCTCTACCCTCTTTTTTTATTGTTTAGGAACCTACAAATTAAATTGACAAAAGACAGATTATCAACAGAAAAGACAGATTTTTATTTATGTACATACATAGGAGTTCACAGAAAAACATGACTCAAGGAGATGGTTAGAACTGGGGACTTATAACACATCTTGACAGGGGAAGGGGAGGGGAATAAGAGCACTTATGGGAAAACAAATGTCGAAAAGATAAATGGGTCCTTAGAAAAATAGATGGCAGATACAGTAGTTTTGTGACAACGTCTGTTTAGGTGATTTCTTGTCCTGGTGCTAAATTCTCCTTTCTGGTGATAGGAGTCAGTCCTCCCTGGTTGCAAAACTCCTGAGGAGGGGATTTATGACAGTTGAATTCTTTTGGGAGGCTTAGCTTTTAAACAGATAAGTAGAATTTAGAAGTTCAAAAAAAAAAACTTTATAGTGTACATTCTGGATCCCTTCAAAACTCAAACGGAGGACTTCCCTGGTGGCACAGTGGTTGAGTCCGCCTGCCAATGCAGGGGACACGGATTCGATCTCTGGTCTGGGAAGATCCCACATGCCGCGGAGCAACTAAGCCCATTCACCACAACTACTGAGCCTGCGCCCTAGAGCCCACGAGCCACAACTACTGAAGCCTGCGTGCCTAGAGCCCGTGCTCCGCAACAAGAGAAGCCACCACAATGAGAAGCCCGGGCACCGCAACGAAGCCCGCTAGCCACAACTAGAGAAAGCCCGCTTGCAGCAACAAAGACACGACACAGCCAAAAAAAAAAAAAAAACAGAAAACAGAAAAACTCAAATGGACAATGATATATATAAAGTGTAGAAGGCAGTAGAACAACCCAAATGTGGGAAGATAGTGACTGAGGTTAGGAAAGTCATCTGAGCAAATTATTCTCAGGTTTTTCTGAAGCACAGCTGCAGGCAAGGAAACATCATTGTGGGTATCTGGGAAAAAAAATGTCCTGCAAGCAGAGGTCATTTCTTAGTGAATTTATGATGTGGGCTAATTTTTAGCCTGATAGGCCACTTCTCTTTGAACAAATATTTGGTTTCCTTAAGAACCAGGCAGAATTATGTAACTAAAGGCTGCAGATTCAAATCAAAGACAAATTAATGTGTATGTAGTAAAAAAAAAGAAAACTCTGCCCATTAATTGAAATTGATCTCTTAAGTCAAGTCAGAAAACCATGATAAGAATTACAATAAATGGCATAATTCTAAAATTATTAAGGACAGAAGTACATATATTCAGGGTGACACTCAAAATACTTAAAAATTTTACAGCATAGGCATTATCCAGATTGAAGAGTGCTGGCTGTAAACCATTGATATGGCCATGATAGCATGTACCCACTAAAATGCCATCATTACAATGTCAGATAGATTTCCTTGTTTACCTATCAATCACTTTGCTTACACTAACCTAATATAATTTGACTATTCAGAAATTGTGTTGCTAAATTCCAATTTTAGTTTTTAAAATTAATATTAAATTTTATGTATTTTTCGTGTATACTGTACAATTAATTATAAGTTAATGTTAAGAAAACAAATACTACTTGGTTGCATAAACTCACCTTATAAATGAATAGGCTAAAATAATTGTTTTATCCACATACTTTTTCCCCTAGAAACAGAATTTAGAAAAAAGCCCCACAATTATTTAGCACATCATGTTGCATTTTAAATGAAATACAAAAATGTGACTAAAAGATTCGCATTATTCATAGTGAATAATAATACTTAGATCATTTTTAGTTTTGAAAATCTTTGTAATCCTATTAACTTTTGCAATAAATATGGAGCAATGCCATTTGGCTTGTTAACAAAGTAGTCACAAAAATCAGTGGGAAAAAGTGTAACATATGCACTAAATACCTTTGAAGCTACTGTGAGAACATGAAGTAGAAATTATGAGCTAGCAGCCAATGTGAGAAAACACTAGTTTTTTTTCCGCGTGCAGTCATGATTTGTAAACAACAATTACTAACTAGAGAAAATGAGAGCAAAACACAGGGCTCAGCCAGGTGTTATTTTACATAAGTTATTTATTCTGCTATTTGATCAATGATAAGAACAAAATCACCCATATCCTCAGGAATACGTGAATGTTTCAGGGCAGCTGTGGTAGCACCTGGCTACTTGTCCTATGCAAAGACTACCTCTATCAAGGAAGAATCAAGATTTATTCCTCTTGGCTTGAACCAGACACCATGCCAATAAATCTACTGTTGCATTGCATTATTTCTTTAATGAGAGAACAAAAGCAGTTTTACATCCTGTTTCTGGTGAATTGGCAGGAATACACTTGCATCCTCTTGAATCTGTGTGACAGGACCCTTCAACATTCCCTCTGAGTGGCCAGCAGCATGAGTGATTTCTCCCTTTGTATATTTTCTATAAATGCACACACACACATACTATTGGTAAGGAAGAAACTTTCTTCTCCCTTCTAGGTTATTCTGGCTGATCTGAGAATTAAATTGACCTGAGACAAATTGACAAGAGAAAATCAAACAAAAGTTTAGTAACATGTATATATGAGAGAAACCCAGGAAAACTGAGTAACTCACCAAAACATGGTTGAAACCTTTGCTTTAAATGCCATTGTCAGCTAAATACAAAAGAGTATGCTGGGGTAGTGATTTGGGACTTCGAAAGGGAGAAAGGTAATTCACATGGAAATGGAAAAGCATATGTTTGCTGGGCCACGCAGAGACAATGGGACACAAAGTGAATTCTGACAGGGCTGACAAGGTTGTCCTACCACATCTAGCCCATATTCTTTACAGACATCTCTGGTGATATCTCTTATTCAGGGAATAGACCCTTTACCTAAATTCTTTAGACAGCTAAGGGAGACATAAAAAGAAAGGCTTCCTGAGTCTTCTGTTTCTTAAAAATAATCAGGCTATTTCACTAAGCATGATACCGTCTAGGTCTATCCATGTTGCTGCAAATAACAGAATTTCATTCTTTTTTATGGCTAAGTTATAATTTGTGTGTGTGTGTGTGTGTGTGTGTGTGTGTGTGTGTATCACATGTTCTTTATCCATTCATCTGTTGATGGACACTTGGGTTACTTCCATATCTTGGGGTTACTTCCTTTATTGTAAATAATGCTACTATAAACATTGGGGCACATGTATCTTTTCAACTTAGCGTTTTAGATTTTTTTGGATATATACCCAGGAGTGGAATTGCTGGATCATATGGTAGTTCTATTTTCAGTTTTTTGAGGAACCTCCACACTGTTTTCCACAGGGGCTGCACCAATTTACCTCCCCCCCCCCCCAACAGTGTATAGGAGTTCCCTTTTTTCCACATCCTCGCCAACATTTGTTATTTGTGTTCTTTTTAATGTTAGCCATTCTGACAGGTGTGAGGTGATTTCTCATTTTGGTTTTGATTTACATTTCTCTAATAATTAGCGATGTTGAGCATATTTTCATGTGCCTGTTACCTATCCGTATGTCTTCTTTGGAAAAATGTCTATTCACTTCTACTGCCCATTCTTTAATCAGATTGTTTGTTTTTTTGATATTGAGTTGTATGAGCTGTTTATATATTTTAGATATTAACCCTTTATCAATGGTATCATTTGCAAATATTTTCTCCCATTTAGTAGGTTGTCTTTTCATTTTGTCAATGATTTCCTTTGTGTTGTAAAAGATTTTAAGTTAAATTAGGTCCTGTTTGTTTATTTTTGCTTTTATTTCTTTTGCCTTAGGACACAGATCCAAAAAAACTATTGCTACGATTTATGTAAAAGAGTGTTCTGCCTATGTTCTTTTCTGGGATTTGTATGGTTTCAGGTCTTACATTTAGGGCCTCAATCTATTATGAGTTTATTTTTGTATATGGTGTGAGGAAATGTTCTCATCTCATTCTTTTACTTGTAACTGTCCAGCTTTCTCAGCACCATTCTTTTTTCTTCATTGTATATTCTTGCCTCCTTTGTCATAGATTAATTGACCATAGACACATGGGTTAATTTCTGAGCTCTCTAGTGAGATAAATCAGACAAAGACAAATACTCTTTGTTATCACTTATATGTGGAATCTAAAAAAATTAAAAACACAAATGAATGAATGTATATAACTGTTGACTGAAAAAAAAAAAGGACAACCTAAAAGTTGAGAATTATGTTTTATTCGGCAGATACTCTTAAGACTTCAAGCCCAGGAGACAGCATCTCAAATAGCACTGAGAGACTGCTCGGAAGAGGAAGGGGAGAAGCCAGGATATGTAGGAGTTTTTGCAACTAAATCAGGTAGTCAGAACATCCAAAGACTACTGTTAATAAGAGAAAACCAGGTTTCTCAAGTTAAGGAATTGCTTTTCTATGTATGGGAAGATATAAGAGTCTGGGCTCACTGAAATCATTCCTTTGATATGCACCTCAGTTCTCTGGGGCTCGTATTCTGAGCTTCCTCAGCCTCTCTGTCAGGGTGGCTGCAGTGGCTGACTGCTAGAAGGGCTTGGCAGTGGGCAGCCCATTTGTCTCCATCCTGAGTTCCCTCAGGGCTCACCTTCCAGGCAACTGTAGTGTAATGGCTTGATGGCTGCAACATAGTTTGTTTACTGATATGGCAGGCAATATTTTCGTCCTGATAACAAAACAGAAACTGACTCACAGATACAGAGAACAAACTAATGGTTACCAGTGGGGAGAAAGAGTGGGATGAACGACAACATAAGCATATGGGGTTAAGAGATTAAAAACTACTATGTATAAAATAAATAGGCAACAAGGATATATTGTACAGCAGAGGGAAATACAGACATTATTTTGTAATAACATTAAATAGAGTATAATGTGTAAAAATATCGAGACTAATATATTAGTGTATCCAAGTCTTCTGCCTGTTCTTTAATCAGGTTGCTTGTTTTTAAATCAACTATACTTCAATTAAAAAATTAATAACCAACCTAAATTAATCCTCATGCCAAAGAGACACATTAGGTGGTGGCAAGTTTTGCTTCCCTACAACAAATATATACTTATATAAAATTGTGAAGATAACTTTCACTTCCAAAAAGTAAGAGAAAAAACCCCAAAGCACAGCTTTTTAAACATTGTACAGCTAGATTACATAAAAAACATATAGAATCTTAGCGTTACAACCTATAAAATTATCGAATCCAGCAGACTTTTACTGATCAAGAGATATTAAACTGTGGCGAGGGGAAGTGAGAGTTCAGCTTAGGGGTTGGAACAGGTATCAGGATGATGAAAATGGGTTTGGAATTAGTGAAAAGGTAGTTGATATTGGGAGCACTCAAAATCGATAATCAAATAACTCAGAATATTTTGGGTTTTGCTTTTATTTCTCAGTCCAAATGCATTTTCAATTGAGACAGTTCAATAATGGAAAATATTGAAAAGAAACGAACCCAAGATGGATTTTAATATTATACAATCAAATTATGGCATAATGTCCATTTTCATCATCACCATATGTTCAAACTCTTATCACTTTGCAATAATCTTTCCTTATTTTCTGGTAATATTATATTATTATATGTTATTATTATTTTCTTACATTAATTCTACTCTCATAAAATGATGATTATATGCATGGAGTATGTAAATTAATTAGATAGTGTTCACATGGTGCCTTAAAGGATTTATAGAACAGAACCTCAGAGGGCAGGACAATTGTCTGAAGCCTTGAAACAAGATTTAAACAAGTTCTGAATAAAAGAGATACTCACATGCAAGGTACCTAATGTGTTTGTGTGGCACTGTACTAGGTCCTATGGGAGCTTCAGATCTTGAACTGTGACACAGTTCCTAAAGTACAGTCGGTAAATGCTGGACTTAGTCTGGAGTCTGCTCCTTATCTCTTATGTAATTGTGAATAAGTTATTTACAGTCTGATCCTATTTCCTCAACTTTAAAATAAGAATAGTGTACTTACAAAGTTACAGTGTATTTCAGGTGATTTAATATATGTGAAAGAGCATGAGAAGTTGAAAAGTGAACTACAGTATATTATTATTTATTCTATAAAGAGGAATAGAATAGCAAGAGCTTAAGATAAAGGCAGTCAATGCTAGATGTCATGTGGAATAGACAATAAATGTTTTAGGAGTTCAGACATCAAAATCAATTCCATTTGAAGAGATCAAAGAAGTCTTAAGCTAGTCTGTGTTTCTATCTTAAGGGAAAAAAGGTAATTGCTCTATTTTATCTTATAAGATGAATAGAAGTCCTTATATGAGAATCTCTCTTCTAAAATTCCCAAGGTTATCCATGGGTTGTTTCACAGCCCTAAAATGTGAGTGAAGAATTTCTGGTCTGTTTATGCACCTTAGGGGTCCAACAGCATAGAAAAGCGTCTTTATTTTTCCTTCTTGAGACATCTAATAAGCAAATCCATAACACTTATGACACTAATTTTCATAAAACTTCTTCATTTAAAATACTTTTGAAGCCAGTCATCTTCCAGCTAGCTTTCTCTGCAATTTTGTATCCTCCTTTAAATTCAAGGATGACGGAAATACAGGGCAACTAAAATTTGATGATACCTCCATAAGTCACATGTATCACTTCATAGTCATAGCTTATAAATATATTAATATTTAGGTTCAACTCTTTGAAATTTATTAAAATTTTTAATTATATTTTTGAAAACAATCTTCAGAATAATGAGCTAAGGCTAAGATTAGTTAGGATCTTTGAAATAAAATCATATTCCTTTTAAATCAGTTTTAAAAATTATGGATAATGTAATAATTAGTTAATGTAATTTAAAAATCAGTAACTATCAGACAATGATTAGATTTATGTCTGCTTTGCTCTTTTAACATCTAGCTTTCCTAGGCCAGCATGGTAATGGTAAACAGCTATTAGTAATTTAATGCTATTATAGTTTTTATATATACATATATATGTGTATATATATACACACATATATATATTTGTTTTGTTTTTTTAGAGAACCCACAGTTCAGTTTTTTTCAGAGCAAAGAAAAGAGAAACTTTTGATCACACTAGAAGAAACTCAGCCAGAAGTTTGGAATCTGTACTGAAACAACAGGTTCAATGAGGACAATATCCTGCAAATACAGTTGATTCGCTGTTGCATCTGTCTACTGTTTGTCTAATATTAACAACTATAAACAGAGTAGTGCAAATAGTATTTGGAAAAAGCCTTTCACTGTTACAGTGTCAGGCACAACATTCCACTTCTTTTCTTACCATTGGTTTTCTTTGCCTACCTGGGCTTCCTCTTCTTCAGTAAAGTCACTTTTGATATTGAAGGTCTTGAGAATCTCCTCATGAGTTTTCCCCCTTGATCATATTGGCAACAGTCTTGCATGTAATATCAAGCAAACCTTTGATGTTTAAATAGTTTGCAGCCAGAGTAAGTTCAAAGAGTGTTCCTTGGGAAACTTTCAGGAATCCTTCTTCCCAGACAGGGATATCATCTCTTTGTTTTTCTTTGTTCTCATCATCCTCAGGAGAAGGGTCATCCTCGTGGTGGGTGCACCACTGAATGACCTTTTTTAATGCTGCTGAATTAAGATTTGGAGAGGAACTGGTCATTATCTCCTTCATGATCCATTCCAAATCTTCCAAAATGGTCTTGATAGATACACAATTTAGTTATAAAATAGACACAAAATTTAGTCATACAGTTCGGGGGCATTTGCTATTTTTAAAATGTTTTGAATCATGGCAGGCATGTCATTTTGCATGTTGTTTTGTCACTTTAAATATTATACTTATTTCCCCATGCCTGTATGTCTACATCATTTTTTAAGCAGCTTGATTGAAATCTATTGTATGGATTTCTTTTAAGAGTCTGAATTTTTTTTAAGTACAGCAATAAAATTTGTATGTAAAACTTTATTCATTACATTATTTTAAAATTTATATTTTTGCAAGCTTTATCACTTAGCTGCTTCCTTTCCACAATATATGTTAAAATGATTTTAGTCATTTACTTATAGATGACTTTCCTGGTTATTTTACTATAATTTTTTTCTCTTTTTTGATAATATTTAAGTTGGTTCATTTTTTCCTATACCTGGAACATGATTCAGAGTTTTTGATGAAGCGACTGAGGCCCAGAAGTTACAAACCATATTCAAATATAACTAGGATATTATATTTTAAATCTATTTATATAATTTTTATATATAATTTGTATAATATTACAGTTCAAATAATAGTACTTTTACCTAGAAGAATTACTAAAAACCAGTATTTTTTATTTTAATATAATATTATGAATAGGGAGATTGTGTGAAGTTAAGATGAAAAGGGACAAATTATTGATTTTTCTATAGGGCCATGCCAACTTTCTGAGATTTTGGTGGATAGTATATGTTAAATTCCTAGAAAATACTGGCACAACATATATCATTTTATTGAAACTTGACAGGTAATAATAAGGTCAACAGAATCTCAGACTGGTCTAATTTGAGGACATTTTTCCCCCTTATATGTCAAAGAAACTGCATTTTATAGCATCTGTCATATCAACAGTTTCTCAAATGCCTCTGAAATGATGTAATAGTCAGTAGAGGTATATGGTATTAATCACTGAAAACAGCAGCCTAAAGACAAACTTAACAGTGAGCACATTAAATCAGCCAGTCATAAGACTAATAAAGTAGAAATTAAAAAGGCACAGATTATACTGAAAATCAATTTAAAGATGATGCTTCAGGTTTTACTCTGTATATGTACGTGCTGATAGTGCTGTGTCATCTTGACTCATTATTAATAGTGATTTTTCACTGTGGGTAGTGAGAGGCTTCTCTGCAAGTATTACCACACATTTTTCACTAACATCTTGTTAAGCTACCTGCCAGCTTCATCTTGGCATAGCAAGAAGTAGAAAGATTGAGCATGCTTTGTGTTACACAATGTTAATTTTTCCTTGGGAAAGACTCTTGAAATTCAAAGGTAAATAATTTTAAAAAAATAGATCAACATTAACTCTGAGGAAAAACGGGAAAAAAATTAGTCATGTATCACCTACAATTTAAGGCAATACAATCACAAAGAGGGAAATCTCTCCCTTTTCTAATAAGAAACGTAGAGAAGGGAACCCTGACATTGTAGATTGAATAAGGAAAATCTGTAGGACTGGAGTATCCAAAATGTTTTTTAAAGAAAGAAATTGAATGCTTTTTAAAAGTAATATATCAAATGAGTTAGGTAATTAAATAGATGACTTTTTATCACTGCTTTAGAAACATATTTTTTAAAAAACTTACCACTTGTTCTACTGACTCATAAATGTATTCAAAATTAAGGTCTTCAAAGATAAATCAGTTGAATTGTTTGTTTTAAGTTTCCTATTGTTATTGTAACAAATCACCACAAACTTATTGTCTCAAAAACAACACATATTTGTTATTATACAGTTCTGGATGTCAGAAATCCAAAATAAGTCTTATAGGGCTGGAGGCTCCAGGAAGGATCCATTCTTTCCCTCTTCCAACTTCTTCATTCCTTGGTTCACAGCCTTCTCTTGGGTAGATGTCTCCTCCTACCTCCCTTTTATGAGTATACTTGTGATTATATTGGGCCTACCTGGATAATCCAGGATAATCTCATCTCAAAACCCTTAACTTAATCAAAACTGCAAAGTCCCTTTACCAGAGAAGAACATTCACAGGTTCTGGGGATTACAATGTGGAAATATTTGGAGGCCATAATTCATCCTATCACAGGCGTCATATGGTTGAACATATCACAGTGTTATTCTCAGATCTAGAAAGGAGACAGAAACTAGAAAGAAAGCACCAATTCTGCTGTATGTAAGTATCACATGTATATCTCAAACTCATAATCAGGTTTTAACCACATAGGGAAAGTAGATAACAGTATATATTACCATTAAACTCTGATTACAGGAAAAAACACATCATGAGCAGATATCATTAGAATATATTATGCTATCTAAAGCACAGTATATCTAATAAACATTTCCAAAACAAGATATAGATCAGAAATATTTGGAAGCATGTTATCAGGTTTCAAAAAATGTCAGTTCACATGATAAATATCACATTTACAAAATTTCACAAGTAAAATTACTGTATTGAGTATAGTGTGTTTTTCTTCTGTGCATACACAGAAGAAACACTATTACATGTTCTTGCTCTGCAGTTATACCCATTGGTTCATTAGCAAAGAAAAGGGGAAAATCATATAGTCTTAAAAGTCTGCTCTGAGTTGTACTTTCTGGTCTATATTATATATTTATTATATAATTGTTCTTAATTCACATTTCATCATGTTGATTATAATTTCTTTAAATCACACATACACATCTTTCTAGAAAGGAGCACAGGGAAGAAAAGAAAGGAGAGGATAAAGCAAAGAGACACTGAAAAGCACTAAGAAATGACATGAAGAAAGAACAAAGGAAGGAAGAGGGATAGGAAGAAGAGAAAGAAGAAAAAAGAAGAAAGGTTGATAGATAAGCAAAGTGGAAGAGTTAATTCTATTTATACTAAAGGTCAGCACTAAGACGAGGTGGAAGTTATTGGAAGAAAACAGTGACTCCATATGAGAACTTTTTATCAGTTAAAGATTTTCAAAAGAGAATGGGCAAGCAACCTCCCTAAGCAGGAGAAGGAAGATACAGGGCCTTCAGCCATGTGAGGAGGATACAGCAGGTGCTGGAGAGACAGACATTCAAGATGGTGGAAGAGTAAGACATAGATATCACCTTCCTCCCCACAAATACGTCAGAAATACATCTACATGTGGAACAACTCCTACAGAACACCTACTGAACACTGGCAGAAGACCTCAGACTTCCCAAAAGATTTTCTTTTTTTCCCTTTTCTCTTTTTGTGAGTGTGTATATGTATGCTTCTTTGTGTGATTTTGTCTGTATAGCTTTGTTTTTGCCATTTGTCCCAGGGTTCTGTCTGTCCATTTTTTTGTTGTTGTTGTTTTTTTTTTAGTATAGTTTTTAGCACTTGTTATCATTGGTGGATTTGTTTTTTGCTTTGGCTGCTCTTTTCTTTTTTTTTTTTTTTTTCCTTTTCTTATTACTTTTTAATTTTTAATAATTTTTTTATTTTTTATTTTAATAACTTTTATTTTAGTTTATTTTATTTATTTCTTTTTTTCTCCTTTTCTTTTGAGCCATGTGGCAGACTGGATCTTCATGCTCCAGCTGGGTGTCAGGCCTGTGACTCTAAGGTGGTAGAGCCAAGTTCAGGACATTGGTCCACCAGAGACCTCCCGGCTCCATGTAATATCAAACGGCAAAAGCTCTCCCAGAGATCTCGATCTCAATGCTAAGACCCAGCTCCGCTCAAATGACCAGCAAGCTACACTGCTGGACACCCTATGCCAAACAACTAGCAAGACAGGAACACAACCCCACCCATTAGCAGAGAGGCTGCCTAAAATCATAATAAGGTCACAGATACCCCAAAAAAACACCACCGGACATGTCCTGCCCAACAGGAAGACAAGATCCAGCCTCATCCACCAGAACACAGGCATCAGTCCCCTCCACCAGGAAGCCTATACAACCCACTGAACCAACCTTAGCCACTGGGGGCAGACACCAAAAACAGCGGAAACTGTGAACCTGTGAAAAGGAGATGCCAAACACAGTAAGTGAAGCAAAATGAGAAGACAGAGAAACACAGAGCAGATGAAGGAGCAAGGTAAAAACCCACCAGACCAAACAAATGAAGAGGAAATAGGCAGTCTACCTGAAAAAGAATTCAGAATAATGATACTAAAGATGATCCAAAATCTTGGAAATAGAATGGAGAAAAATAGAAGAAAGATTTAACAAGGACCTAGAAAAACTAAAGAGCAAACAATGATGAACAATACAATAAATAAAATTAAAAATTCTCTAGAAGGAATCAATAGCAGAATAACTGAGGCAGAAGAAAGTACAAGTGACCTGGAAGATAAAATAGTGGAAATAACTACTACAGAGCAGAATAAAGAAAAAAGAATGAAAAGACTTGAGGACAGTCTCAGAGACCTCTGGGGCAACATTAAATACACCAACATTCAAATTATAGGGGTCCCAGAAGAAGAAGAGAAAAACAAAGGGACTGAGAAAATATTTGAAGAGATTATAGTTGAAAACTTCCCTAATATGGGAAAGGAAATAGTCATTCAAGTCCAGGAAGCACAGAGAAGTCCCATACAGGATAAATCCAAGGAGAAACACACCAAGACACATATTAATCAAACTATCAAAAATTAAATACAAAGAAAATATATTAAAAGCAGCAAGGGAAAAACAAAAACTAACACACAAAGGAATCCCCATAAGGTTATCAGCTGATTTTTAACTGGACACTCTGCAGGCCAGAAGGGAGTGGCAGGATATACTTAAAGTGATGAAAGGGAAAAACCTACAACCAAGATTACTCTACCCAGCAAGGATCTCATTAAGGTTTGATGGAGAAATTAAAACCTTTAAAGACAAGAAAAGGTAAGAGAATTCAGCACCACCAAACCAGCTTTACAACAAATGCTAAAGAAACTTCTCTAGGCAGTAAACACAAGAGGAGGAAAAGACCTACAGTAACAAACCCAAAATAATTAAGAAAATGGTAATACGAACATACATATCGATAACTACCTTAAATGTAAATGAATTAAATGCTCCAACCAAAAGACATAGACTGGCTGAATGGATACAAAAAACAAGACCCATATTATATGCTGTCTACAAGAGACCCACTTCAGACGTAGGGACACATACAGACTGAAAGTGAGGGGATGGAAAAAGATATTCCAGGCAAATGGAAATCAAAAGAAAGCTGGAGTAGCAATTCTCATATAAGACAAAATAGACTTTAAAATAAAGACTATTACAAGAGATAAAGAAGGACACTACATAATGATCAAGGGATCAATCCAAGAAGAAGATATAACAATTGTAAATATTTATGGACCCAACATAGGAGCACCTCAATACATAAGGCAAATACTAACAGCCATAAAAGAGGAAATCGACACTAACACAATCATAGTAGGGGATTTTAACACCCCACTTTCAGCAATGGACAGATCATTCAAAATGAAAATAAATAAGGGAACACAAGCTTTAAATGATACATTAAACAAGATGGACTTAATTAATATTTATAGGACATTCCATCCAAAAACAACAGAATACACTTTCTTCTCAAGTGCTCATGGAACGTTCTCCAGGATAGATCATATCTTGGGTCACAAATCAAGCCTTGGTAAATTTAAGAAAATTGAAATCGTATCAAGTATCTTTTCCAACCACTATGAGACTAGATATCAATTACAGGAAAAGAACTGTAAAAAATACAACCACATGGAGGCTAAACAATACACTACTAAATAACCAAGAGATCACTGAAGAAATTAAAGAGGAAATAAAAAAATACCTAGACACAAATGACAATGGAAACATGATGACCCAAAGCCTATGGGATGCAGCTAAAGCAGTTCTAAGAAGGAAGTTTATACCAATAGAATCCTACATCAAGAAAGAAGAAACAACTCAAATAAACAACCTAACCTTACACCTAAAGCAATTAGAGAAAGAAGAACAAAAAAACCCCAAAGTTAGCAGAAGGAAAGATATCATAAGTATCAGATCAGAAATAAATGAAAAGGAAATGAAGGAAACAATAGCAAAGATCAATAAAACTAAAAGCTGGTTCTCTGAGAAGATAAGAAAATTGATAAACCATTAGCCAGACTCATTAAGAAAAAAAAGGGAGAAGACTCAGATCAATAGAATTAGAAATGAAAAAGGAGAAGTGACAACTGACACTGCAGAAATATGAAGGACCATGAGAGATTACTGCAAGCAAATATATGCCAATAAAATGGACAACCTGGAAGAAATGGGCAAGTTGTTAGAAAAGCACAACCTTCCAAGGCTGATCCAGGAAGAAATAGAAAATATAAACAGAACAATCACAAGCACTGAAATTGAGACTGTGATTAAAAATCTTCCAGCAAACAAAAGCCCAGGACCAGATGGCTTCACAGGTGAATTCTATCAAACATTTAGAGAAGAGCTAACTCCTATCCTTCTCAAACTCTTCCAAAATACAGCAGAGGGAGGAACACTCCCAACCTCATTCTATGAGGCCACCATCACTCTGATACCAACACCAGGCAAAGATGTCACAGAGAAAGAAAACGACAGGCCAATATCACTGATGAACATAGATGCAAAAATCCTCAGCAAAATACTAGCAAATAGAATCCAACAGCACATTAAAAGGATCATACACCATGATCAAGTGGGGTTTATCCCAGGAATGCAAGGATTCTTCAGTGTACACAAATCAATCAATGTGATACACCATATTAACAAATTGAAGGAGAAAAACCATATGATCCTAACAATAGATGCAGAAAAAGCTTTCAACAAAATTCAACACCCATTTATGATAAAAGCCCTGCAGAAAGTAGGCATAGAGGGAACTTACCTCAACATAATGAAGGCCATATATGACAAACCCACAGCCAACATCGTTCTCAATGGTGAAAAACTGAAACCATTTCCACTAAGATCAGGAACAAGACAAGGCTGTCCACCCTCACCACTATTATTCAACATAGTTTGGGAAGTTTTAGCCCCAACAATCACAGAAGAAAGAGTAATAAAAGGAATCCATATCAGAAAAGAAGAAGTAAAGCTGTCGCTGTTTGCAGATGACATGATACTATACATAGAGAATCCTAAAGATGCTACTGGAAAACTACTAGAGCTAATCAATGAATTTGGTAAAGTAGCAGGATACAAAATTAATGCACAGAAATCTCTTGCATTCCTATACACTAATAATGAAAAATCTGAAAGAGAAATTAAGGAAACACTTCCATTTACTACTGCAGCAAAAAGAATAAAATAACTAGGAATAAACCTACCTAAGGAGGCAAAAGACCTGTATGCAGAAAACTATAAGACGCTGATGAAAGAAATTAAAGATGATACAAACAGATGGAGAGATATACCATGTTCTTGGATTGGAAGAATCAACACTGTGAAAATGACTATACTACCCAAAGCAATCTACAGATTCAATGCAATCCCTATCAAACTACCAATGGCATTTTTCACAGAACTAGAACAAAAAATTTCACAATTAGTATGAAAACACAAAAGACCCCAAATAGCCAAAGCAATCTTGAGAAAGAAAAATGGAGTTGGAGGAATCAGGCTCCCTGATTTCAGACTATACTACAGAGCTACAGTAATCAAGACAGTATGGTACTGGCACAAAAAGAGAAATATAGACCAATGGAACAGGATAGAAAGTCCAGAGATAAACCCACACACATATGGTCACCTTATTTTTGATAAAGGAGGCAAGAATATACAATGGAGAAAAGACAGCCTCTTCAATAAGTGGTGCTGGGAAAACTGGACAGCTACATGTCAAAGAATGAATTTAGAACACTCCCTAACACCATACACAAAAATAAACTCCAAATGGATTAAAGACCTAAATGTAAGGCCAGACACTACAAAACTCTTAGAGGAAAACATAGGCAGAACACTCCATGACATAAATCACAGCAAGATGCTTTTTGACCCACCTCCTAGAGAAATGGAAATAAAAACAAAAATAAACAAATGGGACCTACTTAGAAGCTTTTGCACAGCAAAGGATACCATAAACAAGACGAAAAGACAACCCTCAGAATGGGAGAAAATATTTGCAAATGAAGTAACTGAGAAAGGATTAATCCCCAAAGTTTACAAGCAGCTCATGCAGCTCAATATCAAAGAAACAAACAACCCAATCAAAAATGGGCAGAAGACCTAAATAGACATTTCTCCAAAGAAGATATACAGATTGCCAACAAACACATGAAAGGATGCTCAACATCACTAATCATTAGAGTAATGCAAATCAAAACTACAATGAGGTATCACCTCACACCAGTCAGAATGGCCTTTATCAAAAATCTACAAACAATAAATGCTGGAAGGGGTGTGGAGAAAAGGGAACCCACCTGCACTGTTGGTGGGAATGTAAATTGATACAGCCACTATGGAGAACAGTATGGAGGTTCCTTAAAAAACTAAAAATAGAACTACCATACGACCCAGCAATCCCACTACTGGGCATATACCCTGAGCAAACCATAATTCAAAAAGAGTCATGTACCACAATGTTCACTGCAGCTCTATTTACAATAGCCAGGACATGGAAGCGACCTCAGTGTCCATCAACAGATGAATGGATAAAGAAGATGTGGCACATATATACAATGGAATATTAGCCATAAAAAGAAATGAAATTGAGTTATTTGTAGATTGGTGGATGGACCTAGAGTCTGTCATACAGAGTGAAGTAAGTCAGAAAGAGAAATACCATATACTAACACATATATATGGAATCTAAAAAAAAAAAAAAAAAAAAGTGGTTCTGAAGAACCTAGGGGCAGGATAGGAATAAAGACGCAGATGTAGAGAATGGACTTGAGGACACGGGGAGGGGGAAGGGCAAGCTGGGACGAAGTGAGAGAGTGGCATGGACATATATACACTACCAAATGTAAAATAGATAGCTGTTGGGAAGCAGCCGCATAGCACTGGGAGATCAGCTTTGTGCTCTGTGACCATCTAGAGGGGTGGGATAGGGAGGGTGGAAGGGAGATGCAAGAGGGAGGAGATATGGGAATATATGTATATGTATAGCTGGTTCACTTTGTTATAAAGCGGAAACTAACGCACCATTGTAAAGGAATTATACTCCAATAAAGATGTTAAAAAAAAAAATAGAATGGATAGCTTTGTGAAGAAGTATACTCTTTAGTGCAACTGCTGAATTAAGAAGTGGATACCCAGCTATCAGCGGTACATTGAAGGGTTTTCTGCATTGCTGAAAAGAAATGTATTAAATGGCTTGTAAGATCTGTCCTAATATTACGATTCTGTTACTTAACACTCACTATTAAGATTTTCATTGTCACGAACACATGTGCATAAGAGTGTGCGCTCGCTCGCTCTCACTCTCTCTCCCCTTCCCCCAGTTTCTCTCTTTCTCATCTGAACACACACACACTCATGCACACAGGCTATCCCGATTTATAAACCTTCATATGCCTACTATGCTTAGTAGATGACTGAGAATTAGCAATATTTGATAGATCTTTAGGAAGACACATCATCTCATGACCCATGGCATAAGTCTTTATTACGTGCTCAAAATAAGACATATTTGTGATAATCCACAGTGTGATTTTGAACTGTAGTATTAGTGTTTGATATTTTAAATTTTCAAGAAATAACCTTGACATTTTGAGTTAATGTCAAAATTGGCCTTCACGTCTTGTCATTAAACAATTGCTCACTTCTCTGAACCTCAGTGTCTTCATCTTTAAAGTGGAGACAGTCTCCTTCCCATAGATTTATGAGAATGAAATAAGATAACATACATGGTATAAAGTAAACGTTTAATAAAGATTGATTAACTCTTAACTAGGAGCAAAATAATTAACTAACTAGAACAATTCACTGTTTCTTCAGATATCTCCACATAAGCATAAGAAAACAAAGCTTTTCAAAGTGTGAATAAGATCTCTTTTGCTAACTAACTCCACTTCGTGCTTTTATTTTCAATTTTTGTTACATAGTTTTTGGTAAACTATTTGAGATTCAGAAAATGTAGTAATCAAAAAGGTTTGTATTAAAACCATTTTCAAGAATGTGGTAATCTGTTCAACAGTCATTTATTTTGAAGGTCAAAGCTAAGATTTTTGAAAGTTTAAGAAAGGATGTATATCAGAAATACAATTCTGCTGAAGGCTATACTGAACACATAATTCTTACTCAGGAAATATTGCTTGAGTCGTCAGGTCTTTCAGTTGGCCTCTGATCTGACAAACTCCAGAAGATATTACTTCCCTGACTATTTCTCTCCTTCTCTGACTTTTTAGAATCAGAAGTAAAAATCAATTAGTTGCCCTTTTGTGTCCTAAAATCAGTTTTTCTCATGTGGAGGAATAAACGTATTTTCTGCTTTATATCAGTTGGCGCTACAGTGTTGTCACAATATGCCAAATTCAGATGCTATGTAAACTTGAATTATTAAGACAAATTCATTAAATATATTCAAAACAAATGCTTTAGGTTTCATGCATTGAAACCTTATTTTAAAATGAAATTCTGTATAGTGTTGTTCTTCTCTGAAAATATAAAATGCAGCATTTGGGTTTTATTGACCTATTAATTGTTTCCCACATCCTCTGCTTTCAAACTCACTAAGTGTTTAAAATGCATGCTTAGTGTATATTGATACAGCTTTTTTCAAAAGCAATATGGTAATAATAGTATGACACAAAATCCAAATTATATAAAGCAATTTTCTCTATAAAATAATTTAACAAAATCAAAATTTATGCACAAAAATTTGTGCATAAAATGTCAGAACTCTAACAGGACAATATTGGAAACTTCAATATCCAATATTAGAGGAGTGACTTGATAAAGTATCAGCATAATTGAATATTTTAGCCATTGAATTAAAATTATAGAAACTATATTAAAGTATGGAGTAGGGATAAGAATATATGGTTTAAAATAGAATTATCTAGAATTAAGTATATTTAACAACTATGTAAAACGTGGATGTTTACATATGAAAGGAATGTGCAAAAGTGAAGAAATTTTAGTATTTACATAGATCTTAGGCCCTGAAGTCCATGTGTAAGTGAAGAATCTATGTAGTTAGGGAATAGATTCTTTATTTCTCTTTTATAAAAGTATAGAAGAGGATTCATATAATTTAGGTGATGTGTCTGTACAATTAATTAACCATTGGAGAAATAGAAATAGAAAAGATAGTACCTAGATTTTAACCAGTAGTCATTCTAAAATGCTACTGGCCTAACAGAATTTCTTATAAGTTTTGCAAGGATTATATCATTTGACCTTGAGTGCCAAATAATTATGAGGCAAAAAGTAATACACTGGTAATATTGCTTTGTGATATTGTACATTAAACTGAAAAATAAACTATAAGATTGTATACATGAAAAGGACATTTTCAAAAGTTGTAAGAAACTGATATACTTTAATCAACTTCTAATTTGTTTTATTCACTTTAAAGTTATAATTTTTCCATAAAGCACCATTTAATACATTATTATACTATAATTCAAGAACATTAATGCATTTTTCAACAGAGATAAATTTACTAATGGTAATTTATTAGCAGTGAATATGACTCAATTTAAATAGTGAATTATCGGAACACTTTCTTATTTACCATATTACCCATTTCTATTTTAGCTTATGGCACAAACTTCTTTTTCTTATAAATTTCTATAATTATCGCTCATTTTAAGAATATATCTTAATCCAGCAATAATGCTGTCACTGAACAGCTGGAAAGAGTTTTAAATATACTTTCTAAAGTACTTAATTCCTTAGGAGAACCAAACTTGTCATTCTCACAAATTTAAGAAAGTACTGAATAGTTTATCCTTAAGATACAAAGGCAACATTGGGAAGTAAATTACCACATTTAATACTTGAGTCTTTCTTATAAATTTAAAGAATTTTCATCTTGATCATAGAGAATCAATTTTTTCAAATCCTGTTTTCAATTGCAATTGGTACATTTGAATGGATTTTTGAAAATGAACTGGAAAGATATCATGAGTTCATAATGATACTTCTAATTCGAGTTTACTAGTATAGGATATTTACTTACCTTCATTGGTCTGGCATCTGTATCTCCTTTTTCCCATAGGAAAAAAATCCTAGTTCCCAATAACACCAACAAAATTACTCATTTGATTTAGCCCTCAATACACACACACACACACACACACACACACACATATTCAGAGTTACAATACCAGTAGTAACACTAACAATATCATTACTAAAAACAGTTTAATAATTTTTGCAGTTTTTTTTTTAGTACTTAAAATATGTTCTATTGATATGTATGTTAAGTTACTGTGGGGTTTTTTAAAAATTATTTATTTATTTATTTTTGACTGTATGGGGCTCGTTTCTGTGAGGGCTTTCTCTAGTTGCGGAGAGCGGGGGCCCCTCTTCATAGCGGTGCGCGGGCCTCTCACTATTGCGGCCTCTTTTGTTGCGGAGCACAGGCTCCAGACGCGCAGGCTCAGTAGTTGTGGCTCATGGGCCTAGTTGCTCCGCAGCATGTGGGATCTTCCCAGATCAGGGCTCGAACCTGTGTTCCCTGCATTAGCAGGCAGATTCTCAACCACTGTGCCACCAGGGAAGCCCGAAGTTACTGTGTTTTAATGTCATTTTAAGTAGTTCCTCTTGAAAGCTGTGCTTTCAACTCAATACACAGGTTTCTTTCTACTGATTTTTTGAGATTGCTCTTTTAAACGTTAATTTGTTTTTTAATTATTTAAAATATTTACAGGGTTCCAAAGTAAATCTTCAGGGGAAGATATATTCAGAGATGCTTTGCTTCTCACCCTGTAGTGTCCATCCTATTGCCTCCCACCCTCTAAGGGTAACCATTATTATTCGTTTTTATTCTAGGCTTATCCTTACATTGTTTTTATACATTTTTCTCCATCTCACTTTCTTCACTTAAAAATATATCCTGAAATAACTCCATTCTAGTATTTATATATGGTCACAATTCCTTTTTACAATTTCATAGTTCTCTGGTGGATGTAGCGTAGTTTTTTCAATCAGTCCCTTATTGATGGGCATTTAAATTGTTTCCAATCTTTACAAATAAATCTCAGTGAGTAGTCTTATAAATATGTCACTTTGTATTTCTGCAGTGTTTCTTTCAGATAGAGTCCCAAAAGCCAAAGCATAAATGAATATATAATTTGCCTTAAATTGTTAAATTTCCCTTTATAAGGATTGTGCCATTTTGCCTTTACACCACACCAACAATGTATTAAAGTGCTTTTTCCCATAGCCTAGCCAACAGAGCCTGGTGTCAAATTTTTGGATTTTTTGCCAATCTAATAGATGAGAAATGGTATCTCAGTATATTTAATTTGTATTTTTTAAGAGCAAGTTTTAATTTCTATGTAAAAAACTCCTTTTATGAGTAATTAGAATATTTAAAAATGAGAAGTATTTTGTTAGATAAAAGAACCTGCAGTATATACATTCTAGGTAAATTTTGAAGTTTAACACAAGATTACTTTCGGTTAGGATTGGATTTTTAAAACAATGTTACATAGAAAAAGAAGATAGACATGATTGTGAAAATGAACTTCAGAAATTAAATATTTCGGTTTTATTCAAATGTCATAGAAACCATGCAAAAGAAATAATCCTCACATTGATAAGCAAAAATTTACTGTAGTTAAGAAGTTTGTGATATAAACTTCTATAAAGTACTAAGACTTTATAAAGTACCAAGTCTTGAAGGAAAGTCTATAAATGATCTTGTAATTGCAGAGGATTTTCTATAGCAGACTTAGATTTGATTAAATATAGAAGTCAAGTCTATTGTACTTCAAGTTGTAGCCCAAAACCAAAGCCAGTTTAAGAAAAATTGTTGTCCTCTAACAAAACCAGAGATGATGAGTTCTGGTCCTTATTCATGGACTATCTGAGTCTTTCCTATGTTCCTTAATAATGTTTCTAAATATATTTTAATATTTTATTTGGATTGAATAAAGGAGATCCTATCATATTACTCTGACATCAATAACTAATGTCCTCTTCAACAAGAATTGTGTTTTCCTTAGAAGACAAAATATTAAAGAAAGGATTATGGAGAATGATTCCTGCCAATTAATTCTCAGTTATTTTCTTTCCTTTCAGCACCTTCCCTGATAGGTATGGTAAGGAAGGACTGGGCATCCCAAAATAGCATTGCCATATCATGGCAAGCACCTGCTTTTTCCAATGGACCCATACTGGACTACGAGATCAAGTACTATGAGAAAGTAGGTCTTATTTGGAGCTTCCTAAAAATCTACATATACATATATATGCATATATGTATATACTAAACATGTTGTTATACAATATTATTTTACTTTAAAACCTATTCTTTTTCAGCCTAACTTCATACCTACTATGTCTTTGAATACTCTCTGATATACTATTGTGCTTATAATTTCTTAATTAATTTGTCTTGTTTTATGTCAGATTAAAGTAGAAGACACAAGACGTTCATCTCTACCTTCACTTACTCTAGTATATTTCATACGCAGAAAATCACTCTTATTCTATTGTCATTTTTACTTCGTATGTTTGAAGATGAAAATAACTTGCAATATTTCCAATTAAAGAAAAATTATACTGATTCCATAAAAAGAGAACCACATTCATCCAGTCAAAACTTTATAAATTAATAATATTCTGAAAGATGGTCATTGACATAATATCCACGTTTGAATGATAGAATAAATAATGTTATGAAGGAGTTTATTTTGTAAGAAAATGGCAGTGATCCAGTGCTATTGGATTAAACATGGAGTTGGAAGCCAAGGATTCCTAATTCATGTACTGACTCTGACTCTCATTATGCTTGTGGTCAGGGAAAAGTCTATTAATCTCCCTATGTCTCAGACTTCACATTTATAAAATGGAAATAAAGATATCAACTCTTCTAGTGGATGGTAAAGATTAATTATGAACAGACCTGAAGGTGAAGAGTATATGAAGTCAGTATGAAATATCATTTAAGAGAGCATTAGGGAAATATTTGGCATATTGTATAGTACAATATAGAATCAGAGCACAATAGCATGGGAATTATGTACAAACTAAATAAAAATTATGATATCCTCATACATAAATACGTAATGTGTAGGCAGTCAAGACGTTAGAATATCAAACCTCTCAGAGAAAGCATAAAATGACTGACAGCATTAAAAATTTTCCCAACTATGACTTCAGATTCTTACTGTACCTTTTATATATCTATATCTATAACGCGGTTTCTCCTCCCAAGAATTATTTTTATAAAGCTTATAACTAGGGCAACCTACAATAGAACTCTTAGTTAAAAGTGCTAATTTCTTTATTAGGAATCTAAATATAGTTCAGTAAGAAAAGCAAAATACAAAGCAGTACATGTACAAATGATCCTATTTTGGGAACACAAACATTCCCCCATCTCTGTATATTTTTGTGTGGTTATATTAACGTACAGAATATGGAATGGAAATATGCTGTTTTAGGTGTTCCCTTTTGGGTTAGAATGGGATGAGGGATGGAAGTACATAGATGGAGGTAAGAGAGAGAGCGAGGTAGCAAACATAGATAAATATGGATGGATGGATGAATGGATAGATCCTCAATAGCTTTGGTAGCTGTCCTAGATCAAGTTGCCCAAAGGCAGACCCTGAGATGGGAATCTGTGTTTAAGTGATTAATGAAGAGCGCTCCCAGGAGAACTGGTAAGACAATGGGGAGGCAGGACTATGAAGGAAGATGCAGATCAAACTCACGAGTGAGCAGGGGAGCTCTGGAGTCTAAATTACGTCTCAGAGTTCATCGTATGGAGACAAAGAAGCTGAGCTTCCATACTCAGGCTCCAGGCAGTCAGTGACCACAGGCCAGAACGGACATATACATGTGGTTTTCAGGAAAAAGTCATAGGCTCATCTGGTTCTCCACTGTGGCTCCAATTGCCCAAGTTTAGGTGTCTAAAGTAGATGGCAGGTACAAGCCTTTAAATGCAAAACACATAGAAGCTAGGGGATGGGAGCAGGAACAGGTAAAGGTGATCCAGGTAGATCTCATGGCACACCAACTAATAACTAAGGCACCTCAATGCTCAGAGAGCTATGAGAGAATTTTACTCCTCGGCTCATTATGATATCCATAGTCTCCTCAGTCTTTAATATTGGTGCCTCAGTCCTTAATTTATGGCATTTAAACTTTACATTTCCTTTCAATCAAAGATACAGTGTATTGCTAAACTTAATTAAATGATCAATATTCCTCCATTCTCTGAGGAATTCATGCTGTTTTATTAAGTTATTGTGTTAGGAGCATTATTCTGTAAATCAGGAGAGAAGTTAAGCTGCTTAGAATGTGAAGTGTCTACAAATATCTGAGGTCAAACACATACTGTTGTTACCAGTGACCTTTGCTTAGAAAAAGGCGCTGGCGTAAATGTTCAAAAATTTGAGTTTGGCTCAGACTTTAACTTTCTTAGGTGTGTTTTCTCATCTGTAAAATAAGGGTCCAGAAAGATAATCTCTTCCATTTTTATCTGTTTCCAAATGCTACTATGTTTGTGTTTGTACAGTTATATAGATATGTTATACTGTCTTTCAAAGAACTTATATATACTAAAATTAAATACATACACACATTTTAAAAAATACATCACCACAGGGAATAATCTTCACATCATAATTATATGTAAAATTTAAAACCCTGCTATGATTGCCTTTTGTTTCTGTGTGTGTGTGTGTGTGTGTGTGTGTGTGTGTGATGAGAGGGCTATGGAGAAGAAAATAAATTGCTTGTGGGTTATAATTAATTAGATATTCTCTATTCAGTTAATTATACTCCCCCAATTCTTGGTTACTTTTCTCTTTTCATACTCAAAAAGTGTTTTATTTTTTTAAACTCACATGAATATAGTTTGAATATGAAAAGTCACTTAAAATAATGAAGAAAGTCACGCATGGTACCAAAAAAGTTTATATTTTGTATTTACTTACTAACAATGCTTTTCTTCAAAGTAGAGCCTCCTCATAATGAGGGAACTGTTAAAAACCATGAAGACAATTTAGGTGATACACACTTTATATAACACTTCATGAAGTGGATGGTCTCCTTTCAAGGAAGTGCCAAATGGGCGGGAAGGCAGGGAGCTTTTATAGCACAAGGAATAAAGAACAAGGGAGAGAAAAAGAGAAAATATCTGATTGGCTGGAGCCACACAGTCAACCTTGTTTAGGGTGAGAATGAACAAGGAAAGACGTATAGAGCCCAGAGCTGGCTTGGCGTTTGGGGACTGGGTAACTGGATATACTGCGTGTTTTTTTTTTAATTGACGTATAGTTGACTTACAGTGTTGTGTTAATTCTGCTGTACAGCAAAGTGAGTTATACATATATATACAATCTTTTTTGTGTTGTTTTCTGTAATGGTTTATCCCAGGACACTTAATATAGTTCCCTGTGCTTTACAGTAGGACCTTGTTGTCCATCCATTCTATATGTAGTAGTTTGCATCTACTAACCCCAAACTCCCAGTCTGTCCCTCCCCCACCAGCCCCACTTGGCAACCACAAATCTGTTCTCTATGTCTGTGAGTCTGTTTCTGCTTCATAGAGAGCAGAAATATGACATTTGTGTCATAGTTTAGATTCCATATGTAAGTGACATCATATGGTATTTGTCTTTCTCTTTCTGACTTACTTCACTTAGTATGGTAATCTCTAGTTGCATCCATGTTGCTACAAATGGCATTATTTCGTTCTTTTTATGGCTAAGTAATATTCCACTGTATATATGTACCACATCTTCTTTATCCATTCATCTGTCAATGGACATTTAGGTTGTTTCCATGTTTTGGCTATTGTGAATAGTGCTGCTATGAACATAGGGGTGCATGTATCTTTTTGAATTATAGTTTTCTCTGGATATATACCCAGGAATGGGATTGCTGGATCACATGGTAATTCTATTTTTAGTTTTCTGAGGCGCCTCCATACTGATTTCCATAGTGGCTGCACCAACTTCCATTCCCACCAACAGTGTAGGAGGGTTCCGTTTTTTCACAACCTCTCCAGCATTTGTTATTTGTAGACTTTTTAATGATGGCCATTCTGACTGGTGTGAGGTGGTGCCTCATTGTAGTTTTGATTTGCATTTCTCTAATAATTAGCAATGATGAGCACCTTTTCATGTGCTTATTGGCTATCTGTGGATATACTGAGTTTTTGATCCAGCAGAGCTTTTACAGAGACACAAAATTATCAAAGTTTTGGTTTGCTGACTTGGCACTCCGGACGGGAGCGGTTCCATCTTGGGCTTAGAAAGTTATTTCAATAAGTCAGTAAGACATCATCTGTCCCCAACCCCTCAGTCTCCACCTTCGACATGTTGCAGACACTCTTGCAGTCACTAAATATCAAAACTCTCATTGAACATCAAATACACCATTCCCTTAGCTCTGCTCCTACCTCCTTTCTTTACCCTTTGTTTTCACATTTTTAATATTTCTTCTCCTTTGTTTCTCTGCCCATAGCACTTTTCTTTCTCTTGCTTCTTTGTTCTTTTGTTATATTTATCAAAGACAGTCTTGATTAGCGTCATTTATGTGTGTATCTGACTCCCTCACTAGTTTGTAAGGCCCTGAATAAAGGAGATCATTTCTTGTTTGTCTTTGTCACCCAACCTCAAGTCAGTGCCTAACACCACTGTTTGCTTTCAGTCAAATTCTAAAGAAATTAATAAAATCCTCTCTTTGTTCAGAACTCATTCAGAGGAAATTGAAACAACTGACCAACCACTGTGAAATTACCCCTAACAATTAAGAAAAAAAGAAAGAAAGCCCCCAGGACTTCCTGTTTCTACCTGTTCATAAGAAGGACACACACTGGTATCCATCAGCTGAGATAATGCTCTGTTAATAAATAGAACGTAAGCACACGAGGGCAGGGATTTCTTTTGTCCACGGTTCATATCCTTAGCACTCAGAAAGGCACATAGCTCATAATTCATAGGCAACGATAGTTGGCCAATTATATGCCAGATACTTTTAAAAGTGTTTTTTATGTATTAAGCAATTCAATTCCAGTAGCAACGCTTTATAATAAGTACTATTACCCTTCCTATTTTACAGATGAAGAAACTAAGGTACAAGAAACCTAAGTAACTTCACCAAAATAACCCAGGCAATAAGTGGTTGTTAACACCTACTTGCATCACAATTGGATGTCTCAGAAAAGTCAGTGCTTTCTGCTGATGCTGATTTTCTAGGTTCCCTTCATTACTCTCTGCTGCCCATTTTGCATCTATAAAATGGCAGCGATAAAATATACCTACCTCATCAGGGTATTGTACAGCTCCACTAATTACCAACTGGTAGCTCATTTTGCAAACATGAATCCTCCATAATAGTTCATTATTCTTACATCCAACATTTAAAGACCTGTGAATGGTAAAGTCTTTTCCTTACAATTCTCTCATTAATTTTTCTTTTTTTACCAGTCAGCAATTTTTAGATTTTGCTTAAGAAATGTCATCATAAGAAAGGAAACATTTCTTATGTACAGATGGTCAATAATTATAAAATTCTGAATTTGTTTAACTTACCATAGTTTCACCTACTCTACCAATTATAGAATTGAGTATCTACGAGGTTTATATAAAATATGTAATTTCATGTCATGAAAACACTGTATTGTTTTTAAAAAAGGTGGAGAGATTTGTGGGAAGCTTTTCATTATGGGAAATATTTTCATCGCTCAGGGATGATTTAAAGTAGTCTCTTTCGATAGGAGGTTGAATCATTGGTATCTTTTATAAAAGTCTCATACTTCTCAATAACAAACTTTGCAGAATAAGTCTCTTTCTTCCTTCTCTCCCCTCTTATTCTACTTTCTCAGGGTAGTTTTTCCCCCAAGATAATAATTCAATAAATACTACTTTTTCCCTAAAATATATAAGCAGTAAATCTGCATCTTTATTTGATTAAAAATATATGAAGCAACTATTGTAGAAATAATCAACTGAAAAAGAAAAAAATCCTTCTCTCCTTCCTTATAAAATTGTCAATATACATTTCTTATTTTCTTCTGTTGTATTTCCTTCACTTAGGTGTTTGCCCAAAAGCGGAAGAAAATTTTCTGTTCGCTTCCACGAATGCTACTCTTACCTCTATCCACTGTTTAGGTACAGAAACATTTCTCATTTATTCTCTGCATCCTCCTTCCACAATGACCATCTAATGTGTGCATTTTGTAACGTAAATGTAAACTTGCATGTAAATTGAAACATGGTTTTCATATAGGAACTAAGAAAAGTGTGGTTGAGGAAAGGGCATATGGATTCCCTGGATTACAGGAGGAACTTGCTGAAATGCAGGTTCTGATTCAGTTGACTGGAGGTGGCTTAAAGGAGGTGGGATGAGGGTTTACATATGAAACAGCTCACAGGGAAGGCTCGCACTGCCTCGCCCAGGACCACACTTGAAGCTGTAAGTCTCTAGAGGCACCACTTCTCCGTTACCTCACTTTAAAGGTGTGGATAGAGGGAGAATAACCACAACCCTCTAAATATACATGTGAACTTAAATACTGAACCATCTTTATAACTGGCTAGAACCTCTGTAGATGTTACATGTCTCGTGTGATATTTGAACCTAAAATATTAATCCGAAGCAAAATGCAGTAAATAAAGGACCAAGTCAGTTTCAGATACAGTTGAGTTGTTTCTAATGGAATCAGCAAATTCCTGAGCTGCTAAATAAAAGTTTTGTGTTCTCTTTTTTCCTTTCTTTTCATAATTCTTATTTGTTGCCATGTCCACCACAGAGAAATTGGATATGAGCATTTGGTACTAATTGAAACAACATTACCTGATAAAAAATGGATGGCAAGGGAATTTACTGATGCAAACACTCATTACAGAGATTTCATTGCCAATTTCCACATTGTATAGCAAACACCACACTGTGTAGAAGCCTGTCTGGTTTAGTGAGCCCAGGGGGTCCCCACAGTGCCTGGAGCAGAGATTTTCGTGGTCGCAAACCTGGGACTGGTGCCAGCACTGCATCAACAGCAGCATCTGTATGGTTTGAACGTATCTGAATAGAAAGAAATTGAAAGATATTTGCACTATGCATCTAGTATAAGGTTTGCATGCATAGGAAAATTACAAATGTCTACTGACTCCTCTAGCTTTAAATTGTCTTCTGTTTCATAAGAGTCATACTTCCTTTTGTTTGATTTGAAAAATGGATTTGTTTAAAATTACAGAAGCTAGATTTAGTATATCAAAGATTTGATACATCCAAAAGAGGAAAAACTAAAATTGGTAGAACAAAGTCAATATACTTCATTTAAAACTTTAGAATATATCTAAATTTATAGACTGAAATGGAGGTTATAAGCATAATGAGTATCAAAGTTTATGTTTTGGTTTTCAAGGATAAAACAATACCCACTTCACTGTGCTCAAAGGGCCTGGATTCTTTTGGTGGTATGTAGTCACCAGAAGTGCAATCTTAGCCCTGACGTTGTAATACTAGCTAAGGCTGCTCATTAATCACACTTCTGCCAACTTGCTATATTTCAATCAGCTCTAAATTTCATAACATTTTAATTCAATTTCACATCCTGAAGTCATAACCAGTTGCTTTGATATTCCTGGTCAGACTTTTCTTAAATTGCTTCCTCATCACTTTAATGTATTCCATGTCTTCATCTCTCTTTTGATGAGGTTAGAGTAAACTAGATTATTTTCCAATTCTGAAATTCCATGATTGCATAAGCTTATTATTATTTTATTGTGTCTGGCTTTGCTATGCAAGCTGATAAGAAATTATCAAGTAAGAGTAATGAAGGAATGAGCGATTTGATGTTTCCAATGAAAATATGAGATATTAAAAAATTACAGGAAAGTATATAAAAATCTTAAGGGTGAAAGAGTAATTCAATTTCTTCAACGATCTGGAAATCTATATATTTACAACCAAGTTTTGCATTTCTAAGAAAAGATAAAAATATAAGGCTATTTTTAAAAGATTAATTACTACTCCTATAAATTTCTACCTCCTCTTAAAAATTATTGTTTGGAGGGAAGAAATAATACAATGGAACATACAGCTTGGAGTAGAGGTTATAGAACCCACAATACCAAATTCTAAGAGGATCACAAATGTCCCTTTAAGTAGGGGCAGGTGGTGGGACAGAATACTAGAAACTATTCTAGGAAAGTGTGTAGGTTAGTGCCCACCAGAATCAGGACAGCCTCGGAGTATGCAAAATTAGCATTTTTCCATTATAGTTTCATTCCTTCAGAAAAAATTTTTCTGGGAAGTAACAAGGACACAAATTCAAAGTTCCTCTAAATTTCTGATCTAGTTTGGTGAAAATCAGACAAACAAAAATCCCATAGACAGGCACCAATTATTTGAGTGTGATATTGCCATGAATTCAGACTTCATTCAGCCTTCAAAGAACTGCTCTTCCATTAATGTAAAATGTAAATATAATGTTATTACTTCAGAAAGCCAAATGTACAAGTCAGATATCTAACTTTCTATCCTAAAATGATGAAAGGGTAAATACTACTGTATAATGCCTGTAGGCAAATCTTGCCAGATTTTCTAATATAAATTTCAAGCTAAGAATTGCAACTCTGGTAGATTATGTTATCTAACCCTTAGCAAGTTTCCCCTGATCACTGGCCTTGTTAAAGTGTTGACTGAGTCATACTCCCTTGGGAGAAATGTAAGGTTTGCTCTTTCAAGTGCAGTTAAAAATACAGCCATATTTTTGCCTATTCCTTAAACAATTACAATTTGGGGCTACAAGTACAAACATAATTACCAATTCATAAATTTACTTTTTTCTCTTATGATACTGTACTACTACTTTTTTCATCTTGCACTTAATGAGGAAATCTATAAACTGAACAAAGATGCATTCATTTCTTCTGAGGATTTTAAAGCCTGTAATTGTATGCTAAATCACGTGAAGTTACCTTGTGAGATTTCCTATAGAATACGAGGTGGCTGTTTACAGAGTGCATTGTTTAGCCCCATTTTCCTTCAGGGATTTATTAGGAAATGCTAATAGAGGAAATAAATATGGACCACACAGAGGGTAAGGTAGAGCTAGCAACTTTTCTTAGTAGTCAGTCAGGAATTTGGTGGGGTTTCCTCCTTGGATAGTTCACTCCAATAAATACTTCTGTGAAAGGTGTGTATGTGTTTTTAAACTGCATTTTTAAGCACAGTTTTTATTAGACCCCATAGATATCAAAATATTGCAGTATTATAAAGAAAATCCAACTTTTTATTTAAGAAATATGTAAGCTTCTGTGTGCCTCTGCTGCCTGACTTGATTTGCAGATTTTTTTTTTATTGCTGGAGGGAATGTCTAACATCCAAGATTGTAGTGTATCCAGTATTAGGAAACCTGTTCTTCTGGAGCTAGAGAAACCTTATTTATTGCAAGGCCAAGATTTCATTTTGTTGGATGAATTAGGAAAACAAAAATGAGTTAGAAGCTAAAATATTGCACATTTGTAGTCCTTAAAACTACTTTCCCAATCTTGAATGAAGGTAGAGAAAAACGTTTTGGTGTTAATACTTGGATTATGAAAAAACAAAAATAATGTTAACAAATAGTAGTTTACTGAGTGTACTCTACTTGTGTTAATTCATTTTAAGACAAGTTAATTAGCTGCTAGCTAATTGAGAGACACCTACCTACTTCATGATTACCACTTAGATTTTAACCTCCAGCTGGCAACTTAATAAGAAACTGTGATAAAAATATATTTAGATATTGATGGAATGTTAAAAGTGACTGGACTGTTGCCTATTTCATTTTTCTTGTGTTGCTTTTTTAACTTTTGGTGGCTTTTTAGTCAATTCACATTGATATTTGTGAAACAAAATATTTTACACAATAATAAATACTCTATCTAGTCATAGTGGATTTGGACAGACCTGGGTTAGAATTCAGGCTTTGAAACCAGTTAGCTTTGTGACCATAGGCAACTAGTTTTATTTCCTTAAGACTTAACTTCTTCATCTGTTAGGAGAGAAATGATAACACCCACATAAGCTATTACGAGGAATAGATTAAATGAGACTTTTAAATGTGAATCATTTCATTTGCTACTGGGAAAGAGTAAGCATTCAATACATAAACCCTACTAAAACTGGTATTAATTTCAGTGTCATTACCAGTTTTGATTTTAATATGGTTCTAGTAGGTACAGTAGGTCCTTTAAATTTTTGTCACCCAAACAGAATGCCATCTTACCCAAAGTACAAGCGTGACCATCAAAAGGATTATTCTATTTTATAGATCATATGGTAATAAGTAAAACAGGGGTAAAGACAGTAATGAATGTGTGGACTGTGGCACAGAACCAGTTCCTACATTTAAAAATTACCATCCACATCAATATGAATCAATTGATACCATCCCATAATATTATTTTATTGTCACTTAAGTTTTAATGTAAGCATGTGATAACATTCTAATTTGGAAATTACAAAAATTGATTTCTTAAATTATGAATTTACATAGTTTATAAACTGTAAAACATTTGACATTAAATAAGATACAGAAAATTTTTTTCTTCGAAATTAGACATAACTGTACAGTAGTATGGCCATAAACATGGAAAATAGTTTCATTCTTATTGTACTTTCCAAGTACACATTAGATATATTGATGACAATACAGGCCATATTTCGCTTTGATACAAGATTCTCACTCTTCTAAGTTTTTTATATATGAGAATAATTCATGAAGCATGGTGTTCTATTTATTTTGGCAGATTTTATTATTTCATTACTCTCTAGGTAGGGTAAATTACTCTAATGGGTCCACCTTTTCATGTCTTCCCTCATGGTTTCATTTCTTCTGTGTCTTTCTTTATACTCTTTAAAGGCCAAAGTAGGTTATGCAGAGGATACACAGCAGTCAAACATTCTCTTTCTCTCATGTACCATCTTTGCAATAGCAACCTTTTCTCTCTAATTATTTTATTTATTTATTTTTATTTTTGCTGCACTGGGTCCTCGTTGCTGTGCGCAGGCCGTCTCTAGTTGCGGCGAGTGGGGGCCACTCATCGCCGTGGTGTGCGGGCCTCTCACTGTGGTGGCCTCTCCCGCTGCGGAGCACAGGCTCCAGGCGCACGGGCTCAGCAGCTGTGGCACGCGGGCTCAGCAGCTGTGACTCGCGGGCTCCAGAGCACAGGCTCAGCAGCTGTGGCGCACGGGCCCAGCTGCTCCACGACATGTGGGATCCTCCAGGACCAGGGCTCGAACCCGTGCCCCCTGCATTGACAGGCGGACTCTCAACCACCGCGCCACCAGGGAAGCCCTTCTCTCCAATTATCAATCATTCATGAAAATAGAGATATATTGAAAAGTTGGCAATGTTGTGGTAAATAAAGATTTCGCATACAAAGAGATTCCCAAACAGAGAGCGTGAGAACCCTCTTAGAAGTATAGAGGTTAAAAATATGGATGGTTATTAGGGCAAATTTAATCTAACTCTCTGATATTTATTAGGAAGCTAGACCCAGAAGAATTGTGGCTTGTGTGATATTGACCATACAGGTTCCCTGAATGCAAGGCCAGTCCTCTTCTAATATTCTGTATTGCCTCAGAAAGCACCACCATTTGGAAGCTACTTCCCTTATAGGAAAAGATACTGAACATTAACCTCATCTACAGGTCAAACGTATTAGTTTTCTATTGCTACGTAACAAATTACCCCAAAACTGAGCAGTTTTAAGCAATGAGTATGTATTATCTCACAAAATGTCTGAGAATCAGGAATCCAGGAATGACTTAGCTGGGTAGTTCTGGCTCTGGGTCTCCCATGGGGTTGCAGACAAGCTGTCATGGGCTGCAGTCAGCTGAAAGCTTAACGAGGCAGGGCAACTTTTTTTCCAGCTCATTCATGTGACTTGGGCTGAAAGCTTCAGCTACTGTTCATGGCGACTTGACCACATCTAAAAGAGAGTGCACATTTAACACCAAAGAGGCAGTGTCTTTTATAATCTAATCTTAGCAATTACTATCACTTCTGTCATATTTTATTAGACACACAGTTCAACCCTGGAAGGGGACTGCATAATGGTATAAATATTGGGTTGGCCGAAAAGTTCCTTTGGGTTTTTCCGTAACAATTTATGGAAGAACCTGAACGAACTTTTTGGCCAACCCAATACTAGGTGTGGGGATCATCAAGGTCAGTTTTGGAAGCTGGCCACCATATCAGGCTTCTTGGAAGAATCTATGATATTTCAATTTGCCTTCAACAAAATAATTATCTCTGAGAAAATGCAATGTACCTATTCTGAAATGCCAATAATTTTTAAAACATACTCTAGATAGTTCAGTGATATGGCCATTCCATTTTTTAGAATTTTCCCAGAAGATTGGCCTATTCTGTCCAAAATTCAACATATAAAGCTTAACTTCATACACATATGAAGTTAACACATACACATATGATCTCTTTTTTTTACAAATAACTCAGTCATGTCATTTAAAAGCCCTTGTAGTTGTTTTTCTGTCTCTAAAATAAAAGTAACATAAACAACCTAACTACATTTCCAAGTAAGCAATCCCATGCATACTCCTCATGATGAAAGTTAAACAGAAAAATTTACATAGAACTTTGGCCTTGTATTCAGCTGTAACTAAGAATTCATGTTGTTTTGACTCTTGCATGACCTTAACAATTTTTGATAATTAAAGTAGACCAGATCTCACCAGAGCACAATTCCCTGGTTTACAAAAGGATTAAGCCACCCTTGGAAACAATAGAAGTCTCCTCTCCCTATATAACCACTCTAGTACAGTAAAGATACATAGGAAAGTAGTTAATATTGTGTAAATAATTAAAATTTTAATTTATGAAAGAGATTTCTAAACTTGATTAGATGAACCAATGTAGTGCTTCTCAGGTCATTAAAAAATTAAATATTTGAACTTTTTCCCAAATCAATATTAGTTAAAGTATAAGAAACAAGTTAAGTGCATATTTATATAAGGAGCCAGGGGAATATTTAATAGGTTAACTCTTAAGTATAGAAAAAAACCAGAAGAGTTGCATGAATCTGTTTGTGTGTGTGTGTGCATGTGTGTGTAAATGGAAAATTAAATCAAGAAAGATCATTTCCCAAGAAGTTTGTATCTGCATTTGTGTTATCTAATATACTCAAATAAATATCTCAATAAAGGCATGGCTAAAAATAGAGGCTTTTCACTGCTTCAACCAATCCTCTAAACGCTACTTTTTTCTAATTGTTACTCAGTACATCTCTTTAAAAACAAATTTCTTTGAAAAAATGCCATACTTTCTTAATTTAGAAACTTAACATCCTCAAGAAATGCATCAGACCTTTAAAATTTCGAAAAAAAAAAATTACTACAAAAGTGCTCTGGGAGTTAAACTATTACAGCAAAACTCTTTTGGCTTATTCCCACATAGTAAGCGATGTGTAGTAAGCTGCTACATTTCCTGGCTGTGCTATTATTATCCTGATTCCTCAAGGGAAGACTTAAGTGTCTTAGATTCTTAAATGAGGGGGAAAAAAACCTAAGTCTGTATGCTACTTCAAATAAGTAGAAATAATTATGAGGCTCCTCTGACCAGATATAATTTTTGCCTTGGAAAATAAAGCAAGGCCCCTTGCAACAGCCATTAGTAATGACACTGATATAATTACTATTTGAAAAAAAAGGGGTATCTGCCCAGGAAAAATCAATTATAAACCACCAAATGTTCCTTGGACTCTTCAGAGAGGTTCTGTGCCTACTGTCTCTCATGACCTCTCCACTAAGAGACTGGCTGGCTATACTCCTAATGGTTTTCTTCAGTTGTTTAGAAGGGATTTCTAAGCTTTTGTATTTCATATTAAAATGGCCTGCAGAGAATTTCCTGATTGTCTTTCTTTCAGAACAGAAGGGTCACTCTGGGGAAAACAGAGTAATCCAGGTGGCTTTGCTCTAAAAACATAACTTAGAAGCCTCTCCAATTAGCACTGTTTGTCATGCAAACGTTGAATCTCATAAAATGAAGCAAACTATGTATGATGATGTTGCTGTCACTGAAAAATTACGGGAAAAAATAGTTAAAATAGTCATTAGGAGTAGTTATCTGTAATCTAAGGCAAGGCGAAGCTGATTTGAGCATCTGCATTTATCAACTTCTTTGTTTTTAAACTTATCACATTCTACTTCTCTTAATATTAGTGCATGAGTGTCCAATTATAATCATCCAATATTAATTAGTCTCCAGATGTGAGTGGTGTTTTGTAATTCTATCTTATCTATTCCTTTGATACCTTGAAGCTCGTAAAATTTTCTAGAAGAAAATACACCTGAAGGCAAAATTTGAAATGAAGACAAACTGTATAAAATGGTATAAAATATCCCAAACATGATACATGTTGAGGTTAGGATATGAATTTGTGAAAGGGCCAAAACAAACTTAAACTGGTCCTATGTAATGGTTACCAACTTGATCATGTATACATCCTTAGATTAAAAAATTCTCCTGGGTTTTTGACAAAGTCTGTAGACAGGAAGTATTTGTCTTGGTTTTATTAGAGGAACTTATTAAGGAAGTAGTCTTTGAATTGAATGAAATCTAGGTCTTATAGGAAATTCATTTAAGGGTTTATTTGGAGCAGACCACAAAATGGACATTACAAACACATTCATGTGCAATCTCTGATTTCTATCCCTTTATTAAATTAGATGATCAGTAAAAAGTGTGTACAATACAGTATCTAAGCCCCTTGAAAACAATTTCTCCAGTCAGTTGAAATTCAATAATATGCCTGTATTCTGCCTTCAAAAACATCAGCTGAAGTTATTGTCTACTGATTTATTCGATAGTCTTTATTTTAAAAAGCACTTGTGTTCTCCTACTTGAGTATTGTTTAAGGAAAAAATATGATTTTCTAATTTTAGTATTATATAGTTTGTTGTCAAAAATAAAATATATTTCTCAGTTTTACTTAATTACCAGACATTCTGAACCCAGTTTTTGGTCTAGTACTGTAATCTGTGGAAGACAGAAATCTAAAATACCTACTCCTTTTTATTCTTACAGATGGACACTTTACCTTGTATTAATATTTTGTTTTAATACAGGAAAAAGTGAAGAACAAAGACAGGAAGGGAAAGAAGGAACTAAAATATATTAAATACGCATTATGTACCAGGTCCTGAGCTATACGTTTTTGCTACCTATCTAATAGCAAATCCAGAATTCTTTACACCATGGTGTCTCCTGAAAATTAAATCCAAGACTCTTTTACAATCTAAAGTTACATTAGAATTTAGCATTAAATGAAACTCTGTAAGAAAAATCCGTTATGGATACAACTTTAAATAATTAAAGAGATAAAACATTTTCATTTTTGGTTTAGGGATTAACCCAGGATGAGGAGATATTTAATATTAATGGTTGTGGCAAAATAGGAAGAGAGGCGCACTCCAAGCAAAGGGCACACTTGTGTGAAAACAGAAAGGAAGTTCAAGAAAGTTGGCAAGTTCAAGGAAGGGACAGTTTACCATGGCTTGAGTATAGTAAGTGAGGAAGAGGAGATGAGACTGAAACAGTGTGCAGAAGAAACCCAAGGACACCCTTCCTTTCTCCTTCCTTGCCACCCTTCCTTCCTTCCTTCTTTCCCTCCTTCTTTCCTTTCTTCCCTCTTTTCTTCTTTCCTTCCCTGATTCAATGAATATCTATTGAATGTCAACATGTATGATGTTTAGCACTACAGATTCATGTTAAGGATGATTAAAATTTTAAATAGTACTTTATTATATGTGGTTAAATATGCTTAAGATATAATTAACTCTCACTAAAAATTTTTTGCCTTTTGTGATTATAGAATATCTTTATGGCTTTCATTAATACCATTTTAACTTTCAGTGATTTTTACCCAATTCAATCCTTAGGAAACAAGTCAATTTTATAACTCTCATTCACTTATTTTCCTTTTTAAATGCTCAAATCAAGACAGGTGTTTATAAATGTCTTTCTTTAAAATGTTTACAATCATAATAATAGTACATTTGATTCATAAATTTAATTTCCCAAAATACTTAGTTTGGAATGCATCCAAAACAAAATATTACAAAAATATTAAAGTAAAATTACTAAATATTACAAAAATAAACAAGTATAGTTCTCATATGTCTTTCATTGCAATTTTATTTTATTTTAAACATATATGTGAATTGCTATGTGAAGAAGATTTTTCAGGGACAAAAGGAATTGCAAGTTACTGCAGACCTTTCTGTGACCATGCTTACCTCCCCATGCTCGGTTGTGAGTCCTCTTGAGATCATAGCTGATGCATCTTTGCATCTCCAGCATCTAGTACTTTGCTGGACATAGTGTAATAATTCAATAAAAAGTGAGAAATAGGTGATTGGATGAATGAATGATTTGTCACTCCTAAACTTTTACTTTATTTTCTCCTATGTTTATTTTAATTGAAAAAACAGTGCTGTGTCACATAGTCTTGGGAGAAAGTGGTTTATTGGGTTTTAGAATGGTGCCAGAGTCGGCATTCTGAAAGGTTCTTTCTTTGAAAAATAAGTAGGTATGGGTAAGGCATACTGTTGATGGTAATTTTGGTCTCACAAAAACTAAAATAAAATTTCAAGGACTCCCCTTCCCTATCAAAAAAAAAAAAAAAAATGAGAATGGAGGAGAAACAGATGTCATTCTGGTACAGTGGAGTTTCTCTGAGAGTAGATCTCTCAGTGCTCTGAAAGCATCGTTGTCAGGATCAGAGTATTGGAGCACCAGCTAAAAAGGGAAACTGATCCTGGGTCTCCGGTCTTCAGCCAAGTAGCTCAAAGAAAATTGAAGTGGTACCATCTTAGCAGCAGCCTCTGGCTACTTGCAGATGTACAAATAAATTCTTTCTAGAGAAAAGCTTTCGAAATTTAGGACCCAAAGACACCACAGACTGTGAACGGGCAATAAGATCACAATCAAAGAACACGAAGCACAGGAAAAAGCAAGACATGAATGAATCAGCAGAAACAATCAGAAACAAATTTAGAATTCCAAGGACTGCATATGTTAAAGAATCATACATAGAACAGCTATATATGGAATGTTTAAAAAAAATAACAAATGCAATCATGAAAGTGAGAAAGGGACAAGAAGAATAGGCAGATTGGGGGAAAATGGGACTTCTAAAATGAAAAAATATCATTATTTTAAGAAAACACTCAACCAGTGGATTAAAAAGTCATATTGTATATTACATATCTTTACACATATGATAATAAGAGAGACAAGTAAAAGGAAAATATAAAAGAGGAATAAAAAGATGTGGAAGATAGGATAATAAAATCTAACATAGACAGAGCTGGATTTTAAGATAGCACAAACAAAGAATGGAGAGCATGTAATACATGAATAATGGTTGTAAATTTTCTAGAACCAATGAATCCACGAAGTACAGCATATCCAAAATAGGAAAAATAAGAACTCATGTTTCTAGACATGTAGAATGCATGAATTCTATAGTAGAATTGCAGAATATAAAAAATATAGAGAAAGGGCACAATTTTGAAATTAGTTAGACATATAGAAGAGACCATTGACAAAGGAACAACAATTAGAATTAAAGCAGACTTCTTAGCACAAGAGAAAACAGAAAATTTAAGAATACTGCTCTCAGAGTTATGATAGAAAACATTTATCAACCCCAAATCATCTAGGAACAGAGGTAAAATAAAGACATTTTAGAGATAAACAAAAAGAGTTCATCACCAAAATACCTACCATAAAGGAAATCCTGAAGGATGGACTTCAGTAAGAAGAAAGATGATTCCAAAAGGATAGTATAAGAAGCAAGAAGTGAATAAATTAAATAATAAACATATACATAAATCTGAACAAACATTACCTGTATAAAATAATAATATTTCAAGAAGAGAACTCAAATACTGGATAAAAATAGCATTCATGAGTCAAAGAAGGAATCATAAAGGAAATTAAAGTACATCTAATTGAACGATAATAAAAATATTACATAGCAGAAAGCATGCCATGCTGTGTAAGCAGTTCATAAATGGAAATGTATAACAAGTTCTCTTATTATAAAATAATAAAGTTCAAAAATGAATGAGCTAAGCATCCTACTTACAAATTTAGCAAAAGAAAAAGCCCAGGGAAAGTAGAAGGAAATAAATAATTACAAGAGCAGAAATAGGAAAATAGAAAACAGAGATCCAATAGAGATCAACAAAACCAGAAGTTGAAATGATGAATTGATTATATAAACTTTAGAAAGACTGATCAAAATAAGAGAAACAAGAAACTAATAATGAGAACAATAATGGTGGTAGAATAACAAATATTGTAGGGATTGAAAAGATAGTGAGTTTATCAAGATCAACTCTATACAAATAAATGTGAAACCTTGCAATAACGTCATAAAAATATTATTTACTAAATTTGACTGAAGAAGAAATAGATAACTTCAATAGTTATTTAAATAGTTGTTTAACTATTAAATTTGAAGCAGTAGATTAAAATTGTTCAAAAATTAAGAGCTTCTGGCTTAGATGGGGTTTTTTTCTTTCTTTTAATTTTTACTTTATATTGGAGTATAGTTGATTAACAATGTTGTGTTAGTTTCAGGTGTACAGCAAAGTGATTCAGTTATACATATACGTGTATCTATTCTTTTTCAAATTTTTTTCCCATTTAGGTTATTATAGAATATTGAGCAGAATTCCCTGTGCTATACAGTAGGTCCTTGTTATCTATTTTAAATATAGCAGTGTATACATGTCAATCCTGGTTTTAGAAGTCACTTTACCAAACTTTCAAGGAACACATCATTCCAAACATATGCAAACACTTCTTGAGAACAGAAAACAAAGAGAGAATTCTCTGAAATGTATTCTCTATGAACAGAACAACTTCCTAACTAAAATAGGACAGCAGAAATAAGAACTATGGGCAAATATCACTCAGAAACATAGATACAAAATTCTAAACTAAATATTAGCCAAATAATCCAGCAGATTATTAAAAAAAAGAAAAAAATGAGTAAATTAGCTTTATTTCAGGAATGCACTGGGTTTTAACAATAAATAATTTGTAACTGCAATTTACCATGTTAGTAAATTAAAGGAGAAAGCTTTCTGTAGATGCAGAAAAGGCATTTGATACTAACACCTATTCTTGAGTATAATTCTTAAAAAACTAGGAACATAAGATAACTTCCTTAAGGTAATTAAAATTAAGCAAATATTCTTCTTAGTGGGGGAAATGTTAAACTAAATCTCCTATAAATGGGAATTACATAAAAATGTCTATTAACATTGCTTCTATTAAATATTGTGGGACCTAGCCATTTCAATTAAATAAAAATTAAAAAATAAAATAAAATCATATGGATTATAAAAAGAAAACTCACATTATTCCAGATGATATGAAATTCTCACCAAATTTACATACAAGTTGTTTAACTAATAAGATTGTAGCAAGGTGCCTGGCTATAAAACTTCAATTGCATTTCTGCACACCAGCAGCAATTTTTATAGAAAGTACATTACAATAGCAACATAATCTGTAGAGTATTGGGGAATAAATCTAAAATATTGTTCAATACAGGCAAAACAATTTTAAAACTTGATAGAAAGATTTTAAAACGCTCAAATAAATGGAGAGTTCACGTTCATGGATAAGAGAGACTATCATAGAGAGGTTGCTTTTCCACCGAATGATATGTAGACTCCATGCAATTCTAATAAAAATTCTAGCATGTCTTTTTGTAGAAATCGACAAAACTGATTCTAAAATTGGTATAGCAAAGAAGAAAAAGGGAGGGCATGAATGAGCATGACATTTTTGATGAAACTAAGCCAGGGTTACATGCCTTGACAGATATAAAAAAAGCACTCTAAAGTATAGTTATTAGGGTAAGTGATATTGCTGCAGAATGAGAAAACGACCAATGTATCATAACGGAGAAACTTAGAAACAGACCTACACAATATGAACCTGTAACGTGACAGAAGTGGCATTGCAGATCATTAGGAAAAGTATGTCTTATTCATTAAATTGTGCTGGGCAATCTATATTAGAAGGAAAAAAGAAGGAAAAAGGAACTGGATCCCTACCTCAAACCATTTATAAAAATTAAGTCCAAAAGTTCTAAGGATGTAAATGTGATGGGAAAAACATTTTACATTTTAGAAGAAAAATATGGAATAATATCTTTCTTACCTTTGGTAAGGAAAATATTTCATAAATGAAATGAAAGACCTTACAATAAAAGGAAACTTACTAACTTTGATTACTTTCATTTTAAGAATTCTTTCTTTCCAAAGACCCTATTAAGATTGCAAAAAGACAAGCCACAAACTGGGAGAGCTGCCATGTTTACAACTAGCAAAGGATTATTATCCAAAATACATGAAGAAATCCTAGAAAACAATAAAAAGAACAACCCAATAGAAAAGTCAACCTGTATAAGAAAAGATGCTCCAGTTCATTAGTAATAAGGAAAATGTGAATTAAGACCACAATGTGATAACGTTTTACACATAATAGATTGGCAAAAATTAAGAAATCTGACATTTCTAAGAACTGGAGATGACGCAGAGCAATATGAACTTTTACATTTCTAGAATCAGTGTAAGCTGATAAATCATTTTGGAAAATAATTTTATCAATTTCTACATTTTTATATCCAATGACCCAGCAATTTTACTCCTAAAAATCTTATATATGTGATCAAGAAAATGTCCTGCAATGTTTAAGGAAAAAGTGTTCAAAAAAAAATCCAAACTTTCATCTTTAGAAAAAGATGTAAATAAATTGTATGTTGAAATAAGTCATGTATATTAGTGAAAATGAATGAACATTATGTACAAATGTACATGAACATAATATACAAGTGAACATTATGAAAAAATGTAATGCCACAGTGTGATAAACCTTAGAAACATAATGCAGTCCCAGAAGACTCCATACAGTATAATAATATTTGTAGAAAGCTCAAAGACATACAAAACTAAACAATGTATTATTTATGCACTCATACAGATGTGATAACACATTCTTTAAGCAAGGATATGACCAACACAAGGATAGTAAATACCTCTGTGAAAGAGGTAGGGGCTTGAATAGGAAGAAACAGCTAAATCTGAGTTAATGTTACCATCGAGACAGAAAACAGTTCATATGATATTGCTCATGGTATCTCAGAATTTATATTAATACAGTATATCTTAAACTAATGTTTCTCAAAGTATGTACTGTAGAGCTAGTCTTAATAGATGGATTTTTTTTAATCACCATAGAGTTGCATGGTCAAATCAGTTTGGAAAATGTAGCATATATTTTCCATCTCTGGAGTTTAACAAAGCACATGGGCATAATTAAATGCTTGGGGGAAACCTGCAGCAAAGTAACCTACTTAATTTTATTTAACCTAGTGCTTTCTAAATTTATATGACCCTGGTGGCAGCCATGAGAGTGCATTACTTAGATCTCCCTTCAAGAGAGAACCTGCTGAAAGGAAGGTCTTCAGCTGCTGTGGGATCTACCATCCCTCCTGAGCCCCTGGTAGTAGAGCCAGGCCTTTCCTGATGAATGCAGAACTTGTTTGGGGCTCCCATATACCTGGCCAAGAGACTTTCAGAATTGCACTGCCATCCGAGGCATTTTCAACCCAATTCTATTTCTTCATCTCTCTTTTCACAGGAATCAGACTTTCACTGTGGTCTGAAAGCTCTCCTTGTCTAATCTGATCCCTTTCCTTGCACAGATTTTACCTGCACAGGTATTTCCCTCCATAAATACTTTCAACATCATTTTGGAATCTGCTCCCCAGAAGACTCAAACTTACACAATCATAAAACTTTTTTTTTCTTTAACCATAACAACCATAACAACAATATTCCTTGGAAATAACATTCCATGGAAAACTCTTTGGGAAGTGCTGTTTTAAGCCAAACTCCTGCTACCAAGCGAGGAATTATTTTAGCTCACTCATACTTTTATAGTAGGAAAACATTATTTTTAAATGAGGTATATATCTTTTTTTCCTCTTTATCCTTTGTTCTTTACTTTCGGAATGAGGGGTGTGGAAAAATAATCCTCAGTGCCAGTGTAAATCAATCCAACATTTTTATTAAGTAACTCTGCCATTCTGATGTGTAGTTTTGTTTATTTCACTGAAGCATGAATTTGAGGCAAGAGCTCTAAGGAAGAAAAAAAAGTAAATATGTTCTGTCCTATTTCTATTAATTTTTAAATACTGCATAGTTTTATATCTAAATCAAATTGAATAATTCATTATAAAATTCTTATTTAAAAGATGAAAAATAAAAAAGTAGATATAGTTTATTGGGCATCATAAAATATCCTATGCCTCAAATAATCTGTACCCAGAAGCATTTTTGACAGCCTCATTCCTTTTAAATTTAAAGAAAATTTTAAATGATTTAATGAGTGAGGCAACTATAGGAAAAAATAATTACAATAAACTAATAAAACCAAAGTCTGTCTGACTTTGAAACAGATACCTAGAGGTGTCCTCATGGGAGTCAAATCACAATTTTTCCAAGGTGAGCAACTGAAATGTCAACATTTATAAAATATCTTGGGACATCACTCATTCATTCATTGAAATAGCGTTACCAAATTCTTAGATGGCAGGTACCTGTGCTAGGTATTGTAGATTTGTGTTAGAATAAGCCTCAAATTCTGGAACTTGCAAAAAATAAAATAATTTAGAATTCATTTTCAAGTGCTTATCATGAATAGAACATATTTGGTTTCAAAATTATGATTTGGTTTTTATTCAGAGTAATTAAATAATTTTTTTGGATAGATGTATTCAAATCAAGACTAAATTCATTACTTTAATGAGATAAAGTTTAGATGAACCTCTCTTCATAAAGCATTCAGATTGGCTACTTTTGAAAATGCATTTATCTTAATGATTTCAAAATGTCCTTCCTCAGTACTCTTATAAGGGAGGCTGAGTTAACAGCCTAGTATTATGTACTCCTTACTGAGCTGTTAATAGCTTTACAGTCTTTCAAAGAATACACCTGCTGCTCATAGAAACATTTGTGTTGCTGCAGAATTTGGCTGTGTTTTAATATCATGTATTTGCAGTGACCTTGTAGAATCCACACTGATCTAATATTTTTAGGGGAAAATAAGTAAAAATAGACATCTTCCCATTTACTTGAGTATATCATTGGAAAATTAGAAAATTTCATTATTACGAATTCTAATATTTGAAAAGTTGTTTTCCTTTAATGTTTTTAACTTTCGTGGTGAACACTATTTGAGTTTGTTTAGGTGTTTATTCTTGAAATTTTGTCTCAATTTATATATGTTGAAAAAGACAGGTTTATGTTCCTATATGTGTGTATATTTTAATTAGAAACTAATGAATACTATTAGAAATGTCAACATTTCCACAGAATGATTGAAGAAGGAAGAATATTAGAATTAATTTAGATACTCCTTAAACCTTTAGTTATAGAAAATCTAAGTCTGTAATTAGAAAATATAAAGCTTTAGCAGGGGAAGTATTCTGCAGTTCTTCATGGTTGAATGCAGTGTAAATTAATTGTTTTTGGCTGTTTCAGTTAGCAAAGGCAAATTGCTCCCAGAACCTATATTTCATCCTTCTATATCACACAAGGACATTTAAAGAAGGCAATCAATGCAATTATTATTTCCACATGTCCCTTGATTCTTGTGATTTCATGGGGTAAATCACAGCAGGTAGACGGATGAAATCTTTCTAATTTAGTTATGCCGGAATGTGTATAGCTATTACAACTGCTGCTATCAACAACCCCTTGGTAATTTTCTTCCTATTTAGTGAATTATGCATCATAACATTTTTACCTTAATATATTTAACAGCTACATATTTTTAAAAGACCACCGTATAGTCCTTCTGAAGACTTAGTTCACTGGTTGGTTAGCACAGTGGCTAAGGTTTTTTATTGCTATTCATCTGTAACATGACAAATAGGTGGCGGTAGCTGACAGATGTATAGTGTCTCTTAGCTCCTGAAACATGTCACATTAAAGATTATTACAAATCACTATTTTTAATTCATTGTACCAGTGAGAGCTACATTAACAACTAGTCAACTGGTCATGCCCACAGATGCAAGTAACTAACTTGAGGCCCAAGTAGCTAACTCTAAAGGAGGATCTGTCATCTGAAGAAATTTCTAGACATTGGTGTTATTCTCACCCATAGATCCCAACTGCACCACTAATCACATAAGACATCAGACTCCTGGGCATTCAGCTGATTTTTCCTACTAACTTTATTGACATGGAATTAAAAGATGAAAGTTTCTGTAGTTCTGAGTGATTAATTTACTAAATAACCAATGCAATTCCCATCTACTAACTCAGAATATAATTCATTATTAAAGTATTATGTCTTACCCTAAGTGACAGATTTTTCCACCAACTGCATAGACATCTATTTAATAATACCAATAGCAACAATAACAATAACCATTCTATCTTGTATATGAAGAGGATGTTCCAGTTTACAATACGCTTTCATATGCATTCTCATTTGATGCAACACAACAATATTGTGAGATGGATGGAGCTGAGGTTTTTATGTTTATTTTTCATCTGAGTGTGCTCTGGCTCAGTAATATTATGACATGCTTACATCCATCTCTCTGTGAGTCACAGAAAGACAGCACTGTATCTCTAAATTCCAACTCAGTATTTTAATTAGTAAGGTCGTCAGTTTACCAGTAAATATAGAATATCCTGTTGAAATTATAACAGAATTAGTGATCTCAGAATAAAGCCTTGAGAAGCTCTTAGTTTTTTTGATCTGTAACATAGATATCCTCCTAAACTCACTATGATAGAAAAATTGAAATGAAAGTTCAAATAAAGGAAATTAGTTTGGCTCACTCTTTCTAGTTTGCCTTCATAGATGAGTTTAGATACTTATTTTTGGTGACAAAAGAAATAACAGTTTTATTCTTCCTAATGAGCCTCTTGCCTTATTACCTTGTAAAAAGAGGAGGTGATTTGATGAGTACTCAAAATCCCATGAAATAGCAACAAAATACAAGCTATTTACACCTTTGTTAGACTAAGTATTGTGAATGTCAGAGTCTCATACTGTGATTAGGATTGTGAATTATTTGTAATATATAGAATCTAGATTAACTTTTTTCTTTACCTCTGTGTTTGTCAATATATTAATAAAAAGGGGATATAAACTCTAACATAATATATAAAGTTCTTAATGATATGTGTCTGTAGTACAATACTTAATATTGGAAGCTACATAGTGTAATAAATAACAGCACAGAATCCAGAGCTAGACTCCCTGGATTCAAATCCCAGCTCTATCACTAATTTATTGAATGACCTTGGACAACTTACTTGATCTTTCTGTATCTCAGTCTTGTCATTTGTAAGACCTACTTCACAGAGGAGCTTTGAGGATTTTCTGGGTATTGGGAGTGCTTATAGAGCCTGCAAAATAATACTATGAAAGTGTTAACATTAAAAGAAATTTAACTATATTATGTTCTGTTTATACTTTCAATTGATCTGACTAATTTAACCTGTTGTTTCAGGCCTAAAATTTATCTGACTCTTCCAAAGAATCAGATAATTGAAACGTTTCAGTTGATTAAGTTTCATGTGTTAAGACAGAATCTTCAAAATACCATCACCCAATCTAGTGACAAAAAATAGAATCAATCCATATTAGAGGTCTATGAAATGCAGGTTAGTGGTCAGTGTGCTTGTTCCAGTTACCTATTACTGCATCACTACCCCCAAAAGGTAGTGGCTTAAAAATTACAATTAATAAGTATTACATCTCATGAATCTCTGGGTCAGGTAATTTGAACAGGACACATTAGGAGCAGCTCATCTCTGCTCCACAATTTCTGGGACCTCAGCTGGGATGATAGAAAATAGGCTAGGGGCTGGAACACCTGAGGAATGGCCATGCTTAGGAGCTCATCGTCATCCCCTCTCCCTCCCCCTCCCTCTCTTCTCTCCCACATCACCTCCTCTCTCTTCAAGGCTCCTCCAAGTGACTATCTTGGTCTTCTACATAGCTTAACAGTCTCAGGCTAGCCATACAATTCAGAGCTCCAAGCAAAAAGTGGAAATTGCCAGTTTTCTTAGAGACTGGGCAAGTAATTGACAGTGCCTCACTTCTACACTACTTTATTGGTCAAATCAGTTACAGGCTAGACCAGATTCAAGGGGTGGGGGGCAAAGATCTGACTTTTCAATGAGAGGAGTGTAATAGAATTTGCCACCATCTTTAATTTGCTGTACTACTTGATTTTAGACCTACATAATATTACATTACATGCTTTGTTTCTAGTCTGTACTAATTTTTAAAATAAGTATATTTTAGTACTAGGCCAAAGCAAATTTATTAATTTTGAATGTGTATGAAATTCTAAAAATTTAAAACTATTTCAATAATTGTATCTGGAGATATTGTAGGGTAAAAGAATAGTTAATTTAAAAAAGTAAAGCAAAAAAAGAAAAGAAAAGAAAACTTCCACAAAGAAGTTTTTCAGTTCTTTGAATCTGGACTGTACATTGGGTTGTGCCAATGTGGTCATTACAAATAAAATAGAATTATACAGATCAGATTACCCAAACTTGAAAATAAGAAGATTTCTGCATGTGTAAGGAAAAAGCATCCATTACTAGTGCCACTACCCACCCACCCCCACAAGAACAAACTGCATGAATACTTAAAATGGGCAACATTTGTGACTGTGACCAAAGAACTTCTTCACTGTGGTCCAGATTATATTTTATCTTACCCTAAATTTAACTTATTACTTCATCATAATTTTCTTTTTCTAATTTGATTTCAAAACTAGTTTATATATGGAGTAAATAAATAATATGCATCCATTGTTTGATAATGATGCTGATTAAAATAATATTTCTGGAAAATGAACTTGCTTTGCTTTGAATTCCTTTTCTTGCCTTTAATGCTATCTGTAGTCATCTACACACTTATAAGTTTCTTTGACTTCAAACAGCAGCATTGGAACTAGAAGAACCGTGTGTGTGTGTGTGTGTGTGTGTGTGTGTGTGTGTGTGTGTGTGTTTATGTGATCTGTGGGAAGCTGTCAATTACTGCAATGTTTATTAATATTATATTACTTATTTTCTGTCAGTGATGAGATATTACTCAGTTTCCAGTCACAGTATCTTGATAAACCTATTTATTGTATTTTATTATAAATCTTGAGGCATTCATTTGATGCACATCTTAATATTACTAGTCCTCGGAGGACATTTAAAGGCAATGACTGCCTTAGATCATTAACTGAAAATACTGAGTTATTTAGAGCATAATGGGATGCTTTTCAAGTCAAGATGATATCACTTACAAAGAAGGTTTAAAATCTCTCTTTTGAGGAGGTGGGACTGCATTCCTTGAAACATAAATTATGCTTTGTAGCTTTGTACATCAATCTTTTTTTTTTAACATCCTTATTGGAGTATAATTGCTTTACAATGGTGTGTTAGTTTCTGCTTTATAACAAAGTGAATCAGTTATACATATACATATGTCCACATATCTCTTCCCTCTTGTGTCTCCCTCCCTCCCATCTTCCCTATCCCACCCCTCTAGGTAGTCACAAAGCACCGAGCTGATCTCCCTGTGCTATGCAGCTGCTTCCCACTAGCTATCTATTTTATGTTTGGTAGTGTATACATGTCTATGCCACTCTCTCACTTTATCCCATGTTACCCTGCCCCCTCCCCATATCCTCAAGTCCATTCTCTAGTAGGTCTGTGTCTTTATTCCCATCTTGCCCCTAGGTACATCAATCTTAACAGATATCTTTGTTTCAATTTTGAACAAAACAAATATATCTGTCATCAGATCACAATTAAGACCCATCAACAAATATAACAAAAAAATTAAAGTTTCACCGTGGCAACAACATACATTTAAATGGGAAAGATAAAAATGAAAAATAAATCTTCAGAAAGTGTTTTCTTCCTATTCTAAATGAGACTAAGGCATTCTCATGCTTGTACATTTAAATGAATTTCTGCCCCTTTTCAATGCAAGAAGCAGCTCTTGTATCACCATGTTTTGCAGCTGATTTGGACAAATGTAAGGCTTTTCATGATACTCAGAGAAGATAACTGTTTTTCCATGGAGACTTCTACAAAGCGGTTTTTTTTTTTTCATATTCTAAGGCAATTTCACTCTAGTGAAATTATGCCTTCTTTATTATTCTTATCTATAAATCTTACCTTCCTTATTATTCACTTTAAATCCGTCAGAATATCTAGCAATGAAGAAACAGTTTTGGAGGCCGGTCACCTGCATTTACTGTCTAGTTATTTCATTTTCAAAGACTTGTTCTCTACTATTCTTCATATTTCTTACCTATCATATAATTCAGTTAGTACTATTGTGAAAAAAATTAACTGCTCTATATTTTTCTTTTCTAAAAAACATGTTATAACTCCCAGCTTTATTTTTTTTAATCCACATTCCACAATTAAGGAAGAATTAATCAAAGTACCATGCATGTGTTGCCTTTCTAGTTTTATGCCACTGCATTCAGCCATGTTCTTCCAATGGTTTAACTTTGAAAACATTCAGTTTGACGTTTGGAATACCATTTATATTTGAAGACGTCAACATATGTGTAGTAATGTTTCCAAAGATGTTTAGTGTGGTTTTTTCCTCTCAGTGGCATTTATTGATAACTTATCCTAATTTTATGATAAAATTTGTTTTTTAACTAGCTTTTATATAGCTATTTTAGTACTTGACCTAAACTACTGACATCAGCAGTAATTTGTAAACTTTTCTAAAAAATGTCTAAGTGTAATCCTCAAATATTCTTATAGTGATTATAATTTCCTTTTCATTTCTCCCTTTTTAGATAAATAATTTTATTCATCCTCAATACTTCAGTAAATAGGAATTTTTTAAATGTTTTGTTCTACATATATTCCCTTCTTTTTCTATCTGTATGTTATTATTCTTATCACCAAATTTACACATGGTTTTAAAATTCTTATAAATTACCCAAAACCTTAAGAATGAATGATAAATTTAAAGTTGTTGTTTGTCTATGACATACTTTTAAGAAAATCATTAAGGAATTTTGGGATGGAGTCACTTTCTTCAGAGACAGGTATCAAGCTTTAAACATTTAATTTCTACTTGAACACCATTATAAATATTTATAGAGTAATAGAGCATGGAAGAAAAATCTATATCCCATCTGCAATAAGGTAGGTTACACGAAGACAGATGGGAAAGTTAAAACTGAATAAATATTAAAATATATATGTATTAAAAGATATTTCAGCACAAATCTTAGGTTTTTCAAGCATATTGTTTTGCAAAGTATTTTTTGACAAGTAGAATCTTGGCTGTTCTCCACAATGTTCTGAAGAAAACAAGCCAGCTATACTGACATAATATTATTGCATTTTGATTATGGAAGTACCATAAGCCAGCAAAACAATTTTTCTCATCTCTCATTTGAATTTCATTCATTTATGCACACTAATTTTAAATTGCTATAACAATATGTATAATTTAAAAGCTAAACATATAGAGCAATTAATTCATTAATTTATTTATTCAGTATACTTGGCTAATGTATCATGTATCATGTATCATTGTAATCATGAGAGGTTACAATATGCTAGGAACACTGCATTAAGCAGTGAGAATATAGAGGTTAATGGGCAAGCAAAACACTTATAAAATTTTTAGAAAGACCTCTCACAGCATCTGCAGAATTACCTCAAGGCATAGGTCTATCATTTCCCTAAATTAAATGCACCACCTATTGATAATAACTCCTAAAAGAAAGAAATAATGCTCAACACATTTGTTGTAGCCTGTAAAAGGGTTTTACGTGTTATTTGGCTTTTTATCTTACAACAAGCCTGACCTTTTGAGATTGTATAATCTTCGCAGTTTTCATAGACAAACTGACTACCACTAGGACTCCATTGGTCTCATTCTAGCACCAGTATTTTGTAAAGGTCACACTGGAATAATCTAGCCACTTTCCCTAAAAGTAAATTTAACCACAATTTCAAGCAGTTAATTATCTACATGTAACTAATCTGTTCTCTGAAAATCAATTATGAATGCTTAATTCTAGAGCAATATACGCTCCCATCAGGTGTACTTTGCTGCCATCTCCTACTATTGCTCAACATTTAATGTTCAAGGAGTGCATTTAATTTCATTTTAGGTGAAACAAGATACACATGGGAAGGAATATAAAAAAAAAAAATCATGAATGCATTTAAAAGTGATTTAGGGTTGTCTCCTGTTTCGGATTACTGGGGATAATCAAAAGTTGATTATAGTAAATTATAGCTGTGGTATACTAAATGATTCTTCTCCAAAAGTGCAGTCAGAAAGTAGTTGTGTACTTAGAATATTTACTTCTACATTTTTCTTACTTATGCTTAATTTGTAATTTTGTCATAGCAGTAGCCAATTTTTACTTTAAAAAAAATTCAGAACATCTTACCCACTAACTTAGAGCACCCTACCAACCAGCTTGTTAACCACTTCTCTCCCCAAATTAGAAACTCTCTCTTGTGTACTTAAATGATTGTGAGAAAAGAAAGTAACTCTTTTGGTTACCAGCAACAAAAGCCAACTCTGATGATTATTTAAGGATGTCAAAATGTAGAATCCAAGGCGGAGCATAATGTTCTAGACTCAGGAAGGCAACAGTCAGAAAAGCTGAGGTTATTCAACGTAATTCTCTTTCTGTATTTTTCATGATGGATTCAGTGTCATTGGAGAAGAAATCCATAATTATTTTCACTTCCTTTTATCTCCAGGGCAATCAGCTTTGTTGGGAGCCAGCCCCATTTTCCCCTGATTGTGGGGCTAATTTAGATCTGGTCACAGGAGAATCAGTGTGAGCTGGAAGCCATCCCAATTTGTGCTCCTACATTGGAGCAAGAGCTCTAGTAGTCCAGTTCCCAATATGTGACCAGAGCTGCACCAGGTGTTAAATGATGGCTAGGTATTCCTTTGTGAATATCAATCAGTAGATATGTATTAAACACTAACTATGCATCCAACATTCCTTTGCTTTTTTGTTTTGTTTTGTTTTTTGAAGCAACTATATATCACATTTTTGAGGAAATTGCTGTCTACTTAGGGATATATATTGATACGCATTGAAATAACTAGAGGAAGGAGTCAGGTAGTATAAAATTATTCCTTCATTCTTTGACTCATTCCTTGAAAATCATGCAACAAAATTAAAAAAATTTTTAAAAATCCCCCCATCTCACCCCGATATCTATTTATTTGAAAGTTTAGAATATTATCTTAAATAACACATATTAAAGGGTAAAAGACTTAAATTATAAACTATTCTAAAATGAAAGACATTGAGATACATATATATCCAAACCTTAAAAAAGTGAGGAAGAAGGAATGAGTAAGTGTAAAATCAAAAATTAATGAAACTGAATCAAGAAAAGTATATTTGATTTAAAAAATCAAAATCCAGTGTTTTTGAAGACTGATAAACAAGCTTGACTAGAAGGAGGAAAATGTTATTTATGGAAGAGATTTTCAATAATAGGACAAGCCTAATTGTAAATTTACATCAATAAATGTACTATATAAATGTAATGGATAATTTTCTGTTGATTACCAAAACTGAGTAAGAAGAATATCTGAATATAGGATAAACTAATTTTAAAAGATGGTCAAATATCTGTCCCTGAAATGGTCTTTCAATTAAGGTTTCAATGAACAGATAATTACCATGTTATATCAATTATTGCAGAACATTAAAAAATGAAAATTTTCATAATACATTCTCTTAAATATAGCTTAACCCAAATAGTATAACTAGATATTGATAATAAAACAAGAAAACTCTAGGCCAAGATCATTTATAAAGAGAGGTATAAAAATTCTATTTGAAATATTATCAAACTGAAGCCAAAATTGCAATAAAAATTTTAGAACTATATTATAACCAAGTATTAACAAGTAGAGTTTATCTTAGGAATGCAAAGATAGTTCTTCACAAGTATATACTACATTAAGGTGAACAACATAGAATCACCTTGGCAAATACAGATAAATTGTTTTATAACATTCAAAATCCATTTCACATTTTAAAAACAAAATACAAACAAAATTACAGTGTAAGAAAAAGGAAGAAAAGTTCTCACCTAGATATCTACTAAAAACCTAAATCAGACATAATTATATTTAACAGTTCCACATTAACAGCTAATCCATTCAAGAACAAAGAAAAATAAGATTCCTACTTTTACTGCTACTATGTAGTATTCTACAAAAGATCTTTGAATTACAGTTATGAAAACAAGGGATTTTCTTTTTTATACAGCAAACTGTTATTGATTTACTCATACAGGTCTTGCATATTTCTTGTCATATACTTAAGTATTATAAGGTTTCTGTTGCTATGGTATATGGAATATTTTAAAATATAATTTTACTGGTCATTGCTAGTGTATGGGAAAGCAACTGATAATTGTATGTTGGCCAACTAACTGACTTATTAGTTCTAATTCTTTTCAGTTAATCCTCTACGAATTTCTAGGTAGGCAGTCATAATTAACAGAGAGAAAATGATGGTTTATTATAGCTCAATCATTAGGAGAGACATTTTCCACATATTAAAATAAACTATTGTTTTTAAATTTCAGTAAGATAATTAGGAAGAACCTGTGTACCTTATGGTTTGCCTGGAGTAGAATAAGATTCTCTCTCTAAAAAGCTCTAAAAAATGGTATAGATTAACACTTCTTCGGGATGAATCAAAGCAACTGATACAAGAATGAAAATAGATGACTTTTTAGGACTATAAGCTCTTATATAAGTATGCCTATTTTACGGACATGCTATAACTTCAGTTCCTGGGCTCACACAGCTCATTCTGATGCTCTATTTTGCAAATCCTACAACTGGAGTGCACTAGACGTTCATGACTCTCTCAGAGATTGACTCATTCTAATTAAATTCAAAAGCAAACTGAGGAACAAAGCACAATGCCCATATATTGATTTTAGGGAAGCCTGTCCTTTCCAGGAACAAATATATTTATTTCTACTTCTATTGCACTTGGGAATTCACATTAGTAATTAGGAGATTGCAGCATCAAAGTAAAAATGTGAAAAATATTAAGGAATCTTTCAGCCAGGGTATGTTAAGTACCTGCGCCCAGGTAGGGCTCATTATTGTAATGACCTATAAAATAAAATACACCAAATTCATTGTCTCTCTTCTTTGGAAAGCAATTGTTAAATTCTGGCAGGATCTAGTACACAAGCTTTCCTTTTCCTAGGGTCATGTGAAATAACTTCGTTTCATTCAAGTAAAATATTTTCAGGTTTGCTAATACCATTGTTTAGGCAACAGAATTCTTCGATAACCTTTCAAGCTTCATGTTTCTAGGCTGTGCAATTCTTGCTTTATCAGGGAAAATATCTTTCTGCAGATAATGAATCATGTTCTAAATGTGGTTGTAATTTGTTTAGTTTTGAGACGATTATTATGGAGACATCTCAACTGTCTTCTGTCATGAATTGTTTGATGAATGTGTGTTTGTGTGTGTGTGTGTGTGTGTGTGTGTGTGTGTGTGTGTTTGTATGTGTGACAGAGAGGCAGGGTAAGAAAGACAGACACAAAAATGAAAAGAGAAAAGAGACAAAAAATGACTTAGATGACCCCTAGCAGAGCTACTAATATCCACTTTTTTCTTTTCTTAGGACTCTATAGCTTCAGTCTCCTAGCCAGTAGAACAAGAGCTTTACCATTGGCTTAATTAGGACATTGCTAATTAAAAAATAATGATTGTGGTAGTAGAGTGCTAATTTTTAATAGCACTTTTACCTATTCCTGATGACTTAAACTTGGCATGACTTGAAAGGATAAAGGAAAATCCAACAATGCTTTTAGTCTGTCCTCTTAGTACTGTTCTGTGAATAAAGCCATGTAGAGTACCATCATACATCAAAAATTCTAGAAGAATCTCCTGGACCTTATCAAAAAAATTCTATTCTGAAGCCCCAAACATGAATATTTTATGTTCCTTGGAAGACTGGGTGAATTATAAGCCCCTTGGAATTTCCTGGAATCTGTCTATATGACATAATATCAAAATAGAAAAAAAATAAAGGCAGAATGATTGGATGTGTTAACCTTAGTAGAAAATAACTTTATCTTTGAAATTTTCAATGTTGAAAATTGTTTCTACCACTGAGGAACTATTTATATAAAAGTATTCTAATGCCATCAAATCATTACTATCTGGTTCACAGTCTGTCTTAAATTTAAAGTTATTTCTAGTGATCAGATAATCAAGAACATAAAGTGTGAAAAAAATAACCTTGGCTCAAAGTCTAATTTATAAGCATTTTTGCCCTGCACATATCTGCCTAAATTGGATAGTGAAAAAGCACAACTTTAACAGAAGCCACTGACTAGTTATGTGACGTGCTTTGGTAAGTTACTTATTCTTTCTGCACCAATTTCATCATAGGCTAAGTGAGACTAAAAATGTTACCAGTTCTTATTGCTTCACAAGATTATTATGAGCACCACATAAAGAATGTGTGTGAAAACACCTTGCAAATTGTAAAGCACTGCATAAATCATGGTTGTTATCTTATGATTGCTGATATATATTTAGATCTATATATCTGTACAAAAAAACTCTACAACATAATTTTTAATCACATATGTAATCCAATTAGTTTAAAATTTAAAAAAAAACAACAATGTGGTAACATCTTACAGAAAACCCCCTAGACCCAAAGACTTTAAGAGAAAGCAAACCAGCTAAAAGATGACCACTTTGTGGGCCTATTGAATCTACTTCCATAAGTGGGACGGTAAACTCAAGAGAGTAAGATGAGGCGTGATGAGAATCAGTCACAGCAGAAGAGAGCAGACTTGTATTTCTAACATACAAAAATTATAGAATATAATTGCTTAGGTAGAACTTTGGTGATTATGTAAGCCAGATCTACTGTAGAGCCCTAAAACCATACCCATGGAGAGCATTCAGTGAATGTCAGTGCAGTGAATGAATTTTCTGTATGAGCAAATCAAAGTCTTGAAGGTGACTTACCAAGGTACATAATAGAAGCAGAACCAAAATCGAGCCAAGACAGGAGAATTCTAATCCAGAATTCTTTACATGCTGCCTTCTGTTGATAACAGACCATGTTACATCTGGTTGCAGAAAGATGCAGCCATAGTGACTGGACACCTGAGCCTATTTCTTTTAACTAAGTTAGTTTTCAGACTGAATGCTAAGAGGGTCCAGACTCTAGTAAGAACATCCCTGTTAGTGACCATGAAGAGTTGACATCTATAGAGATAAAACATAGAGTCAGTATTTTAAGCAAATGAAAGGTTCAATGTAACAATAAGATTAGACTCCCAGGAAAACCTAGATCCTCAGCAGCTGGGACGGGGCAATTCCTGAGACTAAGCTGCAGGCTCTGCCCTTGAGAAGAGAACCTTAAATAAAAGTCTACATCTCTAGAGAGTAATACATGCATATTGTTTGACAGTGAATGCTCTGTGTTCACACTATTTAGTTCTGAGCTATGTTTTTAGTATATGTGAATGCAAATGTATAAAATAGAAATTGTATATATGTTTATTTTAGGAAATGATATACATAACAGTACATTAAAGTGCATTGCTACTAAATGATTTGTCCCACGATTGATATTATTATTTATGCTTATCCAAGGGGAAGTAGTGCAAAAACTGTTTCACGTTCAGCCAATGAGCATTAGCACAGAAGACTGCCAGTGCTCTCCTATCCACAGTCCAGTGTACTTTGCGACCCATGGGGTTATGCCTTTGGAGCTTCACTTTATGCCATTTATTTACTGCCTGACAACCTGTTTTGACCCTTAAAAGTATGAAATAATAATCCTGGATCTTCCACAAAGACTAAAAAAATAGTGTATTTATGGAAATTAGTAAATACTCAGAACTGGTTGATAATATATCATGAAAACTTATGAAGTGCAGTAGTGCAGTACTTAGAGTGAAATTTGTAGACTTAAATTGTATTTGAAAAGATGTACTGACAATTAGTGAGTTAAGCATGAAATGTAAGAAGTTAGAAGACAATATAATTAACACAAAAAAAGAAGAAAGAAAATAATTTGTAGTAAGAGCAGATATTAAATGAAATAGAAAACAAAGAAACAATAGAGAGATAAAGCCAAAAGTTGGTTCAAGCCTCTGGAAAGCTTGATCAAGAAAAAAAAGAAAGTACTAAAATGAATAATATTAAGAATGAGAAGATTTTATTATGGATTTGGCAAGGGTAAAAAACTTGTAAGATAGTTTTATGAACAATGGAATGTATTACCTAGGAAAGTTGAAGACATAGGTATTATAAAAATAGCAATTCCATATGGTACAAACTCTAGAGAAACTCTCACACATACCCTATTCAAGCATGTTCAGAATTGAGCCCCCATGGATGCATAAAGAGATCTCTATGGCTCTGCAGCAAAGCACTGTCTCTATCTGGTGACAGCTACTTTGAATTGGAGTTGATGCGTCAGCAGAAAGGCAATTAGCCAAAGTTCTGGGACAGTAGTGCCCTATGCTTTTCATGGATAAGTGCTAACTTGGTTTCCCAAGAGCTTGGAAACACCAGGAGGAGAGAGGGCTGATATGCGCTGGAAGGAGGAACTCGCATGACTGTTCTCTGAGCTCTCTTCCTTGGCATGCTCAGAGGAGGCAAGATGTGAGGCGAGGCAGCCGCCCCCGCACTGCTGTGTTGTAGGCTGAGGAACCATGTAAGCATACTTCCTACTTAATGATTTTTATTCCAGGGATATAGCTACAGATACACTTCTGTATAACAGCAGACATGCTAAAAGCTATTTGCAAAAGGAGTCCTTTGCTCCCTGTAACTTTACTGAGCAATAAATTACTATTTAGCTATGTTTTTGTGAAGCAGCAAAGACATAATGTGTAATTATTATGGGGCCATTCTAAGTAAATTTTTCAATCTGTATCTCCTCTCTTTAAGGATAAGACTAAATTCTTTTTTTCAGGATTTTAAAATTCTCTCAATCATAATTTCATACTGTGCAATGCTACTCAGAATACCCCATAACTCTTATGTTGCAGAAAATTCTGTGAGAGGTGGAATATTCTCCTCTTCTATGTAAGAATGAACAATCCAAAAGTTTTTACAAATTTCTACCAGAAACAGTATCATCTCTTCCAATAGAACACAAACTTTCTTTCTCCACAATATGGGTGTTAAACCCCCTAATTATAAAGGCCTTCATCTTAGAAAGCTTCTTCTTTAGGCCATTAGCAGATAATTACTGCCACCAATGATTTTATAGAATTTATTTTCTTGGATTTTATAACAGGCAGATATTTATTTACTTTCTAATCTGGAAACGACCTAGGGATAAATATAAGTTACAATTTATCTGTTTTGTCTTTTTTATTTAAAAAGTTGCTATTGTTAACTCATTTTTTCTTTGTACTTTGTGTTTAATAAACAGTTCTATTTGGGGTATAGATGACAAATTCAATTCCTCAGCTAGACAGAGAATAACCATGTAGCATATAAAGTTCTGACAAACAAGGCCATAAAGTTTTAAAATGATCTTTAAGGATTTTTTTCTCAAAAGTAGCTTAAAGAAAATGATTTTCATAGTTCTAAATCTTATAGCATCACCAGCCAATAAATGCAGTTTGATACATTCTGCATGTATGTAAGTTACTTCGTTTGCCTGGAAGGTCTCCTGAACAACAGATATTTTCAGGCAAAGGCTAAATGAAATCTTGATGGGAATATTATAGATTGAATTTAAGCATCAAATGAGTGACTTAATTAATGATCTTGAAAGTCACTTCCATCTCTGAGAATCTCTATCTTTAGATATTTTATAATGAGAATAGTGGAGAATTAACTCAAGGGCCTGGTAGCCTAATTTGACCTATGAATTTAGAAGAGTTGTTCATACAAAAATATTTTTTTCAGATACCGTACTAGAACACCATTATAAAGTTATTGAACAATAACACTATACAAAAACAGTATTGACTTTAATGTGTTCCCACTACCAGCATATTGTGGACAGTCTCTTAAAGGCACAAGTAAATTGTTCTGAGGTGGTGGACAAGACAGCCCACTTAAAAGACCCTGAATGACGAGGGCATTCAGTCAGTTGTGGTTCCTGTTAGTAGAAGAGGTAGTTTGGCAGTTAACCACGGGTGACTGGGAACCAAGCCTCCAGTCCTGCCTGATTTCTCAGGTGTGCTGTCTTTCATACTGTGCTGTGTCTTTGATGCTCCCTCACAAGCAGACTGTTTTAAAATCTACTTCACGGGGAGGGGGAAGAGTAAGCTGGGAAGAAGTGAGAGAGCGGCATGGACATATATACGCTACCAAATGTAAAATAGATAGCTAGTGGGAAGCAGCCGCATAGCACAGGGAGATCAGCTCCGTGCTTTGTGACCACCTAGAGGGGTGGGATAGGGAGGGTGGGAGGGAGACGCAAGAGGGAGGAGATATGGGAATATATGTATATGTATAGCTGATTCACTTTGTTATAAAGCAGAAACTAAGACACCATTGTAAAGTAATTATACTCCAATAAAGATGTTAAAAAATAAATAAATAAAAAATAAAAATAAAAACAGGAGAACCGGACAAAGGCCTCATGGTGCGACACAAGCCCAGGGTCTTCTGGCTGCATTAAATGAGGGCAAGAAGTCAACACAGTTGAAACACCTACTCGCAGAGGGTTCTTTGAAAAAAAGTATGTACTTTTTTTTTTTTTTTTTTGTATTTCAGAAAAAAATTATTGGAGTGTAGTTGATTTACAATGTGTGTTAGTTTCAGGTGTACAGCAAAGTGATTCCGTTATACATATATTCATTCTTTTCTAGATTTTTTTTCTCATAAAGGTTATCACAGAATATTGAGTAGAGTTCCCTGTGCTGTATAGTAGGTCCTTGTTAGTTATCTATCATATATAGTAGTGCATGTATGTTAATCCCAAACTCCTGATTTATCCCTCTCCCCCGCCCCACCTTTTCCCTTTGGTAACCATAAATTTGTTTTCGATTAAAAGAAAAAATCTAAAAAAAAAAAAAAAATCTACCTCACAATCATTATGTATCTCGTACATCTTTACAAAGTAAACTGTGGTATTTTGCAGAGGAGTCAACTCTCCCTCAAAGGAAAATTTTCATCGTTTTATGTCTTAAGTTGCTTCAACTTCAGTGTTACTACTGGGGAATCACTGAGTTTCAGAACAATGCAGTTGATTCGGGTTAAAAGATCGCAAACTTTAAAAAAACAATTAATTTATTTTTCCTTTCACCCACAGGTCTACCCACGGATAGCGCCGGCATTTTGGCACTACCTGCGGGTAGAAGTGAGTAGCGGGTACTTGAATTCTCCCACCCTTGCTCCTTGCTTGCTGCTGGCGCGGTCTGATCTGATGTGCCCATTTTATTCAAGATGCAGCTGCCATTCTGTGTAAACGTGCTCTCCACGCCACCACCATTCCTTAGAGTCGGGTCAGAAATCCAAATCATCAAAAATACAAGATCATCATCTTTCTTAATAAGTTTCCAAATCAAGACCATATCATATGCATTATAATTGATGAAAAACGAAGCACTAAGTTATGGAAAACCATGCTTGCACCAGTTCTTAATCAGTATTTTTGAGAGAGCAGAATTCCTCAGCTTGACTTTACAGTGTCTCAAGGTAAAGGAAAATAACCCTGCTTCACTCCCCTTCTCTTCTCTTCTGTCTCCAGGAGCACGAGCCGCAGCTCTCCTATTCCTCCACGAGGTCCAAGGCCCCCAGTGCCATCATCACAGGTCTCAAGCCAGCCACTAAGTACATTTTTCATATCCGAGTGAGGACTGCAACAGGGTACAGTGGATACAGTCAGAAGTTTGAGTTTGAAACAGGAGATGAAAGTAAGTTTCACACAAAGATGTAAAATAAGATGTTAATTTAGTGTGGTTCCAATCTGACCTGATAGTTGAAAATCTGATGTCCCAAATTTTGAATAGTCTCATCAAGCAGGATTCTGTTCATGTAAATACTCATACAGTCATTTCAGTTAATGTTTTGGTGCTATCGTTAAATATTTTCATGAAGTGCCTTGCTCTACCACAGTTGTAATGTGGCCTAAATCTGTCTCTTTATGCAGAATTCATCACTCAGGCCACAACACAGAGAGTCTCACTGGGTGGTGTTAGCCTAATTGTCCGCCAGTCTTGGCATCATAATGTGATACTAATGAATACTTGGAAGAGAGTAAAGCCATGAGCAAATGATTTTAGCAGTTAGTTCAAAATTGTGCAGCTTTGGCTTGTTATATTAGATCAATAAAAACAGTGGTCAGGAGACAAACTCCACTGAAATGCACATTATAAGTTTAAATATTAGATGCATGGGCTTGATTAGAAACTCAAATTAATTTCATAGCGTCAAGGTATTGAAAACCAAAATGGGAGATGAGGGGAGTGAGCTGTTCCAAAGTCATGTAACATAGCATTAAGTGTCATGTTCATTCTAAACCCAGCTCTACCATCGAATTATTTTTTCAAATTTAGAAATCTATCACATTGCTATCTTTGTAAGGATGATATAGTTGGCTTTTGCTATGTACTTTGATGGAAAAATATCTAAATACCTAATTATAATAAAATTCTGTTCCCATCACTGTTAAAATACCTGTATTTGCATAAGAATTCAAGAATAGCAACTTTATTGTAAAAATTATTTATGAATAACAATAATAATATCTACCATTTACTGAGCCTATTCTCATAGGTGCCAAAAATGATGTGCAGTATTTTACATGTGTTGTCTCTTTTAAACGTTTCAACATCCAGTGAGACCAGTATTATTTTCCTAATTTTACTTATGAGAAATCAGAAGCCTAGGGAAATTGAGCAACTTGTCAGATTCATGCAGCTGGTAAGAAAGCTAAGCTAAAATTTGAAACTAAGGGCTATCTCCTTCCAAGGCCCGTACTCTACCATCCTGCCAAGTCCTTCCACTGGAATTATAAAATGCTAATGGTAAGACCACTGATTAAGCCACAATTCCCCCAGTTTATCACTCCCTGAAAGTGAAGCTATGTGAGGTTCTAACTATATGACAGAAGGAGTGTTTTGTTGTTGTTTTTACGTTAATGAAGAACATTGATCCATAAGAACTTTTTCGTTACAACTATATCTAACTAAAAAGTGGAAAAGCACTGACATATTTAATTAAGAAGGAATACAGCTTAGGGAGGGAAAGTAAACTAATGAATAAAAAGAATACTTATAACCTGGGTGTTTAATATCTGTGACAGTCATTTCTAATCCCACTGAAGACTATTGACTCTTCAAGCTAGAGATGAAATTGTTGGGAGTGTAGTTATCACAAAACAAAACTCCATAATCAAAAGCAATATAAAATATTCAAAAAGTGTCCCTGCTATGTCCTATTGACTGCTTTCTTCCCTGCCCACATGTCAAGACTTAATCTAGGTGCAAAGCCAAGGACACAATTCAAGGAAAGTTTGGTCCAGGGAAGAGTCACATCATTGTCTTGTCCAGGGTGTGTTATTGCATCTTATTTCACAGATGAAGAAATTCACCTAACTTTTTAAAAGTATGACATTTTTGAGTATTATATCATCAAGTCAGAAATGTACTCTCAAACTCATAGGTCTAAATCTAGATAATTCATTTATGTTTGTCTGGGACTTATAGACAAAGCAATCTAGTCTAATAAGAAAATGTAAGTTCTGATCTAAATATTAAAAATTGTATTTGGTTTTAACTCTAAATTTCAACTTACTGTACTTTCAGGACTAGAATTCTTTCAGACGTTATGTAAAAGTGAAGTACTTTGAAACTCCTTAGCAGAAAGGTCCCATACTTACCATGACCCAGTATAACATTGATTCATTCAATGAAAAATATATAGGACAGTTAACATGTGCCATACTCTGCGTGAGTCTCTGGGGATAAAAAAGTAATAAGACCTGCAAACTCTGCCTTCACATAATTTATAGTCTAGATTTGTGGGAGGATAATGAAAGTTTCAATTAAAAAATACAAGGTTGAATGACATGTACTACCAGACAGATATGCAAAGAGTGCTATGAGAGCATAGAGAAGCGGCCCTAATTCAGCATGAATAGATCATGAAAGTCTGGAGGATGAGAAGCCGTGGCTCATTCCTTAAAGAAGGGTGATAAAGGAATAGCAAAAGCACTGAGACCTGAGGCAGCATGAAAAATTTAAAGAAGAGCCAACTATGTGGTGTGACTACAGTGAGGAGACATGAAAAATAAAATGGTGGGAGCTAAAAGCAGAGAATTAGACAGGGGCCAAGAACAAGACGAAGTTGCTCTTTGGGCCATGTTAAGCTTATTGGGCTTTATGAAGATATTGAAGATTCATGGGAGGATTTTAATTAGGGAGTAACATGACCAGTAACATGTGCAAGACTGTCTGCTGAGCAGTTTACACAAATTATCTTTTTAATTCTGCTAAGATTATAACTCTTTTTAGAAACTTAAGTAGCTTTACCAAAATCTGATAACCAATGAGTGGAGGTGCAGGATTAGAACCCTAGAAGCACCTGACCGCAGCAGCAGACAGCAAAAACCATATTCTGAATTACTGATTTATAAATGTCATGAAAGTGACTTTTATAACACCCTTGAAGAGACAACAGCGTTTGAGAAGAGTCTGAAAAATATATTTGTGTAAACCTGGAGTTTGGGTGCATAGAGTGTCTCCCAAGTCAATTTACAGCCTGAGGAAAAATCATGTAAAGGATCATTTTTTATCTGGTTAGCTTTAAATTGCATTTTCAAAGCATGCTGTTTATATCCAGAAGAGAATTTCAATGAATAATGTCATAGTAGGATATGCGTAGGTTTACTATAAATTCAGGAATATAATGATATGAATCCAAACTGACAGCATCAGTCTTTTTCTCTACATACCCTCCTAGCGCATCTTTAAATTTTTATAGCTTTTGTTTTTCAAGTACTGTCTGAACTATTGTAATGTCAACTTTCTTATTAAGGTCTCTCTTGTGTATTGTTTAATTAACTGACTTTATAATGCATAGAGATGGGGTGTGAAGTGGGGAGGTGAAATTAGGTACTCTCGTTTGATGGTCTGGTTCAAATTTTTTAAAATAAGCAAAACAAAGTAGTTTACAATGTCATTCCCTTTAGCCATACCTATTTTACTTTGTTCAACTTTTAGTTTGCTATCAACCAATGAGACAATAATATAAAATATGAAACAATTCTTTTTCAAAATTATAATGTTCTTAACTGATTACTTGTACTCTACAAACATAGTGGCTTCTTTTATTTTTTAACATCTTTACTAGAGTATAATTGCTTTACAATGTTGTGTTACTTGCTGCTGTATAACAAAGTGAATCAGCTATATATATTCCTATGCCCCCATATCCCCTCCCTCTTGCGCAGCTCTCCCACCCTCCCTAGCCCACCCCTCTAGGTCATCACAAAGCACTGAGCTGATCTCCCTGTGCTATGCAGCTGCTTCCCACTAGCTATCTATTTTACATTTGGTAGTGTATATATGTCAGTGTTACTCTCTCACTTTGTCCCAGCTTACCTTTCCCCCTCCCCGGTCCTCAAGTCCATTCTCTACGTCTGCGTCTTTATTCCTGTCCTGCCACTAGGTTCATCAGAACCATTTTTTTTTAGATTCCATATATATGTGTTAGCACACAGTATTTGTTTTTCTCTTTTTGACTTACTTCACTCTGTAAGATGAAGTAAGATGGACGCTAGGTCCATCCACCTCACTACAAATAACTCAATTTTGTTTCTTTTTATGGTTGAGTAATATTCCATTGTATGTGTGTGCCACATCTTCTTTATCCATTCATGTGTCGATGGACATTCAGGTTGGTTCCGTGTCCCGGCTATTGTAAATAGTGCTTCAGTGAACATTGTGGTACATGATTCTTTTTGAATTATGTTTTTCTCAGGGTATATGCCCAGTAGTGGGATTGCTGGGTCATATGGTAGTGCTATTTTTAGTTTTTTAAGGAACCTCCATACTGTTCTCCATAGTGGCTGTATCAATTTATATTCCCACCAACAGTGCAAGAGGGTTCCCTTTTCCACACCTTCTCCAGCATTTATTGTTTGTAGATTTTTTGATGATGGCCATTCTGACTGGTGTGAGGTGATACCTCATTGTGGTTTTGATTTGCATTTCTCTAATGATTAGTGATGTTGAGCATCCTTTCATGTGTTTGTTGGCAATCTGTATGTCTTCTTTGGAGAATTGTCTATTTAGTTCTTCCGCCCAATTTTGGATTGGGTTGTTTGTTTTTTTTGATATTGAGCTGCATGAGCTGCTTGTATATTTTGGAGATTAATCCTTTTTCAATTGCTTCATTTGCAAATATTTTCTCCCATTCTGAGGAGCTATCACCGTGACTCCTCTTGCTCTTTTTTTAGACCAGAGGTTGGATTTTTTTCCAGAGTCAGAATGTGCTAGTGGAAACCGGCCAGCAAGTTTGAAGAGTACTAACTATGACTGTTAGCACTATAAAAAGAGCCTACTTGAACTATAGCTATTGGGATCCTCTTTTCCTAAGTCTATAGAACAACCTCATTCCCTATGTTATGTAGAAAGAGAGAGAGAGAACAAGGGAGAGAGAATTGACTGATAGATCTATAGATAAGTAAGTAGAAAGTCACTCATATATAGTCACAAAACACGTTCTTTTTGTGTTTCAATACGGACATTTCATATGTCTGCTAATCTCTCTTAGGACTAATAGTGTACAGCTAAATATTATGTTCACTAACAGCATTTATTGAACTGCTATTGTGTACAGGTCTTTTTATTAGGTACTGTAATTGATCCCCCCATCTTTTTGGAATAGATTTGACAAAATTACAATAAACTACAGAATCAGTAGCAAGAAAGTAAGAATATATAAATACTCCATGTGGATCTTCTCGAAAGATAGGTGAACAATAGATAGGTGTTAGTCAGAAGCTCTCAAATATAAGAATTTTCTCAAAATTAATATAAAATCCATATTATGCCCCAAAGTATCAAACACACCCACACGCACGCACACACACTGGTGTGCACACACACATACACACTGTCAAGTACAGGCCTTTTTGGCTTATATGGATGAAACTACAGAAAATTTTATCTGCCTCATATTTGGTTTTTTTTCTGAGCTTATTTTCTGGAGAAAATGTGCTTCTTTTCAACGAAGAAAAAGATGAGAATTAAAATTGAAAAGTTATCTACATAACCAATAATGTTATCCATATCCTTACAAATTGCTTGAAAAACCATATTTGATTCAATTTTAAGAATCATCTGTTAAAATTACACGTACATTGTTAAAAAGAAATAATTTAATGATAAGGCAGTCAAACATTTGTTTTTATTTAAAACACAACCAAGATTTATCTAATATTCAAATGTAATTTAGAGAAACAAAAAATACTTTTATGGGTTCATTTTTTAAACCAAAATAAAACATATCCTGCTATATTGCAGTCAACTTAAACATTTTACTTATATACTGTAAAACAGCTTGTGAAGCTATCAAAAGGTATAAGAATCCATAGCTTAAAGCCAATTTTTGAAAGAAAACTGGAATTTTACACGTAATTTACCTCTTCCATTGCCTTAATGGTTATCCAAATGATCCAGGAGAGTTAATACACAGCCAACATATAAGCAATGCATTCCTCTTCCCTGAAAAGATTAATTATACCTTAAATTTTAATAATATGTAAATTTAGGTTTTTACCTGTAAGCTACATGAAACACTTCTGTAGCACCAAAGCCACATCTGTCAACATTTTAAAATATACCATTATTTACCAAAAGTAGTAATGATGGACTAGATTTATATCACTTAAATAACCACATAAAAGTCATTATGATCAACATTAACTAACCAAAGTATAAATTACTGAATCACAGCGAGTGTTTCAAATACAATCTTATGCCATGTCTTACACATTTATACAAAAAGTGTTATGTTGATACAAATAAATCAATTTAATCGCTTAGGTATTTCAAAAACACCCATAAAATTTAGCTATTTTTAGTATGGTTTCATATTTAAGCAATTTGATAAGTTTTAACAATTTATGGATGGAAATGATCCTGAAAATTAAGGTGCAAGATCGTGTCTTTAATTTCTTCTTCCTTAGTCTATTTTTCATGCCCTCATTTGACTAATTTTTCTATACTCAACTTTCTACACTTAAAAACTCCAAATCGTTGGGTATTTTCTACTAAATAAAATGTGAGTTTCTCAACAAATATTCAATTCTTCCTCCAATCTAATCCAAATTGACGTCGTTTCTGTTCTATCTCCCTCTAGTTAACACATACCCTGGGAAAATGTATAAATACTTCATGCACGAAATTTTCTGAATCTTTGTCATATCTAAGCTGTGTCTGTGACTTCCAACTGGAATATTCAGAAACCTATCACATTACAAATGGTCAGTCCGGCTCACATGCTACACCTCCTGAAGTGTTTCTGATCAATCCAGTGAGAAGTAATCACTCTTTCCTCAGACTTTCTATAATATTTTATTGTGTGAGGGCTTACTTCTTTACTAAGTTGCTAGCACTTTGAGGTCAAGAACTGTCACCTGTGTGTCTTTGTGTCTCATAAAATGTCTTATACATAGTTTCCAATACACATTTAATTAAATAAATGAAGAATGTGTAATTTCAAAATATGGAAGAATAGCATATTGCCTACCATTCAAAAAAGAAAGAATCAAATATTTTATTTGCCACAGGTAAGCAATATTGCTTGCTATATTTTGGGTAACAAGCTGTAACTGATTTGAGTCATGTAGAAACATGATATATGCAATTTTAATTACAAATTAATTGTTAATTCTAAAATTTGGGGGTATTTGAGGTAGAGTAAAATGACTTTTTTGTTGTTAAATAGATATCCCTCCTTACACACCTTTTTAAAAAAAATCTCTATTATGTTTGATCCAGTCTATTGGTTGAAACCCAATCTGTACTGCTTTAATTACCAAGGATGAAATTAGCTACATCATTATTAACAGCAGCCAGAAATTTGGGGATGATTATTAATGGTGAAGCATGAAGCAGAAAGAGGGCCAGCTGACCCTGGTGGAGTAATAAAAAAGTTAATTAATCAAGAAGGAGGCAGATTTCATATTTATGAGTCTACCCAGAGTAGGATGAATTCCAGTATATAGGATTTTAATTTGAAATAATCTTCTATCAATAGCACACTTTCAATGTTGGCAGCCATAGCTATCTAAACAGAAACATCAGTAGGAAAGAAAAATTTTCTAGCAGTTAGGTTGTCTGAATATAAATTGGCCTACCTTATGATACAATGAAGACCTCTTGTAAGACTTTTTGCTGAAGCTAGCTGGATGCTTATTCAGCATGTCATAAAGGAAATCCCTGCTTTGGTTAGGAGGTTGTGATAGAAGTTTAATGTAACTTCTAACATTGATATTTTATAACAACAGATAATATTTAGTGCGTTCTAATTATGCTTCAAGCACTATTTAATTCTTTATGGCTACTAATATACTTACAACCTTTGAAGTGGATGCTATTATCATGCCTATTTTATGGATTAGAAAACAAACACAAAGACGTTTAGTAACTTACCAGGTCCCTACAGCTAGTAAGTGTTAAAATGGGGGTATTATGGCATTAGACCCTTTTCATGCTCAGAACCAGGACTGAGTTCCCTTTCTACCCATTCAGTGTTTTCACTTTTCTCATTCAGGTTGGTCATTACTTCTAATTTTCTACATGATTATTTCTTATTCTTACCTCCAATTCTCCACTCTTCCTTAACTAATTATATTCCTCCTTAGAATAAAATGTGTTTGATTTTCAGAAAACTATAATTATTTACAAATCATCATGCATCAAGTTCAGAGGGTTATATGTGTTTTAATGTAGATTTATGGATTAATGCACACATGGTACACCTAGTACCATTCTAAAGGGGCAAAATAATGCAGTTAGTCTGATTACCTTAAATGTGCTGGGACTTGATGAAAAGTAACTATTTGCATAGAAAGTGGAAGTCTCCTTTTAAGAAGCCTGCATTGACAAAATTATTTTGCTTCAGTTTTACATGGATCCAATAAAGATTTTAAATGATGGGAACCGGGCTTATGTACCATAAGACAGATTGAAGACCTTAATATGAAAAATATTAAAGATTATAACTTTGCTAAATGGGCTGGAAAGAAAATCATTCACTATTAACAGGTACTTGGAAGTTGTAAAATGTGTATATCAATGTGCAGTGTTACAATTTGGATCATATTTAAAAGGGAACTAACAAACAGCAATGGATCTATTTCTTAAAACAGAATATAGTTTTATTTTAAGCCAATAACCTGCAGCAACATACAGAAAAATATGATTTCTTTGGGATATAAGCCATCATCCCTTGACTAGAATTTTTTTTTGAGATCAGGAGCCATTTCTTATTCATTTTTGTGCTTCATGTATTGCTTTGCATGTGCCTGACAAATAGAAAAAAAAAACCAAAGATAAATAATATATGTTCCCTGTCTTCAAGAAGCTCACCACTAACCTCACTAGAGGCTCTTGTAACAGAGTTCCTTATTTATGTGATTCCCAAAGTCTAATTTTAATTTGACTTGATTTGAGATGAGATGGATTGTTTCTATCAGCCATCATATAAATTGCCTGAATTTTTCTGTCAAGCTATTTGACTTTACAACCTTGAATTCTTTGACAGAGCAAAAAATGTTCTTAAGACATTTTAAATTGCTCCAAATTTAGTGAAAAATATATTCTCTATGCAATACTTGAAGATTTAGAGCCATTCTTTAGACTACACAAATCAGCTTTATTGACTTCTATTGTAAAGTGGCTTTTTAATGTCATATTTTAGTTGTTAGAAAAGCATAAAGGGCAAAGCAAAGATAAACCTAATCTCTTAATATAACCCTATGGAACCTATCTGGAACTGCTGGTATGATTCTTAATTATGGTTGACCTCTCACCCTCATCTGTTGCATGATCGTTTACTATTCTCAGGACAGGGTTGGGAGTATTGTGATGTTCAGTCGTTGCTTCTAGAATGCATTAGGGTAGTTCCAGCTAGCTGTAGGGTGATGCCCAGTGGCAATACATAGATGTGGTTCATACAGGCAAAGGGTAGAAACACATGATGCTGGGATGAAAGTGTCCTTTAGAAGCCATGGACCGCAAGGATGACACAGCACAGGGCCTTGGTTCCTTTCATAGCTTTATTTCCTATTTCCCGATTGAATTCTATCCACCTGGTAATCCAGCATTTTCAAAGCTGAAAAAATTTGAGAGTTGAAAGACAGAGTTGTCAAAATGTCCAAGTCAGGTGAAAAGTACTTTATGGAAAGTACATAAATACTAAATACTATCTGCTGATGTCAAAACATAAAGACATAACATAGTTTGAATTGTACTTGCCACGGTACCAGTATGCAGTAAAAATAATTTTAAATTATCTAACGTAACATTTTTTAAATGTGTATTAACCCAGTGCAAGGCATCTATCTGCTTTTGCCTTCGTCTCACTGTGAAGTCCCAATACTGAATGGACAGATGTTTATAAAATAAACCCAGCCAGCTCTACCAAGGCCTGTGTGAAGAATCAAGAAGCAGCTTAAGTATTTGCGTTACACTTTACTTTTTCAAGGGAAACAGTAGTTCAGTGAATTTAAATTGAGTAATAAGAATTCTTGGCAAAATAATAGTAGGAGCCATTTAAAAGATTTAGCTGTGTGTGCACAAACCTGAGCAAGACACGCGTGAGCGCATTACCGACTATGCAACAGCCAAAGAAGCAGAGTGTGGCAACCTTGCTGCTAGTTATAAAACAGCTGACTTACAACAAACTGAATCCATATTCTCTTAAGCTTTTGGAAAACTGAGCATCCTTTAAAAAATGCTCTTGCACTGTAGGTATTTTTTTTAATTAAATAGTTCTATATGCTGTATACAAAACAGAAGAGTACACTAAATGATTTTTTTCAACAATCAGTTTCAGCATTTCTGTAAAAAATAAACATTGCAATATGACTTAATGAAGTTAGCATACATATGTATATTTATATATACATATATATGTGTATACCTATACATATATACATATACTTATATTCATATATTATATATGAATATATAATATACATATATTATGCATTTTTACACACTTCCTATTCTCATTCTGAGATGAAGGAATGAAATTGGCAATGTTTTCAATAGTGTTGCATAAGCTGTTATCCTTGGAAGTAAAAGGGTTTATTTCTAAATCTGATACAAAGTTTGTTCCAAATTTGACATGATGAGAAAGAAAGTGAAGGGCACTTGAAAGGAAGCAGCAAAAGCTAAAGCAAGCAGAAGAATGTTCAGTTGTTCGATTTATTTCCTCACTCCTTCACTCAATCAAAAAATATTAATGAGGGCCAGATATAAAGGCAGGCACTGGGGATTCAAAGATGAAAAGAATAAACTTGTTCTTGACTTTCACAAAAGTTAGTTGAGAAGTTCAGATAATTACACAAGATTACAATACAGGGTTACATGCGATGCTTCGAGGGGCACAAGGAGAAAAACCCAAACGAACGTGTCAAGGAAAGCTTCCAAAAATAAATAATGTCTTGAAGGAGACTTTAAAGTTAAATAACACTTGGCTGTGAAAATGATGGGGATGGAGGGTGGGATAAGAGAGTTGGGGAGTCTCTCGTGTGTGCAGGTAGAGATGAAAGAGTATGGAACTTTCTAATAACTGAAAGAATTTCAATATGCCTAGGACTGTGGTTCTCAAAATGTGAACCCTGCACCAGAAGCATCCAGCAACACCTGGGAACATGTTAGAAATGCAAATTTTCAGACCCCACCTCAGACTTACTGAATCAGAAACTCTGGGGTCTAGGGGTGGGACCCAGCATTCTGTTTTAACAAGCACTCCAAGTAATTCTGATGCACACTCTAATTAGACAGCCAGCAGTTTCATCAGAGGGTACAAGGATAGGGGTAAGGAATGATGGGGGTGATGATCTTGGTACAGGAAATACAGGCTAAGGGGCTGGATTCATAGGCAGGGCCCATACCATGCCATCCCTTACCTTGCTACTGAAGCTAAAACCTTCCTGAGTTTTTATTTTTCTTCCGGTTATTTGTAGTTTTGGAGACAGGCAAGGCAGTCAGAGCAAGCTTTCCATAATGGACTTTCCTGGAACCATTGCTAACACATCTAATTATTTTCTCACCTTCATTTTATCCACACTAAAAATAAATCCTTCCAAATATCTTTTTCATTGTCACGCCTATAGCTGTCATAACTTCCAAATTCCCCAGAGTCTATTTTAGGCTTAAGAATTCACCTACAGAAGGCACTGGAACCCTGGGAATTATCAATTTAAATTCTAACACATGCTTGCTCTCTGCCAGCGTGTAAGCTTGCATATTTCTCCTTGACAGTTCATATTTGGTCTCTGGACTTTCAAGACACAGTGAATTATGACCTGCTCACCAGAGCCTCCTGAGAAAACTGGAGCTGAGTCACCCCATGCCAAACCTTCAGCGAAAATTGGTCAGTCCTGGATATTGAAGAAGTCGTGGAAATTAAGTTATCTGGGAAACTTCATGAATCTAGATAGCATAGAGGTAAAGGTGATATGTTAGCAAAGCAAAGTTAGACGCCAAGACTAATGTGCCACACAAATGTGTCACTGACTCGTCCCAGGCTAGGTTACTTGGTTGTTTGTTCTACCTGGTAAAGGAAAATGATACATGCAGGTAGGCAACATAGGACTTGGTATCTTGGCTTATGAGGATTTCTCCACTCCAGACCAGTCTGGATCAGCATCTAATCTCTGCTACTCCCTAGGTATTAGTACCTAAGGAGGGCAATTTAGTCTGTTTCAGCTTTAGTTTTCTCATCAGGAAACTAGAAATGTATTCATTTGTTTGTACACTGATTCATTCAACAAATATCTGTGAGAACCCATTCTGTATTCTTTACTAAGTACTATTCTACATGCTAGGGATACAACAGAAACAGACCGAGATCCCTGCTGTTCCACAGCTCACGTTCTAGAGAGGAGAGAGACAATAAACAGGCAATAAGTAAGATATTTAGAATGTCAGGTGATGCAGAGCTAAGGTGTGTTGCCTCCATCTCCCCTTCGGGACCCAGGCATTTATTCCTTCAGTTCATGGGAGCGCTGCTTGCTGAAGACTCACAGCTGAATTCCTTTCCCAACATTGCCTCTGTCCAAAAGAGGCTGCATGCCCCAGAGACATCTCCTCTCCCCAGGGGCAGTCAGAATTCAAGACTGGTCAATGAGAGGCACAAAGATTAGTCCCATCACTTCAATTCAGGACAACTCTGAAGGGCCAAGTCAGCTCCAGAACTCCCTGAGGTCGGCTGAGGTCTTTGTAGCCACCGTATCGCAGTTCAGCTGCTCCATTTTCCCATTCCTGCTTCCCTCACTGCCCCATGTGTCCGTACTGAGGTCACTCTTCAGTAAACCTATAGCATGCAGAGCCCCCCTGCAGAGTCTGCATCCCAGGAAACTCCATCTAAGACAGATGATGAGAAGTGCTCTGAAGGAAAGTAAAGCTGAGGGGAGGTTAGGGAGTGCCTCCCTCCTCCTGTGGTCGTGAAATGTTAACTCTCACTGTAATCCTAATTTTGGGGACTTCCCTGGTGGCTCAGTGGTTAAGAATCCGCCTGCCAGTGCAGGGGACACGAGTTCCATCCCTGGTCTGGAAAGATCCCACATGCCGCAGCGCAAATAAACCCGTGCGCCACAACTGCTGAGCCCGTGAGCCACCACTACTGAAGCCCGCGCGCCTAGAGCCGGTGCTCCGCAACAAGAGAAGCCACCACAATGAGAAGCCCGCGCACCGAAACGAAGAGTAGCCCCCGCTCGCCGCAACTAGGGTGAGCCAGTGCGCAGCAACGAAGACCCAACGCAGCCATAAATAAATAAATAAAATTTATAATCCTTGGGCCTTGCCTTTGGTCTTGAAGAAGAGGAAAGATATAAAGAACAAGCATAAAGGAAAGCATAAAGAACAAGGAAATTTTTTATGATAGCAACTGATTTGTGCAATTCAATTTGGCAGATATTTCACAAATAGACAACTAAAGAAGCAGTAAGGAAGAATTTTGGTTAAACGCTTAAGCTTTTCCCCACACTCACTGCTGAGGGCCCAGGTTCAACCCCTGGTCAGGGAACTAAAGTTCCACAAGCCACGGGGCATGGCCAAAAAATTTTTTTTAATTTTTTTAATTAATCAATTTTTAAAAAGAGCTCAAGCTTTGTATTGAACCCTGGACTTAGATCTTTATCACCTTCTAGATCTCAGACCTTGGGCAAGTGAGTTAACCTCCCTGTGCCTCAGTTTCTACATCTGGAAAATGGAGAGAATACCACCCACTTTCTAGTGTTGTTCTGAGTATGCAGTGACTCAGTGTGTGTAAAGTACTTAGCAGACTATCCAGCACTCATGTGGTTAGAGCTCAGTAAGTATTGGTTATTAATACTGATTTTATTGGTATTAATTTTCAATTCTAACATTCCATTCTAGCAAATTCAAAACTGTATTTAAAAAACAAAACAAGGACTTCCCTGGTGGTCCAGTGGTTAAGACTCCACACTTCCACTGCAGGGGGAGCATGGGTTCGATCCCTGGTTAGGGAAGTTCCACGTGCCACACGGTGCAGCCAAAAAAAAAATAATTAATTAATTCAAAGAACAAAACAAAACATTATTCTTTATTATCTTCTTACATGTAGATATTTTACAATGGCAATCAAGTCATTCTCTGATTTCTCCCTCTGACATTTATTTTTCATGCCCATTAGCTAACCCTTGAGACTAGTTGGCTAGTCTTAGTGTTAGCTTTTGTTTAACTTTTATAGGTGACATATAAGGATGAGTGAGATTCCCGAAGATGAGCTGACCTTCCAGGGGTTACACACTGAAGAACTGGATTCAGCCAAGGAAGCTCCACACTTGAACTTGTGAGATAGCAGATCTTAGCCAGCATAGGAGGCAAGTCAGGGAGCCTCCATCAGTTCCATTCCAACAACATTATCTTGTGGACCCAGAACCACTGTCTCTCCTGTTCCAATGGTAATCAAATTATCTATGGGTTGGGCCACCTTTCTTTTAAATACTTAAATTACAAAAGGTCTTAATGCCAGCAGACAGTATAGCATAATGGTTAGGAGGTCAAACTCTAGAACTAGACTATCTGTATTTAAACCTGGTTCTGCCACTTCTATCTGCATAACCATGGGCAGGTTACTTAACTTCTCTGTACCTTAGTTTCTCCAATTATAAAGTGAAGCTAATAATACTACTGTCTCATATGATTGTTTTGAAGATTCAATAGGTTGATACATGTGAAGTGTCTAGAACTGTGGATTACATACATAAGCCCTTTAAAAGTGTTAGTTATTATAATAATTACTACCCTTCGTCTGAGGGGGACTCCTTCACTGAGTCCAATATGAATTTTTGAATGAGCCTGTGCTGTGACTCAGCTGCCACTCATCTCCAAAAAAGAGAGAAAAAAAATTAAGAAGGAATAAAAAGAATGTAATTCTGGCAAGAAACCTCCCTTAGGTTACCCTCTGTGGAATCCTCTTCCGTTTTCAAGTATAAATGACATGATTTATGTACCCATAGCCACCTACCCCACTATAAATTTTTAAAATTAAATAAATAACTGATTTCCTGGCAAAAGAATAAGCAAACCACAGAAAATCACATTTATCTATATATTGAAAACTATATTTTGACTCAGAATAGGTATTAGTTATGCTATTACTTCTATAAGTAATAAGCATAGAATATCCTACTTGAGGAAGGATTTTACTTTTTCAAATTATGGAATAGATGCCGGTTTGAGAATTTTTGAACTTTTATAAAATCACATTTTTACTTGCATAATGACTGGAAAGAGGGATACTCCATTCTTTTCCAAATAAACCCGTGTTGCCTGGCAGACAGAGCACCAAGTGGAAACATACCAAGGCGCCTTAGGGTTATCTAATTGCCCTTAGCACATTCTTTCTTCTGTCATGTTCTGTACTGCAACTCAGAATGCCTTTTGAATCCTTCTAAATTGTTGACAGCTAATTTCTGTCCTTTAGAGACCCACTTCTCACTGTTTGTATTTATCCGTCTTAGGAGCCGCATCCTTTTATAGCTAGCTAGCTGTATTTTTGTCATTCTCCCTCTCTCTTCTTGCTTAACTGTCCACTGTGCTGATAGATTTCAAATTGTATTAAACATAAACATGCAGTTAAGATACCCAATTAACACTCATGGTGATTTTCTTTTAAGTTATGTACCTTTACAATTGCTGTTTGCTTGAATTCAGCAATAGTTTTATGGATTATAGAAGTATATCATTCATGATTAGACTCTACCCTACCCTTGAGATTATTAATAGAAGCAGGCAATATAAATTTAACAAGTTTTTATTTAAAAAACAAACTTCACGTGAAACTGTTTCTGTCACCATTTTCCCCAGTGTTCTTACTGCTTAAGATAAATACTTTACTATTTACAGAAAATGAAGGCCACAAGTGAGTAAATAAGAAGTTGATAGGGTGATTCTATCTTTGCATTGATCTGTGACATCCAGAGAGCTCTAAGTCCTTAGAACTTGCATACATAAGGAGAGAAGGGGGCATCTTACTTAGTCCATGACTGGGAAGATATTTGAGGGAATCTAATATGCAACCTTAGCTTCAGACTTCCTATAGCTTATACTGTGGAAATTGGGGGATTAGGACAGGTGAAGAATGCCAAAACTCAGTATGGAAAATAAAAGCAATGAGAAGAATACTTTCTGTCAATCTTCAGAAGAGAAGCGGTATGGAAAAACTCACTTGGACTTCCCTGGTGGTGCAGTGATTAAGAATCCGCCTGCCAACGCCAGAGACATGGGTTCGAGCCCTGGTCCGGGAAGATCCCACATGCCGTGGAGCAGCTAAGCCTGTGTGCCACAACTACTGAAGGCTATGCGCCTAAAGTCCGTGCTCTGCAACAAGAGAAGCCACCGCAATGAGAAACCCGCGCACCACAACGAAGAGTAGCCCCCGCTTGCCGCAACTAGAGAAAGCCTGAGCGCAGCAACGAAGACCCAACGCAGCCAAAAATAAATGCATAAATAATAAATAAATAAAAGAACTAAAAACATTTTTTAAAAAGACTTACATTTAAAAAAAAAAAAAGAAAAACTCACCTGAGTTTTTATATGTGGACCTCCATTGCCAGGGGGAAAAAGGTACTTAACACATCAGTCAGTCAATCTAGTAAGTATATGGAATTTAGAAATTCTTCTCATGTGTTTTAAAGGGGATAGAAGTGACCTCTGTTACACCTTTTGTTAATCATCTAGAATTACTCAATCAAGAATATTGTTTAACAGAACACACCCAAACATATATATAACTATAATCTAAATCATTAGTATCAATCATTAGAGTTAAGAGTGAATTACAGTTATAGTCACATTGCATGTTTTAGGGAGAAAACTGAATGCTTGCTGAATGCTTTTCCCACATATATGCTAACGTATCTAAATTGCCCTTAATTTTTATGGGGATGCTTTCTCCGAAAGCTTGATTAACTAAACAGGATTGTTGATTCTTTTACTTGCAATTCTCTTCTCCCTAAAAACATTCCAGGCAGTTTAAGACACATGTACAAAATGTTTCATAAATTAGAACTAGAAGTAGAAAATTAGATCCATAAAAACAAGAAGGAACAAAGTCTTGTTTTGATAATTATTACTAGAGATGCATGTGTGCACCATCTCTGCCCCTGAGATTTCTGGCAGCAGCCAGAGAATAGAGAAGTGATCACGCTCTTATAATAGGAAGCACAAACGCTATAGGAAATATGCATGGAGGGCATTGAGGATAATGGCCTCAAGCAGAGCTTTTTCAACAAATGAAGAAGTTTGTTTCATGTGGTATTTTCTGACCACAACCTTTGATAGAAGACCTGACGGAGGTAAAGTGTCACTGACTGAAGGTGGTTTTTCCATGGTGGTATACCATGAGCTAAGTTAAGGAAAAAGAGATACAAGAATATCCCAGACAGGACTACAGTGGAAACATGGGGAGTAAACCTAGGCTTCAAAAAGGACTGAAACAAAAAATCGGAAAACTCTTGAAATGAAAGCAGCCAGTCATTTTCTTGTTCTACACAGCCACTCATCTCTGTTTCTCTCTCGAAAGACTATTTTTCCCTGAATCTGTGTTCATTTAGGAAAGGATATCTATCTGCCCCATGACTTGCAAACTCACATTTCTGCTTCATTTCAATCATGGATCAAAATTGCTAAACACTGTGAATCCTAATCCCAAATTCCTGGAAGAGAGACTGTGAGTGGCCCAGTTTGAGTCAGATCTCCATCCCTAATCCAATTCATGTCTGGGAGCCAGAGACAGAGAGAACAGTCTTCCAAAGCCCTACCCTGGGGTAGAGGCACTTTTCAGAGACAGGGCTGAACAGATATCCTAAGAGATGCTTACTAAGAATTTTAAGGTTAGTCTTTAATGAGTGCTTAGAATGTGAATTCTCTATTTTTGTATTGAGGGATGGTGCAAGTGCTTTAAAAATAAGATGAAGAAGATGCAGAAATCTTTCTGCTATTAAAGCCAAGATGCCCAACCAATATTTTTGCTCATGCAAAAATAAAATCTCCCCACATTTGCACTGAAACGGGTTGCAGGCAAAGCAAAGATTGTCCTTAGGAAGCAGATTTGGATCTGCTCCCACAATTAAACGTACTCTTGATCGAAGGCCTGGAGTTCCACACCACAGGGTACTGTAGAATAAAAAGATGATTCTGGCCTGGAAAATTTTCAAAGTAAGTGTTCCAAGTCATCAAAAAGAAGCCCAAGGAGGACTGCTCCCATGGAAAAAGTTATATATTGAGCTGCACAGTTCTGCAGCATGCTTTCCAGGATAAGCCATGGAAAAAGTATGTTGTACAAAATGAAATAGGTTGTCTAGTTTGTAGAGTTTTGATCAACTGCCTTTTGTCTGCCAAAGAAAATGATTTTAGTTTTGATAAAGTTGATGATTATACAATTCTTTCTGAAGCAGTAGAATGGCCGAATTTTTTGTATCCAGAACTCAATTCTAGTTGTTGAAAATGAAACCCATATCATCAACATATAGGAAGAAGTTTATCTTTCTGTCTACCAAGATGGCACATATGCAGTTTGTCTACAATCAGTATCAAATTGTGAAGATATTGGTTTAAAAGATGAATAAATAAAATACAATGCCTGTTTATATTACATGAAATTGTGAATGGGTATGTCAGGAAAACTTTCCCCTTTAGTTCACCATTCTTTTAGAGTGGCATTTACTTTCATTTTTCTGGAATCATAATACTAAGCCTCAGTTTTAAGTTAACTTGATCCTCTAGGCAATGAATTAAAAACTTAATGAAAGATATATATGCAAAGCAAACAGTCTTATTTTCTTGAAAATAATAACATTAAATAGTCGAGTAATACTGTGCCCCAAACCCTCTTGCTTCTAATACAAAATATTTAACTTGGAGACCTCACTCATCGTTTAAGGGAAAGCATAACATAAATAATTGAGGGACTCTGAGAAAATTGAGTCGAGCCATAGTTTTGTAGGACTATAGGTTGGCCCTTTTTAAAATAGGGTTGATTCTCCTTGAATCTTTCCAGAACCAATTATAGTGATTGGTTAAAGGTTGAGGTAAATAGTTTGGTGGTATTCAGAGCAGGCTTCAAACTGTTTCAAACAATGATCCAAAAACTTGCCCTACAACTTATTTGCTTTCAGGGGATGATCAAATGAGTTCTGGCATAAGGGGTAACAGGTCCCTGTTAGATGCCTGGGATCTAAATTACTTTGGACACCGTGCTTGGGTCCATAAAACTGAGAGAAATTACACTCCCACCCCAACATTGCTGGTTTCTGTGCTTTCACAAATACTTCTACTGAAGCCATATAAGGGACAACTGTAGCCTCAAATCTGCTTTATCATTAACTGAGAAAATTAAGTAAAGGTCTTCCACAGGAATTTGTTTAGCTCCAGATTTGGTAGTAATGAGTTTATAATTAGATGGGTTTAAATTGGGCAGATTCTTCCACAATCTGATTTTAACATGCTGTCACGCTAAACTTGCCAGAAATGTCAGTTCATTTGTTTTTATTTTTGGTTTGTTTGTTTTTACATCCATGCAATTTTTATTAAATCAGTGCAAGAGATCCATTAAATATACTCTAGACAGGACTGATTTCCCCCTGAATCTGTCTATTAAAGAAAAAAAAAAAAAAAAAAAGGAATCTCTTCAGGCAGAGCATTTGATATTCTTTGTATAACAAAAGGTTATTTTATAAAGGTAACTGCCCCCCATCCCATTTCACCTTATCCTTCCTATCCTATCCATCTCATTGTGGGGACAAACATACTCAGGAGGCTGTGTTCAACATCAAACTTTTTTAAAAAAGTAGTAAATGGAGATAGAAAACATCCAGCTGAAGCAACATAATAAACAATGAGAAATTATTAGTACCTAGTTTGGAAATATAAAGACCCACTTACCCTCCTGTCCCCTCATATTAGGATATGCATGTGGAAAAATACAACCAAACTCTTTCCTCTTTGGTTCATTATATTAAATAGGACTATCAGTTTCAAGTAACAAAACCCCAACTGGCTTAATAAAAATTGGGACTTTATTGCTTTCTGTAACCAAAGTCAAGGAGTAGCATGAGATTCAGGCCAAATACAGGCTCTCCAACTATGTTCTCAATACTTTCTTGGTCTCAGTTCTGCTTTCTTCTCTGTTGGATTTATCTTCAGGCAAGTCCTTCCCATATATATATACATGAGTTTATATCTCCAGTAAAAATGGCAATTCTGATGAAACTCATATCTCCATCAACTCTACCTCTGAACCTGAGTATGAATGGTAACCTGAGAAAAACATAAGCATGATGTCAATTTAAATTTTCATGATCCATCCCTTGCCTCTCTCTCTCCAACCTCCTATTCAGCCTCTTGATCTGTGTCTCAGACATCCCAAAGTACACAGAAACAACAACTCAAGATGGTGAGCTATTTTGTGTCTCCATGTTTATGATGTCATTTCTTCAAACTAGAATGTCCCAATATCTACTCATCACCTTGGTGACTTGCAAATTTATTCTAATCATTCTAGCTTTAGCTTAGGAATCACCTCCTTTATAAACCTTCCTTCACTTCTTTCCATCAAGGTTATTACTCTCCTACTCTTCCCTCATTACCTTCACATGTACCTCCATTTTAGCAACAATTTTATTATATTACAATTAAGGCTTACATCTCTAACCCCTTCGCTAAAGAGAAACTACTATGAAGACAGGAAAATATGCTTTAGTTTTCTTTGTCTCCCCAATCCTTATATCATAGTGTTTAGCACATTCTAAATGATTAATATTTTTGTTGTTTTTGAATGAATAATGCGTCAGTAAAGAGGATCTCCTCAAGAAAATCTATAGAACTTTTTCTAAGTAATCAATCTGTGTTGCTTATCAGGATTTTTTCTTTAAATATTTTTATGAAAAATAGATCCTAAATAAATCTTTTATTTTATAAGCCTATGAAATTTGTGATCTCTATACATTTAATTACAAACCTACTTAACCTCAAATCACACTAACCTTTATATTAAAAGCTATAACCTCAAGTGTATATATATGCCTAGCAATATGTAAATATCCACTATTATTATTATGATACTTGTTGAATAGTGTTTGAAATTGAACATAATAGGTTCCAGATCAGTATTCCAGGGAATTTATGAAATTTGTAAGGAAATTCCGTTGTACACTGGATCTTTAAAGAAAATGATGAAATATGTACTTTGGCAACATGAGTATTTCAATTGCAAAAAAAAAATGTTATCAAAGATCTATCTCAACTGCCAGTAACTATATGAAGTATAGACAATTACAAATTAAACTCTTGACATTTAGAATGTTAACAGTAGTCCCAGGTGTTTAAATGCCTCAATCTCTTTTCTTTGTTCTTTGATATTTGTCACATGAAGCCTACCTGTAGCAAGGCATGTTGACCATTTATTAATGCAGACAAAAATCTCTTTAAAAAAAGAAAAAGACAAGTGTTTCATCATGCTACACTAGCTGCCTCTGCTTCTGCCTCTCCATCAAGTTGTACCAAACTCACATTTTCCAATTATCCCTGTGTCATTTGGCATTTTTATCTGAAAAGTAAATTAAGGTCATCAAGAAGAGTGAATCTTGAAGTCTTCTGTGTCCCAATGTAGCCACAGTTTGGAATACTGAATTGCATTGTTTCTGGAGAAATGACAGAGCAGTGGAGGAAAACAAGGATGTGAAATAATTTTCTGAAAAAGTGTAATCCCAGCTAAGCGTCTTTACTTCAACAGAAATGATTCATGAGGTTTGTTTCCATCCAGCTGAGAAGAGTATTCAGTAACTGGCTTACTAGAGTGTATCAGAGAGTTTCTTGCTATTTTCTCTCTCTATCTCACTATCTCTCTCTCTTTCTCTCTCTCTCTCTCGCTCTCTCTCTCGCTCTCGTATACCAGTCTTAGGGATATTTTTCCTTTTGGTAGATGGCACCAAATGTTGAATGAATATAAAAGAAACATGTTAGTACAATCTCAGGCAATACCTCTTCCTCTAAATAGCTACTTCATTCAAACCCTAGGCTGGGAAATTTGAATAAAGAAGTTTATTCACACAATTTTCTATTAATTTATCTTTGAACATATTAAATGCCAAAATACAAAAGTGTAGGGGAATTTTTTGTGTCACTAGAACATTTTTAAGCATTAATATTACCAAACAAATCATACATGAAAACTTTTTATAGTCAGAGATGTTTAATCCTTACATCTAGAATGTGTTCTTTATCTCTTCTTCATGAAAATATGCATTTATTAATCCCTATACTGTGTAAGGCACTGTGCTAATCCCATGTGATACAGAAAGGAGAATGATATTATTTCTGCCCTCAAGAAGCTTATGACATAGTTGAAATGGGCCAAAAAATGGAAATCTTCAGAAAATGAATCATTTTTGATAGTTGAAGTTTTCAGACAGAGGTTTGGTCTTTAAAGTATTATTTTTATAATTTTTAAATACTTTGAATATTTTTCTAATAATGCATCCACAAACTCCTGTCCTTTTATATAAAATATCTTGAACATATCTCAGCATTTTTTAATGGACCTTGAATGATCATGTTAATGCATTGAGTTCTAACATAGTGAGTCCTTTGGTGCTCCTTGAATTTTATGGGGCTATTTGATCCTCAACTCCTGCCTCCAGATAGTATATATTTTGGAATTTTATGTCAGATTTTCAGGTTTCCCAGTTGTTCTTTCAGTCAGCCTAGCAGTGTGCACTTCCATTCAATTCCCTCTCTTCAGGTATCTGCTTTGTGAACTTGGAAATCAATAAACATGTCTGAAGTAAGAGTGTGAGGCACTGAAGCTGTTTTATGAGTAAACTCTGCGTTCTTTAGTATGTGAACATCTGTCAGATGTTTCTTCAGAGGCTCTTTATGTCTGTCTTGTTTGCCACTGCTCCACCGCATTCCACATAATTGAACTCGCCATCCAGCTGAATTCAAATACATGTGATAAGATGAGTATCTGAACTAAGAAAATAGCTGTGGGGATAGGAGGGAATGGGAATCAATTAAGAAATACTTTAAAATGTAGGAATGACAGGATTGATGATCTGATGATCTGCCTGCATTATGTGAGGGCTGAGTCCAAAGTTTCAGTCTTGGACATCTCTAAGAATGGTATACTTACTGCGATGGGAGGATTTTACTCTCTAGGCAATAGGAAAGTCTGAGGTTTCTTTTGTTTTGTTTTTTTAATTTTTAAATCATTTTATTTGCTGAGTATTTTAAAGTATTATTTTGAAGTATAATTATCTGGCCCCATAATGTGGGATGGATTAGGAAGAGACATTGTGGAAAGGCAGTCTAACAGAAAATTATAAAAGTAGCTTAATCACGTGAGGCTGAAGTATTAGAGGCAGTACCAGTGGTAATAAAAACAAGATAATATAAGACATAATAATGATATGACTTTGGACCTGGAGTTATAGGGAAAGGTAAAATCAAAGATGACCTCATGTTTCAGGTCCAGGTGGCCAAGAGAATAACACCATCTACAAAATCACAAGATTGTCTTCATCTAGGAGAACTATTATTTCTTCAGTTTTCATTCCTATCTCACACTCTTATGTCTACATGATCATACAGTGGTGAGATTTTACAGACTCATGAGTCTCCATTGTATATTGCTACATCTTTATATATATATGCCTCATTTCATAAGGTTAAACCAATCCTGATTGCAATATATACCCTAAGAGGGGAATTTTTTTCCTGAAAAAAAATAATGCTAAGGATTTCCTGTATCGATCGTCAACAAACCTTAAGGTTAATTTACTGGGTGCTCTCCATACATTACTTTGTTGAGATTTCTGCTGTGTTTAAAAAAATCATTTGGTAAAGTGTTGAGATAATAGTATTTGAAATATTGACATTTCATCTAAAATTGGGAGTCATAAATAAAACATGTGAATATGAAACAAATTTATTTCACTGGGCAACATTTTGAGAAATGCTTTATTCAAAAAAATCATGTAAATGTTGTCTTCCATACTTTAAGAAGATGTTAAAACAGAAAAGAGTTAACTTTAAAAAGCTATTGCATAGAAAATGACACAGAATACAAATAACAGATTTTACTTTGAAATGTAAATATAAACTAGAATAATCTTGATTACAGAGAGACAAAATCATATGCCTCCATAGAAGAAAATTCTTTGGTTAAAAATAGCCAAATTGCTTTTCCCTCATACTTTCCTTAAGGCATGAAATCTATTTTTTTAAGTATTTGGATTCCAAGTAAAGAACTTCACTTTTTTCTCTTTAAATAGCAATAACTAAAGCAAACCTCACTTAATAATGTCATCCTGACTTATGCCAGCCATTGGGTAGGTGCTAAGTCCTTGCTCAGTAACAAATTTGCAACTCTTTATGGGTAATTGCTTACTCTTAAGGAAGTATGCTTCTTTCCAAACCATAGAATGAAATATATCATTTTAATTTACTTATCTTTTTCTAAGACTACAGCCTCATTCCATTAAGCAAAGGAACATTACCAATCACCTAGTCACAATTAAATTTTATTTCTTACCATAGATTATTGTGTTTCTTATTGTGTTACTTCTGAAGGACAAGTTTGCTCTGTATACACATTTCTCCTACAAAACTAATTAGAAATAAGCAAGCTTCTTCTCAGGATTGAAAACATGAATAGGTGGTACTATAGACAAGTTTTCACAACAGAGGAATTTGTAGCTATACTATATTTTTATGGAATCCACTTGGTAGATGATTTTATGGTTTATTTGTCTAAGTGTCTGTTTACATTAATGAAGTCTTTGAGACCTCTAAACAAGGAACAACTCCTCACTGTCTCCCTCCTCCTCTTCCTTTTCCTTCCCCCCTCCTCCTCCTCCTCCTTCTTCCAACACATCATATTTCCAAACTCCCACTCTGCTGACTCACTGCCAAAGGCTGTTTATCCTCTTCCAGAGCACCTTGCAGTTTCTCTTTTGTAACAGTTCTTAGACTCCTAATTATTTACTCATTGTTTATCTTCCTCACTGGACGGTAAATCCAGGAGGACAGTCTTTATTGTTTACCACTGTATCCCTAGAGTCCATCTCAGTGCCTGCCATGTAATAGGTGCTCAATAAACATTTATTGAATGAACTAATAAATTCTTAACCTTGGATTCACATTTATAAACTTAATCTACTCAACTTGATCAAATGTAGAAGCCTGTACTTTCTAGTAGTCCCTACCTTCCAGGAAGCATTATCTCCAATAATACAGAATAATTAGAGTCCTCTGATTAAAATAGTGTTGGACAGACTTACTTCATATACATAACGTTACTACCTTCAAGGTAAATCTCTACATATCAAGTTGAAGGCAAGAATATGGATTACCCTAGGTTAATCTGACCTGTTTTATATGAGAATCATCCAATGCACACAATCATTCAATCCATTCACACAAACAAATATTTATTGAGCTACTACCATGTTTCAAGCTCTGTAGGTCAAATACTGTATTAGTTTCCTAGGGTTACTCTAACAAATTACCACACATAGTGGCTTAAAACACCAAATTCATTCTCTCACAGTTATGGAAGCCAGAAACAGAAGCATACTCTCCCCTAAGGCTCTAGGAGAGAATCCTTCCTTGCCTCTCCCACTGTCTGGTGGCTCCAGGCATTCCTTGGCTTGTGGCTGCATAACTCTAGTCTCTGTCTCTGGCCTTCTCCTCTTTATTTTCTCTTCTCCTGTCTCTTATAAGGACGCTTTTCATGGATTTGGGCCCACCCAGTTGATCCAGGATGATTGAGGTCCTCAGTTACACCTACAAATTCCTTTTGGGGGAGGTGGAGGAGGAGAGGATGTCTTCATTCAACATATTATAGATACTGTAGTGAATAAAGTCCCTGCAATAGAATTTGCAATCTAACAGAAAGACAGATTACCAAAAAAAGGTAATTTCAATAAAACATGATAGAAATTTATGGATAAAAGTAGTACAAGGGTCTATGGGAACATATATCTAGGGACCTAACAAAATCTAAACAACCAGAAAATGATGTGATGTTCATGTAGGAGGATTGATTAGGAATTGACCATGAAAGTCCAGTGCATTGAAGGAACTGGCAGAAATTTAGCATGGTTAGAGAATGATGAGAGATGAATCTGGAGATATATGCTAGAGCCATTTGTAGAGAGCCTTGTTAACAAAGTTAAGGGCTTTGGACTGTATCCTGAGATAAAGTCAGAGCCCTGTGTTTGGCTACATTAATATGATAAAAAGGCAGAAATTATCCCTATCCGGACCAAGAGCTGAAGCACAGGTCCTATGAATTCCTCTTATTTCCGTATGGCAAATCTTATTCTTCCCAGTATTTGATTGCAGCCTTAGTGAATAACACAATATCATAGTAAAATTGCTCTGAAGGATTGTGTTAAGAATATTTAATTCAACATTCTCATTTTTACAGACATGAAACCAAGGTCAAGCAAGGCTATGATGGTTCTAGAACACACAAAAGAGCCCCAAGCCAGTTGTTCTGTTAGTGTAAATGGTGGTGCAAAATAGTGGCAATAGTATGGGCTTGGAGACTGATAAATCAGGGTTGGGTGGCCAGCTTTCTTGTGTACAAGACGTGTGACCTTAAGCAAGTAATATAACCACTTAAACTAGGAATAATAATAGTACCTACCTATTAAGATGTTGTGCAGATAAATTTGATAATGAATTTGAAGCACTAAGCATACTGCTAGAGGATAGTTTACTATTGAGTACATATGGCTATTGTTGATGTTGATGATGAGATTCATAATGTTTTCATAATCAACCCAGCCCCATCACCATCATCCAGAGAATTTTACTATCAGTATAATAGTATATCACATTATATACTCTTATTTTCAAATGACTTATTTTCAAATTATATATATATATATATATATATATATATATATATTATATTCTCCACAGAGGAGTGTTTAGAATTCCTAGTACAGATGTTTAAGAAACAATTATGCAGAAATATACATTTTTCAAAGTGTCACATCTTAATACTGTTATCCTATTAAAGTTTTAATTGAAGCAAAGTTCATAAATATGTAATCACAAGGGTAAAAAAGAAGATATATTAGTAGTACTGGCATTTTACTGAGCAATTATTTAAATTAAACAACACAATTTTCTATAATGAGGTAATCTGATTTTCCAAAGGCACCCAATTACATAATCATCTCCACCATCTGAACTTTGAATACATGGTGTCAATAAATCACTTGCTACCCGGCTACCATGAAAACACATGCTCCAGGTTTAAAACTCTTGAACTATATATTTTACAAATACACCAGTTGGTAAGTAAATAATGTTTTCTTTTTAAATGCTACCTTCTTTATCTTCAAAAAGTTAATGTTTTCTATAACATCTACTCCTTACAATTTGTTATTCAATAATTTTCAATGAGAAAATGTGACGTTTTAAAGCACACATTAATTCCCATGGTATCAGTGTTATTTTGAAGATTAGGAAATCCAGTGAGGACCTAATAAAAAACCTTCAGTACGTTATTTATTGGATAAGATTCAACTATTTAACTTGTCTCTACACAGATTGTGAGCTACAACTCAACACTGAAATAGATTGCCTGAAAATATCTTGATTAAATCATAGTGACTAAGGTCTAATTCCAAGGTTTAGTAAATTTCTTACTAAAACCTGAACATAAATGACTTTTGTTTTTATTTACGTTTAGATTTCTTAAAAAGCCTCCTAAATTCTTGACTGGTTTCTTACTGACTCAACAATAGCATTTAAGGTTTAGATAGTCTCTAATAGATATGTCATTTTTATGAGAAAGTTATTACTCTGGCTATGAATTTGCACATAGTTTACCCCGTACTTGATTTCCAGAAAAAGATCTACTTCTACGGAAAGTACCCAGGTTTAATAAATTTAAATTATTACGGTAGAGAATTAAGCGGTTTGCTTTTCAGTTACATTCATTCTTTGATTCAGTTTGCTGCTTTCAACTGATTAGATTAATCGTTTTTATAGTAATCTAAAAAATCAAGCTTTATTTAAGTTAAGGGATATTGGAGGCACTGATCGATTTAATGTTTTAGAATATTGATAATTAACTGAATTATTATTGCAAGTTATAGCATAAGAAGGAGAAATGAAACAAATATGTAAAGCCTGAATTCTGGTGATAGTCATGCGTGAGCTGGATCAAGTTCTTTAACTTCACTGAGCTTCAGTTTCCTTACCTCTATTATTAAGCAATTACCCATATGCTGTCCAATAAAATTGTATCTCATTAAAACTTCAGTAATACAGAGAATGAAAAGTGCTAATGAATTAATTGAACTAAGATATTTTAAAAGATTCCTGGAAGGTTAGTGAAACACGCAGCCCTTGCAGTTTTGATACAGTTTTGTAAGTGAGAGAAGTATTATGCTGTTACCATACATAATCTATACTTTTCCTCAAACAGGGAAGCTTTTAAATGCCATTTTTTTAATGACTGCTAGTCAAACATCTAAGCAACTACTATGTATACCCTTGTGCTCTAGAGTTGGGAATTCATAACTTTGATGTTTGAATTAAGCTCTATGAAATATAAAGAAGTTTGTTCTTAAGCTGTGCAATAATAGCCTTTTCACTTTGTGAAAACAGACATCAAAACAGTCTGTAAAGCCTGGTCTGTTGGTGTATGGTCAGGCCACTCAGGATGGCTCTCCTCTTGCCCTCTGTCCACCCACTGCTCGACCAGCCCATGCTTCACCTACACCCTACTCACATGACTATACAATCCTCTTAATTATAGGGTTGGATCAGTAACTGCCTACATGCTTGCCACCTGTACCAGCTGCTGGTTTCCCTGGTAACTGATGAGCCCACCGAAAGTCAATTCCCCCTATAAATGGTAGCTCCACCCCACCCCCATAGTGACGACTGTTAGTGTGCCCTGCCTGCTCTCTGCTGTCTGTGATGGGGTGTCGCTCCAGGACTTACAGACTTGTAAGAATCCCTAACCAATAACCCGTCGCTGTCTCTGTCACTGTCTGCTGGCTCTTTCTTTTGTCTCTCAGCTGGGCAATTAGAAGGTTTGCAGGCCTGCAGGGTGTAGCCCTACAGTTGGCAAAAGTGTTCAAGGAAATAATTTAGCAATTATGTAAACAAAATCCTTTAGTCCGTCTGCTGAATTAATTTTGCAAAACCTACTTAATCTTAAAATGAAGGGTACTAAGAATCCATCTGCTTTCTTGGTATTTTTGCAAAAAAGAAGAAAGGGTTATGTGGTGGGTTATGACCTCAGTCTTCAGCCCTCATTTGGGGTTTGCATCTTGCGTGCCAAATAAAGGGCAAATGTGGTGGGATTTTTGGGTATGCATTACCATATTTTCAAGCATATACTAAGTTGTAAAACAATTTGGTAGTGAAATGTCACCCAGGGAAATGTTAATATTGTACCTGTGTTTCAGCTTCTGACATGGCAGCAGAACAAGGGCAGATTCTCGTGATAGCCACCGCGGCCGTGGGAGGATTCACTCTCCTTGTCATTCTTACTTTGTTCTTCTTAATCACTGGCAGGTAACTGAATTATACCAGAGTATTTCCAAGATTTGTGAATAGCCATTCTTCTTATACACTGTGTGTTCAAGGGCTTTTAAACTTAACAAAGCATACTTGTGAGAAAAAGGGGTCAAGGCGGATTGCACTCTGACAGTGAACTCTATGTGGCAATAGAACCACCATGGCAAGTTCTCTGTGTCAACAGTTCCCTGAATATGGAAGCAACCAAAGACTTGATAAAAACACTTTGAAAACAATGAGTGATAAAATCCTACTTAATAAGTTATGTCTGGGTTTTTCCTTTACTGCAATCAAATTATACCATTAAAGGGATTTTGCTTGGAAAAAAAAATAATTCAACAGAGAAACTGAACAATTTATATAAAGTGTTTTATAAACTTAATATTATAGAAATGTTTTATTTTATCCATTAAATTTGAAAGGATCTATATTAGAACTATATTAATGGTTATATAAATCAAGTTATTTTTCCACCTAAGAGTAATATGGATGAAAATTTAAAATAACAATAAATTTAATGTAGCAAAAGACCTAGACTTGAATCCCAACTAGCTGGTCAAAGTGCTTCATCCATCTAAACCTTAGATTTCTATTTTTACACAGTTTGGTGTCACAAAGCATTAAAATGCTTTATTGATTTTTAAACATATTAGATTGTTTCCATGAGCCAGTTACTGACAATGCAGAGATGTGAATGAAGATAATGTGTATGAAATTACTTAAAAGAATGTGTCAGTTCTTATTGAGCCCTTGATATTTGGCCCAGACTTTTGTCAGAAATTGTGAAGTCTTCAGATCATATTTTCACTCCTACAAGGGGAAAATATTCCATCTAACTTATCAATAGTGGCACAAAATACCTTGAGAGTTTTCCTGATGCAGCAAAATATCAGTGTCATGATTTAAAACTGTAATAAGAATGCCAGCGAAACAATACACATCCTTACTGACTCCAGCTAAAGTACACCAACTCTACTGGGAAACCCTGATTATTTGATGATGCACAGAAATTACCTTCAGAGCCAGTAGTTCAGCAAACTATGAACACCCTTTGTTTTATTCATTTTTAAAACTCTTACCTACCAATATTTTGTTAAAAATCATTACAGAATTATAGAGGATATGCATATATGAAAAAATATTATCTGAAATTTTGACAGCAGACTAGAAGTATAGATCAATAAACTGACAATTACTTAGGCACTTATCAAGTGTGGATCCCTGAGGAAATGTAACTGCTACCTGTTAAGAGTGTATCAGATTTAGTTGTAACAAATCTACTTTATAGGATTTATCAAGGAACAAAGAAACACGAGGATATTCTAATGTGGTTAAGTTGAAATGGTGACTTCCTTATGAAATTAATTGTAAAAGGGGCACATTTACCCCTATGTTCACTTAAAATTTTCAGGTGTATAAATAGACATAGCATGACTCTTGCAATTAATAGTGTCTCAGAGTTCATTTAAATAGCAGTGTCATATTTATTGTCAATTTTAAAGAATGCCTCTAAATTCATAATGGAAATTGATTCAAATTATATTTTATTTAATAGTGATTCAACATGTAGCAAAATTGGTTCTGATTTTTAAATTATATTTTATGTATTTGTAGAACATGAGCTAAGGCCTTATTTCCTCATAGAGTATTTCAGCAAACAGTGATTTTAAATAGCACACACACATGTAGAAAAACATTTCATTAAAATATCAGAAAATACTGCCTTTACACATAAATATGACAAAAGAAGACTTTACAGTCATTGTAGGCTAAATAAAATTGGCCTAATAAACCTGAGAGTTGGGCTCGCCTGTTATCTTTACTTGGGATTTCTGAAGCAGAATTTGAATACCATTTTAAAAAAGATTTAATAATAACCAAAAAAATTGAAAGTTGAAAATAAAAAAATTTAGTACAATTTCCATGTTTGCCAATTTATGTGACATCAGAAACTGCCTTAACATTCTACATACTGGAAAAAAACAAGTTCAATTACATAAGATAAAATAATTCATTCTGGAGCATCTCTTAAGCACTATGCTAGGGAAGCATTCACTGGAAATTATTCTATGAAAATTGTAAGACGTATCTGAATAAATACGCAATTTGTCATAGGATCTGAGACCAAATTCACACTGAAAGATTGGGTTGTGCACCACAGATGTATTCTGTTTAACCATTTGGAATTAGCACCTTGATGAGCTGTCAGATAACATGGATGTTGCCGAATTTTTCACGTTGAAGAAGTCGTAGGAGATAAGCACCTGCCCGTTCTTCAGAGCGTGATTCTTCCGAGAAAGAACAGAACATGCCTCCACCACATTTCTAATATTAAAAAAAAAAATGCAGTTTAGCACTGAAACTGGAAGACAGTTGTCTAAATTTCTGAGATTCTGAATCAAAAACAATTTTTCCATTGTGACTTTTAATGCGTTTCATCGACTTAGAGACCATATAAGGAAAGACATAATGGTTATTGCTTGTTATTAAATATTTTCTAAGCTTCCTATCATTTGGATCAATCAATCCACTTGAGAGTATTTTATTCCTATCTGGGGCTAATTTTGATGTATTAAAAAAAAACCTTCTATGGAGTATTTTTACATGTTATAAATATGTTCTTAAAAGTGGTCTTTATGATAACTTTCGCCTATGGGTGATAAGTATTTTAATTAATATTGGTTCTTATCCAGCATAAATACTAAAACAAGATTCTGTTTACCTTTTTTAAAGGTGTCAATGGTATATAAAGGCCAAAATGAAGTCAGAAGAGAAGAGAAGAAAGGACTTACAGAATGGGCATTGTAAGTAGTTCAGTGACTGTCTTCCATGATTTTCTACTGTTCTAGCACTTCAAGAGTTCATTTTAAACATGTATCCATGAATTGTGAAGGCCAAAGAAATTCAGTTCCAACCTTTCAGCATTAAGAATTTTCATCTGGTTTCTAGGTTGGCTGGTGGAAATTGCACCTGCTTCTCATTAAATGATATTACCTTTTTCCTAATTCTGCTTGCTGGAAAACACAACAGACTGAATATGCTAAAAATACAAGATGACTGATTACATCTAGTTATTTACCATTCACAATGGCTCCAAAACATTAGTTGGTTTTATTTAGTGGAGCATTAGCCATAGAAATATTAAGGAATTCTTACTCCCTCTTATAGGGACTGTCATTTAACATATAACAAATCAATTTACAATTCATTAACACTAAAAAAGAAAATCAGCTCTTTAACTCTTAGAATATGTATGAAATCCTTGAGCTGACTACAAGGTTATATTCATTTGAAGGATCTCTTCCCAAGCAAGCTATAATTACCACTATAGTTGGTTTGATAATTGCCACCATCTCCTCCCCAACACCCACCTCCACCTCCACCTCCAAATTGCAAACTACTTTGTCAAGACAGATTCTCTGGCATGAGATGCTGAATTAACAAGAAAGGGATGTTCTCTAATTAACCACAGTATAGAGATAATATGTGAGGCAAGTTGTTTAACTATTTAAACTCATCTTCTATTTCAAATTGAGCTCAAGTTATAAGGGACTTTTCAATCTATATTACCCTCCAGCTAACGGAAAGGATTTAAGTGAGGAAATTATAAACTAGAGAGATGCTTTAGGGCTATTTTTAAGGCTCATGTGATTTCTCAGAGAGAGGTCTGAGGACAAACTGCATTAGAATGTTTCACCCTTACTCACCAAAGTTCAGACTCAGAAGGTCCAGGGTAGGGCTAAGACATAAGCGTTTTCAGAAAGCTCTCCTAGGTGGTTCTTTTCACCAAGAGTTTGAGGCTCACTGCCCTGGCAGGGAAGGGAGAGCCGAGACAGCTGATACCAGGCAAAGGATGAGCTGAAAATAATGTAGACAGAGGCAGAAACCTGGATCTAGACACCTGGACCAGTGACTTAAGCTGAGCAACCCTAAGATTCACTGCGGTGAATTCAGTACTGAACTGCAAAAGAAAAAGATGCTCCTGAGGTATTTATTACCTGTTTTCCAACTAGCAGTTTAGCATAAACTAAACCAGATGGGCCCAGCAAGAAGCAATGAAAATAACCTGAGGCAGCCAAGGTACAATAGAAGAAAGATAACAAACAGATGTTTAAGAAGACACGAATAAGTAGTAACCAGATATTCAAAATTGAAACTAAGTTTGGGTTTTTTTTCCTATACTACATATATTGTAAAAACAAAAAAAACAAACAAAAAAAAGTGATACTAACTAATCAGTTTATTCTGTAGAAATGTATATCACTTTAAATTATTGAATGGTTAAATGTTAAAACCATGTATGAGTTAATAAATGGCATCTGTTACCTGTACATAAAGTAATGTTATCAACATGATACTACTAATCATCTCATAGTAGCCTTTGAAATTCTAGTATTCAATCTGAAATCACAACTCCTACTGTTACAAAAATATCGTTAAGAATATGAACTAGAGGTACAAATGGTCTGTTCTTGTTTCCTCCAATCTAAAGTCAAATTCTTGAGTTTGAGAAGTCAAGAAAAGCATAGCATTACAGAATCAGTCAAATCTCTCTAGAAACATGATTTACTGGTGCTCTTTTGGGAAGTACTAATCTTCTCATATCCAGTACTAGAAGACAGGAGGCAAAAAGTAATGAAAGAAGACAACAAGCATAGAAGAACTCATGAAGCAAATTACTGCTAATAATGGGCATTTCATCACCTCCTCTAAACTCATTTTATTACCTTTTGTTTGTTTGCTTTTGAGATATTCTTGCAAGAACATGTTTCTAAGGAGACCTAGGCAATGCTTAATTCAGGGTGTTGTATGGTTTTCAAAATCTAAGAAGCAACAAAACCAGATATAATTTACTGTGCCACAAATTTAGCATTGATCTTTTAATCCTTACGAATTCGTATTCAGTAAAGGTTTGCTGTGTGTTTATTGCCTATAAATCTATACCTCAGGTATTTGGAAAGAGGCAAAGATGTATAAGAAATGATCTCCTGTCCTCCAGGAGCTAGCAACCTGATGTGGAAAACAGAAACCAGTGAGCAAAACAGAGGAATATCCACAGGCAGTCTGTGACTACTTTACATACTGAAGGAGTTGCAAATTAATATGCAGCCAGACATCCAATTTTCTAGCCACCTAGCCACCCCTATTCATCTTCCTAACTGCCCGTGGGCTGTGAGCACCCACCAGAGAAAGAGGAGCAGCTACATCTGGTCAGTGACCAGATTTGGACCTTTGATTCTTATCCTCCCCTCCAGGGTAGACAGTGGGTCCTTTCCAGGACAATGTGCAATTTGGCCATGGAGGCAACTACAAGAACACAGGGCAGGGCCGTTTCCATAGCGTAGTGGTCCTCCCTGTCACTGTGCCGTGGAGTCTGTGCTTTACTGCCTAAGAGTTTCTGGAAGGGGAGAGACCACAGGACTGGGACATGAGTTCAGGAAAACCTAGTGCCTTAGAGTACAGGAGGGACTCTAAGGGGCTTGTTTTTTTTTGGGGGGGGGAGAAGGTTTATGCTTTGTTTTCCCCATGTCCTGAGCTAGATCAAATGTAAAATATATGGGTACTAGTGGCTAAGTGAGCTGATTAAACGTTTTACAGAAATATAAAAATATGTCTTATGGAACTTGTCAGCTCACTCTCTCTGAAATTACCAGGTCATTTTACATCAAGAGTTAGGTAAATAAAATTTTGATTCCAAGTATTCAAAGCTTTAATGGGGTGGCAAGTGGGTGGGAGTAAGACAAAAATAGAAAAGAGAATTGAATTTAAGTAACTAACAAGAATGCTTACATCATAAAAACAAACAACCCGATTAATAAATGGGCAGAGGAGCTAAATAGACATTTTTGTAAAGAAGGCATACAGATGGGCAATAGACACATGAAAAGATGCTCAACGTCACTAATCATCAAGGAAATGAAAATCAAACCCACAATGAGGTATCACCTTACACATGTCAGAATGGTTATTATCAAAGAGACAACAAAGAACCAAGTGTTGGCAAGGATGTGGAGAAGAGGGAACCCTCATGCACTGTTGGCAGGAATGTAAATTGGTACAGCCACTTGGAAAAACAGTATGGAGGTTCCTCAAAAAACTAAAAATAGAACTACTATGCAATCCAACAATTCCAATTCTGGATATTTTCCTGAAGAAAACAAAAACACATATATGTATGCATATGGCTGATTCACTTTGTTGTACAGCAGAAACTAACACAACATTGTAAAGCAATTATACTCCAATAGATAAGAGGTACAAACTTCCAGTTATTAAATAAGTCATGGGTGTGTAATGTACAGTACAGGGAACATAGTCAATAAAATTTTGAAAGCTTTGTATGGTGGCAGATGGTAACTAGACTTATCGTGGTGATCATTTTGTAATGTACAAAAATATCGAATCACTATGTTGTACACCTGAAACTAACATAATATTGTGAGTCATTTATAGTTCAGTTAAAAAAAAGAATGACTACTTTAGAACGTCACTCCTCATTTCAAATATTCACAAGATGTGTGATTACTAGAATACCCTTGAACTAATTAAGTCTTTTATTTTGTTGCAGTACACTTCCCAGGAATTAAAACTTACATAGATCCAGATACATATGAAGACCCATCCCTAGCAGTCCATGAATTTGCAAAGGAGATCGATCCCTCAAGAATACGCATTGAGAGAGTCATTGGGGCAGGTAAACATAAAGTCTACACTTTTGAAGTTACGATTCCTTAATGGTTTTGTAACTGGTTTATCAACATACTATTTTAAATCTTAGCAGTTTTAGTCACTGAAAAATTTTTTAAAATGAGAAGTAAAATTATTTTGTATATATGATGTTATTGTTTTAAAAAGTATTGCAAGTGCCCAAATTTAGTTTCCAAACAATGAGAAAATCCACAAAAATTATTTTTAACATCCTGTAGTCATCCTTTCAGTACTGAGATAAATTACAATGAAACTAGAGTGATTCAGGAATTTATTTTGGAAATGCAACTTCAGGAGTTTGTCATAGGTTATTACAGATTTACTTAAAACCCAACATCTATAGACATATGCTATAATTAGTATTCACAGTGATGACCTTGAGGTCCTGCAAGATCCAGAAGTGTTCTGAGACTCACTGAGTATAAAATTAGGTTCAATATAGTTTTGTGTTGTTTTGTTTTTTTGAGATTTTTAGAAATTTCATGTAATGTCTGAAACATTTATATTAACATATTTCCATACAAATAACCCAAAGAAAGTTTAGTATTAGTTGGGTTTTTTGTTTGTTTGTTTTTTTACACTGCAGGTTCTTATTAGTCATCAATTTTATACACATCAGAGTATACATGTCAATCCCAATCGCCCAATTCAGCACACCGCCATCTCCACCCCACCACGGTTTCCCCCCCTTGGTGTCCATACGTTTGTTCTCTACATCTGTGTCTCAACTTCTGCCCTGCAAACCAGTTCATCTGTACCATTTTTCTAGGTTCCACATACATGAGTTAATATACGGTATTTGTTTTTCTCTTTCTGACTTACTTCACTCTGTGTGACAGTCTCTAGGTCCATCCACATCTCAACAAATGACTCAATTTCGTTCCTTTTTATGGCTGAGTAATATTCCATTGTATATATGTACCACTTCTTCTTTAGCCATTCGTCTGTCGATGGGCATTTAGGTTGCTTCCATGACCTGGCTATTGTAAATAGTGCTGCAATGAACATTGGGGTGCATGTGTCTTTTTGATTTATGGTTTTCTCTGGGTATATACCCAGTAGTGGGATTGCTGGATCGTATGGTAATTCTATTTTTAGTTTTTTAAGGAACCTCCATACTGTTCTCTATAGTGGCTGTATCAATTTCCATTCCCACCAACAGTGCAAGAGGGTTCCCTTTTCTCCACACCCTCTCCAATATTTGTTGTCTGTGATTTTCTGATGATTCCCATTCTAACTGGTGTGAGGTCATACCTCATTGTAGTTTTGATTTGCATTTCTCTAATAATTAGTGATGTTGAGCAGCTTTTCATGTGCTTCTTGGCCATCTGTATGTCTTCTTTGGAGAAATGTCTATTTAGGTCTTCTGCCCATTTTTGGATTGGGTTGTTTCTTTCTTTAATATTGAGCTGCATGAGCTGTTTATATATTTTGGAAATTAATCCTTTGTCCGTTGATTCGTTTGCAAATATTTTCTCCCATTATGAGGGTTGTCTTTTTGTCTTGTTTATGTTTTCCTTTACTGTGCAAAAGCTTTGAAATTTCATTAGGTCCCATTTGTTTATTTTTGTTTTTATTTCCATTACTCTAGGAGGTGGATCAAAAAAGATCTTGCTGTGATTTATGTCAAAGAGTGTTCTTCCTATGTTTTCCTCTAAGAGTTTTATAGTGTCCAGTCTTACATTTAGGTCTCTAATCCATTTTGAGTTTATTTTTGTTTATGGTGTTTGGGAGTGTTCTAATTTCATTCTTTTACATATAGCTGTCCAGTTTTCCCAGCACCACAAATTGAAGAGACTGTCTTTTCTCCATTGTATATCTTTGCCTCCTTTGTCATAGATTAGTTGACCATAGGTGCGTGGGTTAATCTCTGGGCTTTCTATCTTGTTCCATTGATCTATGTTTCTGTTTTTGTGCCAGTGCCATATTGTTTTGATTACTGTAGCTTTGTAGTATAGTCTGAAGTCAGGAAGTCTGATTCCTCCAGCTCCGTTTTTTTCCCGCATGACTGCTTTGGCTCTTCGGGGTCTTTTGTGTCTGCATACAAATTTTAAGATGATTTGTTCTAGCTCCGTAAAAAATGCCATTGGTAATTTGATAGGGATTGCACTGAATCTGTAGATTACTTTGGGTACTATAGTCATTTTCACAATATTGATTCTTCCAATCCATGAACATGGTATATCTCTCCATCTGTTGGTATCATCTTTAATTTCTTTCATCAGTGTCTTATAGTTTTCTGCATACAGGTCTTTTGTCTCCCTAGGTAGGTTTATTCCTAGGTATTTTATTCGTTTTGTTGCAATGGTAAATGGGAGTGTTTCCTTAATTTCACTTTCAGATTTTTCATCATTAGTGTATAGGAATGCAAGAGATTTCTGTGCATTAATTTTGTATCCTGCAACATTACCAAATTCATTGATTAGCTCTACTAGTTTTCTGGTGGCATTTTTAGGATTCTCTATGTATAGTATCATGTCATCAGCAAACAGTGACAGTTTTACTTCTTCTTTTCCAATTTGTATTCCTTTTATTTCTTTTTCTTCTCTGATTACCATGGCTAGGACTTCCAAAACTATGTTGAATAATAGTGGTGAGAGTGGACATCGTTGTCTCGTTCCTGATCTTAGAGGAAATGCTTTCAGTTTTTCACCATTGAGAATGATGTTTGCTGTGGGTTTGTCATATATGGCCTTTATTATGTTGAAGTAGTTTCCCTCTGTACCCACTTTCTGGAGAGTTTTTATCATAAATGGATGTTGAATCTTGTCAAAAGCTTTTTCTGCATCTATTGAGAGGATCATATGGTTTTTATTCTTCAATTTGTTGATATGGTGTATCACATTGATTGATTTGCATATTTTGAAGAATTCTTGCATCCCTGGGATAAACCCCACTTGATCATGGTGTATGATCCTTTTAATGTGTTGTTGGATTCTGTTTGCTCGTATTTTGTTGAGGATTTTTGCGTCTATATTTATCACTGATATTGGTCTGTAATTTTCTTTTTTTGTAGTATCTTTGTCTGGTTTTGCTATCAGGGTGATAGTGGCCTCATAGAATGAGTTTGGGAGTGTTCCTTCCTCTGCAATTTTTTGGAAGAGTTTGAGAAGGATGGGTGTTAGCTCTTCTCTAAATGTTTGATAGAATTCACCTGTGAAGCCATTTGGTCCTGGACTTTTGTTTGTTGGAAGATTTTTATTCACAGTTTCAATTTCATTACTTGTGATTGGTCTGTTCATATTTTCTGTTTCTTCCTGGTTCAGTCTTGGAAGATTATACCTTTCTAAGAATTTGTCCATTTCTTCCAGGTTGTCCATTTTATTGGCATAAAGTTGCTTGTAGTAGTCTCTTAGGATGCTTTGTATTTCTGCGGTGTCTGTTGTAACTTCTCCTTTTCATTTCTGATTTTATTGATTTGAGTCCTCTCCCTCTTTTTCTTGATGAGTCTGGCTAATGGTTTATCAATGTTGTTTATCTTCTCAAAGAACCAGCTTTTAGTTTTATTGATCTTTGCTATTGTTTTCTTTGTTTCTATTTCATTTATTTCCACTCTGATCTTTATGATTTCTTTCCTTCTGCTAACTTTGGGTTTTGTTTGTTCTTCTTTCTCTAGTTCCTTTAGGTGTAAGGTTAGATTGTTTACTTGAGATTTTTCTTGTTTCTTGAGGTAGGCTTGTATAGCTATAAACTTCCCTCTTAGAACTGCTTTTGCTGCATCCCATAGGTTTTGGATTGTCATGTTTTCATTTTCATTTGTCTCTAGGTATTTTTTGATTTCTTCTTTGATTTCTTCAGTGATCTCTTGGTTATTTAGTAACATATTGTTTAGCCTCCATGTGTTTGTGTTTTTTACGCTTTTTTCCCGGAAATTCATTTCTAATCTCATAGCATTGTGGTCAGAAAAGATGCTTGATATGATTTCAATTTTCTTAAATTTACTGAGGCTTGATTTGGTACCCAAGATGTGATCTATCCTAGAGAATGTTCCATGCGCACTTAAGAAGAACATGTAATCTGCTGCTTTTGGATGGAATGTCCTATAAATATCAATTAAATCTATCTGGTCTATTGTGTCATTTAAAGCTTCTGTTTCCTTATTTATTTTCATTTTGGATGATCTGTCCATTGGTGTAAGTGAGGTGTTAAAGTCCCCCACTATTATTGTGTTACTGTTGATTTCCTCTTTTATAGCTGTTAGCAGTTGCCTTATGTATTGAGGGGCTCCTATGTTGGGTGCATATATACTTATAATTGTTATATCTTCTTCTTGGATTGATCCCTTGATCATTACGTAGTGTCCTTCCTTGTCTCTTGTAACATTCTTTATTTTAAAGTCTATTTTATCTTATATGAGTATAGCTACTCCAGCTTTCTTTTGATTTCCATTTGCATGGAATATCTTTTTCCATGCCCTCATTTTCAGGCTGTATGTGTCACTAGGTCTGAAGTGGGTCTCTTGTAGACACCATATATATGGGTCTTGTTTTTGTGTCCATTCAGCAAGCCTGTGTCTTTTGGTTGGAGCGTTTAATCCATTCACGTTTAAGGTAATTATCGATATGTATGTTCCTATGACCATTTTCTTAATTGTTTTGGATTTGTTTCTGTAGGTCCTTTTCTTCTCTTGTGTTTCCCACTTAGAGAAGTTCCTTTAGCATTAGTTGTAGAGCGGGTTTGGAGGTGCTGAATTCTCTTAGCTTTTGCTTGTCTGTAAAGCTTTTGATTTCTCCATCGAATCTAAATGAGATCCTTGCCGGGTAGAGTAATCTTGGTTGTAGGTTCTTCCCTTTCATCACTTGAAGTATATCATGCCACTCTTTTCTGGCTTGTAGAGTTTCTGCTGAGAAATCAGCTTTTAACCTTATGGGAGTTCCCTTGTATGTTATTTTTCATTTTTCCCTTGCTGCTTTCAATAATTTTTGTTTGTCTTTAATTTTTGCCACTTTGATTACTATGTGTCTCGGCGTGTTTCTCCTTGGGTTTATCCTGTATGGGACTCACTGTGCTTCCTGGACTTGTGTGGCTATTTCCCTTCCCATGTTAGGGAAGTTTTCGACTATAATCTCTTCAAATATTTTCTGTGGTCCTTTCTCTCTCTCTTCTCCTTCTGGGACCCCTGTAATGCAAATGTTATTGTGTTTAATGTTGTCCCAGAGGTCTCTTAGGACGTCTTCATTTCTTTTTATTCTTTTTTCTTTATTCTCTTCTGCAGCAGTGAATTCCACCATTCTGTCTTCCAGGTCACTTATCCGTTCTTCTGCCTCAGTTATTCTGCTATTGATTCCTTCTAGTGTATTTTTCATTTCAATTATTGTATTGTTCATCTCTGTTTGTTTGTTCTTTCATTCTTCTAGGTCTTTGTTAAACATTTCTTGCATCTTCTCGATCTTTGCCTCCATTCTTTTTCTGAGGTCCTGGATCATCTTCACTATCATTATTCTGAATTCTTTTTCTGGAATGTTGCCTCTCTCCACTTCATTCAGTTGTTTTTCTGGGGTTTTATCTTGTTCCTTCATCTGGTATATAGCCCTCTGCCTTTTCATCTTGTCTATCTTTCTGTGAATGTGGTTTTTGTTCCACAGGCTGCAGGATTGTAGTTCTTCTTTCTTCTGCTGTCTGCCCTCTGGTAGATGAGGCTATCTAAGAGTCTTGATGGGAGGGACTGTTGGTGGGTAGAGCTGACTGTTGCTCTGGTGGGCAGAGCTCAGTAAAACTTTAATCTACTTGGCTGTTGATGGGTGGGGCTGGGTTCCCTCCCTGTTGGTTGTTTGGCCTGAGGCAACCCAACACTGGAGCCTACCTGGGCTCTTTGATGGGGCTAATGACAGACTCTGGGAGGGCTCACGCCAAGGAGTACTTCCCAGAACTTCTGCTGCCAGTGTCCTTGTCCCCACGGTGAGCCCCAGCCACCCCCACCTCTGCCGGAGACCCTCCACCACTAGCAGGTAGGTCTGGTTCAGTCTCCCCTGGGGTCACTGCTCCTTCCCCTGGGTCCTGATGCACACACTACTTTTTGTGTGCCCTCCAAGAGTGGAGTCTCTGTTTCCCCCAGTCCTGTTGAAGTCCTGCAATCAATTCCCACTGGGCTTCAAAGTCTGATTCTCTAGGAATTCCTCCTTCCGTTGCCGGCCCCCCAGGTTGGGAAGCCTGACATGGGGCTCAGAACCTTCACTCCAGTGGGTGGACTTCTGTGTTGTAAGTGTTCTCCAGTCTGTGAGTCAGCCACCCACCAGTTATGGGATTTGATTTTACTCTGATTGCGCCCCCTACTACCGTCTCATTGTGGCTTCTCCTTTGTCCTTGGATGTGGGGTATCTTTTTTGGTGAGTTCCAGTGTCTTCCTGTCAATGATTGTTCAGCAGCTAGTTGTGATTCTGGTGTTCTCGCAAGAGGGAGTGAGAGCAAATCCTTCTACTCTGCCATCTTGGTTCCTCTCTCCTCAATATAGTTTTATATCACTTTAATGGAAACTAATAATTTCCCTATGTAGAATATTCAAATACTCAGAACACTATATTATTCAATTATTCTGGATAAATACAAATTTATTATGAATCAGCCCGCAAGAATTTCTTCTGTACATTACTTAGGGCACAGGCCAAGTCAATATAACAAGGAGACCCCAGAATATAATTGTGTTCCTCTTGCAAGTCCTTGACCCAAGGTGAGTAATCCATGCTGGCAGAGGAGCTCTCATCCAGAAGGTCTTGAAAGGACCCAAGTTCCTTCTACTCTTTGCTCTGCCTTCCCCTAGCATGTTATCCTCTGAATGGTCAAAGCTGGTCACCAGCACATCTACCTTTTGGTCTATGAGAAGGAAAAGGAAAGAGTTTGGGCTCTTTGTCTTTGCCTTTAGGGCAATTAGCTTTGTCTTTAAGGCAATAACCTGAAATTGCAAACATGTCTATTCACATCTCAATGGTCCAAATGCAATCACGTGGAGATAGTTAAATGCAAGAGATTTTGGAAATATAATTTCTGACTGGGAAGCCATGCATGCAGCTAAAAAGGGGAGGGGAATGTGCTACTAAATAGAGAAGGAAGCCTGAACCCTGAAGGGGAGTGTTGTCCTCCTCTAGATGCTGGATATCTGTGTAATACTTTAGAGAGAGCAGAACATACCATTCCAGCTGGATATCATGTCTTTGCAGACACCAAAAGGCTTTCTTCCTTTCAAAACTCTTCTTCGCCAGAAAGACTGGCTACGTAATTTGCAGGGACCAGTGCAAAATGAAAATGTAGAGTTCCTTGTTAAAAAGACTATTAAGAATTTCAAACCAGTGACAACAGAACATTAAACAGCAGAGCACTCTAAACTCAAGGCGCTGGGTGACTACACCCAAGAAGCTGACTATTTCACAGAGAGCTAGCACTACACTGAGAATTCCAGGAAATTTGGAGAGAGCCCTTCCTTATGTCATTTCACTCCTTATGCACCATGGATCATCTCATCTCCTCTATGGCCTATTTTCCCTCTGAAAGCTGACACAAGGGTCCTATACACTTAAATCTTAATGCTCACAGCCAAAGAGGTTGTCTTATCAGAAAGATTGAGAACCTGGAATGGAACCAGATTCTCTATTCTCTTCTGCTGAACATAAAGTACGTCAAAGGCATTAAAGGCATAATTGAAAAGAGTGATTGCATTATACCCATTTAGTTTGGGGGTTCTTTTTCTTAAGACAGCAGAGGAATAGAAAAGAGAGGAGGTTGAGTAATTCCATTTCACCCTATATTTGGCTTTCTTCCTCTGGCCCCTGAGAAAACAGTGGTATGACCTTTCATACTGCATTGTTCCATACTCATGTAGGTACAGGAGAAGTATTTCTTGTTGTAGACTTTTGTGCATATTTTAAACACCAATGTCTGAAATCTGTTGAGAGAGAAAAAGCAAGTATCTGAGGTGTGCGAAGTGTCAACTGAAAAAAAAAAAAAACTACACAATTTATAAACTGCGAGTTGAGTTCATTCATTGTCTTACTGAGGACTATTCTTTGGGAGACAGCCTCTCAGATAGCTCTGAGAAACTGTTCCAAAGAGGTAAGGGGGGATTTGGCAAGTGGGATACGTGCAACCAAGCACACATCTCACATCTCGGTAGAAGGTTGCAGCTAGTCATAGTCATGAGGGAGGAACAGATATCTTAGTTAATGGTTTTAGTGCTTTTCTAAGTATGGGAAGGTACAAGAATCCAGGTTCATAAAAAATTTCTCCAGAAAATATCTAACTAGCTGAAGACTTGTTCTGCCAGTTTTCCCAGAACACAGAGTGCCTTCATTCCTGATTTCTGCCCTGACCTCCTTTCAGGGTGTATTAAAGGTCAGTGGCTGCAGTGGCTAATAACTCAGTCCTTATAGAGCTGGATGGCTAGTGCTAGTGACATTCTTTAGTTAGCAAAACAAATAAATTCAGTTTATCTTTAGTGTTTGGGTTTTTTTAACCAAAATATAATTTTATCCTGAAAAAAAGTATGACAGATATTGCCAAAGCAAAAAATAACTATTAAAGAGACTATTTTAATATCACGGCCTCCCTACTCTGTCTAAACTCTAGTATGTCATAATGGGATTCCTTTTATTTGGCAAAGATAGAAGATGTATAGGTGTATAGGATTAACATCAGTGTCCCTTTTATAATTATTCATCTTTGACTATTTCAGCTTTCAAACAATATGCTGTGATCTTTTACTATCTTCAGAAAAATCATAAAAATAAAAATGCTTTATGAGAAAAAGCTATTGTAATATAACTTCCCTCTTTGTGCCCCTGGCCTGTACTACTCTATTGTTACTTAACCCCGTTAGGTCATGTTCCTATAGCTCAGCAGCAGTGTGAAAAAAACATTGTTCAGTCAAACGAAGGAATTAATAGAGTTTTCTAAAATCCATGACATTGTAAGGGAGGAAAAACTTTCCTCTACCCTTCTAGGGTCTTTTGGCTGGTCTGTTAATTAAATTGGCATAAGACAGATTAACAGGAGGAAAAAATCTTATTATGTACTACAGGAGCCCCACAAAGACAATGAGAGGCTCTCACTGACAGGCAGGCAACTGAAGCTTATATGCCATTTTGAGCTGAGAAGAAGGGGGTGGGGTTTGGGGTTTCAGAAGGAAGGAAGACAATTCATAGGAGGATAGGAAGAGCAAATGTTTGGTAAGCAAATGTTTGCCAAGCCTTACTGAGACAATGGGGCACAGACGAATTTGATCTCAAGGCCCTGCCCCCCGCCCCCTGCAAGCTTAGGCACCTAGCTCTTAGTCTTTGTAATTATCTTTGATGTTAGCTCTCTTCCTGGACCAGACGCTCTATCTAAGTGGTTTTAGGCAGTTAAGGGGGTGGTATAAAGCTCTCCTTGCATCTGTTGGGCCTCGATTATCTTCAGTTCAAAATACTCCTCGCGCCAAAGTGGCACATTCTGGGGCAGCCCGCCCTGAACCTCATCAACATAATTGCACAACTGGTTACTTGCCCAACTTTTTACTGTCAATACTTTCCTCTGGTTGCATCATATTCCTTATTTTTTCCCCACCCATTTGATTGTTTCTTCTCAAATTCCCTTTCCTTATCATCTGTGTGCATTAGATATTCCTGTTCCCCTTGGAAGTGTAAATTAAAGGACTTAAGGGGAAATGTGGATGCTGTACAGAGGGGGAGTGTTGTGGGGAAGATGGGAAAGAGAGGCAAGATATCAAGTCTTGATAATTGTCGGATGAAAGATATCAGGTCCCATTAAGACACTGAGAGTAGCAATAGAGAAGGATGCCTAGATTCACAATACATTGCTGAGGAAAAATCTGTAAGGCCTCCATGTTTTTTGGCAAAGAAATAGTTAAGAATGCTTTTCAGGTTTCCAGTTGGGAGAAATATAATATAATCATTAAGTATTTCTTAAATGCATTATTAAAAAATGAACCCCCAAATAGTCACATTAAAAGAAAGAAAAGAGCATGGAAAATGATATCACACCTAACCTATGACATTTCTTAACATGTCCACTGAAAAATGTTTATTAGATGACTAATATCTACTTATAAAAAGACACTGAGCTAATTAGTTTTTTCATATTAAGTCACTATGCTTATCAAAGACCTATGTATTCAACCTGTCTTCCACAACCTTTGTCCTGGGATTTTCAACTTTATAACCATCCAAATATTATGTGACAAATCCTTGGAAAATTTAATTTATCCAATATCTAGGCTGTATGTATATTCTTAAAATATATATCCTATCTTTCAGTGTAAATTTTACTATTTTTTAAAATGTGTTTTCTAGGACTTTTTTCTTTTGTATATCACTATTATGTTTAATAGTGGCAGTTTATCTTTCTTTGTTCATCAATACAGGCCTGAATTTCCATGAAAATGCATATTTCCCTTTAAATGAAGTGAGTAGCTCTGTTGCATAGGAGATGATAAAGATCATCTACTCCTCTGACTTTTTTGCATCATAAAATGAAATACTGTGGCCAGAGGAAAACAGAAACAGTAAAACAGAAATTCCCAGGCTAAGAGAGCCTAGTCAGATTAGGGTAGAATCATTATTTTACACATATTTTGAGAGATAATGAGAAAACTAGTAAACTAAATTTTAATCATAGGCTATAAAAGGTCATTGGAAGGCTATTTCTTTTTCAGGGTAGTACTGAACCTAAACCATTCTATGAAAAACTTGCAGAGTATCTATATTTTGAAACATTATTTCACTGAAAAAAATCGTTCTCATGTCTCTAAGCCCATAGGCCACCCTTCTTTTTTTTTTTTTTTTTTTAATTTTCTTTTTAGGTTTAGTCCTCGGTATTTTATTCTTTTTTTTTTCACACACACACACACACACACACACACACACTGTATTTTATTTTTACAAGAGATAAATAGACTGACACCAAGCATTGTACATGGATGACCACAACAAAAGCAACAATGATTGCAATTACCAAACATGAAACACACTCATACTATGTCATAATATTGACATTCAGTCCATTAATCCTCCACTGTAACAACTCCTTTACTTTGCAGTGAAAATTGATTTGTATATTCTTTTAGGCCACCCTTCTTATATTTGACCTTCCCTTTTTCCCTAGTCTCAACGGAAATGCATAATATCTCCCCATCATTCATATTCTGTCCCTTTATCTATACAAAGCTCATTACCACCTCCACTATCAGCCTTGTCTTCTCCTGGCTTACTGTCACCAATATTTTTTCTCTTCCTTGAAAAGTCAGGAACTTTTAGCTGTTGGTTTCTCAGCAATCATCTGCAGGTAAAAGAAAGTCAAAAGGACAACAAAAAGGATATAAAAAGTGAGTGTCAATTCAGTGATTTATTCAGCCTAATATTTGATTCCCTTATTGCCTTTCCCGTTTGAGGTCATAGTTGCACATGATAATGTGCAAAGCAAAATGCTTGCTTTATGTGCCTTTCTTAATTCCCCTGCCATCCCTCAGCCAGCCTCTTCTCTGTATTTCAGAATCTATTAATTTTAGTTATCTTAAACTCTCTCGTCCCCTTTATTATTTTTGTTCCTCTTCTACAGCTATAGTATAATTTTTTGCAACATGACAACGAGAAATGTAGGCAGTATTCCAGATGCGGTTGCACAATTTACTTTTTACAAAGAGTAACTTGACTTTATGGCTCATTTCCTCTATCTTTAGATGAGATGATCTTATCGGATACAAATTTTGTCCTTGTCTTTAAACTTAAAGGGTTTATGGTAGAGGTCAGATTCGTTTTCTTTTCTATTCTTGGGAACTCCTTTGCCCAACCAATAGACTGAAAGTAGGATCAAAAACAGATTCTGGCAAGATTTTGTGCTTTTTACTCAAGAATTCCATAGTTTTCTAAATCAAATGATGTAATGAAAGATGGGCTTTACCCCGTCAACAAAAAATTAAATCAGTCAGTCTAACAAAGAAATGGAAATTTTTATTCGAGCCAAATTTGAGGATTTTAACCTGGGAAGAGCATCTCAGAAAGCTCTGAGAACTGTTCCACCTGATAGATGTCAAAGCACAGTTATATAAGTTTTCTGAGACAGATGGCTGTAGATCAAATTACTTATTATTGACAAGTTTACATAATCCAGATCTAAGCGTCATCATGGTGGGTCATGTGACCCCTTACAAGATCAAGAAGGAAAGTTATCTTTTAAGAAGCTGTCTTGTTGATGCTAGGTGAATGTTGCTGTTTATGGTTGAGCAGGTATTTCTGCCCATGAAGGAGGTCTGGTCGATAATGCAGATACACAATGCACAGTGGTGGGAGAAAGGAGGCCAGAAGGCAGAGAAGAATTTTTGTTTAAATTTTGCTTGTTTTGCCATAAAATATGAATTTTATTTTGCAGTCCATTCTCCCTGGACATTATGATATGAATTAAAAACACAGAGAGGGAAGGCACACCGATGCAGACTTGAATCACAGCTTTGCTACTAATTCACTCAGTGACCTTCTGCAATTTACTGATCTTTCGGAAATTTGCTTTATCTAGAAAATAGATTCATAATAATAATAGTTATTTTGCAGGATTCATGTAAGAGTTAGAGATGACACATATTGAGGACCTGTCATGCTATAGACACTCAGTAAAAAGGTGAAAACGACTATTAGGTTAAAAAGAGATATAGCTTTTATATTCAGTTAATATGGGTAAGAAGAATGACACTCTGTGCCCAACTCTCAACATATTTTATGGTGTCAGATATTAAAATATTGCATATTGATGAAAAATTCAAAAGCTAATGGCTTAGGTAACTGGAATGATACCTATGATTTTCAGAGTTCGTTGAAAATTAGTAATTAAAAATGAAGTTTCATTTTTGTCAGTACAGTAAGAACTATGCCCATCTCAACAAATGCTTTTCTTTTTTATTTTTTGTTTTTAATTAAAGAAACTCAAAACTTAATTTTTCCTACATCTTGTGAGATTATAATTATCATATATGTGTTTATTTTTTATTTAAACAAGCCATACAATGAAATGAGTTTAACAAAAGAAATTTGTTTCAATATCTTAATGTAAAATCATTGTAAATAAGTCATCAATTTATTCCTGGCACATCTAAGAACTTAGGTTAACTTATCAATTTTAATAGACTTTAAGTTAATTTTATTTTACTTACATTTCAACACTACGTCTTATTTTGGGGGGCCATTTAGTGTACATTTGTTATCTCACATATACATTTCTCAATCTTACAAGTTGCCTCATCATAGTAGTTGTTTGAGAAATACTTGTTAAATAAATAAACAAATGAGTAAATAAATGAATGAAAGGATATAGAATTATTTCCAAGTAATTATCGTAAATGACTGTGTCTATCTGGTTATAAACAAAAATCCTAATATGGAATTTAAAGTACAACACAATATAAAATCGAATGCATATTATATACAAAGTATATAAAAATAAGACAAAAGAACAAATTTATAGAGGACAATTGTGAATTATAGTAGTTGAAATACTTTATATTAATAATTTACTTGATGAATTAGACCAAAATTATAGAACTTATTATATGCCTTTGCATTCACATAGTGAAATATAACATCTTACAGAAAAGATTACACTGAGATTTTATCTTGTACTGCATTTGTATAACAGATGAAGTAATTTTGAAAAATTTTTATAACTTACAAGGGACTGATTAATTTTCAAACTTTTTTCCCCTTTGGCTTTTTCTTCTAATTTGTATATTGTTAAAATATTTGATGAAATGAAGGAAACTTGGCACCTATTTTCAAAAAAGTACTCCAAGAAGATAGGGGAAGACTGGATACATCTTATATACAAAGAAAAAATTAAAATAATGATACATTCTCTTAAGGCTAAGAGCCAAAATAAAAAAAAGAAGACCCACACATCAACAGCAACAGTTTTTATCCCTTACCATAGTATATTAGTTATCTCTTGCTACATAACAAATTACCCTAAAGCTTAAAGCAAGAACATTTACTATCTCCGCTTCTATGGGTCAGGAATTCAGTCATGGCTTAGCTTCTGCAAGGTTGTTCATAAGGTTGCAATCAAGGTGTCAGCTAGGGCTGTGGTCTCATCTGAAGGCTCAAATAGGCAAGGATACACTTCCAACCTTATTTATATGGCTACTATCAAGGTACACTTTGAGAGTTGTTGCACTGAAAGCCTTAATTCCTCATTGCCAGTTAGCTGGAGAACACTCTCAGATTCCTGCCACGTGGACCTCTCCAACATGGTAGCTTAGTTCATTAAACCCAGAAAGAGAGTCTGCTAGCAAGATGGAAATCACAATCTATTGTAACCTAATCGTGGAAGTGACATCACATCACTTTGCCTTATCGCATTGGCTATAAATATGACACTAGGTCTAGGCCACAGTGGGAATTGCACAAGGGCATGAATACCAGGATGCAGGGATCATTGCAGGCCATCTTCGAAGTCCACCTATCTCATATAGTAAACTTCCAAACTTGAAGTTCATTTGGAGTTTTAAGTTTAATATGAATGTATTAAAGATGGCAGACTCTTATTAAAAATACATTTGGGGGATAAATTCATATAAAAATTGGATACAGTTCTAAATTTCTCTCTTGTAAAGAAGTAAAAGGTTGTTTATGTTCTACAATTATTTAATAGTGCCACACACTCAATAATGCTGCCTGAGAGACCATGTGCATTCTTACACTGGTGAACAGAAAGATATGAATTATATGATTATATGATTTGCTTATGTCACACTATAGTTCTTCTAGCATAAGGTAATTAGTTGATTGTTCCCGTAGTGATACTTGTGTTCTCAGTCTAATTGTCTGTGTATTTAACTAATGGCTTTTGTCTTTGTAGCCTGTCCAGGTTATCTATTGCTATGTTACAACCCATCCCCAAACTAAATGGCTTCAAATAATAATTGTTTCATTTATTCATGATTCTATGGATGAACAGTCTGGGCTGGGCTCAGGTGGAGCTGGGGGTTTTGTCTTTTGGTCTCACATGAGGTCACTCCCATAATGGTGGCTCAACTGAACATGTTGTTGTCAGGTGGTTGGTCTAGGGGGTTCTAAGCAGGGATGATTCATCTCTGTTCCATATGGCTTCACCTCCACCCACAGGCTAGACATCTCAACAGGCTAGTGTTTCAAGCAGATGAGAAAAAGAGTTGTAAGACCTCTTTAGACCTTGGCTCTGAACTCCTACAACATAATTCTGACACTATATCTTGGTCAAAGCGAGTCATAAGGCCAGCCCAAATGTAACAAAGTGAAGAAACAGATTCTACCTCTTGCTGAGAAGAGCAACAAAGTCACATTGCGAAGGAGCATGCATACAGAGTTGGGAGGAATTTGTAGTCATGTTTTACAATACACCATATAGCTGATGGTTGAAAAAATACCATTATTTTTCAAGCCTAGTTTGAATAACATGAGTTTATTTACTATTTTGTCTCCAAGACCATTTTTGCTTTGCACTCCTAATGAATGATATTCATGTTTTCCTTATTTAGCAACTATAAGTAGGTACTATGAGGTTTACAAAAATGAATAAAAAAGGAACTCGGGCTCAAGAGGGAAGCTAAGGAAAGTCTAATATATAAGGTAGAAAGGAGACAGAAAGGACAAATAGAAAGAGGCAGCATCTTAAGTGAGCAAAACATACATATAAATCACTACTGAAATTCAGAGAATCTGGAGATAACTGCAAACTAGTCTATCAGATTGCATTAGGGAGATGGCATTTGAAAGAGAAGGAATGCCAAAGTGAAGAAAACGCAGTTTAGACAGGGGGAGAGAGAAGTGATAGAATAAGAGGTGTGGAGATTGTGAAGAGGAATTTTGGGCAATTTCAAGAGATTTTAGAGTTGGGTGACACTTGCTCTTTATTATACCTAATTTCTCTTCAAAGCCTAGGATTTTCCTTTTTCTTAAAGCAAATATAACTCTAGTCCTGCTTCTTAGCTATTAGTAATGGTTAGTGCCTTTTTAGTTTTAATTTTTAATGACTTAGAAAGTGTAAAATGATTAAAGAAAAGAGGAATGTTTTTTGCTTTCATTGGGCAACTAATAAAAATAAAAAGAAAATGCCTTTCTACTTCATAATTGTTGTGAGAAGCAGATGAGATAGAGTCTAATTAACCATCCACCCTCTATCAGAACACTGCCAGTGAAAGTGTTCACTACCTCACCAGGAAGACTATTCCCTTCCTTAGGAGCAGTTCCAATAAATCGAGAATCTTTGTGAGTAAAAGTATGCTTCCTTATAGCCCTGTATATAATTTTAAAACACTACACACTGGTACTGGTTCTGCAAAACTGAACGTATACAAAGTAAACCTAAGCCTTCTTCTGCACTACTCCATGACCCTTCAAATATTTGAAGACAACATGTAAACCTCATAAATCTTTCCTTTCTTGCCTAAATTGTCTAAACCTTTCAACCATTTCCATCTGACATGCTTTCTTGCTACTTCATCATTCTGATAACCTTCCTCTGGAGACCTAGAGTTTTTCTCTAAATCTTTTCAGAATTGAGCTCAATATTCCAAATATTTTCTAATCAGTGCAGAAACCAGGGCTAGCACCATTCCTTCTAGGCCTCAATTAATGCAGCCTGAGTTTGCATTTGCTTTTTGAAGAGTTGCCACACACTGTTGGCATAGGGACAGTTTACTACCAGCTTATCCCCAGTGGTCTTTCTCAAATGAGTTGCTTTTAAGCCAGGCCTATTTCTATACTTGTTCAATTGACTTCATGATGCTGGGCTATATTTTATTTATATGGCCACACTGTATATCTATATAAACCATATATATTGTCTATCTATCCAAACTTACATGTTTTCTCATAGTCCCACTTTATAAATATTCCTATTAAATTTCATCAGGTTTATACAGGGGAATTTTCCTAAACTATCCAGGTCGTTCTCCATCTCAATTAGATTAGGCAGTACGATTATCGTCCTTTCCAGTGTCATCCCTGAGCTTTTCTGCCTTACAATTTAGCTGTGTGTCTTTATAATAACTAAGCTCAGAGCTCCCTGTGCAGCAATTATTTAGTACACTTTCTAATTTTTTTCTTTACTAGGATAATTGTGTTTGCATTGTTGGAATTCTGTATTCTATAGATACCTATCCCTCACTCTTTATAGAATCTCCGAACATGAATTTGTACTCAATCTGTAGACATTTTTTTAAACTGCCACCCTGAAGTTTAACATCTACAATTATGGACAAGGCTTTTTTCCTAGGCTGTTAGGTATCTTAAAATTAAAATGATCAGTTTCTCCCAAGTTCACACTTCAAAGGGCTTTATTCAGAACTAAATCAAAGTAACAGTTCCTGATAACTTTTTGAAAGATGGAAACAGCAACAAGGCAGGAATTTATGATCATTTTTAGCCCCTCATTTATTGCTTTCATGGTGGAATAAATGAACTCACAGGATGGGGAAGTGTGTTATGTAAGGACTGTTTAGAACTTGAAGCATATGGGCTTTCCATGTAGTCTAATGCAGTTCTTTATTTAAATGGAAACCTCTGATAATCTGTTCCTGCCAGAATCTATCATGTTTTCCTCCTTTGCTTCATCCTATCAGGAAAGGTAGTCTCTCTTTGATGTTAGTAATAAGCAAGAGTTACTAAAGTTTATAAGCTTGAGACAGGCTTTACTTGTCATCTCTTTCACTCCTCACAATGCCAACAATCACAAGAATTACATATGTCCATTTTACAAGCAAGGAAATTAAGACTTAGATTAAATTATTTGGTCAAAATGAACAGCTTATACGTAATAAAGCCATATCCAGCACCAGAGTACTCTGGTTTCAGAGCCCACGCTCTTATTAACCACTACTTTATCACAGATAACTTTTGTTTTTAACATCTTTATTGGAGTATAATTGCTTTACAATGGTGTGTTAGTTTCTGCTTTATAACAAAGTGAATCAGCTATACATATACATATATCCCCATATCTCCTCCCTCTTGCATCTCCCTCCCACCCTCCTTATCCCACCTCTCTAGGTGGTCACAAAGCACCCAGCTGATCTCCCTGTGCTATGCAGCTGCTTCCCACTAGCTATCTATTTGACATTTGGTAGTGTATATATGTCAATGCCACTCTCTCACTTCGTCCCAGCTTACCCTTCCACCTCCCCCATCCTCAAGTCCATTCTCTACGTCTGTGTCTTTATTCCTGTCCTGCCCCTAGGTTCTTCAGAACCACTTTTTTTTCCTTTTCTTTAGAGTCCATATATATGTGTTAGCATACGGCATTTGTTTTTCTCTTTCTGACTTACTACACTCTGTATGACAGACTCTAGGTCCATCCACCTCACTACAAATAACTCAATTTCGTTTATTTTTATGGCTGAGTAATAGTTCATTGAATATATGCACCACATCTTCTTTATCGATTCATCTGTCGATGGACATTTAGGTTGCTTCCATGTCCTGGCTATTGTAAATAGAGCTGCAATGAACATTGTGGTTCATGACTCTTTTTGAATTATGGTTTTCTCAGGGTATATGCCCAGTAGTGGGATTGCTCGGTCATATGGCAGATCTATTTTTAGTTTGTTGTTTTTTTTTTTAATTAATTAATTAATTAATTTTTGGCTGCGTTGGGTCTTCGTTGTTGTGCGTGGCCTTTCTCTAGTTGCGGCAAGCGGGTGCCACTCTTCGTTGTGGTACGCGGGCTTCTCATTGCGGTGGCTTCTCTTGTTGAGGAGCACAGGCTCTAGGCATGCGGACTTCAGTAGTTGTGGCGTGCGGGCTCCAGAGCACAGGCTCAGTAGCTGTGGTGCATGGGCTCAGTTGCTCCGCAGCATGTGGGATCTTCCCGGACCAAGGCTCGAACCCATGTCTCCTGCATTGGCAGGCGGATTCTTAACCACTGTGCCACCAGAGAAACCCTATTTTTAGTTTTTTAAGGAACCTCCACACTGTTCTGCATAGTGGCTGTATCAATTTACATTCCCACCAACAGTGCAAGAGGGTTCCCTTTTCTCCACACCCTCTCCAGCATTTATTGTTTGTACATTTTTTGATGATGGCCCTTCTGACTGGTGTGAGGTGATACCTCATTGTAGTTTTGATTTGCATTTCTCTAATGATTAGTGATGTTGAGCATTCTTTCCTGTGTTTGTTGGCAATCTGTATATCTTCTTTGGAGAAATGTCTGTTTAGGTCTTCTGCCCATTTTTGGATTGGGTTGTTTGTTTTTTGATATTGAGCTGCATGAGCTGCTTGTAAATTTTGGAGGTTAATCCTTTGTCAGTTGCTTCATTTGCAAATGTTTTCTCCCATTCTGAGGGTTGTCTTTTCGTCTTGTTTATGATTTCCTTTGCTGTACAAAGCTTTTAAATTTCATTAGGTCCCATTTGTTTATTTTTGTTTTTATTTCCATTTCTCTAGGAGGTGGGTCAAAAAGTATCTTGCTGTGATTTATGTCATGGAGTGTTCTGCAAATATTTTCCTCTAAGAGTTTGATAGTGTCTGGCATTACATTTAGGTCTTTAATCCATTTTGAGTTTATTTTTGTGTATGGTGTTAGGGAGTGTTCTAATTTCATTCTTTTACATGTAGCTGTCCAGTTTTCCCAGCACCTCTTATTGAAGAAGCTGTCTTTTCTCCATTGTATATTCTTGCCCCCTTTATCAAAAATAAGGTGACCATAGGTATGTGGATTTATCTCTGGGCTTTCTATCCTGTTCCATTGATCTATATTTCTCTTTTTGTGCCAGTACCATACTGTTTTGATTACTGTAGCTCCGTAGTATAGTCTGAGGTCCAGGAGCCTGATACCTCCAGCTCCGTTTTTCTTTCTCAAGATTGCTTTGGCTATTCGGGGTCTTTTGTGTTTCCATACAAATTGTGAAATTTTTCTTCTAGTTCTGTGAAAAATGCCAATGGTAGTTTGATAGGGATTGCATTGAATCTGTAGATTGCTTTGGGTAGAAGGTTGATTCTTCCAATCGAAGAACATGGTATATCTCTCCATCTGTTTGTATCATCTTTAATTTCTTTCATCAGTGTCTTATAGTTTTCTGCATACAGGTCTTTTGTCTCCTTAGGTAGGTTTATTACTAGGTATTTTATTCTTTTTGTTGCAGTGGTAAATGGGAGTGTTTCCTTGATTTCTCTTTCAGATTTTTCATTATTAGTGTATAGGAATGCAAGAGATTTCTGTGCATAAACTTTGTATCCTGCTAGTTTACTTAATTTGTTGCTTAGCTCTTATCGTTTTCTGGTAGCATCTTTAGCATTCTCTATGTATACTATCATGTCATCTGCAAACAGTGACAGCTTTACTCCTTCTTTTCTGATTTAGATTACTTTTATTTCTTTTTCTTCTCTGATTGCTGTGGCTAAAAGTTCCAAAACTATTTTGAATAATAGTGGTGAGAGTGGACAACTTTGTCTTGTTCCTGATCTTAGTGGAAATGGTTTCAGTTTTTCACCATTGAGAACGATGTTGGCTGTTCGTTTTTCATATATGGCCTTTATTATGTTGAGGAAAGTTCCCTCTATGCCTACTTTTTGGAAGGTTTTTATCATAAATTGGTGCTGAATTTTGTCAAAAGCTTTTTCTGCATCTATTGAGATGATCATATGGTTTTTATCCTTCAATTTGTTAATACAGTTTATCACATTGATTGATTTGCGTATATTGAAGAATCCTTGCATTCCTGGGATAAACCCCACTTGATCATGGTGTATGATCCTTTTAATGTACTGTTGGATTCTGTTTGCTAGTATTTTGTTGAGGATTTTTGCATCTATGTTCATCAGTGATATTGGCCTGTAGTTTTCTTTCTTTGTGACATCTTTGTCTGGTTTTGGTATCAGGGTGATGGTGGCCTCGTAGAATGGGTTTGGGAGTGTTCCTCCCTCTGCAATATTTTGGAAGAGTTTGAGAAGGATAGGTGTTAGCTCTTCTCTAAATGTTTGATAGAATTCGCCTGTGAAGCCATCTGGTCCTGGGCTTTTGTTTGTTGGAAGGTTTTTAATCACAGTTTCAATTTCAGTGCTTGTGATTGGTCTGTTCATATTTTCTATTTCTTCCTGGTTCAGTCTCGGCAGTTTGTGCATTTCTAAGAATCTGTCCATTTCTTCCAGGTTGTCCATTTTATTGGCATAGAGTTGCTTGTAGTAATCTCTCATGATCGTTTGTATTTCTGCAGTGTCAGTGGTTACTTCTCCTTTTTCATTTCTAATTCTATTGATTTGAGTCTTCTCCCTTTTTCTCTTGATGAGTCTGGCTAATGGTTTATCAATTTTGTTTATCTTCTCAAACAACCAGCTTTTAGTTTTATTGATCTTTGCTATCGTTTTCTTCATTTATTTCTGATTTGATCTTTATGATTTCTTTCCTTCTACTGACTTTGGGTTTTGTTTGTTCTTCTTTCTCTAATTGCTTTAGGTGTAAGTTTAGGTTGTTTTTTTGAGGTGTTTCTTGTTTCTTTAGGTAAGCTTGTATAGCTATAAACTACCCTCTTAGAACTGCTTTTCCTACATCCCATAGATTTTAGGTCATCGTGTTTCCATTGTCATTTGTTTCTAGGTTTTTTTAAATTTCCTCTTTGATTTCTTCAGTGATCTCTTGGTTACTTAGTAGTGTATTGTTTAGCCTCCATGTGTTTGTATTTTTTACAGATTTTTTTCCTGTAATTGATATCTAGTCTCATAACGTTGTGGTCGGAAAAGAGACTTGATATAATTTCAGTTTTCTTAAATCTACCAAGGCTTGATTTATGACCCAAGATATAATCTATCCTGGAGAACGTTCCATGAGCACTTGAGAAGAAAGTGTATTCTGTTGTTTTTGGGTGGAATGTCCTATAAATATCAATTAAGTCCATCTTGTTTAATGTGTCACTTAAAGCTTGTGTTTCTTTATTTATTTTCATTTTGGATGATCTGTCCATTGGTGAAAGTGGGGTGTTTAAGTCCCCTACTATGATTGTGTAACTGTCGATTTCCCCTTTTATGGCTGTTAGTATTTGCCTTATGTATTGAGGTGCTCCTATGTTGAGTGCATAAATATTTACAATTGTTTTATCTTCTTCTTGGATTGATCCCTTGATCATTATGTGGTGTACTTCTTTGTCTCTTGTAGTAGTCTTTATTTTAAAGTCTATTTTGTCTGATAGGAGAATTGCTACTCCAGCTTTCTTTTGATTTACATTTGCATGGAATATCTTTTTCCATCTCTTCACTTTCAGTCTGTATGTGTCCCTAGGTCTGAAGTGGGTCTCTTGTAGAAAGCATATATATGGGTCTTGTTTCTGTATCCATTTAGCCAGTCTATGTCTTTTGGTTGGAGCATTTAATCCATTTACATTTAAGGTAGTTATCGATATGTATGTTCCTATTACCATTTTCTTAATTGTTTTGGGTTTATTATTGTAGGTCTTTTCCTTCTCTTGTGTTTCCCACCTAGAGAAATTCCTTTAGCATTTGTTGTAAAGCTGGTTTGGTGGTGCTGAATTCTCTTAGCTTTTGCTTGTCTGTAAAGGTTTTAATTTCTCTGTTGAATCTGAATGAGATCCTTGCTGGGTAGAGTAATCTTGGTTGTCGGTTTTTCCCTTTCATCACCTTAAATATGCCCTGCCACTCCCTTCTGGCTTGCAGAGTTTCTGCTGAAAGATCAGCTCTTAAACTTATGGGGATTCCCTTGTGTGTTATTCGTTGTTTTTCCCTTGCTGCTTTTAATATTTTATCTTTGTATTTAATTTTTGGTATTTTGATTAGTATGTGCCTTGGTGTGTTTCTCCTTGGATCTATCCTGTATGGGACTCTCTGTGCTTCCTGGACTTGATTGACTCTTTCCTTTCCCACATTAGGGAAATTTTCAACTGTAATCTCTTCAAATATTTTCTCAGTCCTTTTCTTTTTCTCTTCTTCTTCTGGGACCCCTTTAATTCAAATTTTGGTGCATTTAATGTTGTCCCAGAGGTTTCTGAGACTGTTCTCAATTCTTTTCTCTTTATTCTGCTCTGCAATAGTTATTTCCACTATTTTATCTTCCAGGTCACTTATCCGTTCTTCTGCCTCAGTTATTCTGCTACTGTTTCCTTCTAGAGAATTTTTAATTTCATTTATTTTGTTGTTCATCATTGTTTGTTTGCTTTTTAGTTCTTCTAGGTCCTTGTTAAACGTTTCTTGTATTTTCTCTATTCTATTTCCAAGATTTTGGATCATCTTTACTATCATTACTCTGAATTCTTTTTCAGGTAGACTGCCTATTTCCTCTTCATTTGTTAGGTCTGGTGGGTTTTCACCTTGCACCTTCATCTGCTGTGTGTTTCTGTGTCTTCTTATTTTGCTTAACTTACTGTCTTTGGGGTCTCCTTTTCTCAGGCTGCAGTTTCGTGGTTCCTGTTGTTTTTGGTGTCTGCCCCCAGTGGCTAAGGTTGGTTCAGTGGATTGTGTAGGCTTCCAGGTGGAGGGGACTAGTGCCTGTGTTCTGGTGGATGAGGCTGGATCTTGTCTTTCTGGTGGGCAGGACCGCATCCGGTGGTATGTTTTGTGATGTCTGTGACCTTATTATGATTTTAGGCAACCTCTTTGCCAATGGGTGGGGTTGTGTTCCTGTCTTGCTAATTGTTTGGCATAGGGTGTCCTGCACCGTAGCTTGCTGGTCGTTGAGTGGAGCTGGGTCTTAGCGTTGAGATGGAGATCTCTGCGAGAGCTTTCGCTGTTTGATATTATGTGGAGCTGGGAGATCTCTGGTGGACCAATGTCCTGAACTCAGCTCTCCCACGTCAGAGGCACAGGCCTGACTCCCGGCCGGAGCACCAAGACCATGTCAGCCACATGACATCAGTCCTTCAAAGTTCCTCTCCAGTGCTCCATTGTCCACAACCTCTCAAAAAGGATTCTTTCCTTCATGGGTAAATTCTCTGGCCTTCTCTTTACTCACTTCTGTATCTTGAGCTCCAGGTGTAGGTCCTCAGGCAAGTCTCTTCGTCTCTCCAGGGCTCTGTTTTATCTTTCGACGGACTGATTGGGACTCCATGGCACGCTGCCTGCTGGCCGTGCCCTCAACCCCTGCCGCCACTGAGGAGAGCAGACAGTGCCACAGATAACTTTTTCTGTTTGTGAATCTACACTTCCTCCATAAGGATATCTTCTTCCAGCACTTGTGCAATTGCTATTTCTTAAACTACCCTTCATTACCACAGTCTTCACTTGTCTGAGGTGAATTTGGCTGTTTCTTGCTTCTATTCCAGCCATCTGTTGATCTTTTATCAGCAGTCACTTCCCAGCTCCATGATGTGAGAACTGCATCCTAGTTGCTGAAAGATTGCTGTGATCTGTTGGGGTAGATTGGGTTGTCACTACTACCACTACCTAACTCTATGTACATTGATCCACCAAAAAACCAAGTGCCTTAGCAGGACCAACATTGATGTGGATATTGACTATTGTCATGAGGTCATTCTTTAAGGTAAGATTACAAATTTCCCTCATTTGAAGCATGATTCTCATTTCTTATATGCTACATCAACCTTTCAGCAAACCGTGTCAACTCTGTCTTCAAAATATATCACAGATTTTAGCCATTTTTTTAACACTTCACAGCTCTGTCCCTGGCCCAACCCACCAACATCTCTCCTGGCCTCCTTTCTCCCACCTTTGCCCTTCTGTAGTATGTTCTCCACCCATAGCACTGGAAGATCCCTTGGAATGTAAACCAGATTGTGTCAGTCTGCTCAAAACCCTCTAATCACTTCTTGACTCATGGTAAAAGCTTATTCACCTACCCAGCTCCCTCTTCAACTTCATCTCCTATAACCTCTCCCTTGCTCACTGCTCTTTGGAACCAATTTCTTCCTTCCTCTTCTTCAAACATGTCTCATGGACTCCCATCTCAAGACCTTTGTACTTGATGCCCCATCGAGTTACACCATGGCTCCTCCCTCACTCCCTCACATCCTTCAACCCAGGGCAATGTTAGTTTATCAGAAAAACCTCTAAGGACATTTTTTGTGTGTGTGTTTTTTTAATTGAAGTATAGTTGACTTACAATGTGTTAATTTCTGCTGTACAGCAAAGTGACTCAGTTATACATATATATACATTCTTTTTCATATTCTTTTCCATTATGATTTATCACTGGATATTGAATATAGTTCCCATGTGCTATACAGTAGGACCTTGTTGTTCATCCATTCTATATATATCAGTTTGCATCTGCTAATCCCAAACTCCCAATCCATCCCTCTCCCAACACCCTCCCCCTTGGCAACCACGAGTCTATTCTCTATGTCTCTGATTCTGTTTCTGTTTTATAGATAGGTTCATTTGTGTCATATTTTAGACTCCACATATAAGTGATATCATATGGTATTTGTCTTTTCTGTCTGACTTATTTTACTTAGTATGATAATCTCTAGGTCCATCCATGTTGCTGCAAATGGCATTATTTTGTTCCTTTTTATGGCTGAGTAATATTCCATTGTATATATGTACCACATCTTCTTTATCCATTCATCCGTCGATGGACATTTAGGTTGTTTCCAAGTCTTGGCTATTGTGAATAGTGCTGCTGTGAACATAGGGATGCATGTATCTTTCTGAATTATAGTTTTGTCTGGATATATGCCCAAGAATGGGATTGCTGGATCCTATGGTAATTCTATTTTTAGTTTTCTGAGGAAGCTCCATACTGTTTTCCATACTGGCTGCACCAACTTACATTCCCACCAACAGTGTAGGAGGATTCCCTTTTCTCCACACCCTCTCCAGCATTTGTTATTTGTAGACTTTTTAATCATGGCCATTCTGACCAATGTGAGGTAGTACCTCATTGTAGTTTTGATTTGCATTTCTCTAATAATTAGCAATTTTGAGCATCTTTTCATGTGCCTATTGGCTGGCCATCTGTATTTCTTCAGAGAAATGTCTCTTTAGGTCTTCTGCCCATTTTTCGAGTGGGTTGTTTGTTTTTTTGTTGTTGAGTCGTCTGAGCTGTTTGTGTGTTTTGGAAATTAAGCCCTTGTCGGTTGCATCTTTTGCAAATATTTTCTCCTATTCCATAGGTTTTCTTTTCATTTTGTTTATGGTTTCCTTTGCTGTGCAAAAGCTTTTAAGTTTAATTAGGTCCCATTTGTTTTATTTTTATTTCTATTGCCTTGGGAGGTGACCTAAGAAAACATTGGTATGATTTATGTCAAAGAATGTTTTGCCTATGTTCTCTTCTAGGAGTTTTATGGTGTCATGTCTTATGTTTAAGTCTTTAAGCCATTTTGAGTTTATTTGTGTGTGGTGAGAGGGCGTGTTCTAACTTCATTGATTTACATGTGACTGTCCAACTTTCCCAACACCACTTGCTAAAGAGTTTGTCTTTTTCCCATTGTATATTCTTACCTCCTTTGTCGAAGATTAACTGACCATAGGTGTGTGGGTTTATTTTTGGGCTCTCTATCCAGTTCCATTGATCCATATGTGTGTTTTGGGGCCAATACCATGCTGTTTTGATTACTGTAGTTTTGTAGTATTGTCTGAAGTCTGGAATGATTATGCCTCTTGCTTTGTTCTTTTTCTTCAGGATTGCTTTCACAATTCTGGGTCTTTTATGGTTCCATATGAATTTTAGGATTATTTGTTCTAGTTCTGTGAAAAAGGTCATGGGTAATTTGATAGAGATCATGTTAAATCTGTAGATTGCTTTCAGTAGTATGGCCATTTTAACAGTATTCTTCTAATCCAAGAACATGGAATATCTTTCCATTTCTTTGAATCATCTTCAATTTCCTATATTAATTTTTTTTATTAATGCTTTATAGTTCTCAGTGTATGTCTTTCACCACCTTGTTGAGGTTTATTCCCAAGGTTTTTACTTTTTTGTGTTGCAACTTTAAAAGGTATTGTTTTTTTACATTCCCTTTCTGATATTTCATTGTTGGTGTAAAGAAATGCAACTGATTTCTGTATGTAAATCTTGTATCCTGCTACTTTGCTGAATTCATTTATCAGTTCTAGTAGTTTTTGTGTGGAGTCTATAGGGTTTTCTATATGTAGTATCATGTCATCTGCATATAATGGCAATTTTACCTCTTCCCTTCCAATTTGGATACCTTTTATTTCTTTTTCTTACCTGATTGCTGTGGTTAAGACTTCCAATACTATGTTGAATAGAAGAGGTGAGAGTGGGCATCCTTTTCTTGTTCCAGATTTTAGTGGGAAGACTTTCACCTTTTCCCCACTGAGTACTGTATTGGCTGTGGGTTGGTCATAAATAGCTTTTATTATTTTGAGTTATGTTCCCTCTGTACCCACTTTGGTAAGAGTTTTATCATGAATGGATGTTGAGCCTCTAAGGACATTTATAGAGTAGCAACATTCCTCCCACACTCCCTTTCCCCCTTACTCTGCCTTTTCTTTGTAGCAGTTGTTACCAACTGACATATATTTGTTCTATTTGTTTTTTTCCATTGTCTGTCTTCCTCTTTGTCTCTCTCACTCACTTCTGTGTCCTCAGCCATGTGGAAGGTTCTACATAAACTTAATGAATGGATATATTGAATAGAATTTACAATATACAAAAATGATTAAAGTATTTATTCATACATTAAATGAATTTTATCCTCAAAAGGGTCATAGCCTGGTGTAGGATTGGAGTGAGGGGGCCAAGATAGTAATTCACCTTATACATGCCAGGGTTGAGTGTTGTGATGGAGACATGATAAGGGACCATCAGCCTCTCAGAGAAAATGCAGACAAGTTAAACTGAGGAATCAAAGAAGACCAACACAAGAGATGACTTCATCCTAAAGAGACTGGAGAGCAACTAAAGAATGTTAGAAGAATTACACAACCTTGCAATTAAAATGATTATGCTGATGTCTTGTGGAAGGAGGATTTCAATAAGCAGTGATTGGCAGCAGAGAAACCAGTAAGAATGCAGGGATTCAGCAAGACACATAGAAAAAGTCTCAGTTTCTGTTTTAATTTTCAAAACCAAAGTGGCTTGTACATATCTAAAAAGTTAAAGAAAATAGAAGGGCTTGTAATGAAAAGCACAAGCATTCCATTCTTCCTCTTGACTCTCCATCCAACTCCAAGTCCTATTCATCTGTGGCAATACTTTTTTTTTTTTTTTTTTTTTTTTGGCTGTGTTGGGTCTTTGTTTCTGTGCGAGGGCTTTCTCCTCCAGTTGCGGCAAGCGGGGGCCACTCTTCATTGCGGTGCGCGGGCCTCTCACTATTGTGGCCTCTCTTGTTGCAGAGCACAGGCTCCAGACGCTCAGGCTCAGTAGTTGTGGCTCACGGGCATAGTTGCTCCGCGGCATGTGGGATCCTCCCAGACCAGGGCTCAAACCCGCGTCCCCTGCATTGGCAGGCAGACTCCCAACGACTGCGCCGCCAGGGAAGCCCCTGTGGCAATACTTTTTAACTCACTCTGTTTTGCAAGTCCCATGATTACTTCCATATCTATTTTTACTTTAGACATTGTTTGTTGACTTCCTTTTATCACAAAGATTTAGCTTCCTTAGACACCCACCTCTCCTCTCAATGTAGTTGTTAACCTCTGTAACTGATGTTCCCTTTTTAACTTTAAATATTAAAGTCTTGTATATTATTCCAACAGATATGCATGCTATTTTTTATATTTATGGCAGTTTCTTACCTATAATCAAAGTGGAAATGTAAAAACAGCTTATTTTCAAATTACTGTGTGGTGTTTGTAAAATGTTTTGGCCTTTTCTGCTAAGATTTCTAATACAGGAGCTCCTGGTACTCAGATGTCATTTTTTGTCAAGCTGAAAACAGAGAAAGATTTAGCCACTTTTAACCTGACTACTGAATTGTGTAGGTCCTTTTTAATGATGCCACCTTCTCCAGAGTAGGTTTGTTCTTCTATGTCCTATTGGTAATGCGTGCATTTATGGCTGAGCCTCTCCAGAGCAGGCTTCAGCAAACTATGGCCCATGGGCCAAATTGCCTGTTTTATTGGGACACAGCCCCGCACGTCCGTTTAGTCATTGTCTATAGCTGCCCTCGTGCTACAACTGCAGAATTAAGTAATATTAAGTAGTTAGTTGCAATAGAGTCAGAATTTTCCACAAGCCTAAAATATTTATTATCTGGCCCTTGGGGAAAAAAAAAAAAAAAAAAAAAAAACCTCCTCTACACTGTTCTAAGACTAGAGCAACATCCAGTATATCCAGACTCTGCCACATGAGCACCTGCATTCCTAAGTCCTATTCTCCTGCTTCCATTTGGATTGATACGTGGGGCTCATCCTTTATCCTGGTCATTTAACTAAGTTAAAGCCTCTATTTCCTCTATCACAGGATCTTCCTCTTTGTCTATCTATCATCATCATTTTGCTGGAACAAACCTTCCATTTGCTTCCTAACTGCGAGTGGAAAGTTTGCAGATGAGTTGTATTTTCTTTTAGATCTGAAAATGTCTTTTCAATAAATGCAATAAGTAATCTGGGCATAGAATTGTAAGTTAAAAATATTTTTCCCTCTGGAGGCTCTGAATGAGACATTTTGGGCACTTAGGGACCTGTTTTATTGGAGATACTCAAATGCCAATATGTGGTTTGTATTTTCCCCGGGAATTTTTTTTTTCTAGGAAGGAATCTTCTGATATTTTGTAGGCATTAGTGGTCAGTTCTTCCCTTTAAAATTTTCAGAATATACCCTTGCCCTGTTTGGGGCCCACTTCTCACTCCTGCCCTTTGCCATAGTGGGTGCACCTGAGCCAGGAGTCCATCTGTGGTTCCGCCATGTGAATTTCTCTCCTCTCAATGAAAGCAATCTTTTCTCTTCCTTTTTGTACCCTACTACACGTATCAATACTCCCCAATCACTTTCCATGTTTAAAAATTTGCTAAACTCTCATCCACTGAAGTCCCATCTCTGGTCCTTTATCCTAAAGGATTACACCTAGTGATTTTCTTTTCTATTATTACAGGGGCATCAGACAGGGAAGGGAGATAGGAACATGTTTATGCTACTATCTTTAAACAATTGCCAGACCTACTATGTTTTCAATGCTCTACAAAATGAGACAAGCCCTGGAGATACCTCAAAAATAAATGTATTCTTCTAATATATATTGATTTTTGACTCTCTCCCTTATTTTAACCCAAAGCCCTTTTCATGTTATTTTTCACAACATGAAATAAGACTATTAGAATTGTTTCCTATTTGTCTTCCTAAATAAACTTTAAATTTCTAACATTAAAAATCAATTAAAAATCCATATGATTGAAAATATTTTGTTAAAGAGCATGTTGGGCTTACTTTTGATTAAATAAACATAAAAGCAAATGATGGATCAAAAAATAGACTGATCTGTTTTTATCTAAAGATATCAGCTAGTGTGTGGAAATACCAGTTTTATAATACCTCAAATAAAAATTTCCCTTTATATGCAGACTAAATGCAATATATTTTACTCAAGTTGTGGATATTTTTTCCGTTGTTATTTAGCAGCATCCATGACAAGTGACATGCAGCTTTTGTTTATTCCATTAACATAAACATGAAATATTCCTGGTTCATGCTTTTCTGTGCAATGAAATTCAAAGGAATCATCTGGCCTTCCATTATTTAAAAAAGAAAAAAGGAAAAGAAACAATGACAAAAAATTATTTAGCATCTTTCTCTGCTCTGCTTGCAGTCTTATATGCCTGGTCAAAACGTTTTTTAAAGTTTCTGAAAATTCTACTGCTCATTAATCTCAATTTCAGTGAGTCCTATGATATATATTCACATTATTATAAATACATTTTTCTTTACTTCTGTCTTCCATTAGCCTATTGAGGTTTTTTTTAATTTACATTTTTTAATTTGATTTTAAACTGCAATGTGATAAAACGTAGAAAGTACTTGAAACATGATAATATGGCAGCTGTCAACGATTTCTTGAGCTTTTAATCTAATAAATAAGACTAGATGTTGTTTATGTGATTTTAACAGATACTCTTGCAGAGCTCAAGTAGCAGAGTTCAACCCATTATTTTTCCTTTCAAACATGGTAACTGGTGTCATCTAATCTGGGATGGCTACTGCTATTCATGGCTAATTTGGGGACACTGGAATTAATATATAGTCTTAAATTTGGAGTTGCAAGTACCATACCAAAAGTGTAGATTTTGAATGGATTAAAAATCTAAGGATCTGCTTAAGAAATACGTTCCTAGAATGCTAGGTTGATAAGAATTTTCAAGGTATATATTCCATATACTGTTTATATCCTTAAAATAAAAACCAGAATTTTCTTACTGGATGAGAGCAGTAATCCACCCCAGCAATGAGAGTGGTACTAGTAGACATTATGGAGAAGAGTGTTTATCTCCACTGAGATTTCAAAATGTATGGTGTCCTCTGGACATCCCTGAATTAATTAGTTCTAATACTATCAGTGGTTTATTTAAACAAGCTTGAAGGTCCTACTATTTGTTAAATTTCCATAATTTGTTAGTTCAGTAATGCACATTTTAAATGAATTAATTTATATAAAGAGCTTAAAATACTGCTTAGTACCTACTTAGCTATCATTATTCTTTTCATGTAATAGGAGGCAATGAGTAAAAGTATATTAAGAAATAGTTTTTCAATGGCTGTGCTCAAGCTCAAAGGGTTGCCTGTGCTAACACTTTGTGAACAATATTTTCATAATCTCTAAGGTGACATTCAGTATTAGGGATAACAGTCCTGGACTTTAGTTTCTTAAATCTCTCAACAAGGAGGTGTATAAAAACATTCCGAAAATGGAAAGCAAAAATTGACAGTACAAGTATAATCAAAAATTGATAAATCTAAAAAAAAAAAAAATTGATAAATCTGCCAATATGGTAGGAATTTCTGATACAGTTTCTTTAATAATTGCTAGATCAAGTAGAAAATAATCAGTGAGGCTAGAGGGAGTGAGGAATACAATTAACAGATTCTATCTTATAGATATATAGGTAGAATGATAAACCTAAATTTGCCAAATCACATTCCCTTTTTTTTATTTTTATTTTTTTAAGTTATTACAAAATATTGGCTATTTCCCCGTATTGTATTATACATCCTTATAGCCTGTCTTACACCTAATGCTTTGTACCTCCCACTCCCCCACCCCTGTGTGCCTCTCCCTCCTCCCTCTCCCCACTGGTAACCACTAGTTCTTTATATCCGTGAATCTGCTTCTTTTTTTTTTTTTCTCCCCCTTATTTATTTTTTTTAAACATCTTTATTGAAGTATAATTGCCTTACAATGGTGTGTTAGCTTCTGCTTTATAACAAAGTGAATCAGTTATACATATACAATATGTTCCCATATCTCTTCCCTCTTGCATCTCCCTCCCTCCCACCCTCCCCATCCCACCCCTCTAGGTGGTCACAAAGCACCGAGCTGATCTCCCTGTGCTATGCGGCTGCTTCCCACTAGCTATCTATTTTACATTTGGTAGTGTATATATGTCCATGACACTCTCTCACCCTGTCACATCTCAGCCCCACCCCCTCCCCATATCCTCAAGTCCATTCTCTAGTAGGTCTGTGTCTTTATTCCCGTCTTGCCACTAGGTTCTTCATGGCCTTTTTTTTTTTTTTTTTTTCCTTAGATTCGGTATATATGTGTTAGCATACTGTATTTGTTTTTCTCTTTCTGACTTACTTCACTCTGTATGACAGACTCTAATTCCATCCACCTCATTACAAATACCTCCATTTCAATTCTTTTTATGGCTGAGTAATATTCCATTGTATATATGTGACACATCTTCTTTATCCATTCATCTGTCGATGGACATTTAGGTTGCTTCCATGTCCTGGCTATTGTAAATAGAGCTGCAATGAACATTTTGGTACATGACTCTTTTTGAACTATGGTTTTCTCAGGGTATATGCCCAGTAGTGGGATTGCTGGGTCGTATGGTAGTTCTATTTGTAGTTTTTTAAGGAACCTCCATACTGTTCTCCATAGTGGCTGTATCAATTTACATTCCCACCAACAGTGCAAGAGTGTTCCCTTTCCTCCACACCCTCTCCAGCATTTATTGTTTCTAGATTTTTTGATGATGGCCATTCTGACTGGTGTGAGATGATATCTCATTGTAGTTTTGATTTGCATTTCTCTAATGATTAATGATGTTGAGCATTCTTTCATGTGTCTGTTGGCCATCTGTATATCTTCTTTGGAGAAATGTCTATTTAGGTCTTCTGCCCATTTTTGGATTGGGTTGTTCGTTTTTTTGTTATTGAGGTGCATGAGCTGCTTGTAAATCTTGGAGATTAATCCTTTATCAGTTGCTTCATTTGTAAATATTTTCTCCCATTCTGAGGGTTGTCTTTTGGTCTTGTTTATGGTTTCCTTTGCTGTGCAAAAGCTTTTAAATTTCATTAGGTCCCATTTGTTTATTTGTGTTCTTATTTCCATTTCTCTGGGAGCTGGGTCAAAAAAAATCTTGCTGTGATGTATGTCATAGAGTGTTCTGCCTATGTTTTCCTCTAAGAGTTTGATAGTGTCTGGCCTTACACTTAGGTCTTTAATCCATTTTGAGTTTATTTTTGTGCATGGTGTCAGGGAGTGTTCTAATTTCATACTTTTACATGTACCTGTCCAATTTTCCCAGCACCACTTATTGAAGAGGCTGTCTTTTCTCCACTGTATATGCTTGCCTCCTTTATCAAAGATAAGGTGACCATATGTGCATGGGTTTATCTCTGGGCTTTCTATCCTGTTCCATTGATCTATATTTCTGTTTTTGTGCCAGTACCAAACTGTCTTGATTACTGTAGCTTTGTAATATAGTCTGAAGTCAGGGAGCCTGATTCCCCCAGCTCCATTTTTCGTTCTCAAGATTGCTTTGGCTATTCGGGGTCTTTTGTGTTTCCATACAAATTGTGAAATTTTTTGTTCTAGTTCTGTGAAAAATGCCAGTGGTAGTTTGATAGGGATTGCATTGAATCTGTAGATTGCTTTGGGTAGTAGAGTCATTTTCACAATGTTGATTCTTCCAGTCCAGGAACATGGTATATCTCTCCATCTATTTGTATCATCTTTAATTTCTTTCATCAGTGTCTTATAATTTTCTGCATACAGGTCTTTTGTCTCCTTAGGTAGGTTTATTCCTAGATATTTTATTCTTTTTGTTGCAATGGTAAATGGGAGTGTTTTCTTAATTTCACTTTCAGATTTTTCGTCATTAGTGTATAGAAATGCAAGAGATTTCTGTGCATTAATTTTGTATCCTGCTACTTTACCAAATTCATTGATTAGCTCTAGGAGTTTTCTGGTAGCATCTTTAGGATTCTCTATGTATAGTATCATGTCATCTGCAAACAGTGACAGCTTTACTTCTTCTTTTCCGATTTGGATTCCTTTTATTTCTTTGTCTTCTCTGATTGCTGTGGCTAACACTTCCAAAACTATGTTGAATAATAGTGGTGAGAGTGGGCAACCTTGTCTTGTTCCTGATCTTAGTGGAAATGGTTTCAGTTTTTCACCATTGAGGACAATGTTGGCTGTGGGTTTGTCATATATGGCCTTTATTATGTTGAGGAAAGTTCCCTCTATGCCTAGTTTCTGCAGGGCTTTTATCATAAATGGGTGTTGAATTTTGTCAAAAGCTTTCTCTGCATCTATTGAGATGATCATATCGTTTTTCTCCTTCAATTTGTTAATATGGTGTATCACATTGATTGATTTGCGTATATTGAAGAATCCTTGCATTCCTGGGATAAACCCCACTTGATCATGGTGTATGATCCTTTTAATGTACTGTTGGATTCTGTTTGCTAGTATTTTGTTGAGGATTTTTGCATCTATGTTCATCAGTGATATTGGCCTGTAGTATTCTTTCTTTGTGACATCTTTGTCTGGTTTTGGTGTCAGGGTGATGGTGGCCTCGTAGAATGGCTTTGGGAGTGTTCCTCCCTCTGCAATATTTTGGAAGAGTTTGAGAAGGATAGGTGTTAGCTCTTCTCTAAATGTTTGATAGAATTCGCCTGTGAAGCCATCTGGTCCTGGGCTTTTGTTTGTTGGAAGGTTTTTAATCACAGTTTCAATTTCAGTGCTTGTGATTGGTCTGTTCATATTTTCTATTTCTTCCTGGTTCAGTCTCGGCAGTTTGTGCATTTCTAAGAATCTGTCCATTTCTTCCAGGTTGTCCATTTTATTGGCATAGAGTTGCTTGTAGTAATCTCTCATGATCGTTTGTATTTCTGCAGTGTCAGTGGTTACTTCTCCTTTTTCATTTCTAATTCTATTGATTTGAGTCTTCTCCCTTTTTCTCTTGATGAGTCTGGCTAATGGTTTATCAATTTTGTTTATCTTCTCAAAGAACCAGCTTTTAGTTTCATTGATTTTTGCTATTGTTGCCTTCATTTCTTTTTCATTTATTTCTGACCTGATCTTTATGATTTCTTTCCTTCTGCTAGCTTTGGGGTTTTTTTGTTCTTCTTTCTCTAATTGCTTTAGGTGCAAGGTTAGGTTGTTTATTCGAGATGTTTCCTGTTTCTTGAGGTAGGCTTGTATTGCTATAAACTTCCGTCTTAGCACTGCTTTTGCTGCGTCCCATAGGTTTTGGGTCGTTGTATCTCCATTGTCATTTGTTTCTAGGTATTTTTTGATTTCCCCTTTGATTTCTTCAGTGATCACTTCGTTATTAAGTAGTGTATTGTCTAGCCTCCATGTGTTTGTATTTTTTACACATCTTTTCCTGTAATTGATATCTAGTCTCATAGCGTTGTGGTCGGCAAAGATACTTGATACGATTTCAATTTTCTTAAATTTACCAAGGCTTGATTTGTGACCCAAGATATGATCTATCCTGGAGAATGTTCCATGAGCACTTGAGAAAAACGTGTATTCTGTTGTTTTTGGGTGGAATGTCCTATAAATATCAATTCAGTCCATCTTGTTTAATGTATCATTTAAAGCTTGTGTTTCCTTATTTATTTTCATTTTGGATGATCTGTCCATTGGTGAAAGTGGGGTGTTAAAGTCCCCTACTATGATTGTATTGCTGTCGATTTCCCCTTTTATGGCTGTTAGTATTTGCCTTATGTATTGAGGTGCTCCTATGTTGGGTGCATAAATATTTACAATTGTTATACCTTCCTCTTGGATCGATCCCTTGATCATTATATAGTATCCTTCTTTGTCTCTTGTAATATTCTTTATTTTAAAGTCTATTTTGTCTGATATGAGAATTGCTACTCCAGCTTTCTTTTGATTTCCATTTGCCTGGAATATCTTTTTCCATCCCCTCACTTTCAGTCTGTATGTGTCTCTAGGTCTGAAGTGGGTCTCTTTTAGACAGCATATATATGGGTCTTGTTTTTGTATCCATTCAGCCAGCCTGTGTCTTTTGGTGGGAGCATTTAATCCATTTACATTCAAGGTAATTATCGATATGTATGTTCCTATTCCCATTTTCTTAAATGTTTTGGGTTTGTTATTGTAGGTGTTTTCCTTCTCTTGTGTTTCTTGCCTAGAGAAGTTCCTTTAGCATTTGTTGTAAAGCTGGTTTGGTGGTGCTGAACTCTCTCAGCTTTTGCTTGTCTGTAAAGGTTTTAATTTCTCCATCCCATCTGAATGAGATCCTTGCTGGGTAGAGTAATCTTGGTTGTAGGTTTTTCTCCTTCATCACTTTAAGTATATCCTGCCACTCCCTTCTGTCTTGCAGAGTTTCTGCTGAAAGATCAGATGTTAACCTTATGGGGATTCCCTTGTGTGTTATTTGTTGTTTTTCCCTTGCTGCTTTTAATATGTTTTCTTTATATTTAATTTTTGACAGTTTGATTAATATGTGTCTTGGCGTGTTTATCCTTGGGTTTATCCTGTATGGGACTCTCTGTGCTTCCAGGACTTGGTTAACTATTTCCTTTCCCATATTAGGGAAGTTTTCAACTATAATCTCTTCAAATATTTTCTCAGTCCCTTTCTTTTTCTCTTCTTCTTCTGGGACCCCTATAATTCGAATGTTGGTGTGTTTAATGTTGTCCCAGAGGTCTCTGAGTCTGTCCTCAGTTCTTTTCATTCTTTTTTCTTTATCCTGCTCTGCAGTAGTTATTTCCACCATTTTATCTTCCAGGTCACTTATCCTTTCTTCTGCCTCAGTTATTCTGCTATTGATCCCATCTAGAGTATTTTTAATTTCATTTATTGTGTTTTTCATCGTTGCTTGGTTCCTCTTTAGTTCTTCTACGTCCTTGTTAAATGTTTCTTGCATTTTGTCTATTCTATTTCCCAGATTTTGGATCATCCTTACTATCATTATTCTGAATTCTTTTTCAGGTAGACTACCTATTTCCTCTTCATTTGTTAAGTCTGGTGTGTTTTGACCCTGCTCCTTCATCTGCTGTGTGTTTTTCTGTCGTCTCATTTTGCTTATCTTACCGTGTTTGGGGTCTCCTTTTCACAGGCTGTAGGTTCGTAGTTCCCGTTGTTTTTGGTATCTGTCCCCAGTGGCTAAGGTTGGTTCATTGGGTTGTGTAGGCTTCCTGGTGGAGGGAACTAGTGCCTGAGTTCTGGTGGATGAGGCTGGATCTTGTCTTTCTGGTGGGCACGTCCACGTCTGGTGGTGTATTTTGGGGTATCTGTGGCCTTATTATGATTTTAGGCAGCCTCTCTGCTAATGGATGGGGCTGTGTTCCTGTCTTGCTAGTTGTTTGGCATAGGGTGTTCAGCACTGTAGCTTGCTGGTCATTGAGTGATGCTGGGTCTTGATGTTGAGATGGAGATCTCTGAGAGATTTTTGCCGTTTGGTATTACGTGGAGCTGGGAGGTCTCTTGTGGACCAGTGTCCTGAAGTTGGCTCTCCCACCTCAGAGGTATGGCCCTGAGGCCTGGCTGGAGCACCAAGAGCCTTTCGTCCACACGGCTCAGAGTAAAAGGGAGAAAAAATAGAAAGAAAGAAAGAAAGAAAGAGGCTATAATATAGTGAAGTAAAATAAAGCTATTATAAAGCAAAGCTATACAGACTAAATCTCACCCAGAAGCATATACATATACACTCACAAAAAAAGGAAAAGGGGAAAAATTAATATATCCTGCTCCCAAAGTCCACCTCCTGAATTTGGGATGATTCGTTGTCTATTCAGATATTCAACAGATGCAGGCACATCAAGTTGTTTGTGGAGCTTTAATCCGCTGCTTCTGAGGCTGCTGGGAGAGATTTCCCCTTCTCTTCTCTGTTCGCACAGCTCCCGGGGTTCAGCTTTGGATTTGGACCCGCCTCTGCGTGTAGGTCGCCTGAGGGTGTCTGTTCCCCGCCCAGACAGAACGGGGTTAAAGGAGCAGCTGCTTCGGGGGCTCTGGCTCACTCAGGCCAGGGGGAGGGAGCGGTACGGAGGAGGCGGGGCGAGCCTGCGGCGGCAGAGGCCGGCGTGATGTTGCAGCAGCCTGAGGCGCGCAGTGCGTTCTCCCAGGAAAGTTGTCCCCGGATCACGGGACCCTGGCAGTGGCAGGCTGCACCGGCTCCCTGGAGGGGCAGTGTGGAGAGTGACCTGTGCTCGCACACAGGCTTTTTGGTGGTGGCAGCAGCAGCCTTAGCGTCTCATGCCCGTCTCTGGGGCCCGCGCTGATCGCCGCGGCTCGCACCCGTCTCTGGAGTTCGTTTAGGCGGCGCTCTGAATCCCCTCTCCTTGCGCGCCGCGAAACAAAGAGGCAAGAAAAAGTCTCTTGCCTCTTAGGCAGTTCTAGAGTTTTTCCCGGACTCCCTCCCGGCTAGCTGTGGTGCGCTAACCCCTTCAGGCTGTGTTCATGCTGCCATCCCCAGTCCTCTCCCTGCGATCCGACCAAAGCCGAGCCTCAGCTCCCAGCCCCGCCCGCCCCGGCAGGTGAGAAGACAAGCCTTTCGGGCTGCTGAGTGCTGCTCGGCGCCGAGCCTCTGTGCGGGAATCTCTCCGTTTTTTCCTCTGCGACCCTGTTGCTGTGGGATCCGCGCTGATCGCTGTGGCTCGTGCCTGTCTCTGGAGCTCGTTTAGGCGGCGCTCTGAATCCCCTCTCCTCGCGCACCAGGAAACAAAGAGGGAAGAAAAAGTCTCTTGCCTCTTCGGCAGCTGCAGACTTTTTCCCGGACTCCCTCCCGGCTAGCTGTGGTGCACTAACCCCTTCAGGCTGTGTTCATGCCGCCAACCCCAGTCCTCTCCCTGCGATCCGACTGAAGCCCGACGAGCCTCAGCTCCCTGCCCCCGCCCGCCCTGGCGGGTGAGCAGACAAGCCTCTTGGGCTGGTGAATGCTGCTCGGCGCCAAGCCTCTGTGTGGGAGTCTCTCAGCTTTGCCCTCCACACCCCTGTGGCTGCGCTCTCCTCCGTGGCTCCGAAGCTTCCCCCCTCTGCCACCCGCAGTCTCTGCCCACGAAGGGGCTTCCTAGTGCGTGGAAATCTTTCCTCCTTCACGGCTCCCTCCCACTGGTGCAGGTCCCGTCCCTATTCTTTTGTCTCTGTTTTTTCTTTTTTCTTTTGCCCTACCCAAGTACGTGGGGAGTTTCTTGCCTTTTGGGAGGTCTGACGTCTTCTGCCAGCGTTCAGTGGGTGTTCTGTAGGAGCAGTTCCACGTGTAGATGTATTTCTACTGTATCTGTGGGAAGGAAGGTGATCTCCGTGTCTTACTCTTCCGTCATCTTCTCTCCTCTCTTCTTTTTTGTTATATTCACTAGTTTGCTGTACTTTTTAGATTCCACATATAAGTGATATCATACAGTATTTGTCTTTCTCTGTCTAACTTATTTCACTCAGCATAATGCCCTCCAAGTCCATCTACATATATATATATATATATATATATATCACATCTTCTTTATCCATTCATCTGTTGATAGACACAACATGTTGCTTCCATATCTTGGCAAATGTAAAAATAATGCTGCTATGAACATTGGGATGCATGTATCTTTTCCAGTTAGTGTTTTTTTTTTGTTTCTTTTTCAGATATATACCCAGGAGTAGAGTTGCTGGGTCAAATGGTAGTTCTATTTTTAGTTTTCTGAGGACCCTCCATACTGCTTTCCACAGTGGCTGCACCAGTTTACATTCCCACAACAGTGTATGATGGCTCCCTTTCTCCATGTCCTTGCCAACATTTGTTATTTGTATTCTTTTTGATGATAGCCATTCTGACAATGTGACAAGTGTGAGGTGATATCTCATTGTGGTTTTGACTTGCATTTCCCTGATGATTAGCGATATTGAGTATCTTTTCATGTGCCTTTTGCCTATCTGTATATCTTCTTTGGAAAAATGTCTATTCAGGAGTTCTGCCCATTTTTTAATCAGGTTGTTTTTTTGATGTTGAGTCATATGAGCTCTTTGTATATGTTGGATAGTAATCTCTTATCGGTCATATCATTTGCAAGTATTTTCTCCCATTAAGTATGTTGTCTTCTTGTTTGGTTGATGGTTTCCTTTGCTGTGCCAAAGCTTTTAATTTTAATTAGGTCCCATTTGTTTATGTTTGCTTTTATTCCCTTTACTTTAGGAGACAGATCCAAAAAATATTGCTGCCATTTATGTCAAAGAGTGTTCTGCCTATGTTTTCCTCTAGGAGTTTTATAGTGTCCGGTCTTACATTTAGGCCTTTATTCCATTGTGAGTCTATTTTTGTATATGGTGTTAGAGAATGTTCTGATTTCATCCTTTTACATGTAGCTGTCCAGTTTTCCCAGAACCACAAAGTTCCCAGACTGTCTCTTCTCCATTGTGCATTCTTGCCTCCTTTGTCTAGATTAGGTGACCATAAGTGTGTGGGTTTATTTCTGGGCTCTCTATCCTGTTCCATTGATATATGTGTCTGTTTTGGTGCCAATATCAAACTGTTTTGATTACTGTAGCTTTGTAGTACAGTCTGAAGGCAGGGAGCCTGATTCCTCTAGCTCTGTTCTCCTTTCTCAAGATTGTTTTGGCTATTTGGGGGTCTTTTTCACTTCCATACAAATTTTAAGATTATTTGTTCTAGTTTTGTGAAAAATGCTATTGGTGTTTTGATAGGGTTTGCACTGAATATAGATTGCCTTGGGTAGTATGGTCATTTTAACAATATTGATTCTTCCAGTTGAAGAACGCAGTATATCTTTCCATTAGTGTGACATTTGCAATTTCTTTCGTTAGTGTCTTACGTTTTCCTAGTATAGGTCTTTTGTCTTCTTAGGTAGGTTTATTCTTAGGTATTTTATTCTTTTCAATGTGATTGTTAATGGGATTGTTTCCTTAATTTCTCTTTCTGATAGTTTGTTGTTAGTGTATAGGAATGCAACAGGTTTCAGTATACTAATTTTGTGTCCTGCAACTTTACCAAATTCATTGATGAGCTCTAGTAGTTTTCTGGTGGCATCTTTAGAATTTTCTATGTATAGTATCATGTCATCTGTAAATAGGCAAATCACATTCTCTTAAAGTACAAAAATATTAATGAAAACTGACCATGTACTAGGCCATAAAGCAATTTGCAACAAATCAGATTTTTATAGAATACATTTCTAACCAAAGTACAATTAGCTTAGAAATAAATAGAATGGTAACATAAAAAATTAGACAGTTTAAAACATAGTTTTAAATAACTTGTGGGTTATTTTTAATGTAATTAAATAACATTTAAGTAACTCATGGGTTATTTTAATATAAATGAGAAAATCTCTAGAACTAAATAAGAATGAAAAAAACACATTTTAAAACTCATGTGGTACAACAAATGCCGTACTTTAGAGGTAAATACATATATAGCCTTAAAATGCTTATTTTAGAAATGAAGAGCTACTAAAAATTAATGAGCTAAGCATTCAACTTAACAATTTAGAAAAAGGGAAATAAAATAATCACAAAGAAGGTGGAAGGTAAATAGTAAAGATTAAAAACAGTAAATAGGAAACATGATAGAGAAAAAATTAAAAATTATTTTCTTAAAAATGTTAATAAAATTATAAAACTGATTAAAAAATCAAGAAAAATATAAGGTATAAGTAAACAATGTTACAGATGACAAAGGAAAAGATATAGCTGCTAATAAATAAATATTTAAAAATCAATAGTAAAATATAAACAGTATGTGGCAATAAATGTAAAAACTGGATAAAGGAGACAAGTTTCTAGAAGATTGTATATTACAAAACCTCAGGAGGAACAAGATCCTATATTGTCCTATATCCACTCCATAAACTGTATCAGTATTTAACAGTTTTTTCCCCACAAAGGAAATTTCAGATCTAAATTTTGAGGGTTGGGGTGGGGTGCAAATTTCACCAAACATGTAATTCCAAAACACATATACAGAAATGCTTTCAAAGAATATTAAAGTTTTATTCCCCAGACCAATCTGCGGGCTGAAAAAAGTTTGTTTGATTTGTATTTTGGTATTAATGAAATATAATGCTAGGTAGTTTTCTTAGGTTGGATATATCACTGAACAAAAATTATTTCCTCACTTCTTTGGGATTTGTTTCAATAATAATATTCTAAGTGCTTATTTGTTCAGTTAACGTAAAGGAATGAAATTATAACAAATTATAAATGGCAAAAATGTTGCTCTATAATGTTTATAATAATGACTCATATGACATTTGATGGTAAAAACTGTCTTTTAAATAATAATAAAAAAGCTGATTGCAAAGTTCTTTAAAAAGAGATTTGTTAAGATAAGTTATGTTATATGTAATAGCATGGAAACTACATATACTATAATAGTTAATTAATAAAGGGTCTTAATTATATACAGAAAAATAGTATATAGTATTAGTACACATTTAAGAAAAATAATATAAACTTTATGCTTAGGAAGTAGAGTAGAAGTATATACACCAAAATGAGATTGTATTCGAATTATTTGGCCTATGGGTGATAGCTTCTTTCCTTTCAAGTTTTTGTTCTAGCAAATGTTCTCATTTTAATGTCACTGAATTTAGGTAGCATCCTACAATTGGTAGCATTCATAGTTCAATTCGCAACAGTATTTCCTTCCTAGAAACACATATAATACTGGTATATATTGCAATCTAGGACTCAGTGAAAACATCTTCTGAATAAATAATATAATGAAGCATAAGCTTTTTAGAAGAAGAACTATGATGAATGTCTTCTGAAGGACAAAACTGACTGAATAAAAGTTTGCCTAAAATAATGTTCACATTAGTGAAAATAGCGCTTTAACATGAAAACAAACTTTTTAATGTTCATTTTATTAGAACATACGCCTGTTACTATCCCTTGAGAATAAATAATCACATTAAAATGTCTACAATTCTGAATCATGGTTTAATTTACAGAGTCATTACTGATTATCTATGCATATTTTCTTTAAGATAAAATGAACTAATATAGGTTTATTATAAACCTTTGGTATATTAAAGCTATTCAAAGTCTTTATTGCTATTAAAGAATTGTGTAATATCACTTTTAATAGTAACTCAGGACACTCACTGTCTTCTTTAATCAAAATAATCATCTCTGTATTTTGGGAAAGCTGATTTTTCTCCCATTTTTGAAAACATTTTGACCACTACAGCTGACAGTCTACTAGCTTCTCTTAGTCATGCTTGACTAAACACAAGTCCTCTGCTGTGAATACTGATTATGTTTATTGCCTGACTGAATTCCAAAATGTCTTGTTTGTGCTAGTGCAGGAATTCATACATGCTGGGGGAAATGATATTGTGTCACGCTTGCCCACTCAAGTAACACTTGAAAATGTTTAGTGTGTACTTTCACATAGAGGTTTCAATACTGATGAAGGTGTCTGTCATGAGGATGTCAGTCCATCGTGCAGTCAGGAAACATTAGACCCATGCTGTTCATGATGATAGACACTGGGGATTAAAATGAAGACAAAATCCCTGTGCTCAAAATTTTCACAGTGTAATGGAGAAATGAATGAATGGAAACTTACAGCTAATGAGAGAAGTGTTGTTAATAGAAAAATATAAAAGGGGGGCATTGGAGAGTAATAAAGGATCATGCTTAAATGGAGGATATTATCCAACCTAAAACGGAAGCTAATATTTGAGAACTAACTCTGTGCTAAAAACCATCCATGTATTATCACAAGTTAATGGCTTAGTAAAGCACAAATTAATTATTTTACAGTTCTGGAAGTCAGAAGTCCAAAATCAGTCTCATTGGGTTAAACTCAGGGAGTTGACAGTGTTGATTCACTCACGGCACATCAGGGAAGAATCTGTTTCCTTGACTTTTCCAGCTTCTAAAGGTCTCCTGCCTTCCTTGGTTCAAGTTCCCTTCTCCATCTTAAAAGCCACCAGCATAACATCTTCAGATCTCTCTGTGACTTCTCTTACCTCTGTTTCCGTCATCCCATCTCCCTCTCTTGACTCTCCCTCCTGCCTCCCTTTTATAAGAACCTTTATGATTACATTGGACCCAACTGGATTGTCCAGGATAATCACATCTCAATCCCTTTTGCTGTATAAGGTAACATAGTCACAGATTCTGTGGATTAGAATGTGAACGTCTTTGGAGCTACTAAATGAATTAAGGGATAAGGACAGAAAAAGCAGGTTTTAAGAGATATTATGGTTGAATTGTGTCCCCCCAACCCTGAAAATTCATATGTTAAATCCCTATCCCCCAATGTAAATGTATGGGGAAATAGGGCTTCTAGGTTTTGATTAAAGTTAAATGAGATCATAAGGGTGGGATCCTAATATGATAGGATTGGTGACTTTATAGGAAGAGGAAGAGGGAGAGATCTCTTCCTTCTCCATGGCCTCACCAAGGAAAAGACATGAGGACACAGTGAGAAGGTGGCCGTCTCCAAGCCAAGAAGAGATCTCTCACCAGCAAACCAATCATCTGGCACCTTGATTTTAGATTCCCAAACCTTCAGAACTGCGAGAAAATAAATTTCTGTTGTTTCAGCCACCCAATCTGTGGTATTTTTTAATAATAGCGCAAGCCAACTACTATAGGAGATAATGATAGGATTGCCCTTAGAAGACGTCTAGGTGGTTATGCAAGTCTGGAGTTCAAGAGAGAAGTCTGAGCTGCAAGTGTAGATTTGGAACTTAACAAGCTAAAGGCAGTAGCTGGTGGTAGTGAAAGATATTACCCTGAGATAGTGTGTGTACTGACAGAGGATTATAGCTGAGAAAAGAACCATATATTTTTAGTAACACTTCTCTCCAATGCAGAGTGCTCAGCAGCCTGATTATGGGAGGAGAGACTGGCAGATGTTTGAACTGGTCCTAGATTTCATTTGCAGAGAATGGGTGGCCGCAAGGCTAGTGAAAATATAGGAGCTGCCAGAGGCAGTGCTAGGTACCTTTACTTCTTATAATTCTGCAAATCAGATAGTCATGTTTTATAGATAAGGAAACGGAGACTCAAAGACATTGAGTAACTTTCTCTGGGTCACAGAGATTTTTTTAAATTAGATTTTATTTCTGAAATGGTCCTTCTGATGGCAGCATAGAGAATAAATTTTTATAGAGCATCAAGCAGAGTTTTGAAATGCAAATATTTTTTAGTCTAAAGAGCTCTTTCAATCTGCCTTGAGGAAAGAAAGCAGGTGGTATGAGAGGCCTGTGGTAGAGGCTGATACTGGATTAAAAAAGTGTTCTAGGAGTAGAGGTAACAGTGAGTTTGAAAAGTCAAAATAATATGAATAAGAATATTCAATAAGTGAGTAATACACTGGACTTTATGATGTCAGAGATAGAGAAAACTTTAATTTTCTTGAGGACAGAGTTATAATTGGGAGTTTGTTTTAGCAGAAAAGAATAAAAACTTGCTCAGAAAGAAAAAGAGGCTGTCTGATGTTTGGAATGTGGTGTGGGAAAAAATAGATAATGCGTTACTGACCTCATTCACTAAAGAAATCCTTACCCCTGTTTGATAAGGAAGTCATTCTCCTGTCTTGCAGAAATACTGCTTCCTGGCCTAGGGTTTAAGAACCCAGCAGTGAAGGATACTTAGAGTGACATATTTAACGTACTGTCTATGGTATCAGTATAATTTTAAAAGACTCAGTGGTTACATGGAATTTTTCTTAGACTAAAAAGCTTTGTAAAAATTTACACATTAATCTTTATCTCTCAAGAAGAATATAGGTGGTAGGTATTTAACCTACCCACAATGATACTAAAGCAGGAAAAAGTAATATGGCTTCCTCTAATGCCACAAAACAAATTAGTGGTGATGCCAGAAATAGAAGCCCTAACTTGTAAACCTGTCCTCTTTCATGTCTTAGTCGACTCTTCCTATTGACAAGCCTTGTTAAACACAAGAAGTCTTGCATTGCGTTGAACCTTTCTGTGAAGTTGAATCAGAAACATTCAAATATCATTTCAACTGGTGTGAGATTATGTTTTCAAAAAGATGTTGTTCTCTTTCATATGTGGAAGAAACCAGACAGAATTAGTCATAAGGATTCTGGTATTTCATCCTTGAATGACAGACGGTGAATGCAATTGGGTGGGTGACCCTCCTGATAATAATAATGGAATTTACCTTAAGACCTCAAGAGACTAATAAATCCCTCTAGAACTGAATTAAAAATCTGTTATATGTTTTTCCTCTATGCCTCTTCTTTTTTAACTCCTTATATGACACTTTATTTATTTTACTCCTTATATGACACTTTAAAATATTCTTCTTGTCGCCTTTATACTCAGAAATGAAACTGGATTGTTTGCAGTTAAGTTTAAAAAAAAAAAAAAAAACTGAATACAGAAGGTATTGAAGTATCTCTTAACTGTATACAATGAAAGAAGAGCAAAAATTGGACAATTTTTACTCTCTCTAAGATATCCCAACTTTGAGTCTAGAGTTGTGTTTTCCCCACATTCATGCAGCAAGTATTAAAGAAGTGCTTATTTTGTACTAAGCACTGAGAGTACAATAGGAAATAGAGACAGTTAATCCCTGTGCCATCATGACTTAGATTACAGTTGACTAGATGGAATTAAGGGGAAGTGTTGAAATGCAGGGATAGTTACTAAATGAGTAAACTAATTAAAAATGAATTTCAAAGATAATTTCACATAGTCAAAAGTGCTATACAGTAAATATGTTATGCTAATGCTCTCAAGCCAAAGACCCCAGGAACACACTATAGTTGAAAAAGCTGGGTTTATTGCTCATTTCAGCAAGGGAAAACACACACCATGGGGAACTCTAGTGTGTGTCAGTAAGAGGGTGTTAGAAAGAACCTATTATAGCACTTGGGCTTTGGTTGGGTGATTTGGCAGGGGGTCCAAGAAAGCAGGAGTTTGCTCTGGACTAAATGCTGTCAGAAAGCAATGGCAAATCTGCAATTGAATATCTGTTCTCATTGCCTCCTATTGGGTGCCTCCATCACCCTGTGATGGCCAAATACACAATGCCTTAGACTGAACAGATGAGATTAACAGGTACTTATTCATTCCATATACTTACAGCCGGGGCGGGGGGGAGGAGGGACACCACATGCCACACAGGGCCACCTGGGCTACTCTTGGGAACCCAGTGGACAACGGGGGGCTGTGGGAGACAGGCTTTGTAGTGTCAAGAGGATAGGGTACCCCCGATACCCTCAGGAGGATGTGACTGGCTTGCTTGAATCATTCCCCAGGCTGGCAGGAGAGTGAAACCTGTCACTCAGTGATGAGGAGGAACTGCATCTTATCCGTTTGATAAGGTGGGTTGTTTGGCCTTATCTGTGGGAGCAGAGTGAGGAGGAGAGCCTGTGGTAAAGCCATTTGAGGCCCTCCCTGTTCGCCCCTGGTGTCAAACAGCACATAATATTGGGCCTTAGTTTTAGGACTTATACCATAGTATCTCAGTGAATCTTATCTACAGGGAAGGGAGACTAGAACAAGAATAAGGTTTTAATTGGTAGAGAAGTAGCAGTCACTCATTTTGGCCAAGAGAGGAGGAGATGTTTAGTATTTTGGCCATGTGACCTTGCCTTTTTTCTGTGCTTAGGCAAAATTATGCAGTAGCCTTGCTCAGTCTCATTTTATTGTGTCTCAGAGCAACCTGGTTGAGGTTGAGGTTGAGGTTGAGGTTGGTATAATGTCTGATAGGAGAATAACATAGCCTAGCTCTGAGAGCGAGGCCGGCTTCTGATTGTAGAGCTGCTGTTTTTTTCTGTCTCATTTGGAGGGACCTGATGTTGGTGGGGGACTAAATGAGATGGGTTCATCAGAGTAAGTTTCTGAAGAGGGGAAAGCTTGGCATTTGCTGCTTATATGAAGCCATCGCGTAAGAGAAGAACTGAGCAGGGTGGAGACAAGGGAGGAAGGGGAACAACTTGTAGAGAGCGTTCCCATCAGAGGGAAATGGCAAGTGTGATGAAAGAAACATGTCATTACACCTGAGAGGTATGTTTTATTTTATTTATTTATTTTAACATCTTTATTGGGGTATAATTGCTTTACAATGGTGTGTTAGTTTCTGCTTTATAACAAAGTGAATCAGCTATACATATACATATATCCCCATGTCTCTTCCCTCTTGCATCTCCCTCCCTCCCACCCTCCCTATCCCAGCCCTCTAGGTGGTCACAAAGCACCAAGCTGATCTCCCTGTGCTATGCGGCTGCTTCCCACTAGCTATCTATTTTACATTTGGTAGTGAATATCTGTCCATGCCACTCTCTCACTTCGTCCCAGCTTACCCTTTCCCCTCAAAAGAATGGTTCTGAAGAGCCTAGGGGCAGGACAGGAATAAAGACGCAAACGTAGAGAATGGACTTGAGGACACAGGGAGAGGTATGTTTTAAAAAACCGTCAGGAGCGTGGCTCTCTGCTTCAGTGACTCTCAAGGGGTTGGAGGTAAGGGAGTACCAGAATCTCAGAACAGGGGGAGTAAACTTTCAGAAAGCCTCCAGGGGTTGTTGATATGATAATCCTCCAAGAGAGATTGTCCCTTGTTGCCTCTACCCTCCTCCACAGTTTTAGTTAAAAGATACAGGCTTTATGTGGAAAATCCATTTCTAATTGATAATTTAATATGACCTTATATACCATACAACAAAATTGCTTGTCCAGAAAGGTTTTACCACCATCCAGGGAGAGAGATGGGATTGTTAGCAAGTGCATGAGCTGTCAGTGGCAGAAGATCAATTATCCTAGATATATTTTTCTTGACTCTCTTGAAACTAGATAGACTGTAGTGATTTTTCCAGACCATCTAATATACAACCTATTTAAGCGAGGTCTCCATTTCCATTTTATAGTGAATGATTCCTAATATATGGTTTTATCATTCCATCTACCTGTGCATATCCAGTTAATGTGTTTGAACACTATACAGTAGTGAGTTTGAAGACATCGTTGTTACTAACTGGGAATTTAGCATATTAACACAAGTATTAACAATGATAAATATCTCAGACAGCAGAGAATAGTGATTATAAGCATGGACTCTGGAGCCAGATTGCCTAGGTTCAAATTACTGCTCTACCACTTTGTAATTACGTTACCATGGACAAGTTACTTAGCTCGTATGCCTCAGTTTCCTCATCTGTAATGTGAAGATAATAACAGTACCCACCTCAAAGTTTTGTTGTCAAGATTAAAATATATTTTAGGTTTTTAGACCTGGCTCATGATAGGCACTATATAAGTGCTAGCTTTGTAATAATGATGGTGACATTGTGTTGGTAAAGGGAAAAAAAAGTATTTAACACCATATTCCTATAGTTGATGAATTAATGATGGACTAACCAGTATATATAAAAGTTCACATTTTATTAAGGAATAAATCCTCTTACCTATGATTACATACAGGGCCTCCACTCTTGCTACAAGAGCAATCATATAATGGATCAGTCTTTGGCAATATTTTAAAATATGCATTTAATTTAAAATATTTTTTCCTTTCTGGCTGATTTGTCTGATTCATCCAGGCTTACCACAGATAAGAGTTTTAATACATTCTATGACTGAATTTTTTGCACCATGCCTAAAGAATGCACTAGGAGTCTCAGATCTTTAATTGAGGCAGCCATATTTAGTGTCACTGAAATAAGTGTGATAACAGCTTGATCATGCAAAGCTTGACATGAAGAAAACACCTGCCTGGTGTTAATAAGATTACATGAATTTCACACAACAGAAGACCAAAGTAAATTGCCACTCTGCCTGTCTTGATAAAATACCAACAGAGTTTGCTATTCATTTCACTATATTCAAAAGTTTATTTGAATTACTATAAAATGTTAACAGAAAATCACTTGCAATCTGGGCTCATGGCAGGTGAGAGGTTTTAAAATATTGTTGAATCTTTATATGTACTAACAGATTTGTTAAGGCAAAATAAAAGCGAGAAGAAGAAAAAATATTTGTTTTGTTCTAGATATTCATTAAAGCAAACCAGAGTGATGTGAAAAGGAATTTCAAGTATATTAGTAGGCCTGGCTATATCGGACATTAATTTAAACACGTACATATACCTTTACTCTCAAGGTTCACAGCCTCGATAGAAAAATGTTGAAAATTTCTATCATTTGCCAATTTTTTATGTCTAAGAGAAAATCTTTAAAAAATTAAAAACATTATTACAAACAAAACTGGAAAACTATGGCTTCTTTCTCCTGTGAACATAAGAACATTTAACTTCCAATAGGTTGAAAGCATCATTAAGTAAAAAAAAAAAAAAAAAAAAACAACTATTCTTGTTTTGATGTCAAATTATGTAAGATTTGTAAAACCCCAATATCACATACACTGAACTTAGGGACCACATTCTAGTCAGCATTTTTTGTTTGCGTGTTTGTTTATTTATTTTTTTACCATATATATATATATATATATATATATATATATATATATATATATATAAAACTTGCTAGACTGCTTTTTATTTCTAATGGACATGTTTACACATAATTTAGGAAGCAAAGTTTTGTCTTATTTCCTTTCTAGTTTTATTTTTTTTCATTTAAAAAAAATCTTAGCATCTATACCAAAATATAATTAATATTCATGAATAGTCAACATTTAGTTGACTGTAATGAATTGGTTCAAAGAAAATATGGATAATCTGTGGCGCTACAAAAATTTAATTTGATCCTCTACACTTAAACTTACATAGCGTCGAGCTACTGGCCAGAACTGCTAGCTAATAAACCAACTGAAGATATTTTAATTTTTATTTCTTTCACCTTTCCAAAGATATATATAACTTAAAGCACATAAATAGTACTTTACAGTTTATAAGCACTTTTATATGCATTATCACTTTTGATCTTCCCAGTATCCTTATGGGGAAGGAACATTATAGAATTACAAAAGGTTTCATTATTATATTCACTTCATAGATGAATAAATTGGGGATCAAGCATCATGCTTTTAAGTAAATGCAGGGAATTGACCATAGAAAAATTAAATCTGAAAACTCAAGCTTTATTGAATTTACTACATTGCACTGAGAAGTCTCTGACCGTCCTTCCCACAGTAGCCCCTCTAGTCAACCTTGTCTCCTTACTGCCCTATGTCCATGTCATTCTCTTTACTGTTTCTGACCGTTGAATCTTTGTCTTCACTTCCCTCACTCCATATACTCCTGTCTGGAATGTTGCTGCTTTTCTTGACTATCCGAATCCTACCCATCATTCAAGGTCCAGCAAAAGTTCCACCTCCTCCAGGAAGTCTTGCAGCTCCCATTGTTCTTACTTAAATAATACAACATTTGCAGGGATTGGTTCTTAGGTTCCTAAGTGTTTCAGTGTTTCATCTAAATTCTCCTACTAGACTATAAGCTACAAAGAACAAAGACCAACTCTTATACTTCTTTGAAATACACAGCACTCTAGCACTGGATATATATGTAGTAAATTCATGATAAATATTTGGCTGTTTTTTTAATCTATCCATTGCAGCCATTGCTGAACTGTAGATAATCTTACTGTATTTGTATTCAAACCATGTGACGTGTAATTTAACCTGTGTGAACTCAACTATAATAAGTAATTATAGTTGAGTTCAGTGTGGTCTTTTCAATATGTTCATATACCAGTTGACCCTAGCATTGATTTCTAATGGCAGTGAAGCCCAGACATATGCCCGTGCAATCAAATCAACTACATATGCCTGATGGATTCCCTGCAAAGAGCAGGCATTTGGCCCATATATCAGTATTGAGAACAGGAACAGGAAATGTTATGCAGTGATTGCTTTTCTATAGAATTGCATTAGCATCACCCATTCTGCTAGTCATAATTTCTCAGCAGATCAGGGATATCTATCAATGGAAGTTCCTGTGGTACAGCATACGAAAATGCATTTCATTATTCATTACAAATGATGCTGATCAGGCATATTGTCATTACAAGTTTAATTTTTAAGGAAGAGATCTCTATGTAAAAATGGCACACTTGAGAGTCATCACCTTAAAAAACAAAAAGATGGTACTTTGTGACAATTCATTTTTTCTGGAATATAAGTATTCTGTTTAAACAACTAACTACTTTTGTTCATATTTTAAGGTGAATTTGGAGAAGTCTGTAGTGGGCGTTTGAAAACACCAGGGAAAAGAGAGATTCCAGTTGCCATCAAAACTTTGAAAGGTGGCCACATGGATCGGCAAAGAAGAGATTTTTTAAGAGAAGCAAGTATCATGGGTCAGTTTGACCACCCAAATATCATTCGCTTAGAAGGTGTTGTCACAAAAAGTAAGTACTGATTTTCTTCTTTTATATATCTGTCTCATTTCCTGAAATAAAAAAAAAAGCTTAATAGCAATATCACAGCCATTTAGGGGATAACTTAGTTCAGATATCATCTTCAGATATCATCCCTTGGAGTCTTGATATTAGTCTATGACATTATCAGAGTTTGCACTGGTCACCAAACAGCTTTGAAATGTTTTTTTTATTACCTGTAAATCATTTGCTAATTTAACTTGAAATAATAAATCAAGGTAAAGGGTTATATATTTTTTCCTAATTTCTGTAAGCAATTCACGTCTTCTGAACCTGCCTAAATTTCAATATTAATAGGAGAAACAGTTAAAATATTTGGGGTCATTAAGGTAAAATAGTTCTGTTTGTAAGTAAATGTCATATACAAATATAGAATGCTTTAGCTAAAGTAAAACTTTTAAATAAAAAGTTCTTTATGGAACCTACCTACATAAATGCCATTAGAACTGTATTATTTTAATTTATATAAAATGAAGAAAAGAATTACAATTTCTGAAATAAAAATCCAGTTTTTACAGAAATAGTGGGATCAAAACCATTCCTTTGGGAAAAAAGTTCCTCAGAAATCCAAAACTAATCATATCATCTAAGAAATAGATTGCAATATATTCACTTTTATTTGAATAATGATAAGGCATAACTTAATATTTCTCCTTATTTTATTCACTAATGAGTTATAACATATAAAACTCAATATAGTATGGCATTATAAACTCATAAAAATAATCTAACTCTTTGAGAGGCATTTTTCTTTTGTAAAACTGAAATTTGTTTTAAAACCATTTAAATGAAATTGAAATTTCTTATTATATTTGGAAGAAGGAAAGTGTAAAAGCTTACTAAAAACATTTAACTGACTCTGTGTCTGAAACTCCAAAGTCCTTCTCACAATGCATTGGCCAACATGCTATCCAAGGAGAGCAGAAAAGTACTGATAGCCATGATAGTTTGGAGGACACAAAAGATTGCTTTTGATTTCAGCTGTTGCCATGGGCTGTTACTTTAGTGGCCTTAGTAGAACCTTCCAGTATTCATGCCCTGGTGTTGTTCTCTCCCACATTGATTGTGGGCTTGTCCATGTGACTAGCCTTGGCCTATGGGACATTAACAAGTGTGATACAAGTGGAAGCATCTTACATATTTGTACACTGGGCCTTATCCTCTTGGAACACTCTGTCATGTAACTTAGTCTCCAATGTTGAGCAAAGCCAGTACATATGGTGAGGCCACACGCAGAACTGCAAAGAGGAGAACTGAGGCATTCTAGTCAACAACAGCTCTACAAGAGCTCCCAGCAGATAGTCAGCACTGAGTGCCAGCTTTGTAAAGAACCATCTCAGACATTACAGCCCCTACTTCTACTGCCAGATGGCTGCAGCTGCAGATGATATTTTGTGGAGCAAAGTATCCACCCAGCTCAGTCCAATCAACCCGTAAAATCATGAGAGGTAATAAAATGGTTGTTGTTTTAAGCCGCTCCGTTTTGGATAGTTTATTACACAGCAATAGTTAACCAAACAGATGGACACCAGTTAGAATTCCACTCCTGCCACTGAAGTCTTGTGAAGTTTTAGGTAGATGATTTAACATCTCTATTGTTTACTTCCACACTGTAAAATGGGGCCAAAATAAGTCCTACCCAATAGGAATGCTGTAAGGATTAATTTTATAAATGTATAAAGCATTTAGCATAGCATGTGACTCATACTAAGCCACATTAAATGGTAGCTATTATTGGTACTATAGTTCACCATTTCATTCTCATGGCAACTCTTATGCATATCTGCTGAACCTTCAGTATTCACTGAAGGATATTGAATATCAAACGGGTGAATTAACCCGCATAAGGACCTCTAACCCATAGTAAGTGGTATGACTGATGTTCAAACTGAGGTCTGTCTGTTTGACAGACCCATGGGATTTTTTGTTTCTTTGCTTTTTATTTTGCTGTATCACAGTGAATAAGTCAGAGTTTTACACTTTGTCTTATCTGAATTAAATAGCATTAAATAAATTATAATCTGAATAAAATAACACAATACCTTTTAAAAATAAGGAAAATATTTAGATGAGTGGAATAAATTACCTCTTATGTAAAATTTGGAGAGATCCAAATATGCCACAATACCTAGCAAAAATACTAATCTAAAAGAGAGAGAGAGGAAACAACATATTAATTATTTCTTTTATATTTTCTGACTTCCTTGTCATTAATTTAGCATGAACATTTCAAGTTATTCCTTATGTTTTATATCTCTCTGGAATGAAAAAGATAATTTTAAAGTTGGATTATGAACCTTTGCAAAGCATTTAAAATAATTTAAGTATGCTGTTGAAGTCCTCGTATGAGTATTTATGCATGAAATATCTGGAAATAAATATCTAACAATAAATTCAAAGATCAGATATTTATTTTCTACCTTTGATAAATCACATTCTGTGAATTATTCATGTATCCCTATGTGTTTTATTATCTATCTATATAATATTATATATAATTTGGCCCTATGAAGTAGTAGGAATTATTTATTCTAAATCAACTAAATAGGTTTAATAAGATAATCTATGGCACTTGTCTGCCAGTTTGAAATACTCAGTTTATTTCACAAAGACATTCAAGCAACTAACACAGTGACTGCTTTACATCTCTAACAATCTTGTATAAAATTGGGACCAGTGACCCTTACGTAGCCCAATTTGTATGATTCCTAGGTGAAGGTCCTTATTCCATTTTAAGAAAAAGAAAAAGAAAGAGAGAAAAGATAAGAAAAGAAAAGAAAGGCTAATTGAGAAAGGATAGATTCAATATGCTTTTGAGTGGCAATAATCATTGTAGTTTTAACTTGTAAGTATGAGCCCCACATAAGGGTGTTGTGGTGATGCTGAGGTGGGTGGTGGAGATGGAGAAAGGAATAATTCCCGCAAAGACAAGTGGGCGTATTTATACTGTTATCTTCTTGCAAATGCTATGGGATTTTTAAGAGAAAGGCAATAAATGAGTGCCTCATTCCCATAAATACATGGTAATTGTACCAAGATTACCCTTAAGTAGCTAAGAGATAGCTAGCAATTAATGCTCCCTAAGGACTACCATATTGCATAAAAGATAATACTGACAAAGATAAAGATGCAGTATAGGTTTATATGGTCATGTTAGTAGAGTATCCTGGGGTTCTGAGAAATAAATGCACTGACTCTCAGTTGCAAGTAATGCAAAATTATAGATCAAAATCTTCATCAGATCCTTTTATAAATTCTTAATATGCATAATTTTTATCTTATCTATAGGTTTTATCGCTGAGAGATACATATTATAAAGTTCTTGGAAACACTTTTGCTCTTTCATACTTGTGCATATAACTACTTTTATTATAAACTTCAAAGTTAAATGATTAAAAGCTGTATTATATAGAAAGTGTGTCAGATAAAAGTTGAACCTATTTGTTTGACACACATCACAATTTCATTAACCTATTAAGAAGCAACTGATATAGAAAGAGATTAATCCAGCTAAACCATTTGCTTAGCACATACATTTTCTCCAAGAAGCAAATAGAAGCCATCAGTTAGAGAACAGACTTGTAGCTATTAGTACCATGGATAGTAGCAGTTTGTAACAGGTGATGTATACACCAGTGTCATTAACTACATATCCAAAAGAGAAAGTGCTACCTTCTATAAAAAGATAAGAGTTGTGGTTAAATGATAAAGAAACACAATGCAGTAACCACACTCTAGAAGATGGAGCCCTACAGTTTGAATTCATGAGGATATGGAAGAACCAAAAAGAGAAAGAATGAAGTGCCTATCTCCCAGCTTAGGTAACAACTAAATGTAGGTATACTAAACTATATCTCAAATAAATCATAAATCCAGTGAGGAATAATAGAAGTCAATCAGGATATCAAACAAATTCCCAAACATAAATTTATTTTATCATGGGACATTGCTAAGGACTCTAGAACAGCATAGAATCTGTAACACGAAGTACTGGGCCTACACAAACCATCTTTAAATATTCCAGAGTATTGAGGGTTCCTTCCAAATAGTTTTGATGGGTCCACATGGACTCTAAATCAGAGAGTAGATTCAGGCCAGTCAAATAGACAGTAAATACACAAGAACTGTTTCTCCAGTCCCAGAATTGCATTTTACTTGTCAAGTAATACATTCTCCAAGATTTCGACTATTACAGTTGCCACCAATATGATAGCTGCCTCTCCACCTGCTTGTATATTCTGCTGCTGGACACAGGGTCTTGTGCAAGTTATTCAATGTCTTTAAGCCTCAATATTTTCCTCCACACAAAAGATTGAAAAGTTCATATTGTACTGCAAAACAAGAAAGGTCACATCTAACCCTAACATGTTTGTATTTCATTCCTTTGCCAAAAGAAAGAATCATGAGATGTTGGTAAGGAAAGTTTGTGCCAGTAATAATTTACCACCCAACCTCCAACTTTATTATAATGTCAGGTTCGTATCGGTGATCAGGAAGAAACAAAAAGTGCCTTTAATAAAGTGTTTATCTTACAGTCTGTAAAGTAGAAAAGTATAGGTAAAATTTTGCTGTAAGCAAAATCAAGGTTTGGATATATGGAATATATGTTGAAGGGAGTAAAACATTCTGTGAAACTGATTCTAATGAAAGAACTTAGACTTTTTTTGTGAAATTCAGCTACTCAACTAGCTAAGGTAGGTTAAGAGTTTTGTTTTACTTTGTTTTGTTTTTCTAGGAACATTTACTGAGCACCACCAAGGTGTCAGACACTACTGCTTATTAAAACCTAGAGATAGAGAAACAAAGGTCTCAGTGCTCTTGAGAAGCTCATTTGTTGGCTCCAGTCCACTGGGAGCAACAAACAAGTAGGCCAGTATTTCCCAATACGGTGCAGCATGTGCTATTTTGGATACAATTATTCATTAACTTGTTCATTATTTTATTCAGAGAATATTTATTGGGTGCCAACTCTTCTAATCACTGGTAATAGAGTAGTGAAAAAGACAGAGCGTTTACCTGCTGGAGGCAACAAAAAGGAATCTAAATATATCAATATACTTTTAGATAAAGAGAACAAACCTGAGTGAAGTGAAGGGGCAAGCCATGCTAGGGTTTGGTAGGATAGTATTCCAGGCAGAGGAAACAATAAGTTCTAAACCCTTGTGCTAAGAAAGAATTTGGCATGTTGGGGGAGCATCGAAAACAGCTGGAGCTAAGTAATAACAGTGTGAATTATATATTGAAAGAAAAAACTAGAGGCAGGTAAAACAGTAAGGAGGCTAGTTTAGTAATCCAAGTGAAAAATGATGAGAAAGATAGAGAGAAGAAATAGATTCAAGAGCTGTTTCCAAGGTTAAATTAGGAGACTTGAGTGACTGATTATATATGGGGAATGAGGGAATGGGGATGGTTTTGGATGACTTCCAAGCGTCTGGTTTACATAAGTAGGGAGATGGAAAGGAAATTATGGAGAAATAATAGACTTGGAGGGTTAACAATGAATTCTGATTTGGACGTGATAAGTTGGAAGCGTCTTGGACATTTAAAAACTTCCAGGAAGCCTCTGAAGCCTCGGTGGGATTCTGGTGTGCAGGTGCAAATGATGGGTGGTGATCAGTAGTTGAAGCCATCGGGAGGATGAAATTACCCAGAAGGTTGAGGAGAACCAGCCCTAACAGGCTGACTTAAAAAAGAAAAGCTTATGAAAGAGACAGACAGAACAACCTGGAAGAAGGAGGACACATCTCTAAGAATGAAAGATGGGTCATTAGCATAAAATGAGCTGGGAAGCCAAATAAAATAAGGATTGAGAAGCATCTATTGGATGGAGCAACTAGGAGGACACAGCCCATCACAGCACACTGTGAGAATCAAGGCCAAGATTGCAGTGGACTTTAGAGTGAGTGAGGCATGTGTGTACTGCAGTCAGACTGATAGCTTAAAAAATGCAAATTAGATTGTGTTCATTTCTTACTTAGATTCCAAATGCTTAGCATTCTTTAAATCATTCATTCATTTAAGTAATATTTATTATGTGCCTAACTACTATGCGCCAGCACTTTTCTAAGCATTAGGTATTTGGCAGTGGAAAAGAAAGTCAAAACGCCTGCCCTCCTGGGTCAGGTCCCTGGGTCTTCTTTCTCTGGTTTCATTCTCCACCATCCTTCTTGAATCCTAGATTGCTTTCATACTAAATGACAAAATCATCTCAAAACTTATTCTCATTTTTCCCATGTATTCTTTCTTTTCTAAATCCCTGAGACACTGGAAGAAAATGTACCAAACTGACCCTAAATATGGGTACATAGATAACTATGGTATGCAAAGATTGTTGGTAGCTAGAAGACCCAGCTGCCTTTGGAGTTACCCACCTTCCTTTTTTCAATCATGTACAAGGCTAGATCATTTGCTGAGGTGATAGGTAGAGGGCTTGAGGTGTTGGTGAATATTTGAACTGGCTCTTGAGAAAAGTGTGAAAGAAAACTGATCAGGAAAGGTTAGAAAGATTGTGGGTATTACTAAGAACACAAGAGAACCTGGAGATCAGGACAGAAGCTGCTGCCCCAAAGAGCACTGTTGATAAATTGAGGAAAAGAGTTGATAGCATGAAAGTAGGAAGAGATGCAACCCGAGGGAAAAGGAAAGATGAGAGGCAACAAAAAGAGAAGAAATAGAGATTTTCTCTCTTCTCCTACCATCCTTAATATTTACTATTTACTGTTTACAGAAATTAGTGATGAATTATTCTTATGCAGTTTCTGGAGTCTAATGGAGTCTCAGGAGATTTACTGCAAAGTATTTGCCATTTGGAATTATAATGTATACATATGGATAAATAGAAAACGAGCCAAGTGTGACTCTGAGAAACAGTAACAAGATGACATAGTCTGGTGGCCCTGTGTATCACACTGTTCAAGCAGCACTGGGGCTAATCGGGATCACCAGCTTATTTTCTTTCTGCCAGAGTGTACTTCTCTCTTTACAAGAGAGAATAAACTTCCCCTGTATTCAGAAGGAATTTATTCTTGTCTCTTCAGTGTTTAAGTATCTGAGTTTTCTCAAGGTCATTCACTCTAATCACCTCCCTAGATCTACTTCTAACTTACTGTCTCCTTCCTGTGGTTCTCTCTCTTTCCTAAGACAGCCTGCTAATTATTGGGTAGACTATAATAAGAAGTATCAGGTTAAAAATTCTAGTAACAGGTTGCCCAGTCTGAAGATAACACTGTAAGAACTAGGAGAGAAAAGAGAATATAAAAACAACTTTATGCATACATAATATTGCCTTTTAGTACGTCTAAATAAAACTGAATAGAGCCATCTAGAGGGTGAAATCTTACTCATTTCAAAAGTGAAAATTCTTTCCAAATCATTTGGAAAGAATGATGCAATTTGTTCTGGTAAAGAGTTTGATGGCTCCAAATTTGAGAAGGGCTATAGATAAATCCATGTTATAGACATTAATTTGCATCCATAAACTCAGGAGAATGAGTACCATCCTTCCAGGCTGCAAGGTAAAGTAACCAGTCATTACTTAGGAACTTTTTCACCAAGTTCCTGATGGTCTTATGTATTGATAGGAGTGAATAAAGACCAGTAGGAATCTTAATCACTGAAAATGATTATGGGCCACTGAAAATGATTATTGGCCCCTTGTATATGTGATTTCTGATTTAAAAAATTATCTCAAAGTAATGAATGGAAATCTAGTGGTGTCCTTACTTAATCCCTTGATGAATACTTTAATGCTTGTTTTGTTGTTGTGAGAATATATTACGATAACTTTCCTTAAATTTTCGCTGTGATATAATTTCAGACTTACAGAAAAAGTTATTCAAATAATATAGTTCCAATATAACTCTCACTGTTTCCGCTGATGTATTTTACATAAGCATAGGACTATTATCAAAGCCAAGAAACAAACATCTGTACAGTACTCTTTACTTAACTACAGACTTTTATTCAGATTTTATCAGCTTTTCCACTAGTGTCCTTTCTCTCTTCTAGGACTCATCCAGGATCCCACATTGCATTACTTATCGCCTCTCCTTAGTCCAGTCTGCGTTTAATCTGTGCAATTCTTCAGTCTTCCCTTGTCTTTCAAGACCTTGGCAGTTTTCAAAGCTACTAGTCAGTGATGTGTTAAATGTCCATTAGTTTGGGTGTGTCCATTGTTTGTTCATGATTCAGTTTGCGGTTATGCATTTTTGGCAGGAACATCACAAAAGTTGCGTACCCTCTTCGTGCATTATATCCAGGGGTACATGATGGTGTCCACGTGCATTATTCCTGGGCATGTTAACAGGGATCACTTGGTTAAGGTGGAGTCTCCGAGAAAGTTACTGAAAAATTACTTTTCCCCTCTTGTAGTTCATGTATATTTGGGAGGAGATTAGACTATGCAAATATCCTGTTTTCCCTCAGACTTTTTCCCATTAATTTTATCATCCATAGCAGAGCTTGCCTGCAACAATGACTACTGTCATATTTTAATGGTGATTTTTCTATTTTTCTCTTTCCTTCTGTATTTATTAATCAGAACATTTCTTTAAGGAAGAACTGTGTTTCAGAATGTTCTGTAAATGGAATTACACAATAAGTAGGCTTTCAGACCTGGCTTCTTTCTCTTAGCAGAGTGCACTTGAGATTCATGCCTCTTTGTTGTTGCTGAGCAGTACTCCTCTGTATGATGTACCATCAGTTTGGTTCTGCATTCAGCGGTTGAAGGACATCTGGGTTGTTTCCAGTTTGGATGATGATTTATAAAACTGATATGAACATTCATGTGTAAGTCACTGTGTGGAATGACTAGATCCAATGGTAAATATATGTTTAATTTTCTAAGAAACTGCCAAACTGTTTTCCAAACTGGACGTTCCATTTTACATTTCCACTAGTAATTAATGAGAGTTTCAGTTACTCTGCATCATCAACAATGCTTGATACTGTCTTTTTTTTTTTAATTAGCCATTAGTGAGTCTATACTGGTATCTTACTGTCATTTTAATTTGCATTTCCTATGACTATTGATTTTGATCATCTTCCCATATGTGTACTCGCTATCCATATATCTTTTTTGGTGAAGTGTGTCTTCAGATTTTTACCCATTTTCTCTCATTGGGTTGTTTTTTCTTAATGTTGAGTTCTAAACGTTTTTTTTTAAATATTTTCTGGGTACAGTTCTTTGTCAGAAATGTGATTTGTAGATATTTTTCCAGTTTGTAGCTTGTTTTTCTATTCCATGAAGAGTGTCTTTAGCAGAGTAAGTGTTTTTAATTTTGATAAAGTCTAATTTTTTTTTACTTTTTTCTTTTATGGATTGTGCTTCTCTGTGTGGTACCAAGAAACTCTTTACCTAATCCAAAGTCACAAAGACTTTCTCTTCTACTCACCTCTAGAAGTTTTACATATAGGTCTAAGATCCCTTTTGAATTAATTTTTGCATAAACTGTGAAGAATGGGCCAAGGTTCTTTTTTTTTCTTTCTTTCTTTGCATATGGAAAATTTCACCACCATTTGTTGAATTCTTTTTTTTTTTTTTTTTTTTAAGGTACAAGCCTGTTTTTCCTCATTTTTAACTTTCTTTCCTTGCTTAAAATCCTTCAATGGCTTTCCTTCACCCACAGGACAAAATTCATGCCACTGTATATAGAAATTCAAGGTTCTAAAGACTGGACTCCACTCACAGCATATCTTTAGCCTCATCTCCTGCCTTCTCTACCTCTTAGTTTATATTCTATTAACAGTAAATCACTATGTGATTCATATTTCAAATGAAGTATTCAAATGAATAGTTCAGTGAATCAATGACTGATCATATTTGATCATACTTGGCCCTCTTCTTGGAAATCCCTCTCTTTCCCACAGCCCCATCGCCCTTAACTCAACCAGCAAACTCTACTTATGAGGAATGACTCAGCTTATATGAAACATCTTTTCTTAATCTTTGTACTCGTAGATATCTACATTGCACTTAACATGTTGTGCTATAATTATCATTTATATGTATGACCCAAAAGTCTACTGTTTCTTAACTCTTACTCTATAATATTAGGACCTCTGCACCCTTTTGCAGTGACCGTGAGTTTTTTCTGGGGGAGCAATGCAGCATCTGCACTGTCTTTTACGCCTGTTAGGGCTCCCTCTAACCTTCATGTTTCCTGCCCACAGCCCTTGTAGAGGCTCCAGCAGCCCAGCCACTGCCCATTAGTAGGGAAAAACTATCCTGCCATTCATTTGATTTCTGATGACCCTTAATTTCCTGTTAATTAAGGGTTAAACTCAGTGTACTGGCCACCCCATATTCTCCATTTAATCTTTTTTTTTTTTTAATAAATTTACTTACTTATTTTTGGCTGCATTGGGTCTTTGTTGCTGTGCGCGGGCCTTCTCTAGTTGCTGCAAGCAGGGGCTACTCTTTGTTGCGGCGTGCAGGTTTCTCATTGCGGTGGCTTCTCTTGCTGTGGAGCACGGGCTCTAGGCACGCGGGCTTCAGTAGTTGTGGCACGTGGGCTCTAGAGCACAGACTCAGTAGTTGTGGCGCACAGGCCTAGTTGCTCCGCAGCATGCGGGATCTTCCCAGACCAGGGCTCGAACCCACGTCCCCTGTACTGGCAGGCAGATTCTCAACCACTGCGCCACCACGGAAGTCCCTCTGCATTTAATCTTAATTTTCTATTCTAGCTTCATTTTACTCTCCCCTCAAGCACCCTCCTCCCATATCTCCAATACATATCCCCCAATGCATATTTTATATTACTTGCTTTTGGATAGAGGGGGAAATCCTATGTTATATTGGAATGCGGATTTGGGGAGGCCATGATATCTTGAGGATAGTCTTTATTTTATTTATTGTGGTGCCTAGCATGGTGCTGAGCATACAGTAAACACTAAGTTCATATGAATGAAGGAAAATTGTAAGAAAGAAGGAAAAGGAAGGAAAGGATAAGGGTAGAATAAAAAGAAAGAGGGAAGAAAGGAAAGGAAAGAAGGAACGTAATTTTTCAAGGACTTCAAGCCCAATTTTAAATTTGAACACTCTCTAATGTCAGTTACATTTATATGAAATTGGCAGCTTTTCTCATAATTGTGCTTCTCTGTACTTTTGTAATTTCTCCTTCCTCTGAACAACAATCATATTTTAGCTGTTTTTCTCCTATGAAATTTTAACTATATATGTTACATTATAATTATTTAGGAACATGTCTTTTTCTACTGTACCAGAATCAACTTCAAAGTAGGACCACATTACCTAGTCTATATCTTACATGTTATAACACTCAATCTCAACTTCGGAATGGGTGAAGAAATATGGTAGTGTGTTTCCTCAGCCTGAGAAATAAAAGTAGGCACAACTTAGACCCTCATGATTGAGATACAGCAGCAGAATGATGTGAATGTATTGACGTTTTTATTAGGTTACATCAATCACTGTGAGTGAATTTATTCATTTTCCACTCCTCACAAATGGCAGCCAAAGGCATCAGTGACTTTTTTTTTCTCCTTTTCATTCAGATGCAATGGCTATTTCAGGATTCTTGGGCCTGAAAATAATGCATTGACCTTTCCCCTAAACATTAATGGCATGATTCTCTTGAAATAAGCTCAGTTTTCATTTTGGCAAAGCCATATATTATATGGGACATGCTATTGTAGTTGGTACCGCAATCCATAAATACAGAAATCTATGGCACCTCTGTGACTTTGTCCCTATTTCATATACCTAATCACTGAAGTATTCTATTACACTGGAATGAAAGTATACAAAAATGCCTTCCATTAGCTGGAGTTTCTGTGATTTAATGATTTCTTTAATATAGATAACATCTCATTGCAAGAAATTCCAGGATATTGCCTAGGGAAAACAGGTCTGGATAGGAAGTATAAGGCTGCTGGAGAAACTCAAGCAAAAGGAAGGGCGGCTTAAAAAGAGGAAGATGCAAGGGTGAGCCTTAGCAGGATTTCTTAGTTTGTTCCAAGAAATGGAGAAACTAGTTATTTCCCTAAAAGAGGATTTATAATTAATATACGTATTTCTTACATGTTAGCTAAATAAATTTACTAAAACAAAAGCAAAAGCCTCCCTTATGTCAACTCTAACGTTCCAAATTTTTCTGCCTCAGTGAAACAATGCTTCTAGGTCATACCTAGAAACAGTGTTTCTAGGTGATTGACAACAGACTCAGAAAGTATTTCACACCAAGTACCTCCAAGTAAAAAAAACTGGAAGACTACATTTATCAAATAATGAAAGTTTTAATCATACAACTTGTAAAGCTTAAAATTACTGTTTTTAATAAAATGGGCCAAATGAAACAGTTGCTAAAACTAAAATAATGCTCCCAGTTCTCTGATACAGTTCCCAGATTTTAGCTACAAGGGAAATTCTTAATTGCTAAGGAGGCCCACCCTTCAGTCTAATTACAGGAACCTATTCTTCTTACTAATTAAGATATTGAGAACTGGCTAGGAAAGCAGAAAGAAAAAATCATTGGTAGAGAAGCTGGTGTGGATGGAGCAAATCCCTTTTTAAGTCAAATTTTAATCCCTTCAACCTACCCAATAAAGACTTCAAAGTAATGATCGTTAAGATGCTTACTGATTTCAGGAGAAGAACACAGTGAGAATTTCAACAAAGAGTTATAAAATATAAAGAAGGACCAAACAAAGCTAAAGAATAAAATAACTGAAATTTTAAAATAGTCTAGAAGAAATAAACAGTAGTTTAAATGATACAGAGAAATGGATCAGCAATGTGGAAGACAGATTAGTGGAAATCACCCAAGCTGAACAGGGAAAAAAAAAATTTTAAGCGAGGATAGTTTAAGAGGCCCCTGAGACAGTTTCAAGCATGCTAACATCCACATTATAGGGGTCCCAGAAGGAGAAGAAAGAGAGAAAGGAGCAAAGAAATTATTTGAAGAAATAATAGCTGAAAGCATCCCTAATCTGGGGAAGGAAACAGACATCCAAGTCCAGGAAGCACAAAGAGGCTCAAACAAGATGAATCTAAAGAGGTCCACACCAAGACACATTATCATTAAAATGGGAAAAATTAAATATAAAGAGAGAACCTTAAAAGCAGCAAGAGAACAGATACTAGTTACTTACAAGGGAAGTCCCATGAGACTATCAACTGACTTACCAGCAGAAACTTTGCAGGTGAGCAGGGAGTGGCACGATGTATTAAAGTGATGAAAGCAAAAACCTACAACCAAGAAGATTCTACCTGGCCCAGGCTGTTGTTCAGATTTGAAGGATAGTTCTACAGAAAAGCAAAAGCTAAAAGTGTTTAGCACCACTAAACCAGCTTTACAAGAAATGTTAAAGTGACTTCTCTAAATGGAAAAGAGAAGACCACAGCAAGAAATATGAAAATTACAAAAGGAAAAAACTCATTGGCAAAGGAAAATATACAGTAGATCATCCACTTATAAAGCCAGTAGGAAGGTTAAAAGACAAAAGTGGGAAAACAGTGTCTATCCACAATAGACAATAAGCGATACACACAAAAAAAGATGTAGAACATGATGTCAAAAACATTAAACATAGAGGAGGGTGTAAAAATATAGGGCGGTCAGAATGCATTCCACCTTAAGAGATCGTCACTTAAAATAATCACAAAGGAGGCAATAATATACAATGGAGAAAAGACAGCCTCTTCAGTAAGTGGTGCTGGGAAAACTGGACAGCTACATGTAAAAGAATGAAATTAGAACACTCCCTAACACCATACACAAAAATAAACTCAAAATAGATTAAAGACCTAAATGTAAGGCCAGACACTATCAAACTCTTAGAGGAAAACATAGGCAGAACACTCTATGACATAAATCACAGCAAGATCCTTTTTGACCCAGCTCCTAGAGAAATGGAAATAAAAACAAAAATAAACAAATGGGACCTAATGAAACTTCAAAGCTTTTGCACAGCAAAGGAAACCATAAACAAGATGAAAAGACAACCCTCAGAATGGGAGAAAATATTTGCAAATGAAGCAACTGACAAAGGATTAATCTCCAAGATTTACAAGCAGCTCATGCAGCTCAATAGCAAAAAAACAAACAACCCAATCCAAAAGTGGGCAGAAGACCTAAATAGACATTTCTCCAAAGAAGATATACAGATTGCCAACAAACACATGAAAGAATGCTCAACATCATTAATCATTAGAGAAATGCAAATCAAAACAACAATGAGATATCATCTCACACCGGTCAGAATGGCCATCATCAAAAAAATGTACAAACAATAAATGCTGGAGGGGGTGTGGAGAAAAGGGAACCCTCTTGCACTGTTGGTGGGAATGTAAATTGATACAGCCACTATGGCGAACAGTATGGAGGTTCCTTAAAAAACTAAAAATAGAACTACCATACGACCCAGCAATCCCACTACTGGGTATATACCCTGAGAAAACCATAATTCAAAAAGAGTCATGTACCAAAATGTTCATTGCAGCTCTATTTACAATAGCCAGGACATGGAAGCAACCTAAGTATCCATCATTGGATGAATGGATAAAGAAGATGTGGCAGATATATACAATGGAATATTACTCAGCCATAAAAAGAAACGAAATTGAGTTATTTGTAGTGAGGTGGATGGAGTTAGAGTCTGTCAACAGAGTGAAGTAAGTCAGAAAGGGAAAAACAAATACAGTATGCTAACACATATATATGGAATCTAAGGAAAAAAAAAAAAGGTCGTGAAGAACCTAGTGGCAAGACGGGAATAAAAACACAGACCTACTAGAGAATGGACTTGAGGATATGGGGAGGGGGAAGGGTAAGATGTGACAAAGAGAGAGAGTGGCATGGACATATATACACTACCAAATGTAAAATAGGTAGCTAGTGGGAAGCAACCGCATAGCACAGGGAGATCAGCTCTGTGCTTTGTGACCACCTAGAGGTGTGGGATAGGGAGTGTGGGAGGGAGGGAGATGCAAGAGGGAAGAGATATGGGAACATGTGTATATGTATAACTGATTCACTTTGTTATAAAGCAGAAACTAACACACCATTGTAAAGCAATTATACTCCAATAAAGATGTTAAAAAAAAAATCACATATGTATATAAGTTGTTATATATGAACCTCAAGGTAACCACAAACCAAAAACCTATAATAGATACACACACACAAAAAGAAAGGAATGCAAACATAACACTAAAGATAGCAACCCGCAAACGGGAGAATAATTACAATTGCAGAGGTTCTCCCCAAGGAACATGGTGTCTGAGCCCAACATCAGAGTCCCTTGCCTGGGGGACCTGCTGCAGAAAGAGGATCCCCTAGAACACTTGGCTGTGAAGGCTTTGAAGGCCAGTGGGGTTTACTTTCAGGAGATTCAGAGAGCTGTGGAAATAGAGGCTCCACTCTTAAAGGGAGCACACAAAATATCACATGCTCCAGGACCCAGGGCAGAAGCACTAATTTGAAAAGAGCCTGGGTTAGATCCACCTGCTGATCTTAGAAAGTCTCCCACAGGACATGGTCCTGCCCACCAGAGGGCTCAGGACCTGGCATCACACACCGGTGCACAGATGCTAGGCCCAGGACCCCCAGGGCCCTGCAGCCAGAGACCCTGGGATACAGGTCCACCTGCCAGCTGGCAGACACCAGCCCCAGGACAACTGTAGCCCTGCAGCCTGCCATTGCAAGACCGATTCTACCCACAGCAGGCCAACATGAGCTTTGGGACACCCCAAACCCCAAAGCCAGCTGTGTCAAGAACAGGTCCCACCCACCAGCAGTCCAACAGCAGCTCTGGGATCCCTGGGCCCTGTAGCCAGACCCCAGGATTCCACTTTTCCCGCCAGTGGACCAGTACTAGCCCCAGGCCCCCCAGTCCCATAACAAGCTGCCTCATGGCTCAGCCCCACTACTCTCCCAAGACTGAACCAAGAAGAAATAGAAAATATGAACAGACCAACTGCCAGTAGTGAAATTGAATCAGTAATTTAAAAAAACCGAAAAACTCCCAACAAACATAAGTCTAGGACCAGATGGCTTCACAGGTGAATTCTAAAAAATATTTAGAGATGAGTTAACACCGATCTTTCTCAAACTATTCCAAAATTCCAAAATTTGCAGGGAAAAGAATGCTTCCAAACTCATTCTATGAGGCCAGCACCACCCTGATACCCAAACCAGACAAAAGATACCACAAAAAAAGAAAATTACAGGCTAATATCACTGATGAAAATACATGCAAAAATCCTCAACAAAATATTTGCAAACCAAATCCAACAATAAACCAAAAGGACCATGATCAAGTGGGACTCAACCCAGGGATGCAAGGATTTTTCAAAATCTACAAATCAATCATTGTGATATACCACATTAACAACCTGAAGAATAAAAACCATATGATCATCTCAATAGATGCAGAAAAAGCTTTTGAAAAAATTCAACATCCATTTATGATAAAAACTTTCCAGGAAATGGGTATAGAGGGAACATACCTCAACACAATAAAGGTCATATATGATAAACCCACAGCTAACATCATACATAAAGTTGAAAAGCTGAAAGCATTTCCTCTAAGATCAGGAACAAGACAAGGACGCCCATTCTTGACATTTTATTCAACATAGTATTAGAAGTCCTAGCCACAATAATCAGACAAGTAAAAGAAATGAATGGAAACCAAATTGGAAAGGAAGAAGTAAAACTGTCACTGTTTGCAGATGATGTGATACTATGGATAGAAAATCCTAAAGAGGCCACAAAAACCTACTGGAGCTCATCAATGAATTCAATAAAGTTGCAGGATACAAAATTAATATACAGAAATCTGTTGCACTTTTATACACTAACAATGAACTACCAAAAAGATAAATTGAGGAAACAATCCCATTTACAATCACATTAAAAAGAATAAAATTCCTAGTGATAAACCTACCTAAGGAGGTAAAAGACATGTACTCACAAAACTATAAGACACTGATGAAAGAAATTGAAGTCTACACAGATGGAAAGATATACTGTGTTCTTGGATTGGAAGAATTAATATTGCTAAAATACCCACACTACCCAAGGAAATCTTTAGATTTAATCCAATCCCTAAAACAAATAATTTTAAAATTTGTATGGAAACACAGAAGACCCCAAATAGCCAAAACAATCTAGAGAAAGAAGAACAGAACTGGAAGTATCATACTTCTCACTTCACATTATACTACAAAGCTACAGTAATCAAAACAGTATTGTACTGGCACAAAAACAGACACATAGATCAATAGAACAGAATTGAGAGCTCAGAAGTAAACCAACACACTTATGGTCAATTGATCTACAACAAAAGAGGCAAAATATACAATGGAGAAAAGACAGTCTCTTCAATAAGTGGTGCTGGGAAAACTGGACAGCTACATGTGAAAGAATGAAATTAGAGCTTCTCACACCATATACAAAAATAGACTCAAAATGGATTAAAAACCTTAGGTAAAGTAAGACCTGAAACCATAAAACTCGAAAAAAAAGAATACTCTTTGACATAAATCATTGCAGTATTTTTTGGATCTGTCTCCTAAGGCAAAGGAAACAAAAGTAAAAATAAACAAATGGGGCATAATTAAACTTAAAAGCTTTTGTACAGCAAGGGAAACCATCAGCAAAACAAAAAGACCACCTACTTAATGAGAGAAACCATTTGCAAATGATATGACCAATAAGGAGTTAATATCCAAAATATATAAACATCTCATACAACTCAGTATCAAAAAAACAAACCAATTAAACAATAAACAGAAGACCTGAATAGACATGGAAGACATTCAGATAGTCAACAGGCACTTGAAAAGATGCTCAACATTGTTAATCATCAGAGAAATGCAAATCAAAACCACAATGAGATATCACCTCATACCTGTCAGAATGGCTATCATCAAAAAAAAGAAAAAATACAAATAACAAATGTTGGCAAGAATGTGGAGAAAAGGGAACCCTTGTACACTGTTGGTGGGAATGTAAATTGGTGCAGCCACTGTGAAAAACAATATGGAGGTTCCTTAAAAAACTAAAAATAAAACTACCATATGATGTAGCAATTCCACTCCTGGGTATATATACAAAGAAAAGAAAAACACTCATTCGAAAAGATACATGCAACCCAATGTTCATAGCAGCATTATTTACAATAACCAAGATAAGAAATCAACCTAAGTGTCCATCAACAGATGAATGGATAAAGAAGATGTGTTGTATTTATATAGTGGAATACTACTCAGTTATAAAAAAAGAATGAAATGTTGCCATTTGCAACAACATGGATGGACCTGGAGGGTATTATGCTTAGTGAATTAAGTCAGACAGAGAAAGACAAATACTGTATGTTATCACTTATATGTGGAATCTAAAAAATAAAATAAACTAGTGAATATAACAGAAAAGAAACTGACTCACAGATATAGAAAACAAACTAGTGGTTACAATGGGGAAAGGCAAGAGTGGAAAGTCAAGATAGGAATAAGGGATTAAGAGGTACCAACTACTATGTTTACAATAAATAAACTACAAGGATATACAGCACAGAGAATATAGCCAATATTTAATAGTAACTATAAATGGAGTATAATCTATAAAAATTTTAATTACTATGTTGTACACCTGAAACTAATGTAATATGGTTAATTAACTATACCTCAATAAAAAGGTAATTATTTTTTTAAATAAATTTTTTAAAAAGAATAAAATATCTAGGAAAAATTTTAGGTATAAGATGTGTTCTTGAAACTTTCAGACATTGATGAAAAAAATTGAAAGTCACAAAAACACATGGAAAGCTGTGTCATGCTCATGGATTGGAAGAATTAATATTGTTAAAATACCCATGCTACCCAAGGCAATCTACAGATTTAATGCAATCTCTATCAAAATACCAGCAGCATTTTTCACAGTACTAGAACAAAAAATTCTAAAATTTATGTGGAATCATAAAGGACCCCAAATAACAAAAGCAATCCTGAGAAAGAACAACAAAGCTGGAGGTGTCATGCTCCCTGATTCCAAACTATACTGCAAAGCTATAATAATCAAAACAGTATGATACTGGCACAAAAACAGACACATAGATCAAAGGAACAGAATAGAGAGCCCAGAAATAAACCCACACTTACATGGTCAATTAATATATGACAGAAAGGTGAGAATACACAGTGGAGAAAAGACAGCCTCTTTTATAAATGATGTTGGAGAAACTAGACATCTGCATGCAAAAGAATCAAATTGGACTACTTTCACACACCATATATCAAAAAAAACTCAAAATGGGTGGATAACTTAAATGTGTCCATTGATAGATGAATGGATAAAGAAGTTGTGATGTATATATACAATTTAATATTATTCAGACTTTTAAAAAATGAAATCTTGCCGCTTGCAACAACATGGATGGATCTAGAAGGCACATTATGCTAAGTTAAATAAGTCATACAGAGAAAGGCAAATACCAGATGATTTCACTTATATGTGGAATCTAAAAAGAAAACAAATAAAATGAAATAGGACTCACAGTTGCAGAGAAGAAATGGATGGTTGCTGCAGGGAAGGAATGGGTGGTAGGGGCAAATAGGTGAAGGAGATTAAGAGGTACTAACCTCCAGTTAAATAATAAATAAGTCACAGGGGGATAATATACAGCATAAGGAATATGGTCAATAATATTGTAAAAGCTTTATATGGGACAGATCGTTACTAGAATTATCGTGGTGATCATTTCATAATACTGTATGTGCAAGTGTCAAATTGCTATGTAGTGCACCTGAAACTAACATAACATTGTATGTCAACTATATTTCAATTTAAAAAACTTAAAAAAATTACTCAGAAACATTATGAGAAAAGTCACACTGGAATTTAGGATCTTGGCAAATCAATTTTGGAAAGACAAAATAAACCTACTTCAAACTTTAACCTCAATGGGTAATATTAGAGGCAGGTATTGCAGTAAATACTATTTTTGTAGTTTCTAAATTTTGTCCCCAAAGCACTTCTTCAATGGTGCAGAAATAATAAAACAATGATTATCTAGTTATAAATACTTTATATTCTGAGTTTTAAAAGCTGTAACTTCTTTTTGTTCTTTCAGTGTCTCACAACCTTTTTGCTTCCAGAATTGAATCTTCTCCTACAAAGCATTGCTCACAACAGTCAAGTTAACTACACTTCAGTGAACACATTAGAGAACCTGTTAATGTCACTTTGTGACTCTCTGGACCCCAAATTAAAGAAATCTTCCCTAGACTAAGGCAACTGCTTCACAACTGCTCTTCCTGCTGTCACTCTTGCTCTCACCACAACCCATTCTTCAGCCAGAGTGATCTTTGTAAAGGAAAATTTGCAGATTGCACTCAGGGGGAAAAAATCTAAAGTCTTCCTTTGGCCTACAAGGCCTTTAATGATCTGAACCCTGCTTACTTTTCAGACGTTGTCTTCTGCCTCTTTCTCCTTCTAATCCACTGTGCTCCAGACCAGCTGTGTGCTTTGAACACACCAATCTCACTGCTGCTCAGAGCTCCATATGTTCCCATTTACTGCCACCACCTTCCCAAATATCCTCACAAGGCTGGCTTCTGAAAACCTGAAAACCCTACCTAAATCTAAAGTAACCATCCTCTTCACCCTTAGGCAGTCTTTATCCTGTATCTTTGTTCTGTTTTCCTCCCTTGCATATATAATTCTGTGAAATCATGTAGGCTTTGTTCCTGTGTGTTCAGAATATTCTGCATCAGGGAAAGTTCTAGCGTATATGAAAGTAAGCACTCAACAGAGAGTTGCTTTATAAATGAATGAACCATTTTAAGCAATGATATCGTTAAAACAATACCATACTAGCATTTCTGGAATTTCCAGTTTTACTTATGCCTTTATTTTGGCACATTACCAAATACAGATTATTTAGACCAAATAAATTATTCAGTTTAAATTTTAAAATAAAATGTAGACCAGAGCAGAACTATGTGTGTTTCTGTAAAATATTTTTATAGTACATCAAATTGGGTGTTAGTAGGATACTTTTTATAATTATTTATAAGCTAGACATGTAATTACTCTAAATACCCTAAAATTTGGATTACATAGTGAATAATGGAATTATCAAACACTGCATATGTTGAGAATTATACAGAGAAGTCTTTCCAGTTTAGATAGATTAGCTTGTTTGCAAATTAGTTAATAAAATGAACCTTAAAGAAAAGCTTAAAGCAGGACATTTTTTAAAAGTAAGTTAATTTTACAAAGCATGTTTGTTGGAAAGCAAGGTGAATTTTTTTTAATTAAATATATTCCCAAAATAACAAATGTTTCGTTAACTTGTCATTAGTTCAATAAAATTATTTTCTAAACCAAGTTTATTTTTTGGGAGAGAACACACCAAAAATATAACAGTGTTTATCTTTGGATTATAGTTTTAGAATAATTTTGTTTGTTTTCACCTTTCTGTTTTTGCACATTGTCTGTGTTTTCTACAATAGACAAATATTGTGTTGGTATTTTGTTTCTAAGCAATGATTTAAAATGTCCTTATACTAAATTGAACAACCTTGTGAAATTGCCACTTTTGTAGGTCAAAAATTTTTGAATGTAGGAAATTTCATATGGTTCTACGTATGAAGAAACATTTCTAATAAACTCAATTTGCAAGTGAGTTGGCCAACTTACAAATGGAATGTAATATGATGCACAATATTTTTTTTTATAACTGAACCCTTCTAACAATTGAGGAAAACATCTTGCCAAATAAAAGAGTAAACTAATCAGTTACATAAACCCAACTCATACTAATTCAAGGAAAACAAAAGTAACTTATTGGGTCACATAACTGAAAAGTCCAACAGTAATCCAGGGACAGCTAGATCCAGGGCTTGAATGACAGTGAGATCACAAACAAACAAATAAAAAACAGCCTGTACTTTTCTCTATAGGCTCTCCTTGGCTTCCTTTAGGCAGATTCTTTCCACTTGTTGGGAAGGATGCTTCCCTGCAGATCTAGTGACTAAGTAGTTCCTAGTTGGTCCACATGCCCACCTTTGGTGTAATCATTGTGTCCAGGTGGATAGGATGCTCTGGCCAGACTGTATCACATATCGTCCCGTCTGGAAGGAAAGACTGACAAGAATAGCTTGGAATTAGCAAGGGGCATTTCCCTAAAGGTAAAACAACAAAGAAGTGATTGGTGTCTGCTATATGGGTTTAAAAATATCTCTAGGAAAGTAATTTGTTCGGTTTTGATAGTTACAAGCGTAACACTTTCTATGTTTGTATGCGTAATCAATAGATAACAATAATATACACTATCAGACTTGCAGGGTGAATCATGAAATAACAGAATGTGAAGAAAGTCAGATATTTTAGGAAAACAAATACATTGTTAACAGCAACAACTTTTAGTGTAACCATGACTGAGATGTTCATTATAGTTTATGTTTTCTTTCAATATCTGCTTAATGAAAGAAGATAATAAATGGACTTTTTAAAATTTATATATGAATGAAACCAAAAAACAGTGAAAATAAATCATAACCCTGCCATTTAAAAAGTTATTGTTAAATATATAATGTGATTATTCTTCTGCCATCCTGTCCCAACCCCTAGAGTTAACCCCTATTAATAATACAGAGATAGACTTCCTAAATTTTCTATGAATTTATATAAATGTATCTCTATCTATACCTCCCTATATATTGTTTAATGAACAGAACTGGAACCATGCTATGCAAGTTAGTTGCAGTTTTTTTTAAATTTAGCAATTATCAATATATTATTTAGGATTATGTTTGACTCTGAGTAGCTGAATGACTAGAATCATTGTGGTTTAAAATAAGGTAGAAATTAATTTCTTCCCCACATAATGGTTCCATGATCATTAGGTGGTCAGGTTCCTTCTATCTCATTTTTCCACTCCCCTCAATGGGATTTCAGCCTCATAGACCAAGATGTTGCCCTCGTTCTACCTATCCTGTCCACCCTCTAGCCAGCAGGACAGAGAACACTGCTTACTGGTCACATTGAGAACACTTCATGAAAGTTGTGCTGAGGACAGCTGCAAGGGAGTCTGGGAAATGTAGTCCTTACCTTGGTGATCATGTTATCTATGTTAATCGTGCCTTTTTATTTTCTGATGTTTTGACATATGGGCCTAGTTGATTCTGGAAAAACTGATCCTTTCAGGGCTAACCACTTCCTTGTGATGGTGAAGGACTCACCTGCAAGTGGACCTTTCATATACAAACCAACCAATTTAAAGCCCACACTCCGCACTTCCTCCTTTATTGAGCAGTCACATCCCAAGCTATTATTCTCCATCCTAATCACCCCAGGGCCAAGTATCAGACAACTAGGAGCAGCCCCTATACCCCAAAGCCTGCAAAATTATTTAAACTAGCCAATCCTAAGTTTCCTTAGCTGCTTACACTGCCTCACCCACTCCTTCCTGCCAAAATCTGCCAAAGGTTCTAGCCCACATTTTCCCCTCCCTCCTTCTTCCCCCTGACCAACCCTGGTGCTCTCCCATGTGGCCCTTTGTGGTATGCTATGCCTCCTGTTTCTAGACATCTTTTTTTTTTTTTTTTTTTAATTTATTTTTGGCTGTGTTGGGTCTTCGTTTCTGTGCGAGGGCTTCCTCCAGTTGCGGCAAGTGGGGGCCACTCTTCATCGCGGTGCGCGGGCCTCTCACTATCACGGCCTCTCTTGTTGCAGAGCACAGGCTCCAGACGCGCAGGCTCAGTAGTTGTGGCTCACGGGCCTAGTTGCTCCGCGGCATGTGGGATCTTCCCAGACCAGGGCTCGAACCCGTGTCCCCTGCATTAACAGGCAGATTCTCAACCACTGTGCCACCAGGGAAGCCCTCTAGAGATCTTTGAAGTATAGAAAGTCTCCCTTCATGACTGTCATTTCTGGTCTGTGTATCTTACCATACCTGATCAAAACAAATCCTGGGTACATTTTAAAACATCTCCAGATAATGGTGATGATTGCACACCACTTTGTGAATATACTAAAATCACAGAATTTAAAACCATTTAGAAGGGTGAATTTTATAGTATGTGAATTATATCTAAATTTTAAAAGTTTAATAAAATAATAAAACAGTGGGTGCTGTTACAGTAGAAAAATGGAATAATGAATACAGGGTGGGGAGTGATAGCCATGCTACAACAGTATCATATACCAGATTAGCACATAAAAATATCTCTCATTTTTATGTCTGTCCTATATTAGTATATTATATTTTACTCAACCTTTCACTTAACAGTAAAAGTTTAGATTGCTTCCCTTTTTTTCCTGTTATAAACTATGCTGTAATTTACATCCAGATCATGCTTTTATTATCATAGGATAGATTCTTAGACATATAATTCTTAAATCAAAGGATATGTGATATTCTTTTAAAACAGATACTGCAAATTACTTTCCAAATATTGTACCAATTTAGGATCCTCTTAAAGGATTGAGTGCCCATTGATTTTTACTGAGCACTACCTGTTATTCATCTTTTCAATTTTTACCGATCTGCTTGGTTGTAAAAAACACTCATTACCTCATTGGGTTATTAGCATTATTTTTATGTTTATTAGCCTTTTTCAATTCTTTCTCACACAATTGCCTATTCATGACCCTCACTATTTATTAACCTAGGGTATATGACTGATTATTAACCAGGGACATTAATATTAACCTGCTATCTGGAAATGTATAAGATCACCTCCTCATATGATCCCATATATGTCTAAGAATGTGTCTTCTTTACATTAATTCTGACTAGCTGTCAATGTCTCCTTGAGGAAAACTCATTTTTCTCCATTCCAGGGTACTTTTTTTCAGTTATTTCTTGGAAATTGATTCTCCTCAATTTTTTTTCTCTTGTTAGAACTCACAGAATATGCACACTAGATATCCTGAATCAATCCTCCTTTATATTTTATATCTTCACTTGAGATTTTTCCATTTTCATGTGATTTTAAGATAGGTCTTCCATATTTTTAAAGATGAGCATTGAATTTTTAGTATTGTCCTTCCCTTTTTTAATTTCCATGATGCATTTTTCTTTTTCTTTCACAATATCTTATTGTTATCACCTTAAGAATTCTCAGTACACATTTTTAATTACTCTTCCATTTCATCAACTATATCTGCCTTAGAGGAGCCATCTTCTGTGGTGGTTCAGCTTGATCTCCTTTTTAAACTCTACTTAACTGTTCTTCACTGATTCATGTCTGAGGATTGGTTACCTCAGCACAGGTACAAGAAAAATAGTAGTAGATTTGGCAACCAATCAGTATTAATCAGATTTCCTTTTTCAGTGTAGAGCTTAACTACTAAAGCATAAAAGGGGATGGAGAAGAGAAGCCACTTGATTCTCAGGGTTTTGCAGCTGGGATGGGAGGTCCTTTTCCAGCTGATTGAAGGCATATTCATCTCAAGCAGGAATGGCAGTTTTTTCCCATAACCACAGGCAGCTAGCTGTGGCAGAACTTCCCCTCTTATGATAAGAACATCCACTCAACTACTGGACTCCCAAATACAGTTTCAGGATTGGCAAACTTCACCTGGTAAACCAGGCCGCTGGCTACCTTCTGTTTAGTCAATGAGTAAATCTTAGACTTACTGATTTTCCCCTTACATTTCCTTGTTTCCTGTCTCTCCCAATGCCATGACTGTTCTGTCTCGTGTCCTCTTTCTCCCCTTTCCTGTGCTTTCTGCTACACTTCTCCCTCCTACATACGTAAGTATATATTTGCAAGCGTATACATGTATAAGGCAATATTAATGTATCTTGTAAAAGAAAAGTGGAGGTAAAATAATACTTTAAAAGGCTTTGATAAAATATGTCTAAGCCTTTCATCTGAAATGCTTTTTTTAGGAAGTAGTGCAACTTTTCAATATTTGTGGGCAGTATACATGTAGTAATTGATACATGTTAAATAAAAAGAAGTATCACAATCAACTTTGTCTCTGGACTTACAAGGAGTATCCCAGACGTTAGAATATGAATATTTTTTTGTTAGATTGAACCTTTCTACTTATACTAATGATGAGACAAAATATAATTTATACACTTTAAAATGTTTAAGAATTGCTTGCTATAATATTTATTGATAACTTGTAGAAATTGGTAGTAAACTAATCAATATGTGCAAGGCATGCACAGATTTAATTTAGGGCCAAAATATATCTCATAATCTAAAAATATTGGAGGGACCTCCCTGGTGGTCCAGTGGTTAAGACTCCACACTTCCAGTGCAGGGGCCACAGGTTCGATCCCCGGTCGGGGAACTAAGATCCCACATGCCGTGCAGCGTGGCCAAAAAAACAAACAAACAAATAAATAAATAAATATAAAACTATTGGAAATAATAGGATTTATCTTTAATGCATGGCATGCATAAAGATACATACTCTGTGGGCTTCAGAGTAAGTAGTATAGAAGGTTGACAAAAGAGATAAGTCCAGAGCAGATAGAATAAAAACAAATTACCAGTATTACCAATATTTCACAATACATATAGCCAGTATCACCAGTGTTACATAATACACATGGCCATTAATAAAAGCAAGATGAAAAGTTCCATTAACTTTGCCTTGCTCCCAAAATTCCCTGAAATTATAATGACAGAGCACAAAAGGAAAAAAAATCTGAATTAGTGTCAAGAATAACAGGAGAAATCTCTAGAAATTTTGATGAATATGTGCAAATGAAACCATCAAATAGTTGGTTTTGAATAGGTAGATTAGCCAGAGAGGCAGGGCATACAGCCCAAAAAATCCGCAAGTAAAACTGTGGAGCCATTCTTTTATGAACAATGAAGTTTCTAATCAGCAGAGACTGAAGGTGGGAAAGCACTCTGAAATCAGTAACTAGTGAAGAAATTTTTACCAAACTGCTGTTGCCCTCCCTACCTACTCACTTCCTTTCCCCACTTCCTTGTATTCAGAGCCACTAGAAATGGTGGCATACAGTCCCAGGCTAAGAGAGGAAGCAGGCTTTATAGAAAAGTAAAGCAATATACCTGAAGAGCAACAGAGCTCTTATGTGGGTGCTGACACCCCAGAGTCAAGCTTCCTTATTTTTCGCCTGAGACCATGAATGGGTAGATTTGCCTATTCATCATCCATTAGTGCATCCTAGAGTTAAAACCTGCTGGTCAATAGCAATTAGTCAGCTTTCTTGGCTAGGGGAACAGCTCTCGAAATGGAGAAGAATGGACAACCAGGCTTAACAGATTTTGAGAAAAACCAAGGGCACAAAAGCAAAGCAACAAGAGAAAAAACAGAAATATTGACCATAAAAATTATTCAGGAAACGTAAGAAAATCTTCTTTTAAAATCTATTTGATTTTCTCATTGTATCCATAAAATAGGAACAGGCTGCCATGGGGGGAATAAAATCCAGCCAAACTCTCTAGAGCAAGGGTCAAAAATGATTGTTCAGACATGCAAGGAATAAGAAACTCCCTCTTTCTGAAATTATTATTGAAATTTAAAATAAGTACATATGAAACAGAAAGAAATGGAGTCCAAACAACGTGGTACCTGAGCTCAAAGGAAAGAAATTCCCCGAGGACAGCTATGCAAAAATGCCCTGAGAGCAATTAGACTCAATTAGAAGAGTAGTCCTAAATCTCCAAAAGAATGTCTTTAAATAAAAGAACAGTATGGGTGTTGTTGAACAGTGTGATTGTGAAGCTAGAGTATCTTGTCACTAGTGACTAGCTACTAATCACACCTGCCCATTTGCATTTGAATTTAAATTTTTTTTCCTTAGCCACACTAGCCACATTTCCAGGACTCAACAGCCACATATGCTAGTGGTTACTAGACTGCATAGCACATATATAAAATATTTTCATCATCGCTGAAAACTCTATTGAAGAGCTTTGATCTTGGTGGTATGGTGAGCATAAATCATTCATTCATTTTTCAGCAAATAGCCGTTGAGTAGCTTCTCTGAAGAATAGAAAAGGCTGGGAGTATAGCATCCACAACGATATAGCAAAGGCATTCTTCTCATGCGGGCTTAGTGTGTAACAGACAGATAATAAACAAAAAATGTATAATATAATGGAAATGGTTGACAGCTGTGAAAAGGAAAACTAAAGCAGTGTAAAGAGACAGAGGAGGTTGAGAGCAAGGACTATTTGAATTTGGGTGTGAGTGGAGGCTTCTCTGAGAATGTGATGTGTAGGGGAACTGAGGTAAAAAAGTCACATGAAAACCTGTAGGAAGCATATTCCAGGTAAAGAGAAAAACAAGTTTTTCCTGAGGTGAAAAACTTTTTTTTTTTAAACTGAAGTATAGTTGACCTACAATATTGTGCCAATCTCTACTGTATAGCAAAGTGCCTCAGGTTTACACATATATACATTCTTTTTTTTAATATTTTTTTCCATTATGGTTTATCCCAGGAGATTGGATATACTGTGCTATACAGTAGGACCTTGTTTGTCCATTCTAAATGTAATAGTTTGCACTTACCAACTCCAAATTCCCAGTCCATCCCTCTCCCTCCCCACCCCCCTTGGCAACCACAAGTCTGATCTCTGTGTCTGTGAGTCTGTTTCTGTTTTGTAGATAGGTTCATTTGTGTCATATTTTAGATTCCACATATAAGTGATATCATATGGTATTTGTCTTTCTCTTTCTGACCTACTTCACTTAGTATGATAATCTCTAGTTTCATCCATGTTGCTGCAAATGGCATTATTTTGTTCTTTTTTATGGCTGAGTAGTATTCCATTGTACATATATGTACCACATCTTCTTTATCCATTCATCTGTCAATGGACATTTAGGTTGCTTCCATGTTTTGGCTATTGTGAATAGTGCTGCTGTGAACAAAGGGGTGCATGTATCTTTTTGAATTATAGTTTTGTCTGGGTATATGCCCAAGAGTGGGATTGCTGGATCATGTAGTAATTCTATTTTTAGTTTTCTGAGGAACCTCCATACTGTTTTACATAGTGGCTGTTTTACTTACATTCCCACCAACAGTGTAGGAGGGTTCCCTTTTCTCCAATTCTCTCCAGCATTTGCTATTTGTAGACTTTTTAATGATGGCCATTCTGACCGGTGTGAGGTGGTACCTCATTGTAGTTTTGATTTGCTTTTCTCTTATTAGTGATGTTGAGCATCGTTTCATATGCCTACTGGCCATCTGTATATCTTTGGAGAAATGTCTATCTAGGTCTTCTGCCCATTTTTCAATTGTTTTTGTTTTGTTTGTTTGTTTTTAATTTTTTGGCTGCATTGGGTCTTTGTTGCTGCACGCGGGCTTTCTCTCTAGTTGCAGCGAGCGTGGGCTACTCTTTGTTGCGGTGCACGGGCTTCTCATTGCAATGGCTTCTCTTGTTGTGGAGCATGGGCTCTAGGCTCATGGGTTCAGTAGTTGTGGCTCATGAGCTCTAGAGCACAGGCTCAGTAGTTGTGGTGTGCAGGCTTAGTTGCTCCACAGCATGTGGGATCTTCCCGGACCAGGGATCGAACCAGTGTCCCCTGCACTGGCGGACAGATTCCTAACCACTGCACCCCCAGGGAAGTCCCGGGTTGTTTGTTTTTTTGGTTGTTGAGTTGTATGAGCTGTTTGTATATTTTGGTGATTAAGCCCCTGTCACTTGCATCATTTGCAAATACTTTCTCCCATTCTGTAGATTGTCTTTTCATTTTTTTATGGTTTCCTTTGCGGTGCAAAAGCTTGTAAGTTTGATTAGGTCCCATTTGTTCATTTTTGTTTTCATTTCTATTGCCTTGGGAGACTGACCTAAGAAAACATTGGTATGACTTATATCAGAGAATATTTTGCCTATGTTCTCTTCTAGGAGTTTTATGGTGTCTTATGTTTAAGTCTTTAAGCCATTTTGAATTTATTTTTGTGCATAGCGTGAGGGTGTGTTCTAACTTCATTGATTCACATGCAACTGTCCAATTTTTCCAGCACCACTAGCGGAAGAGACTGTCTTTTTCCCATTGTATATTCTTGCCTCCTTTGTTGAAGATTAATTGACTGTAGGTGTGTGGATTTATTTCTGGGCTCTCTATTCTGTTCCACTGATCCATATGTGTATTTTTGTACCAATAGCACACTGTTTTGATTACTGTAGCTTTGTAGTATTGTCTGAAGTCTGGGATGGTTATGCCTCCTGCTTTGTTTTTATTCCTCAGGATTACTTTGGCAATTCTGTGCCTTTTATGGTTCCATATAAATTTTTGGATTATTTGTTCTAGTTCTGTGAAAAAGGTCATGGTTAATTTCATACAGATCACATTAAATCTGTAGACTGTTTTGGTAGTATTGCCATTTTAACAATATTAATTCTTCCAATCCAAGAGCATGGGATATCTTTCCACTTATTTGAATCCTCTCTAATTTCCTTTATTAATGGAAAAACTTTAAATGTAACAGAACAGGAGGAAGGCTATAAAACAGCAAACAAGGAGTGCAGTAGCAGGAAGGAATGTCAGAGAAGTAAGCAGGAGGCATATCATGCAAGAATTCACAGGCAAGAGTCAGGGTATGGATTTTATCCTAGGAGTAATGGGAAATTGGTGTATAGGGGTGGGCGACATGATCAAATTTATATTTTAAAACCATCACTTTAGCTGTTTTGGTATCAAATTAATGATAGAAATGCAAGTGTAGGAGCAAAATTTTATCTAAAAACTTTAGAAAAAGTAAATGTATTTACAAGAAAGTTTCTGATTCAAATAGCATGCAAATGGAAATATGGAATGATCTATCCAATGAATGGAGTTTAAGAATTAAGCTTTCATTTAACCTTGCAGTCTGAAACATTCTGCTTCAAAGGACAGGTTTAGTGATAGAATTGTACTTCCTTCTCTACATATTAATTGAGATAGTGGGTTTTGCAGAGAATAATTATGTGAGCAAACTATTATAAATCTTATTTATTAGTATCAAATGTTCATAATCAATCTGCAAGCAAAGAATGAAACAAAATCATATTAATAGTTACAGATATGAGGTTATTCAAATTTAAAAGAATTACATAACTGACAATTCAGAAGGTGGACACTAATGAAATTTTTTTCATGTTACATAGTGAAATGTTGATGGAATAATTAATAGAGGTTTAAAATGTTATTTAAAAGCATTGAGTTAATTAGTAAGGATAAAACTAAAAATAACTAACAAAAGTAACTAACAAAACTCATGAAGACGTCAATATATTAGTAGGGAGTCAATTGATTCTATTTAAATCAGATAAATCAAGAAATACCAGTAAAAATATATTACTTATAATTATTATAATCCCTGGAAAAACAAATCAGAAATGTGTAAAATGTAGTTACCTCTCAGGAGCAAAAGAGATACAAGGGCTGGCAGACTTTTGTTGTTGTTGTTTAATACCATTTTGAAGCATTTGAATTTTTACCTATGTGCTTGTAATGCTTTATAATAATGATGATAATTCTACTACCTAGGACTTATAAATATAAAATATTTTGTTATTTACTGATATTGTATTATAAAATATTACACTTAATTTTTTCTCACAATAAAATTTATATGAATTGACAAAACTACAAATTTAGATGCTGAGTAAATGTCCCACTTTTTTTTCTTTTTTTTTTTTTAAATCTTTATTGGAGTATAATTGCTTTACAAAGGTGCGTTAGTTTCTGCTTTATAACAAAGTGAATCAGCTATACATATACATAAGTATATGTTAGCATATACATATGTATACATATACGTGTTAGCATATACATATGTATACATATACGTGTTAGCATACGGTATTTGTTTTTCTCTTTCTGACTGACTTCACTCTGTATGACAGTCTCTAGGTCCACCCACCTCAATACAAATAACTCAATTTTGTTTCTTGATGTGCATTTTGTTTACTATAAGTAACTACAACAAACATTAGAAATAGCATATTCACAAAAGTGGGCCATACAGCCAGTTCAGCTACATAAAAGCAAATTTAAAAAATTGTTCTCAATACCTCCAGTCCCATTGGTGAAAAGTGCAAGGTTGAAATTTAAAGAATAAATGGATAAAAATTGCAAGTCATATTGAGTATTAAAAACCATGATACGTAGGTTATGACAAAAATTGCCATCCAAGATTTTCTTTTCCCAAAAGGTAAATAATTCGTACATAATGGGTTATGTACCAGAAAAAAAATGGAAGAAGAGAATAGTAACGTCATGTTGGATTTCATCAATATAGAGATTTAAATGCACAAAGATCTCTGAGGCTAATGTCAAACCTGAAAAAACTGTAGGCAGCTTTTATACCCTTTAAGACCAATTGCTGCATAATCAGAGGTCGTAAGAGGATGAAAGCTTTTGTGTGTTCCAAGTAAATGTCTGGCATATACAGCACCTCAGAGGCAGAAAAAACTTGAAAACTACCATTCCCAATGTCAGAAAAGAGAGTAAGTGAAAGATAGAGGTGACTCTCATCAGCAGAGCGATGATATCCATGATGTCCAATCCACATGCCAAGAGAGAAGTTGTTTACAGAGAGGAATAAAGTCCAGAAGTGAGCCTAAGGAGTCCCCGGCCAAAATTCATTTTTAAAAAAGACAATTTTGTTTCAGAAGCACATAAATTAATCAACTGAATAAATATCAAAAGGAATCTGAGCAGTCAAGATCAGCTCCTTGAAGCCTTCTTCATTAAGCAGATGCCGTGATTTACAAAGCACACTATAAATATTTAAGGAAAATGAACTGAAAGAAAAAAATCAAATTGTGCATTTGAAGTAATATTAATAGTTTTATTGCTATAGATGATCATTATAATCTATAAAAACAGCTTTTGAAGAGAGAAGAATCTGTGTTGAAATAATTAGGTGTATGACTTACAAATCCTGAAAGAAAGTTTTAAATTCCCTCTAAATAAGTCTACCTTTGACAAGTCATAATCAATAAGCTCTGATGTTAACTAAATAACAGAATGTACCCTGAATATTAGAATATTCATATTAGATATCATACCCTGAATTAGATAATGTACCGTGAATACTAGATATTCACATAATAAAATATCAGAACTTACAAATTATGAATACAAATATTATTCCCACATATTTATTAAGATTTAAAATTTTTCAAGTTCTTGCCACCAGAAGACCTCATAAAGAAAGGAAGTCTTTATAGAATTTACCAAGTAAACAGTGGAACGGAGTCTCAGTACTAAACTATCTAGCCAAGCCCCTTTAATTTAGTGAGAAACTTGAGACTCTAAAGAATTATTCTACTAAAGATCATATACTTCATTATTGCTAAAGCTAGGATTATATAAATAGCATTGATGTGAAATCTGATTTTGGACAATTATGACTTGAAGTCAATTTTGTATACTGATTATCCAGGTTTATTTATAAAATGTATTTGTCAGGGCATTTTGGTGAGAAGTCATAAAAATCAAAGTCATATTGTCTTAATCCAAAAAGAATTTATTGACTCTTGTAACTAGAAATCCAGCATTATTTAGCTGCAGGTATGGCTGGATCTAGGATTTTTTTTTTAAGTTGATTTTAGTCTCTTGGCTATGCTTTATTCTGTAATGGCCTCACTCTGCTCATGTGGCAGTCCCTGTATCTAGAGGTTAACTCCCAACTGTTGATACTTCAATTCCAATGAATAATATCCTTTATTCCTTAATAGTTGTAACAAAGTCCTGGAATTGAGCTTCATTGGCCTGACATGCCATAGGCTCACTGCTGGAGCTCAACAGGGATGGAAGCATAGATTTAATCCCCACCGCTACCAAATAGAAACCACACAAAATGAGAGAAAGGAAAAGGTTTTTAAGGAAAATCAATGTGCTCTTCCAAGACCAAAGGAAAATGAGTTGTAGATAAGCAAAAGCAGGAGATGTCCACTACTTTCAATTGGGTTCATTTTTTTATTATTAAGATGACATCACATCTGCCACACTTAATATCATGATGTTGTAGAAAGAGCTATGGGAATGGAGGCAGGGCAATCTAATTGTATAAGATCTAATTGAATAAGTTGGCAAACCTTTCGAGTCCACTTTCTTCATGTGTAAATTGTTTTAAAAGTGCATTCATCTTCGCAATTCTATGATTGATTTGATGAAGATAAAGGAACTTGGTAAATAAAGGCTCATAAGCCAGGAATAAAAATAGGCCTGCTGTATTACTCAACTTCAGAGGACATCATTCATGTAGAATACAATAGAAGAAATCCAACAATGTTATCTATAAAATGGGACTAATAATACCTTCTTTACAGAGTGCTGACGAGTTAATATAGTGATTCATGAAAGTGTCCAGTGTTAGCCACTATTATGGATTGAATTGTGTCCCCCCAAAAGATATGTTGATGTCCTCCCTGCCAGTACTTCAGAATATGACCTTATCTGGAAATACAGTGACTGCAGATTTAATTAGTTAAGATGAGGTCATACTGGAATAGGGTGAGCCCTTAATCTAATATGACTGGTGTCCTTTTAAGAAGAGGAGAGAGAGACACACAGGGAGAAGAATGCCATGTGAAGACACAGAGACACATAGGAAAGAAGACAACCATATGAAGATGGAAACAGAGATTGGAGTGACTATTTACAAGCCAAGGTACGCTAAGGATTGCAAGCTGTCTCCAGAAGCTAAGAGAGTCCTGGAACCAGATTATCGCTTAGAGCTCTTAGGAGGAATCAGCACTGCCAGCACCCTGATTTTAGGCTTCCAGACTCTAGAACTGTGAGAGAATATATTTCTGTTGTTTAAGCCACCCAGTTCATACTTTGTCACAGCAATGCTAGGAAAGTAATAAAGCCACATTGGAGTCAGTCACGGTTAGTTAAATTTGAAAGTATTTTAATATTTTCTAAATATGGAACTACTCATATATTTTAAGTCTACTGACATTTTGAAAATAAGAATATTAAACAACCACTGGATTTTTTTAAAATTTTTATTGGAGTATAGTTGCTTTACAATGTTGTGTTAGTTTCTGCTGTACAGCAAAGTGAATCAGCTATACATGTATCCCCTCTTTTTGGATTTCCTTCCCATTTATGTCACCACAGAGCACTGAGTAGAGTTCCCCGTGCTATACAGTAGGTTCTCACTAGTTATCTATTTTATACATAGTATCAATAGTGTATATATGTCAATCCAAATCTCCCAGTTCATGCCACCCCCCACCTTTCCCCCTTGGTATCCATACGTTTGTTCTCTACGTCTGTGTCTCTATTTCTGCTTTGTAAATAAGATCGTCTATACCACATTTTTCAGATTTCACGTATATGCATTAATATACAATATTTGTTTTTCTCTTTCTGACTTACTTCATGCTGTATGACAGTCTCTAGGTCCATTCACGTCTCTACAAATGACCCAATTTCATTCCTTTTTATGGCTGAGTAATATTCCATTGTATATATGTGCCACATCTTCTTTATCCATTCCTCTGTTGATAGACATTTAGGTTGTTTCCATGTCCTGGCTATTGTAAATAGTGCTGCAGTGAACGTTGAGGTGCATGTGTCTTTTTGAATTTGGTTTTCTCTGGGTATATGCCCAGTAGTAGGATTGCTGGGTCATATGGTAGTTGTATTTTTAGCTTTTTAAGGAACCTCCATACTGTTCTCCGTAGCGGTTGTATCAACTTACATTCCCACCAACAGTGCAAGAGGGTTACCTTTTCTCCACACCCTCTCCAGCACTTATTGATGTAGATTTTTTGATGATGAATGGTCACACCATTCTGATGGGTGTGAGGCGGTATCTCATTGTAGCTTTGATTTGCATTTCTCTAATAATTAGTAATGTTGAGCAATTTTTCATGTGTTTGTTGGCCATCTGTATGTCTTTGGAGAAAGGTCTATTTAGGTCTTCTACCCATTTTTGGATTGGGTTTTTTTTTTTTGATATTGAGCTGCATGAGCTGTTTATATATTTTGGAGGTTAATCCTTTGTCAGTTGCTTCATTTGCAAATATTTTCTCCCATTCTGAGGGTTGTCTTTTCGTCTTGTTTATGGTTTCCTTTGCTGTGCAAAAGCTTTTAAGTTTCATTGGGTCCCATTTGTTTATTTTTGTTTTTATTTCCATTTCTCTAGGAGGTGGGTCAAAAAGGATCTTGCTGTGATTTATGTCATAGAGTGTTCTGCCTATGTTTTCCTCAGAAAACAAAGAGTTTTATAGTATCTAGCCTTACATTTAGGTCTTTAATCCATTTTGAGTTTATTTTTGTGTACGGTGTTAGGGAGTGTTCTAATTTCATTCTTTTACATGTAGCTGTCCAGTTTTCCCAGCACCACTTACTGAAGAGGCTTGTCTTTGCTCCATTGTATATTCTGGCCTCTTTTGTCATAGATTAGGTGACCATAGGTGCATGGGTTTATCTCTGGGCTTTCTATCCTGTTCCATTGATCTATATTTCTGTTTTTGTGCCAGTACCATACTGTCTTGATTACTGTAGCTTTGTAGTATAGTCTGAAGTCAGGGAGCCTGATTCCTCCAGCTCCGTTTTTGTTCGTTTGTTTGTTGTTTTTTGTTTGTTTTGTTTTGTTTTGTTTTTTCCTCAAGATTGCTTTTGCTATTCAAGGTCTTTTGTGTTTCCATACAAATTATAAATTTTTTTGTTCTAGTTCTGTGAAAAATGCCATTGGTAATTTGATAGGGATTGCATTGAATCTGTAGATTGCTTTGGGTTGTACAGTCATTTTCACAACATTGTGAAAATGACTATACTACCTAAGCAACCATTGCATTTGTATTGATCATCTCATATATCTTTATAACACTTGCCACTTTTGCCTATTCCATTCTAGAAAGGCTTTCTTACTTTACTTAATACCCTTCTCTCCCAACTCTCCATTTATTCCTCTGACTAGCTGTTTTCTGTCTTTGTCATGTCCTCCCCTTCCTCTGCCCTTCAGTGTTGGTAGAGTCCAATATTCAGCCATCAACCCTCTTCTCTTTTTACTGTGACCATCGATGACCATTCATGGATTACCAAATTTGTAGTTATAGCCAACATCACTCTCCTGAGTTCCAAATATGCAATAGATGGCTGCTCTTATACATCTAGATATCAAATGCACAGCTCAAACGGAGTGTGTCCAAAACAGAAGTCACAATCTTTTTCCCAAATATGCTTCTCCCCCAGCATAAACTCCAGAGTTATCACAGATTGTCCCTTTCCCTTACTCTTCACATCTAATCCAGAACCAAGCCATTTTGTTTCTAACTTCTTCACTCTCATATCAATCCCCTGCCTTTCATCTCCATTACTAACTTGGTTAGATCTCTCATTATTTCTTTCCTGAATTATAGAGAATCACATAAGTTTTATCTCTGCCTCAATTTTTGTTATCCTCCAATTCATCCTACCCACTGCTGTAGGAGTAATCTTTATAAAATGAAAAATAGATAAAATTACTCCCCTGCTTAAAAATCTTCAAGTTTTTCCACAGATTGATGGAGAGAGTCCAAGTTCTTTGGCAGAGTATTCAAGGCCCCATTGATCTGGCACTTGCCTCCTTTCTAGGATGAGTTTTGCTGATTGCTGTGCATACTTCAGCTCTATTCAACCACTTAAGCTCTCTAGAGCAGCTCCTTATGCCTGGAATGTTCCTCTCCTCTTTCTCACTGGCAAATACTTTTCCTTCTTAGGTTCAAATCAAGACTTCCCTCCACCACATAGTATTATGACTTCCTTTTTTCCCCTACTCAGATTTATTTTATTATTTAAAATTTTTATTCCTCTTATTTCCTATTCAAATATCTAACATAGCACCTAAACCACAGTTTTGCCCTTATTATTTTGTACACATTTGTCTCCCCAAGTACCACATAAAGACAGGGGTTCTCCACGATGTATCTCAGCATATGGCACATAATAAGTGCACAGTAAGTGCCTGCTATATTAATGAACGAAAATGAAAAAATAAAGGGATAAGTGGATGAACAAATGTAAGAGTAAATATTGAATGAGCCCTATATACCCCCAGTGAAGTATTTCACATGAGAGTAAGTAAATTCTTGACTCTGTATACATTGGCAGAAGTTAAAAGCACAGACTCTCAAGTCAAGTTGCTTGGATTCCCTGATTGGCCACTTATTTAGGTGACTTTGGGCAAGTTTCTTCATTTCCATGCAAAGAGATTGGAATGTAATAGTTCTTTTTTCATTGTGTTGTTAGGAAGATTAGCTGAATATATATTTATATTATTAAGACCATATTATGAAAATGAAATGAGAATATAGTAAATGTTATATACATTGTTAAAAATGCTTTTAAAGACATAAGGTTAGAGGCAAGATTTTTGTTTTAATTGGAAAGAATATTCTTTCTGTCTGCATATATTGAAAAACTCTGAACTTAAATTATTATAAACAATATTTATGTAGTTCCTAGTACTTTCTAAAATACACATAAAAGTATACCTGTTTATTGAAAATAACAAAGTTCTTTCTTTCCTGCTTGAGCAAATGTTTGCTATGATCATTTTTTACTCCCTAATGGCTTTTCTCTATTCTGGGATGCAGGACCAGAGGAGGATCATGTAAGTTACCATGGCTTTTATTGAATCAAACCCTGTTGAATTCCACATTAAAAAAAATAATAATAATAATTAATTAATTTTTAAAAAATATATATATATATATTCCTTTAATGTGCAGAATCCACTGGCACTGTTACTGGGCCATACTACTAATTTTTATTTCACCCCAGCTACCACCAACAATTTTATGGTTTAAATACATAATAAGTAGAATTTTAAAAATTAAAATAAATCCAAAATTTACAAGCAGCTCATGCAGCTCAATATCAAAAAAACAAACAACCCAATCCAAAAATGGGCAGAAGACCTAAATAGACATTTGTCCAAAGAAGATATACAGATTGCCAACAAACGCATGAAAGGATGCTCAACATCACTAATCATTAGAGAAATGCAAATCAAAACTACCATGAGGTATCACCTCACACCAGTCAGAATGGCCATCATCAAAAAATCTACAAACAATAAATGCTGGAGAGGGTGTGGAGGAAAGGGAACCCTCTTGCATTGTTGGTGGGAATGTAAATTGATACAGCCACTATGGAGAACAGTATGGAGGTGCCTTAAAAAACTAAAAATAGAACTACCATATGACTCAGCAATCCCACTACTGGGAATGTACCCTGAGAAAACCATAATTCAAAAAGAGTCATGTACCAAAATGTTCATTGCAGCTCTATTTACAATAGCCAGGACATGGAAGCAACCTAGGTGTCCTTTGACAGATGATTGGATAAGGAATATGTGGCACATATATACAATGGACTATTACTCAGCCATAGAAAGAAACGAAATTGAGTTATTTGTAGTGAGGTGGATGGACCTAGAGTCTGTCATACAGAGTGAAGTAAGTCAGAAAGAGAAAAACAAATACCATATGCTAACACATATATATGGAATCTAAGAAAAAAAAATGGTCATGAAGAACCTAGGGGCAAGATAGGAATAAAGACGCAGACCTACTAGAGAATGGACTTGAGGATATGGGGAGGGGGAAGGGTAAGCTGGGACAAAGTGAGAGAGTGGCATGGACATATATACACTACCAAATATAAAATACATAGCTAGTGGGAAGCAGCCGCATAGCACAGGGGGATCAGCTCGGTGCTTTGTGACTACCTAGAGGGGTGGGATAGGGAGGGTGGGAGGGAGGTGCAAGAGGGAAGAGATACGGGGATATATGTATATGTATAACTGATTCACTTTGTTATAAAGCAGAAACTAACACACCATTGTAAAGCAATTATACTCCAATAAAGATGTTAAAATAAATAAATAAAATCCGGGCTTCCCTGGTGGTGCAGTGGTTGAGAATCTGCCTGCCAATGCAGGGGACGCGGGTTCGAGCCCTGGTCTGGGAAGATCCCACATGCCGCGGAGCAGCTGGGCCCGTGAACCACAACTACTGAGCCTGCGCGTCTGGAGCCTGTGCTCCGCAACAAGAGAGGCCGCGATAGTGAGAGGCCCGCGCACCGCGATGGGGAGTGGCCCCCGCTCGCTGCAACTGGAGAGAGCCCTCGCACAGAAGCGAAGACCCAACACAGCCGTAAAATAAAATAAATAAATAAATAAATAAAAATTAAAAAAAAAATAAAATAAAATAAATAAATAAGTAAAATCCGTGATACAAATATAAATATGAGGGATTCACAGAAGTGGGTGGTCAGGAAAACTTTATGGAGAAAAAGATCTGTTGGGAGTTAAAGGATACCTGGGATTTGAAAAGGCAAGGAGACAGTATGGAAGGCATTCCAGGTGGGAGAAGCAGTGTGAGCAAAGGTACAAGAGCAAGAACATTCCTGTATTTTGAAGACGAGAGCATCTCAATCTGCCTTAAGCATTAAGTTTAGATGGGGAGGAGTTAGAATATAAATTGGAGGGTGTGTTAGGCCATACTGTGGAAAGCCTTAAATGCTAAACCATGATATTTTAACTCTACCCAAAATATAATAGAAAGCTTTGAAGAATGGAGAGATGACAATTCTTCCTGAAGGGGATGTTGTACATAATTGCTAGGATAAACTAGAGGTCAAATTCAGGTCAGATTTCAAGGAAATAATCTTCTACCAATTGTAGAGTCTAGAAGCCAGAATGTAGCAGCAGAGAAGTCATCCTCAGATTCTATTAAGAGCTAAAGGGTCAACCAGAGAAAGGCCATACTAAAAGAGTTCACCTATAGAGTCATGGAAAAAGAGTTTGAAACTAAAAGCCTAAATTCAGGGGTAGACTCTGGGATGAACAGAATTGACACACGGTGGGCAGAGCCCTGGTCAGATTATGTTATCATATATAAACATATCACATGTGTCACAGTAGGAAGCTGTCATTTGGGGCAGCAGTCTCACTTTTTAGAAACTTTTGCTTCCAGGGTGGCTGGGAAACTCAGTAAACCCTAATAGGGAAAGAGTAGAAGCAAAGGGACCAATTAACAGCCTGTTGCAATAGTCAAAATCAAGGGTAGTAAGGGCCAGAGGTAAGATGGCAGAAATGGGATTATAGGGGTAGACACAAAGAAGATTCAAGAGAAAAACACTACTTTTTAAAAGTTCTAAAGTTTCTCCAAAATTTAAGTGTTAGTTGATAGATTCTGAAGCTGACTTGCAAGCTAATTTCTTGTACTTTTAGAAAAATCAGTCTCTCAGTGACCTGGCTACTGAATTATCATCTCAAATGCCATATTTTCTTATTATTTCATTATGATGTAACCTTCAAAGGACAAAAATTACATGTAAGTCATAAATCTTATTTCCCTAGGACCAAAAGAAAGTCTGCCTTGAAATTTGTAATAAAACTCTTTCCTCTATTTCACACTATACAACAGACACGCGTTAGACCCAATTTTTCTGTTACTCCGACTCACCATGAATTTGCTGTTAAATAGCTTTTAATTGAGATCGAACATTAAGAACCTACAAAGAAGTGAATTCTCAGTTTACAAAAGACTGATTGCCAAGCCCTGCAGCATTTATAAACATCAAGGTCAATGTGAAATGTAGGTCAGTGAAACTTGCTTGCAAAATTGCTCTGGACTCATAACCACCATTGCAATGTATAGCACAGTAGCAGCTTTTAAGTATACCTCTACTACCACTTTCTGTTCATAAAACCATGAGGTTATATTTTGATCCAGTTTTGCTTTTTTTCTTCAGTCAGCATTTTATGCATATATGCAAGCTATCCTTTTAATCTTGGCAATTTATCTAAAGTAGAAGCTTTCTTGGACCAAAACCTGTATCGTTCTGATTAATGCCTGTGTCACTTTAAACACTAATCCCTTAGTTGTTCCTTTTTCCTCTTTTCTGTCTTTGTTTTATACTGATACTTTAACGTGCTTATTGGGTTATAAGGTACTCATAATAATATAAGACCATAGCCACGTAATGGAGTATAATCATAGTAAATGATATCCCACATTGTTCTTGGCTTTCTAATTCCCAGATATTAAGGCTTAGGAATGTATAAATGTATGAGATAATTTTTATTTTAGGATTCCTCTGTGTTGTTGTATAGCTAGTTCAGGAAAGACCAACTTTGCTGGTGTGATTTCCTTCTCATTTTCCTGTTGTATACCTATTATGTACCAGATACTATGCTATGCATTTTTCATATGTAGTTTTATTAATCCTCACAAACACTACAGAGCTAATTATTATTATTAGTTCCCCATTTCACAAATAAGGAGTTTAATTCAGAGATGTTAAGTAACTTGTTCAATATCACACAGCTTGTAGGTAGCATATTCACGACGTGAATCTATGTCTGTCTAACTTTAAAGCTCATACTCTTTAATTATGTTAGGCTAAATTTTCTACTTTCTTCCCACATATTCTTAACAATATCCTCTATCTGTATAACACTCCTGAGTTAAGTATAAGGTAAGGAAACAGTCAAGTTTCTTAGTAAAGAATAATACCAAACTCTTACCACAGATTTTTACTAACTGTGTCTCTATTAAATAACTGTGCCTCCCAATGACTTGATTTGGAAATTGTTGGACTATTTAAAGTATAGAGAGTGCTGGTGGAGCTTCTTAATCTTCTTATATGTGTACAAATAATTCAGTTTGAATCACAAGGGTCAAAACCAGCAAGAGGAACTTAAAAGAATAAATATAAAACAGTGTGCTTTTAAATCATATTAAGTAGAGGAAGGCTTTAATGCAGGTCAAGTGGAAAACACCACTGGATTTTAGTTGGCTGCAAGCTCAATAATAGATAGCAGTGGGGCATGGCTATTAAAAAAGCTAACTACATTTTAGGCTCCCTTGATATAAGAAAAGGACCATATTTAAGGAATGAAAGAGCCCTTTTATAGTCTACATCTGGTATACTGTGATCAGTTCCAGATGACACATTTTAAAGTTAACATTGACAAAATAATATTTTTTCCAACAGTAGGGTAACCAGGATGGTAAGATTTTAAAATAAGTGTATGATAGATCAATATATGTTTATCCTACAGTCAAAAATGTAGGAAGAAATGGAAGGGAAAATAATAGGTCTCTCCAGATACCATTTATGTTGTCACATGCAACTTTAAGACCAGTGGATGGAAGTTTTATGAAGACAAATTTTATATTGATTTTATATTAGTTAGGAAAGCCCAACAATGAAACAGACTGACACATAGCATAGTCACAAAGATGCAAATAGAATAGCCAAAAAAACTTGACAAATTTGGATTCTTTGAATCAGAAATACTTTTTGCCCTCAAGTTGATCCCAATGGAACTTAAGTGGAAGAAGAATTCAATTCAAGAAGACTACTTGTTTTCCTAAATTCAAAGCGTACCATCTTTATTTAATCTATATGCTTTGTTTTATTGTTGAAAATGAAAATAAAAATGCATTCGTGTATAAAACTGACATTAAAATTAGATTAGAAATGACCCATGGGATGTTTCCATTTATCAGTCAGAATTCATCAAAAGTAAAAGGTTTATATCTAAATAATGGTAGAAAGTATATGATAAGAGTCATTCAGTCATGCATCACTTTTAAACATCCCAAGGGATGTTTGCATTTATCAGTCAGAATTCATCAAAAGTAAAAGGTTTATATCTAAATAATGGTAGAAAGTATATGATAAGAAAGAGTCATTCAGTCATGCATTAGTTTTTACTATGTAGAATAATACTCTAGAATAGCCAGAATGATAATTATGAAGGTTGTTTCAAAGTGTGAGATGAAGTCATCACAGGATATTGATGCAGTTAATTCAGGGACCAAACATGTTAAAGGAGGACAAATTAAACTATCAGTTTATGGTTAGATTCTGTTGGGAGTGACAGAAAATCCCATATAACAGTGGATCAAAAGAATAAAAATTATTTCTCCACACATAAGCAACATCCAGAGGTAGGCAGTTGATGGCTGGAAGGATGCCTTCATGATTCTCAAAGACTCAGCACCTTCCTTGAGTGGCTATCCTCAGCACACAGTCCGGGATGGTTGCTTAGCTCAGTGCTTCAAGGAGGAAAAGGTAGCCACGGTCGTATTTCCTCCATTTAAGGGCGCTTCCTCTTACACTCATTGGTCAGAACTTAGTCATATAGCCTCATCTGGATGCCTAAGGAAGCTGAAAAAATATTTTATTTATTCTGGCCAGCAAGTACCAGCTCAAAATCAGGGGTTCTGAAACGAGGAAGAAGGAAATAGACATTGAGCCACTGTCAGTTTCTGCCATCAGGAGGTCAGATCATGACTAGAGATACAGGACATTCCTCAGTCACCAAATATGAACTGAAGTTGTTCCTTTTGCGGGAAGCCCAGCATGTGCTGGAAGCATGTTAGTCTTTTTTCTTTCTTTCTTTTTATTTATTTATTTATGTATGTATGTATGTATGGCTGCTTTGGGTCTTCCTTGCTGCTCGCGGGCTTTCTCTAGTTGAGGTGAGCGGGGGCTACTCTTCGTTGCGGAGCGCGTGCTTCTCATTGCAGTGGCTTCTCTTGTTGCGGAGCATGGGCTCTAGGCACGTGGGCTTCAGTAGTTGTGGCACGCAGGCTCAGTAGTTGTGGCACACGGGCTTAGTTGTTCCGCGGCGTGTGGGATCTTCCGGACCAGGGCTCGAACCCGTGTCCCGTGCATTGACAGGCAGTTTCTTAACCACTGCACCACCATGGAAGTCCCAGCATGTTAGTCTTTAAAAGTTGTTTCGGGTGGGGTATTGTTACAGAGTCGAGATTATTCTCAAGGTTTTTCATAAGATACATAATGTAAATCAAAGAAAAAGTATCTCAGGAAAATAAAATTTGTTGTTTCATTGAAGACTGAATGTTTGAAAAAGTCTTATACATTTGTTTATTGTGTAAGATTGTGCTAAAAGTTTGGTGAATCAATACTTTATAAACATACACAGACACATATAAACATAAAACTTCATCTTTATGCAACCGTTTTTCCTTGATCTATATATGTCATTTACCCCAAAACCTATCTCCTCTTCATGGTTTATTTCATCATAAGCCTATTCCACTATTCAGTATTTATCTTTGCCAGCACATCTTTTCTACAGTTTGCTAGATAACAGTTAAATCTATACTTAAATACAAGCTTTCTGGAACTCACTCCAAACTCAGAGGTTGTGATTACAGTTAAGAAATGATATTGTCACTTGCTTTTTCCTTCCCTGAAAATACTTTATCTCCTTGGGTCACTGCCATTCAGTGCTGTGAAAATGTGATTTGAAAAGCAAGTTTAAATGGGGCTTTCTAATTAGGCTGTTCTCATTTTTACTTTCCCAACCCTGTACCCACGTTACCCTGGAGTTATATGCACCCAATTATAGAACATTCAATGTGAGATCTATATGCCTTTGAGTATGAATGGGTAACTCTCAATGATTGAGTTTGATCCAACTGCTCATTCAGCTGAAGTGAATTAAGTCTTCTAGGGCACCAGGGTACCATTTAGCAAATTACCTCATCCAGCACACTAAATTTGCCTCACGTGGGTGAGCAGCTTTCTTCCAGGGAGCAGTTTCATCACCCCAGCTCTCCACTGGCCCAACTTTATTGATGCTAAAGGGTGATTCATATGACACAACATTTACCCACAGCCTCAGACAGTAAGACTGTATAATGATGTGCTCCATTGAAGAGCACAGGTGCCAGTATTTAAAGGGTAAATGAGAGAGCTGTTTTCTTTGGATTTTTATAAATCAAATGTAAATGAAAGTGCATCATTATTCTCTGAACTCTGAAACTGTAAAATTTGGTGATAAATTCACCACTGTATAATAAAATGACTTGGCCCCTTAAAAGTATCAATAAACAAGTATCTTTTTCTTTCAGTACTAACGCAACAACATGTACACAAAATGAGCCTATGTAAATAGCAATAATATTGAATGTAATACTTTGAAAGCAGTAAGTTTTTTTCATTTGCCAATAAAAATGTTCTCTTAATTTTAACTCAGTCCTGTTCTTCTCTTAGGTATTAACTCCAGACACTTATTGGTTCCTTTTTTGAAAACTAACATCAAGAGCATAAAATATATTTTGTGGTGCCATAATTTGTTAAATGATGCTTTGATGGTGGCTGGGTGCCCAAAGAGCCCATGCAGAAATAAAATGCACTCAAACTGCTTCCAAATGTCTTCCTCTCCACATATATCATGTCAGAAGCTGCAGTTTCTCTCACACTGTCACTGTATCCAAGAAGCTATAGTCGTTCACCACCACTAGCAGAACATTTTCACAAACTACCTAAATTTACATCCAAGCCAATATTTAGAATGTAATAAAAATCATGTAAGTGAAGTGAACCAGTAATCTATGATACAAGAGTCTGAAATTGTCTTGGAACTATCTCTGAAGAACACATTAATGGGAGCATTTTTCAATAGTGAACAACACCTGCCAGCCTTATTTCTTTCACTTTTTCTCTGTACGAAATCCCTGAATCATCTTCAGTAATTCTCACAGAACAAGATGTACTTGGATCCTCATTTTGAACTCAGTCTAATGGTCTGCCAAGGATAACCTAATGGTAAACAGTCGTGAAAGTGTTAGCACAGTGAGGGGCTGGAATATTGTCAGTGGAGGTGTTATTTCAGGCAGTCTCAACATGCCCAGTTCATGTGGCTTAAGAGTAATAAAATCAGGCTTCTTTAAGTCTGTTTCCATGTTCTCCCTTTTTATCAGGAATGAGTGTTATCTCAGATTGGACCTGAAAGTTAAATTAATATAGGCCTCAAAGGCATCAAGCTTAAAGAAAGGAATAGCCTCAATAAAAATTAAAAGATACATTAAACTGGATAATGCCTGACTCTTTTCAAGCTCATTTCACATTTAGGATCTCCTTTGAAAGTAGAGCCCAACACAGGTATTAGTTTGCTTCTGGCCATAGTTGAAGTTGCTGGCTTGTTTCTAAGAGAGTCGGGCCCCCAGAGAACGTTCTCTCTAGCTCTGTGCCTCACCTTTCTCTTGGGCTTAAACAGTTCAGATTGCTCTCCCCTCAAGAGCTTCTCTCTTTGCCCCTTCAATCATAAGTGAGAGGGCACATAGGCAAGACTGAAAGAAATGAACGGGAGGATATGTGTGGAGACCCCCATATCTGGCTGTTAGTGTCATTCAGTGTCCATCTGTCTGTCTGTTAATAAAGAACATAGGAGCTAGTGAGAGTGGCTTTACATGTCACAACATTTTTATGACTCTAATGATATTTTGACTCACCTGCTAAACCAGCTGCAACTTAGAAGTTGTTATCAAAGCCAACAATAACATTGTCATGAATAAGGAAGATGAAGATACGCTTTGTAGTTGCTGTTTTTAAAAGTTATCATCACAAGTGACCCCTAAATGCAAATAGCATGCCAAGTTCTGTTGGAAATATAAAAATGAGAAGCTCTTCATGGAATTTATTATAAGATATATCATCAACAGAAAGAATTATACTGCAAGGAAAAAACGTGGTAGTGTTATATGTGAGAGAAGGAAAAGAGCCAAGAAAGGTGGGTAGGGAGGTCCTCCTTGACTGTCTATTTTGTGCTAGGCATTTTATAAGCACTCCCTTGTACAACTGTCTTCATAACTATTTCCACATGTTACCTAAATGGGAACTGAGCCTCAGGGAGTGGAAGTGACTTCATGGTCATCCAGCAAGCTACGGCATGTAAGGTTTGGCCTTGGATCCCTCTGACTCCAGCACTTGTGCCCTGTGGTTGACAATTATTCCTGTAGTGACAAAATAAAAAGTCTCTTAAAAGAGATGGCACTTAGGCAGGGCATTTAGAATGGATCAGACCACGAGGCAGCATTCTCACTTTGTGCTAGGAGTAAGCAACACATTAAAGGAACAATGAATATTCTAGTATGTTTGAACTAAGAAGTAAAGATTTTGAAGCCACTCTTATGTATTGGGTTTGTGCTCAGCAGTAAGGAGATTTTGAGATTTTTAAGCTGAAAAGTGACATGATCTGAACTGGAACTACTCGGGAAGGTATCCTCCTAAGTGTTTCCACCGTGCATGGTCACAGGGCATGACATGGACAGAAATCCCACATGCTTACCTCAAGCAAAAAGTAGCTTCCTGGAAAAGTGGATGTGTCTTTGCCACCGCCATTGCCATTATGGTGCTGCCACCCCAGTCATACATTTACGGTATCAGAATTGATGTAAAATCATTAGGGACTTGATTAGTTTTGTTCTCTGTTGGCTGCTCTCAATTATTTTCAAGACCAATTGCATTCCCTGATTATTTCAAGACCAATCCAATTTTCAAAATGGTAATGAGTAAACCAAATTATCCTGCCATCTACTCCACACCATATAGATACCAAATGAGTATGATTCTGACCTGAAAAAGCCAACAAAACTTTGAAAGGAATTTAAATATCTTAACCTTAATTGAGAAATGCCTGGTAGGTACTAACACATTTTTTGTAGATAACACTGCCAAAGGTGTTATCATCAATATCTGGCAGTGAAACTAAATTCATATTTTGTACAGAATAGAGCAACAATGTGATGTACCCGACAGCAGGATCCATGCTAGCAACCAGTGGCCAGTCTGGTCTGTAGGCAGCCTTGGAAAATTACAAAAAGGCAGATGCAGCCTGCCTCATGACCTCTGTATCAGGTGTGCTAGAGGTGCAACCCTCCCTTTAGTAATATGACAGATATACCCATAGTTCATAATTATTAAATCATAGCACACGTTAGCTGTGAGCTAAATAGATCTAGCTTTCATACACAAATGCTTCTTAGCAGCTCCTTAGCTGACTCCTTGGCACCTGAAGTGTAAAAGCATTTTTTTTTTTTTTGAAAATAATTCTAAATTAATGGACACATCTCAATAGAACCAACTTTGCATCCTCCTGCTTGATTTGAGATAGGTTTTTTTTTTTAATTTTTTTTTAAAATTAATTAATTTATTTATTTTTGGCTGTGTTGGGTCTTCGTTTCTGTGCGAGGGCTTTCTCTAGTTGTGGCAAGCGGGGGCCACTCTTCATCGCGGTGCGCGGGCCTCTCACTATCGTGGCCTCTCTTGTTGCGGAGCACAGGCTCCAGACGCGCAGGCTCAGTAGTTGTGGCTCAACAGGCCTAGTTGCTCCGCGGCATGTGGGATCCTCCCAGACCAGGGCTCGAACCCGTGTCCCCTGCATTAGCAGGCAGATTCTCAACCACTGTGCCACCAGGGAAGCCCTAAAAGCATTTTTAAAGAACAGATAGTTTAAAAGTCTGACCCAAGAAAGAAAAGGCTGGGTCGGCATCTGCCAACCAAGGCCCTCAGTCAGGAGGACACACTTTTCAATTTCACTTCACTGCTTCACCACTTCTTAGAAAAAAGAATTCTAGAATTTTAATCTGTCCCTGGTTCCTAAACATTGGCTCTGTGTAAGCATTTAAAGTGGAAGGTTATAAATCTCACTGAGCTTGAATAATTATATACAGTTTTGATGATATTTATATTATTAGAGTATACATGGTTTTATTTATTTATTTATTTATTTATGTTTGGCTGTGTTGGGTCTTCGTTTCTGTGCGAGGGCTTTCTCTAGTTGCGGCAAGTGGGGGCCACTCTTCATCACGGTGCGCGGGCCTCTCACTGTCGCGGCCTCTCTTGTTGCAGGGCACAGGCTCCAGACGCACAGGCTCAGTAGTTGTGGCTCACGGGCTTAGTTGCTCCGCGGCATGTGGGACCTTCCCAGACCAGGGCTCGAACCCGTGTCCCCTGCATTGGCAGGCAGATTCTCAACCACTGCGCCACCAGGGAAGCCCCTATACATGGTTTTAAAAGCTCTGACATCAAGAAAATTCAGTCTATTATTTATCCAGATAAAGTCAAGCTTTGAACTCTTCATCTAAGATGGTTTTAATTCAACTCAATAACTATTACATTGAGCTCCTACCTTGCACAAGTTCTGGGATTGGTTATACAGGAGAGAATAAGATGTGCATGACTCATTCCTGTTCTGAAGGAATCACAACCTGGTGGGGAAGACAAACATGTCAGCCAGAAGTCACCAGCTGGCAGCCCACAGGCTGAAGTCAGCTAAGAGGTGTGTTTTATTTGATATCTACAATGTTCTTTAAAACATTTGAATTCATTGTCCTTAGCCAGAACGTTTACCCTTCAGCTGGACTCAGTGCCTTTGTCACCAACCTGATATATATTGTACTTGACAGGTCCCTAAAGGCATTCGAGTTTGGTATCATAAAATTGTAAACAAATAAATACTGTCCCTATGATAGCATTCTACCTCTATTATAGTACCAACATTAACAGGGGCACCGCAGGAGGAGTAGCAAGTTCTCACCAGGTTCGGTAGGCATGTTTTCACAGAAGCAAGAGGACCTTCCAGGAGGAAGAAATATCATGGAGGCCTGGAGACATGAAATCATAGGTCAAGTTTAGGGAATTAAAGAGAAGAAATATTTGTCCCTCATTTATTAAACATTTACTGTCAGCCATTAATAGGCACTTCCTAGATGATCCACTATAAACCAATGTAAGCGTTTATTATTAGCTCCGTTTTTCAAATGAACAAACTAAGTATCAGAGAAGGTAAATAACTTAACCAAGATTAATCATACGGTGAATGACTGAGTCAAAGTTCTGCTTGCCCTCAAGCCTAGGCATTTTCACTAGTAAACCTGATGGATGTACTGGCAGATTGCAAATTTAGTCAGGATACTTTTTTGATAATTAAAATTCCAGGTGCCTACTGAACATAAATGTAGGTAAGACCGCTGGACATAACCCATATTTGGGGGAAATATAGGCTTCATTTAACGTAGCAGTGGAATAAAAATTAAGTAAACAGACTTTTAAGCTTAAAGGACATTTAGGGAAGTTCTACTCCAAGTTAATTTTACAGGTTAGGAAGCTAGGTATTTTTTAAATATATTTTTTTTAAAGTTAAAGAACTTCTGTGTTAAATATTAATTAAAATGTATTTTTCAATAAATGTTCTTAATCAGCTTCAAAATATTTTAATTCTCCTTGTTAATGCTATAGTTTTAAAAAATAATTTACAATAACAGTTTTATCACACATATCTTACAAGTTTAAAAAGAACTCAGGAAAATCTGAAAATTTCTTTTTAAAAGCACTGAAGATTAACTCATAAAAATCTAGCCATGAAACTGCCCTTTTTGCTTCAATAATTTTATTATGACCTATTGAACAACAGGATGAGAAACCTATAAAATTCATATTGCGTTGACCTGAAGGATTAAAAAAGAAGCCAAAACAAAGCAGTAATGGTTGCATGATCTTTAATTGTATTTAGTGCCGAAGAATCTACATGGAGATTAGCCGTGCTAAAAGGAAAATACTAATTTCATTGTAGGCATATTTCCATTTATAAGAATTTAGGAAATGGGCAAAATTTTGTAATGGCATCTTTGGCTTAGCTTAGTTAGAATCATTTCCTGAAAACAGTAGTGTCATATCAAAAAATATTTTATTTCCACTTTTTGTACTAGAAATGTGTCATAGTGCCAGGTAAAAAAGAGGTGCTTCAATAAATATTTACTGGATAAATGAATAAATCCATAAATGGATAAAAGGATAAATGAATGAGTCATTCATAAACAGAATGATTCTCTCTCACATTCTAAGCCTAATTAAAAATTAGCTCTTGGCTAGTCATTAGAAAGTTGCCACTGGCCTAGGAAGCAAGTAAGCAGGCAGAGTATTTCCTTAGATCCTAGCAAGATATTTGCCTAAGGAGCAATTTGTCACTTTTCATTCATCATTGATGTATCCACTTATTCAGCTTGCACTCTGTGCATCTTCTGATCTACTTAGAAGAGACCAAGTTGGGTTCCCAGCTGGCCCATCTCAAGCTTTACAATAAAGCAGGAATCTTTTCTGTACCAAATTAGGCAGAGCAGCTTACTTTTTTCTAGACTGCATGCTATAACATAAAGAGACCAAAAATAAAGTTCTCAGTGGAGTGAAAGAGTCATTCTTCCAATGCCTTACATGAAAATAGCTCTTCTTACGGTTGCTGGTCCTCTTCACTGGTGATGTAACTGTTAGAGTTTGAGTCTTCATCCACCATCACAGAAAATTAGGAAGCATGTGTTCAAACAAAACTAATGAGCTTATGATTTTCTTTTACTTCTCTCAGAGGAAGAAAGAATGTGTAATGCTATAAATTATTGTAACAGAAGAAGAAAGAGGCACATACATGAGATACACAAGGAGTGGAGGGAAACACAAACAATCTGACAAAGAAGGGACAGCTGAAATTCGACAGATGATAGATAGATAGATAGATAGATAGATAGATAGATAGATGATAGATAGATAGATAGATAGATAGATAGATAGATAGATAGATAGATAGATGGATAGACAGGCAGGCAGGCAGACAGACAGACAGACAGGGAAAGAGGTAGAGAATCTTTGAAGGTTCAGAAGTGAGCATTTCTCAGGAAAAACAGCCCTTCGACATAGCATTTGGTTTAACAGACTATGTTATCACTGAACTTTGAAATTATTCATACTGTAGCTCAGAGATACCATCATTAACCAAAACCCCACAGTTATGGAGAGGCTGCTATGTGTCAGTTACAGAACTCTATACCGGATACTTAAGGGTGAAGAAAGGATCTCTACTCTGAATGTATACATACTCAATTCTTAGCTCTCCAAATTTTTGGTCTTGTCCCTGTAAGTAAACATTTTTGAGCCCAAAATCTCTACTATATGAATACTAATTTATGTCATATATATCTACTATTTTACTGTATTTATTGTAGTTTTATATTTATTATAAGCCACTCACAAAATATATTTAAAGGAATGAAATTAAAATATTTTGAGATAATATTCATTTATATATTAATAACACAGACTTTATCAATTTAGGTCTGATTGTAAGTTCAGTTTATTTCAATACTTGCTTTCAAATAATAATCACACCACACATAGGCACAATATACATAAAATGCTACATATTAGGGCCAGGTTTGTTATGTTATGTGTAAATCCCTGTTTTTAGTATTGTTCCCAGTGACTATTTGTGATCTACTCTTTTTAGATCAGATTAAATCATCCTTGCATTTCATATTGTGCTTGAAAAAGAACTCCATTTAGGAGTTGAAGACAGAGTTTCCATACACTATATTTATTTAATATACTCACATATGTGTACATGTATTTTAAGTTTCCAATTCTAAATTGTTTGTCTTGAATTAAGACTATGCATTCTTTGTCTATACGTAGATCAAATGGTTATCTGCAAAAATACAGCCTAATGGAAACAATTTGAAGGAGTCAAATCTCAAAAGTTCATGTTATAGGGATACTGCCCTTATTAAACTTTTCAGCATCAAAATTAAATTATTGATATGTAATCTTCGAAAAAAGGATTTGTTCTATTGGGGGTATGTGTATGTGTGGGGGAGAGGGGTAGTTCTTCATTAGAAAATTTAATTAATCTTTATTTCTGTTTCTCACCTAAAGCGGTTTCTTTTTAAAAAAACATTAGGGCTAATAGTATTGTCTTATATTTATGATAATTTACTCACATTTAAACCTCACAAACAGCCCCGTTAGGTAGGGTCAGTTACTTTCATTTCACAGAGGAGAAAGTTGAGGCACAAAAAGTTTAAGGTCATAGTTTGTTATCTTTTACACAAATTCTTAATGATATCTAATTTCTAATATAAAGTTATTTCAGAGAGATTGCTGCAATATCAAATGAAAAATGGGATTGCTTTTCATTGAGTTTGTGCTAAATATATTTTATTATAATTCTTTGAAAACTGCTAACTCTACAGGCAACATTATTCTCAGATGATCTGAGTGATCAGTCCTCCATTAATTAATGTCAGAATACAGGCTGCACCAACTTCTTCACACTGTTTCTTTACCTCATCATATGACCTATTCATTAGCAACCATTTTTTTAGGATTCTTTATTCTCGGACAGTGTTTTTCAGTGGGTGCTACCAGCATTTTGAGAGAGAATTTCCATTTGTGCAGGCAGGATACCACTTACTGCAATGCCTTCAGCATGCATCCTGACCCCCACCCACTAAACACCAGTGATGTCTTCCCACAGTCATAATGTGCAAGGCTCCCTAAATGCATTGAGAACCACTGAGTTAATGAAAGACATAAATCACCAACCCCTGCAGCCAGTGACTTATGTTAATCTTACCTTACACCAGTAGTTAATAGTGTCTCTTATCCATCTGGTATCCATAAGTGTTTGAAATTATATTAGAGTAGGGTTACCAGGTTTAGCAAGTAAAAATATAGAACACCCAGTGATCTGGTAACTCTATATTACAGGCAGTATAATGCTAATGTCACATGTTGGTCTCTCTTTAACCCGCAACTCAAGATCACTAACAAATTGGAAACTCAAGAATTTGAGATTTAGAAAAGCATGTATGAAGTGACACATTTTACATTTCAAACTTGTAATGGCTAGAGGAATACTCTCATCACATAAAAATCTAATTTGTATTAACAAATACTTAGCCTATTGAAAGTAACTAAAATCAAAATACTCGTGGAAATTTATATTTATCCTCGTATAGACAGTAGACATTGTTTATTATTCAGCTACAATGTAATTGATTAATAAATTCCACCATTACTTAAAAAAAACCCAGTCAGATGGGGTCAGCAACTTAAGCAATAGAGCAAATCAGACTAAAATTATTTCATATCAAATTCCAAAAGGTTTGTGAACTTAATTTCTTGTGAATTAAGAGATAAGGGAATTATAACAAAGAATAACTTCAGTTTTCCTGATTGAACTGTGAAAACGTAGAGCTGTAGTGTTTTCTGCAATCTCTATTGACATGGCTGACCTTAAGAAGAAAACTGATAAGGCGTTATTATCACATAATGTGATATCTCAATGGAATATATATTCATGCGCACCAGCTTTTCTCTTTGTTTCAGATATAAAAAATGACCGTTACTTAAGGAAGAGATGCCACAATAAATGAAAGACCTTTTAACCCACAGTAAAGAAACGTAACAAAGCCATTATGAATGATGCAGCAAGTTTAGGAAAATGAAAGCTGCTATTAAAGATGACAGGCCATCACAACAACAAAAGTAGTAATCAGTGTAATTGTAGCAATAAAATAATATTTGTATTTAGTTTCTTTCAAGGAGTTAAAATAATGGACATCTTTTCTAAGTTAACAGTTTTGAATAATGTTGGCAAAAATAGCAAAAACTCAGATAAAAAGCTCTAAATGTGAAGCAGATAAACATTATCTAGAGTCACCGCTCTACATGCTTTTGTTTTCCTTCAGATTTCCTTTAAGATGATTACATTTATGTCCCTTTTACTTTCCTGTTCATGATGATGATATTCTTTTTCTTTATAATCTAGTGTTCTTGAACCAGGCTTCTGATTACTTGACTTCAATAAATCCACAGCTAAAATTGGATCATTTTTGGTTTTCACAGCATGTAATAAAATCTGAATTTCTTGTAATTATTTTTCCTGTTGTAAAATCCCCATTTCTTTTGTAACTTTAAATAAGAATGCTTTATAAATATATAATTATCTCCACGTGGTATTCAGTGAAGCTCCTTACGTTGACGAGTGTTTTCGCAGATGATGATGAAACATTGCAGTGCGGGAAATGCCTCGCGTGGGCAACACCACACACAGGCTTATGGTAACTTTATGCTCAGTGATAAATATCCCATGTAGTAACAAAAGAGTAATTAATTTCACTGTTCATGGAAAGTTACCTCAGAGCACTTTCTGGCTTACATTTGGCATTTTTGCCACACCTCTGAATGTTTAAGGGACTCCAGCTCTGCTGGGCCATTTTACTAAAACCCCATAAAATACACAACAAAACCAGTTTATTCACAGTATAAGACACTCTTTCTATGCTTTCTTTAATCCAGGGCACAATATATAGGCCTCACCCATGAAAACATTCATTGTAACCTGGCTCTTTCATAAAAACATCTCTAAAGATCTAATAAATGCTTTTTCTTTAGCAACAACTTTCTCCATAGAAGCAAGATATAGACAGTATGGTATACCACCTCCCTTTAGTCCTGGTCAAAGTTAAAGAAAAATCAAATTTTAACTTATTTTAGGTGCAAAATTTGTGTCAAAGAACAGAGCAAAGTCTTTTCAAAAATACAGGACTTGCTAAATTTGAACTGGGTCTCTACATATGAAAACTGCTGTGCCTGATGGGGGGTTTCAGAGGTCTCGAATGAGATGCATTTCTTACAACTATCAGTGTAACTTGCTTTAAAGGTATTATTGTGATTTAAACTTAGATATACTATATCAATTACCAGTGCTGCCCATGCACTAATGTTGCATGTATATTACATTTTCTTCTGAATGATTTTAGTATCTTTCAGGTCATTGAGAGATAATGTAATACCTTGAAAGATAATGTAATGCCTTGAAAGATAATGTAATGCCACTATTCCAAAGTACTAAGTTTCTAACTCATATTCAGGGGATCTCAATCTCCCATATAGGAAATGACTCATTTATTTTTAATCTATAGTGGAAAGACTTTGTCCTGGGAGTCCACCAGCTATGTGATATCACTTCCCCCACTCAGTTTGCTGGTCTGTAAAACATGGATTTTTTGACTGGATGACCTCTAAAGTCCTTTTCAGCTCTCATATTCTTTTATTCTGTGATTCACTATATTATTTTATGGATAAACATCCAAGTAGTTTACCTTTTTTTTTTTTTGCTTCTCTCTCAATAGCCTTCTTAAAAATGAAAAAGCATGTGGTTCTACCTTTGCAAACTCTCATGTCTTGTCCCTAATAGAAAAGTGAAGCAAATTAAGAAATGTGTATGTTGTTTTTCTTACCACTATTTCAAAAACATGTGTAATTACTGTATGGTATAGAAGCTTTCCTCATTTTAAGCTCTCTTACTGATGCACCTAAAGTAAATCACTGCTCTTTCTAGTGCAGCACAAATCCCAGATCCTATCGTGGCTATTTTCTGGATATCTTTAGCTCATGTAGAGATGAATTCTGTATATATTCTGTCAAATGTAGATTTAGAAATTTCATCTTAGCATTCTGATGCTTCTAAACCCTCTTTAATTGTAACTAGTTAAGAGTAACTTTCTTTTCAAAAAACTAGGTTTATTTCTTAAATTTGTGAATAAAAATGCATTCCATTCCTTTTAATTTCATAGCTTCCTTGTAAGGTTTGATTTCTTTGATGATTATAGGTTTGTTCCAATTAAATGATCAACAACTTTTCCACAAAGAATACTTTTTGATTAACGTCAATTTTTATCTCTTAAAAGGATCCTTCCCGGCCATTGGGGTGGAAACGTTTTGCCCCAGCTTCCTGAGGGCAGGGTTTTTAAATAGCCTCCAGGCCCCGCATCCAGTGCCAGGGAGAGGATCTTTGCCCCCCAGGATTCCTGCTGGTAGGTATTTCAGGTGAAGTTTTCTGCCACCGTATACAGCAGTAGGACTGTGCTTACAATTGACAGAACAATACAAAAATAAATATTTCTAAAATATATTGTTGAACAGAAATGCAAGCGACTTTTTAAAATGCAGGAACCACATTTGTGATACCTAATGCTCTGAAAATAATATAAAGGAAGTAGAAGAAAGATCTGTAAACTGAGCACCCAATCGGCATAGAGCTGCCTCTTCTAGGAAAGTTTTTTCATAAATAAAAACTAGAGACCAGGTCCCAAATTCGTAACTCAAGAATAAAACAGGGATGAATTTAAGCCACTTTACCACTTGGAACTGGCTAGAAAAAAGAATTTAAAACTGAGTGTTATTAACTGAAAAAGTAATTTTATATCTGAGTAAGTTTACAGAGATTTAAAGTTCCATTTCACTAAAGAAAAAATGATTTGAAAAAAGGCCAGAAAGTAGCAAATTTGGAAGAAATTTTTGAGAAAGAAAATTAACATGCAGTTTTCCCTAAAAATATCAATCTGACCAAAGCCATATTTTATCAATGAGGAAAAACAAAATATAGGATATTGAGCATTTTAAAATGAAATTTCAAAGTTTAGTAAATCACTTTGTATATTATCCTTGGTATTATTATAATCATAAATTAGTTTACTCTTGTCATTTTGTAAAATATCCAGCTGCCTTCCTCCCTGGTACCTGAGACATGCAAATCCAGTTTATATTTTATATGTGTTTAGCAAGATGGAATTAGGATATTAATTCTTGGAGTTTTTATCATAATTCTTGTGTTTCTTATCACAGTTAATACTTATGCTACAAATTGTGGTAATGACACCAATATTTTCAGGAGGGCTGGCCCAGACAGCAGAATAATGGAAACATTTGAAAAACTAAGAAATACAATGGAAACAAAATCCCATCATGCACATTTCTTGTTTTTCTTAGCAAAATTATTCCATCAAAGCCTAAAATTATTACACTGACATTTTTCTTTTGCCTTTCAGTTACCCTTGCCTACTTAGTTATAACATACAAAAAGTAACAACCATAAATATGCTTTAGTGTCATTTGGTTTTATCGTTGGATAATTACTAAAGTGGTTGGAGACTTTGTAGCCAGCAATGCCACTGATAAGTAGGAACCAAAATTATATGAAATAAAAATTAGCAATTTTAATTCTAATGAGTGTTATGCCACCTTTTTTCTCCCTAGAAAAAAAGTGGTATCAGTTGCACACGAATTTTATTGTTGGTGGTAGTAGTGATGGTGGTGTTGCAAAAAATTGGAAATAAAAATCTATATAAACTGAGCTCTCAGAGTTAACTGCAAATATAAAAATATAGCATTCATGTCTATTAATATTTCAGTGACTGGAGTTGAAGAGATGAACAGACGATTTGTAGTTTAATGACAAACTTAACTCTTAATGACAAATCTTGGTAGATTTAGGTATGTTTGGCAGAAATGACATTACAAATCAGTAGTGACTTGAATTATTCAACATCACTGGTAAAAATGACAACCTTGTCATTTAGCCACTGAGCCTGATAGAAGTAAGATGGTGTTTCTATAACACAGACACAAAACAACTTTCCAGAGAGGGATCTAAAAGAACATCTAGCGCCCTCTTCTTCTAGGCTTTAAGCCAGATTTGCCTCCAACCTTCATGGGAGAGAAAACCCAGTTCAGTTTCCATGACTTAAATACAAATCAGGTGTAAAACAATTGTTTCATAAAAAATGTATAGATCTAAACTTGTTCCCTCAAACTGAAATTAACTCAACTCACTTTTTCTGGCTTGTATCACTTTGATAAGTGATCCCTGTACACTTTCTCTGGTACTTTTCAGTAATCACTGCTATGATTTCTAAGGTAATTTTTATCCTCTTCCATTCAACTGTAGCTTATTTCCCAAGAATTCTCTTTATATTTTGTATAAAGAGGAACGAAGCAATGATATGAGAAGTTTTTATTATTTCATATTAAAAAAAAAAGAACCCTAAATTATTTCTTTGCCACCTAATAGCTGAGTGACTCTTCAGGTTTAGGACATCAATTTGAGGGCAGAGAGCACTTCCTTCCTTGACCTGTATCATGGTACCTTTAAAAGCTGGCCAAAGGTTGATGCCTACTGGGCAGAAATTAATTTGCTTTCTACCAATTGTTTATATGTTACAGTACTTTTAGGGTCTCATAAGACATTTGCTATGTCATTCAAGGAATCACAAAATCTGTTCTAATGATGGTACTAATTTAGTTCCCAGTTACTTCTTTAATCAAATTTAAATGAGATACATGATTATGTCTTATATAAAATAGTTTCTTTGCATTCATGTCACACTGTGCTATCAAGGAGCAATATTTTTGCAGTATGTATTTTTACACTAACTGCAATAATAAGAGAATCACTGAATCATGAGAACCAGAAAGCCGACAAGCCTGAAATCAGTATTTATGTAATGGTTGTCAGTTATTTATATGACCTTTCACATTTCTAGAAAGGTCATAGTAAAGGGTTATTATTCTTAGTTTCAAATAGAGAAAAATATCAGGAAATAATTGGCTGAAAGTTGAATAGCAAGTATATTCATATATTTATTGCAATGCTTTTCAAATAGTAGTCATCCAAGGAAGTAGGAAAATCTCGGGAGAGAGAAGGCAGGAAGAGTAGGGAGGGGAGCTGAGAGAAGCAAAGAGGATGGAGAAAGAAAGGAGAAATTAGAAAGATATAAGTGAAATTATATTTTTTGAATCAAACTCTTCTCCATTGTATTCTTCCCTATTAAAATCAAATTCTACTTCCTTGAAAAGAATTAATGTCCCTCTTGGAAATATGTTATCAGGTATATACCCTAAAATAAGCTTGCTCTCTTTGCTCCATCTAGTTATTTCTTTGATTTATTTCTATAATCAAACAGTATTTGAAAGTGGGTAGAACATTTTATATGCCATAGAGTATTGATTATATATAGGGTCTTAGACTGATGACTTATGACACCTTTGCCTTTACACATTTAGTGGCTTATATGCTTACCATAAACAAAGAATATCAGAGTAATAAAGGCATTGAGAAACAGAATTATGCACTGATAATGATGGTGTAATAATATATGGAAGTTGCACTGGTCCAGTCTTCCCTGTTACTTCACAGCAATAACTATCTGACATCATGTGATACCTTAAATTTACATAAGATCCAAACATTACAATGTGTCTTGAAAGCTAGACTTATTTATAAAATATAAAAGCATATTCATTATACTCAGAAAGTAACATCTTAGGTTGAATATGATTATATCAAAAATTCTACCTTACATTTTTCTAGCAGTTTTCTGTCAGTTGTGGAAGACTTGATAATATTTTTCATTACTGAAGTAATTCATATGTATAGATTAGATTCTAGGCCAAACTCAGATATATATGCCTTAAAGTAAGAAGCTTTTTCAATTATAACCAAAGCCTACAAAAGAGAAAACATAGGAAACAGGCAGCATGTGGGATATAGAAATAGATAAATTCTAAAAATAAAAATCAATGTTGAAGGTCTTCCTAATACTTCCTTTGTGGTTAGTCTTGGAAGCTCTTTAACTGTTGAGGGGATGTTCTTCTGAAACACCATCTTGGTTTGTCTACCTATGCTTTAAATATAATGCTATATATAAAACACCTCTTTGACATTTTTACCTGAGCTGCTCTCTGTTGCATGCCATGTGTGAGGTTCAAGGTAAATGGCAAAGATGGGGTAAATAGCTCTCTTCACCTTCTTGCTTTGTCAATTTTGTGAGACTTCCTCACTGCTTACTCTGAATCAGTTTAAAAAATAAATGTGAACACATGGGGACTCAAAAATCAGATTTGCAATTACTAGGTATATGATTAATAGTAATGTTTAATATTATTTATTTATTTTTACCTTTGCAAAGAGATTTGAATGAACCTTATACTCAAGTAGCCAGACTTTTTCATATCCTCACTACTGTCCCCCTGACTAGTAATGTTAAGATATGAATTCACAATCCAGTTTTGTATAAACGAGTAACAGATCCAACTAGACCATTTCTATAGCAAAGGAGTTACAGTGCTAAGCCAATATTAAAATGTCTTCAAAGTCTATTAACAATGATTATCAGTATTTTCCTTTCCATATTTCATGTGAAATCCTATCTGATATGGAGTCTGGGCAAATATTGCATGCACTATTATCCAGTCAGAAAAATTTTTTACTGAGAAGGCATATAGTTTAGATATTAGAAATAAGCCAGGAAAAATAAATAAGGTTGAAGCTGCAGAGAATCTAGGATCTTGTGAGTATAATATTATCAGATCTTGATGCATATAGAGGACTGCAGAAAAGCGGTAATGCAAATACATAAGACTGGATGGCAGACTTTGAAGGAATATACAATGAGTTAAGGAAAACTGACATGAATTCGGTGTGCCAAGGGAAATCAACAGTGGAAAAGTATATACCTTTTAAATACAATCAAACTGCAGTTCAGAAAAATCAAAGTAAACCATTTCATTTCTTTGTATGTTCAGGCATCCTAAAAGAAAAGTCAGTAACTTTGTTTTCAATCTACAATTGGACGTTTCAAAATTAATCACTTTTGACAACAGTTCTGCTTGCTAAAGTTCTCCTGAGGATGATTATTCTTTTTATATTTTTCTGTAGTATATATGGCAATTTGCTTTATTTTATCTTTAACAAATACTGTTGTAATAAATATACATAAAAGATAAGATTGTGGTTTACTTTTTAAGTAAGAGGTCTTCAGGGAAAAAAAAAGACTCTTCTTTAATTGAAGGGTGTATATTTTATATATTTCTGCAGCTGAAAATGTTGCCAATTACCCTGAGTAAGATGTGTGTAAATGAGTGTTTTTGTGTGTACCTGCTTAAACCAAAAGCTAATTATAATAGGAATAGGATAAACTGGATTAAATGTGCGAAGTAAGATCCTGAATAAATGATTCAAAATGTAAACTGTGGTGAAAAGAGAAACCTTCATCTCAATTCTTAACTCCTGGTTTCTTTATTCCTTGCCATTTGTGTGATTTCAAGCCCCAGTAAGCCCTACCCGATACTCATCTGCACAGTTGTGTCTCCTGGAGAACTCTTCTCCTTGAAAGTTTGTTCAGCTGCAGACTTCAGAAGGAAATCCTGTAAACTGCAACTATTTGAAAACTAGGCTAGGGACTCTGAAGCAGGGTCAGACAGGAACCCAAGATTATTCTATTTCAGGCCTGAGGAAAGGCACAGAGAAGAGAGACGGTCACTGATAAAATGACAAAGGGAACACACCCAGCCAACAGAAGCACAAGGAAGGTGACATGAGTGACTGTATTTCTAGTTATACACCCATAAACAACCCCCTTAAAGTATTTGCGACACGTTATTGCTAGGTTAAAGTTACTTAAAAACACTTTTGGGCATATATTGGTAGATTCGAAAACCAGTGCAAGGAGGGCTAGCCAGATAATGTTAAGATGGTGTTCAATCTGCTTCCTCTGTTGCTTAAAAGTCAGTGAATTCCAAAGAGCATGCACGTCACCTTGTGGTTCTTTGGTTTACTTGAGGAGAAATACACAAAAGGTTAGAAAATGATTTAAAACCTAAATTTGAGACAACTTGAAGATATCATTTGGAAAAAGAAAAGTCAGGATGGGAACACATACAAAATGAAGGTGTAATTTGAACCTTCAAGCATCATTCAGTTTATAAAAACTTTAATCTGTTGCAGGGTCTATGAGTTTAAGGGCTCCTATGGACTGACCGACGGTCTTGATGTTGTGGTACAGGTCATAGACTCAGATTCCTTATCGATTATACTTTGTTTCTTGACCAAAAATAACATAGACTCTCTTTTCCAAGAAAATGGACATACAATCATATAAATAAATGTTTGTATACAATTTCAGGAGGTCTCTGGACACCCTGAAGTCCATCAGTGAAGAATTTCAGATTATTAAAAACTCAGTGTTCTATATATAAAGTTATGTTTTAAGACATCGTGAACAGCAGCATCTTTCTGTAAGACTGGCCGTGCATTTAAAAGAAAAAAAGAAACAAAGCAGCAGGATGCATTTGATATCAAGCTCTCAAACATTTACAGAGAATTTCTATTTTTTTCCTACCAGAAAGACATGAAAAATCTTAAAAGAGCCTTTAAGTAATCTCCAGATTCTTTTTACTAGTTCTTTTTACTTTCCTGTTTTCAGATTCCGTAAATAGTTTTAGCCTTTGACTTTCGCTCTTCTTTCTTATTAGCATAAATGTTTCTTTTACCTAAAGATCATTTCAGTAAGTTTGAATCTTAAAAATCCAGACTTATTTATATGACAATTTAAATTCTCAGTTGAGAACATATATCTACCCGCTAGGGACATTCATGTTTTCTTATTACAAATTATACCATCAATTTTGGTCCTATTCAAAGAAACTATCAACACTTTCAAAAGATTCATCCAGGAGTCATTTTCTTCTCCCAAAGAAAAATTCTGAAAAACTTTACACAGCTTGCTAAAGCTTAGTCTCCATGTGAGTCAGTATTTAATCTTTGTGTTGGTTGGAATTGTTGTGTTGGTGTGTTTTCACCTTACTGGAAAACATGATAAGAAACTGAGCTGCTTAAATGCTTCTTGCTCTTTCATAGGGCAGCATGCTTACCCTCCTGGGCTGCTGGGCCACTTAAGAACATAAGAAGGGCGGGGAAAGACCATACCTATTGTAAAACACATCTCATCTCAGCATTCATTCTTCTGCACTGTAGGACAAAGCACAGTGGAAGTTGCCCTGTGGCACAATGTTAACTTTTCATAGTTCTATTCACAGAGGTCTTACAGAAAGTGTATTTAGCAAAATTGAACATTAAAAAAAAAGTTAAATCCTTTGTAAGAATTGCAGAAAAGATTCAAAAATAAGTAGTAACTTTCCTGGGGGGCGGGGAAAAGAAAAGTAGTTGGTAGTTTAATTTACATCATATGTATGATTCATTTAACAATGTTTTCTCCATTATAATTAAAATCTCACCATAAATAACCTATGCAGTTAGGATTAAATATACCCTGTCCAGAGGTTTGTTTGATTTTTAAATTTTCTGTTGATTTTTCTTTTGATTAGTGAATAATACAAAAGACCAAAAGGCTGAATATTTGATCGTTTATGTAATCACAGCACACTTTTGAAGCCAGGAGTAAAGCACAACATTTGAAACACTATTGGAAAATATGACACTTTCTTCCCAAAGCTTCAGGACTCTTTCTGAAAACATTCCTTTGTATAGGAAACTTAAGGTCATTATCATAAACTGATGTTTAAGAGATGGAGAAAGCAAAATCTAAAGGCTGTTCCAGCAAGTTTCCTTAGCACACATTTCCTGTTTATATAGATTATCATAAGGCTTTATGGAGCTTTAAAATCCTAGAACTTCTCAAGGACAAAACATCTTTGGCAGCAACACAATGCCCAGTCCATAATGACTTTCCAAGATGTGTTTCTAAGATGAGACACAGAGATTTGGGGTAATGCTTCATGTACTCTAAATTACTAATGGAGACCCAAGTATTATCTGGGGGTATGACAAGATGGACAAGCATTCAGACTCTGGAGCCAGATTGCCTGGCTTCAAGCGCTGGCTCTGCCAATTGCCCAGTGTGTATCCTTGGACAAGTTCCTTAAACCCTCAGTACATCCATAATCTTATCTGTTAAATTGAACTAGTGACTATACTCACCACAGGGGTTGGTGTGAGGATTAAATGAGTTAGCACATGTAAAGCCCTTAGAACAATGCCTGGCACACTGAAAAACTTATTTTTTAAGTCAGTTATTATTACATATGTGCTGATTTAGATGTAGGATCTATTTTTTAATTACCCACACAAAAACTTTGTACAGATAGAAACCAAGAACAAAAGTGGCATAAAATTATTTGACATGCGGTTTAATGTGGTTTTGAAAAACTTAGCACATATTTCCTGTTTCATGTTTATATTTTGAACATTTCAGAGTATTTCAAGTCATGAGGATTCTCTGATATGTTCATTATTCATTGCTACCTAGTGGTAATTAAACTATAGATTATTGTATAATCAATTATTTCTTTCATAATAACTGGAAATCTAAAAGTCATAAATCAACTAATTTCAAGACATGTGCTTTTAATTTGATCATTATCACATATGACTTTTATACATGTGGATGTAGTAAAAAATCAAGAAAGCCATTCTTAAAAACTCATATGTTATTAAAATTTTGCAATATGGTTAGTGTCTTATGTTGAAAACCGCAGTCTAACATCAAGCATCTTTGGCAGTAACTTTCATTGCCAACAAGACACTTCTAGTTAAAGAGAAATCTTTTTGCCCGTATGTAATTTCCAGTAGATAAAGGACAGTACTGAATATTACTGAAGTTAATTGATACAGATGGTATGCCACTGCTTTCTGGAACTGTCAGGAAAATTATGTTTCATTTCTTTAGCCTCACATCTTAGACTTACTCTAAAACAAATCTAGAAGTGCCACTGTTTTCATAAATGCAAATCAACCCTCCTAATTTCTGCTCAACTGTTTTATCACAGAATAAAATAATTTATTCTTCAGCATTAATCCAAGGTTATTTGGCTCACTTCTGAATTTAAGAAGCAAAATAAAGAAATTAAGAGAAAGCATGGAACCAAATTAACAATAAATATTATATAGCTTTAGGGGTTTCAAATAGTTCTAAGGTTAAAATCAATTCCAGAGTAACCTAAGGTATATTGGTAGAGGTCCAAATCTGTAAATAGAGTACAGAAGACACAAGATGGCTTTTTAGATAAGAATAAGACTCTACTTCCTACAGAAGCTATTTCTAAGAAACTCTATATTATAGTATGGTATTTAAAGTAAGAAAATACCCGTTTTGATTATTTTACTCTAGGAGAAACCATCTTGTTCTTTAAAGCAACTTCAAGCCTGTTGATTTCAGGTGTAAAGAATTTAAGTGGACCTTTGAGACAGGAAAATTCCTAAATATATTGATCTTAGTCATTTTCAGTAGTGAACCTTCTTCACTCTGAAAAATACTTCTTACCTTAGATTCAACATCTAGTCAGTAAGGTAAGATATAATACTCACATTTACTCATTCGTTCTTTAAGCTGTTATTGGATGGTTTGATGTTTATAGTATCAGGTACTATTCTCTGTGTTGTAAACTCATTATCTCACTTAATCCCACACCTCACTCGATGGAGAAGGTGGATTAACACCTCCTCCACAGTGATTTAATCTATCTCATGAGATGGAGGAGGTATTATTATTATGTAAAAATATACAAATGAGGAATGTATATAGTGTACAAATGGGGAGACTGAAGCAGTGAGGTCAGTGAGTTATGAAAGGTCGCTTGCCCAAAGTGGAAGAGTCTTCAATAGCATGCTATCTGACTCTAATCCCACATCTTCTCACTGCACTGTGCTGAGCACACAAGGCGTAAGGTAATAAACCATCCCAGTTTGCCTGGGACACAAGAATTTCAGTGATAAAACCAGGAATTAACTGTATCATATAAAACATGTAAATAGCAGTTATTTTTACTTTGCCATAAGATATAAAAGAATCCTTATGTCAATGCCAAAGTACAATAAAATATGGAAATGATCCACTTTTATAAAACTATTTTTTTCTACATAGTGAACAATTGTAATAAGAAAGGGGAAGCAGATAACTACGCCCAAAAGGGAAAGAAAGCAAAGGTTCACCAACATTTTTGAACGACAACTATTGCCAGACTCTGTCAATTATACGTTTTTTCATCTACTCCTTTGAAAAATCACATATAGTATGTAATATTATCCTCATTTTATAGATGCAAAAACTGAAAGAGCTAAAATAACTTGCCCAAGATCATGCAGGTAGCATAGCTAGAATTGGAATTGTTTTTTTTCCTCAAAACCATATATTTTATACTACAAGTAATTTAGGATTAAAGTCTATTGATTTGCCATTCTGCTTTTTCAGTAACTCTGCTCTAGGGCTAGAATTAGCCTTAGAAAACATCTTTATTTGTGTGTTCCTTCTGGCATTCCAGTCAAAAAAAATTAAATTGAGTACCTCCTCTGTGCCTCATTCTGTGCTATATGTAGCTAGTGAACTTACAGAGAAGCATTAAGCACCAGTCCTGACCTCAGCAGCATTTTAGAGTGGAAGGCAGACACCTTTGTAGTTAGTATCAATGCCATACCTAATAAGTGTTATACAATTGTTTAAGATGTAAATGGAAGAAAAAGTAAACCATTAAGTCATCCTAAAACAAAAAGTGATTCACGGGAGAATTGACCGCTGGAGATGGTATTTAAGTTCCTTTTTTTATATGTAAGTATATGATTTTACCAAATGAAGACAGTGAGAAAGCAGTCTTCCAAAGAGAAGAGGAAGGTCCAAGTAAAGTCGTACTTAGGGAATTATGAGTCCCCTTGAGAATTTGAAAAACAGGAGGTGGGGAACTGGGGCTGTAAAAGATGACAATGGAAACAAAGGTAGAGGAAAGATTGTGAAGGAATGTAATTGCCAAGCAGTTTAGACCTTAATCCTGAAGAAAACAATACAATACGTAAAGCAGTCTTTAAAGGAGGGATGAGACATTAGTCCTTTATAGTAATTGTTTACTTATTTCTATTCCCCTTTCCACTATACACTCCATGAGAGCAGGATCTTGTATTGATTGAGGATGTTTCTCCAGAAACCAGAAGAGTACTTGATGCATAGTAGGCATTTAAATATGTATATCTGCTATATCACTGAATGTTTAAAATAATGATTATACAAGCATTAACAGGTACAACCAGTAAACGATTACTGTAATATGTCAAGAGAAAACAAAGGCAGAATGTGGACAGTGTTAATAGGTTTTGTATAGAATCAGCACCACTTAACAACTTATGGACTAATAAGGGTTTGATTAAGTGGGAAATCCAATATTACAATAGAGTTTCAAACCTGGGTAATCCAATATTACAATAGAGTTTCAAACCTGGGTAATAAGATGGATGGTGGTGTCTTAACCAAAACAGAAATAGAGGAGGAAAAGAAGGTTCAAGGGAAATCTTTTTAAGTTTGTATTTGAATTCACTGAGAATAAGATTCATTTGGGACGTGATCTGATAATCATCGGGCAACAGTGTTAAGAGGAAAACAATCCTCCAATTTTAGTTCTTGTGAATCAAAATAATTATTTAATATATAAATTTGTGTCATCCATATCTCTTGAATGCCTTAGAGGGATAAGAAAACTATTTCATTTATTATGAAATCCATTTGAGATTATAATTATAGTTCACTATCAGTACAGCAGAAACAGGGAGTAGAAATAAATTAAATAACTGGCTCAAGAAGTCCTGAATTACAACTTGGGAGGAAGAAAATACAGGCAACCTGTCAATCCAAAGTATTACCATAAATTTTGTTACCTATTAGACAAAATATAGACGTGTTATAACATTAAATAAACTAGATTGATTTAAATCTGTGATAGAGTTTTGGGGTTGTTGAGATTTGTTTGGATTCTTGATATTACTGACTACACATTAGAAATTGCCAAACTGATACAAAACACTACATCCAGCACAAACTAATTACTTACGTGAAAATGTTGAGTCTGTCATCTCCTTTCAGAGTCTTCTCTGAGGCCAAAAAAAGGTGGGCAACTGTTTCACTCACAAAATATTTTCCCCAGAATTTCCCTGGAACATTTAAAGAATACCTGTCTTTTGTTTCCTTTAACAACAACACAAGAATAGCCTTATCATTATCTGGTTTCTCAATACCTATATCAAAATCATCATAAGTATTGAGAAGCTGCAAATTTGAAAAAGATTCTTTTGTTAATAGCCTATAAAAGTCCCAGTTAAAGAAAATTATTGTTCTCTATAACAGAAAAAGATGATATGGCATTTTGTGATCCATTGCGTTCAGAATATAAGTGATTTCTTATCGAATCTTGATTCTAATGCAGTTTAAAATATCCATAACAATTTCTGGGCTATTCATGAAGGAAAACCAAAGAACTTCACTTTTTGTGTGACTTGTAAAAGTATTTTTTAAGATCTCTTCAACTGATGAGGCTTCTAAAAAAGATCTGGGGATTTTGAGACTTGACTAACATTTAAGAATCCTGGAGCCTGTCCGTTGATTCCAGTACAATGCAAATACTAAGCGAATCCTGTGACATGAGGCACTTAGGGTAACTGGCTAAAACAGTAAAAATGGAAATAAGCTGAAATATTTTGAAAATATAAAAAAAAAAAAAGAGAATCACATCCAAATGTATTTTCTAAGAGCAAAAATGCAATATATAATTTTTACATATTTAAAAATAATGCAGAAAAAGCACTGTTACCAATAGACTTCTCACACCTAACCACATATTTGAAGAATATCATCCTTTCATAATTTCCCTCATACTTATCTACTTTCTTGACTATAAAATGTAATCATGGACTGTAAGCTTGTAATCTTCACAGCGTATCTAACTTCCCTGTAGAAAACCACTAGGAAACAAATTACAGGTTAGATACCAGCGATATTCCAAAAAAAACAACTTCTTAGTTTAATAACACTTGCTTTCAAATGATGCTACTGAACAAAATACAAAAGACTCAGAGCTCAGGTGTGAAAGTTTTAATTTGCAAGAAACGGGGGGAGTCTTCATTTGACTCTTTATTATCTTCAATGAGAAGATGAAACTTGTCACTGATGAATTTTAAGATTGTATAAAGTATCTCCCAAGGAGATACAGATAGCACTAATTTCAAAGTATTCACATAGATTAGAATCTTGCTGAAGTACTTCAGTGTTACTCTCTTAGGAATTGTGAAACTGATGAGAAAAATCAACTTGTTTCTATGAAGCACCTACTCTGCTCAGCTCTATGGGAGATGACCTTGAGAAACCCAGTGAATGGGGATACAAAGCATCTGTGGGAAGGTGAGGGAAAAAAACAACCTAATACAAAACCAGACACACATTTCATAATGCAGACAATAGATGTGATGGGAGTGCAACCATAGGAAATGGCTGTGGGAGACTTTCATGGAGGAGGTGCAGTGTATAAATTCTAGGGAGATGTGAGTGTGATTAGGGAAAGAAGCAAGTTGTGAGATAATCCTGGCAGGGGAATACCAAAAGGAAAGGCAGAAGGAGACAGGATTGAATAAGTATAGGTGATAATGACAGTTGATGAGGCAGTAGATGATAAGGTTAGTTAGGAGAGAAGAGGTCCATCACTGGAGAGGATTGTCTAACAGCATGGGTCTCACAGTTCTGATCTATAAATCATCTCTGAGAGGCACCTTTGGCATAAAGGTTAAGAGCTTAAACTCTGAGACAGACTGCTTGATACAGCTACTTAGTAGCTATTTGATTTGGGGCAAGTAGTTTAATTTACTATGCCTCAATTTCTCTATCTGTGTAACAGGGATAATAATAGTATTCCTAGGGAATGTCAGGGTTTTTTTTTAATATATTTTAAAATATATTTTTAGAAAACTAAATATGTTTCTCTGACAGCAATGGTCAAGATAGATTGAAAAGGTGTGATTATGAAAGAACCTGGGCAGTCATTGAAATAACCCAAATTTTCCCCTTAACATCCATAATCCATTATCATTCAAACTGGAATAGTGGACTCATAATTTTTATTTTTCCCTACCTTGCTAACCAAGCATTTGCATCAAGCTCCTGTCTCCAAGCTCTCTGAAACCCATGGCCAAATAAAAGATTTCATGACAAACTTTCAGATTGAAAACCCGGATCTTCTAGATCCCTGCCTACAGTAGGGCTGACAGTTCATTTGACCTCAATATTTTCTGATATAGTTTTTTTTAATCTGTATTTGGGTGAAATTAATGACTTTTAGGAACATAATAGAAATTTGCCAAAATGGAAAACTTCTTTGGGTTCTAAATCTATGCATGATAAATTGGGAACTTTATTGCTACATTTAACCTTTAGCACATCTTTCTTTAAAATACAGATTCAAGTATAAAATCTAGTATTTGCAGACTTTGTACTAATTTGTTCCAGTCACCCTTTGTAACCCTCAAGGCTTTGGGTTCATAAAAGGGACATGAATTACAATATGAGATCTAATATTTCCGTCATTGGTGCACATAATTTCTTTTCAGATATTCTTTGTGCTCATGAGGAAAAACTCTGTGCACAGTGCAGATTGAATTGCTAAAAATTCCAATGAGAAGCGAGAAGTATAGAAGTAAAAAGTAAATATGTCATACATGTTTATTTCAGGTAAATATCATTTTCCCTCCCTAAAATGACTTTATCTTTTAAAATCGGGCAATTGAGCAGAACAAATAGATTCTTTTCTTTGGAACAAATCAGTTACTTATGTCAAATATTCTACCTAATAGAGGTGTATTGGGAACTGTAGCAATTGCAAATAGATATGATAAAAAAGAAATAAATGATGTTCAGTTTCTGATTTTAGCTTCTGCACTAGACTATGAAATCAGAGTTACTTATTTTTCATGTACTGCCTTCATTGTTCTGTTGATCTAATCTATGTCCAATAAAGAGATGATCAAGAACTACTACAGGTCTCACCAACTTTGTAGCATTCATCAATCTACTGACTTTTTCTACTTAAAAGCCCTTAAAAGTAGACTATGACTGATGGTTTATGATTTCTTAAAGAGAATTCATGAATTTCTCCTTTCTGCTTTGCCTTAAGAATATTTCAGAAATGCCTGGTCTAATGTAATTCAGCCATAATTACTGCATCACTGGAGGAGAAGTACCACAACTGCCAAAGCAGCTACAGTAACTGCTTAAACCCTGACTTTAGCTTGTTGATTGCCTTTTAAGGAAAAGCTCAGGACAAAAAGAGCATAATCTGAACAAGTGATTGCAGGGCTTTAGAAAAGGAAATGCTTAATTACTTAGTAATTCATATTGTAATCCGTGTTCTTTTTATGAACTCAAAGGAAATCATGCTATAAAGAAATGGAGAAATGTGTATGTTTAATGTGTTTATAGAAGCATGTTGGAAAATGAAGTTCCTATTAATAAAATACAAATAATTTAGCTGCCACAGCTGGAAATCTCTAACTGCAGCACATATATCTGTAATTGCTGTAATTCTCGTGTGTTCTCTTGCTCTCTTTGCAGGCAGACCAGTAATGATTGTGGTGGAATATATGGAGAATGGATCCCTAGACTCCTTTCTACGGGTGAGGTGTTCTTTTCTGATGGCATTTAAATAAGCTATTCTGAGTTCTAGATTTAAAACATTTATCATAAATTAATTTTTGCATAATGCTATTCATGGATTTTTCCATGAAGAATAGCAGGATTTTCTCTAGGATGTGTTTCTCTGATACTGTGATACATTAGAGTGTTACTAAGAGGGTGGGGGGAATATATACACATGATAATATCATTGATTTCTCCTATAAATTCACTTGCCATATTAATATATACATATTTCAAATGATGTTATGAAGAAAGAGATTAAATGAAATTCAGTAGCTTCACATAGCCTGTGTGAAGCAACTGAGTTTCATTTTGCTTTATCACATTTAACTATTTAGTAGGATACTTTATGCATTATCTATAATGCTGAACCCTTTAAATTGATATATATTTACCAATAATAACTCAAGTTCATATCAGAAAATGGATTTTATCAGCTTTGTCCTTCTTAATTTCATTGGCTGACTATTTAGAAAACAAAAAGAGAAAAAATGAAACTCTGGCTGAGATTTACTTTAGAACAAAAATTTTTAAAGCACTCTTTTTAAGTGACTTATCCTTGAAAGTATGGTATATACAAAAATCATTTGTTTTATATAGTGGTACAGAATAACACAGCTGAGAAGGTACCATGAAGTTATAATTCAAAATGTGTTTATAATATTTTTAACATTTAAAAAGCCAATGTATGCTACAAAAATATTCATTGATAGTGGAAAAAACAGAAATATTTTAAAAGTCACTGGAGTATTTTGCATCCCCAGCAGAGGTCACATATGTGCATGTCACTGTATTCCTTAATATATATTTACCTACAGAGACATAGCCAATTTTCTTACTTATAAAATGACTGGACTTCTGCTATTTGAAATGTGTTATATGTTTTTCTTCATTTTTTATGGGAATAAACAATCTCAAGCATTCTTTCTTCACTTCATTTTTTGCTCAGTGTTATTTGGACAAGTTCTGTGTGCATCTTACCTCTCTCCCTTGATCTCATTTTCATTTATTTTTCTTGATTCCATGCCCTCTTCTTCCAACTGCTCTCAATATTAGCAGTGATAGTATATTTATACTGTGACTGGACTTGGTGTCCAGATTCAATGCCAGAAGCTGAATTCAGCAAAATTGTCGAGTTATTATCGAGCAGTACTCTTCACAGAATGCATACCCTCAACCAAGTACACTCTTTAAGGCAAAATGAAATTCATAGGTGTTTAGGGATGTGAACTATTTGTTCTTTTCTGTAGCCATTCTCAGAATGTTATTTTATAGCTTGTATCCATTTCCCCTGTAAATGTGCTAAATTACTTTAGGATAATTTTTCAGGACGACCTATGATACTTGAAATGCATATATACTTATGCCCTTCCATTATGTTTATCCAGAAACTCATTTTTATCAGCTACATATCAAAATGACTTATTATCTAATGGCGCTTCAGATAGGACTTTTTATCCACTATATCCTAGAGCTGAATATAATGGCAAATAATGTAACAGATGCTCATTTAAATTGCTGCTGAAAAATGGATCAAATGACTGCCACAAGCAAATTAGGAGAGAGATGTTAGCTTCAGATATACTTTTTATCCTGCTGAATCATCAATCAATTAAAACATGTTATAAAGAAAAGATAATATGTTATAAGTAAAATATTTACTTATAAACATCCTACTACATGTTTATAAGTGGTATGTTTCATGACCTAAGATTTAAAAACTAATATTTTTCAGCTCTTATGCACCATGTAGGTTAGTCACAATACAATCTGGGAAAGAATAAATGTTCAAATAATGGTGGCTACCACTACTAATACTATGAGAATCTTAACATATATTATCTCAGTTCATCTTGGCTCTGCTGCTGTGTGACCTTATGACTTGAGCAAGTGACTAACTTCTCCGTGCCTCTGTTTACTCATCTGTAAAGTGGGAATATTAACTGTATCCACCTCGTACAATTGTTATAAGGATTGAGTTGATTATTGTAAAGCATATAGAATAATGCCTGACACATTGTAAAGGGTGGAGAGAGGACTGAAACTCAAGTCTCTGAATCCAAAAGCCATGTTCTCATACACTTTGAATTCTATCTTTTTATTAAATTACTTATTACTTCTTATAAGTCCACTACCATCTCCCCATGGGATCTTGGGACCCCTCCTCACATAGAATTTCTATTAAAATAGAAATCATATGAATGGGATAAAAAAAACATAGGGCCAATACTCCCTTTTTACTCTTCTATAGGATTCTTACTTTCTTTGTAATTGTATCTCTTATATCCCAGAAGCTCAAAGTGCTTTATAAACTTTATGTCAATAGCAGATATTCAACTCCCCACGGCAAGCAGAAATAAAATATATAAATATATATATCCCACAAATTCTGAAAAACGAAGTCATTTTTCAAACTCCTGCTTTAGAATTTGATAATCGCAGCTTCTGTTAGCACAGAGAGGAGGAAGTGGCTAAGTGCACGGCACAGTAGGGGAGCCATCCATGGCACATTAATAGCGTTCTGTGCTTACTGGAGCCGGAAAAGATTTCCCTCGGTCTCCCACACTACTTGAAAATCACTTCAATTCACTGTTTTATATGACGGAGTGGTAGCAAACGAAGTACAAGATTACAATCTAGTGCCAGCGGCAGTGGTTGGCTGGCTGTGATATTGCACCAAATTCATAAATCTACTGTTTGGATCCTTGTGGACATTCCTCCGGATATATATTAGCAGGGAGAGGGTGGCGTGGTTAAGTAAGTATGTTTGTGTGTAAGTGTGTATGTGTGTGTATATGTGCACGTACGTGTGGAAAAGGGGAGTGGGTAGGTATATAAGTATGTATGTGTTTTAAATTTTAAAATAAAATGCAACCTGACTTAGCAAGCAGAGCATCAGGCTAACTGCCCAGAAGATATGACCTCACTGATGTGCAGGTTTTCTTAACCTTTCCAAGGAAATACACTAGTATGAATGAATGCAGTCTTGACCATTATCCCTGTACAGTCTCTCTCCATCTATACATATGGATTTCATCAACACTTTTTGTGGCGGCACTTACCTGGCAACTGCTTATCCCTAAATCTTTGGACCTCCATTTTTATAGCAATATTAACTAGCAATCCAAATAAAACTAGTTATAAATTACTTTAAAAATTCGAGATATCATGTGTCAAGCACAAACAATTTATTCCTTTATTTTATAACATTTGTTGAATGTGGATTTGTTTATTATAGCACAAAACTCAGTTATACAAAAATACAACACCACTGGTTTCAGTTCAAGAGGGTGTATTGTGTTCATGCTGCAACCTCCTGCTCCCATCTCAAAACCTTTGACATAAGAGAAAAAGATATACATACATTACTTATAAAGCACAATCACATAAGCAAGCGAGAAAGTGTCATTCAGAAATAATAACAAGAAAAAAATTGGAGAAATTAGTAAAGACAAAAGCAAACAGAATCAGGTTGTGTAAGGAAACTGCCAACAGAATCAGATTGAGTAAGGAAACCATAGCCAAAAGCACACTCAGGAAAGGATGTTTGAGGGCAAGAGGAATATGTGGAAGGTAGTGCTACCAACTGAGATAAAGATACAGAGGAGGAAAAGGATGGGCTGGTAATTGGGAGAAGATGATGAGTTTAATTTGGGTCTTGTTACCTTTGAGATGCCTATGGAACATGCGGTGAAAGTGTCCAGACAAAATTAGAAAGATATATCTGAAACTCAACAGGAAAATCTTGACTAAAGTTAAAGATTTGGGAGTTGGTAGAATAAAAGTGGTTATTAAACCCAAACCGTGATATTTTCCAGGAAGAAAAGTTAGACAAAGGAAAGGAATTGAACAAGGTTGGAACTCTGTGGCATACCAACCTGAGGAAGCGGCATGGATGGCATCTCCATCCACGAGAGGCGAAAGACAAGCAAGGAGGGAGAGGAGGCCATGCCATCCCAAACCTAAGAGAAGAGAGCATTTCAGGCAGGAGCAAACAAGCAGTTGTATTAAGTGCAGCAGAGAAATTCTGGAAGACAGAGACTATGACATCTATATGATATCTATGACTAAGGCAGAGACTAGACATCTATGGCATTTAGCACTTAAGAGGCCCTCCAAGATCTCAACAAGAGAACTTTTAATGGGTTGGTCCCAGGCAGAAGCCAGACTGTAGAGGGCAAAATGAGACCGAAATATAAATAGAATTGGCAGGTGGAGACCAATTTTTAGGGGAAAAGTGGGTGAGATGGCAAGGCAAGAGGTAAATCAGATGCTAGTAGACCAAAAGAAAAATCAAGGGTATTTTTTAAGATAGAAAATAGTTTAGACAATTTATACACTGAGGGCTAGGAAATCAAAGAAAATACTGTTAAACTGGTAAGGCAAAATATCTCAGGAGATGGGAAGGTACAAAATCAAGGACCCTGGTGAAGGATTAACTTTGAGTAGCAGAAGCCTCCACATTTTCCAAGACTTGAAGGAGCTGTGTGTTGTGGATCTAGAGGGATTTACGAGGAACATGCATTAAATTTAAGAAAATGATACCTCATGCTATTGTATTTCTATGCAAAGTAGGAGGAAAGTTTATGTGGGAGTTTGAGGACAAATCTTCATTGAAGGTGAATGCTTAGAGTAATTGCTGAAGTTCAAAAGATAAATTGCTGATGAGAAAAAAAAAAAAAAAAAAAAGGACCATCAGGATCAGGTTCTACTCCAGGAACACAGATCTTTCAGGACCCCTGCAAGGGTAACCAGCTAAAAGTCTTTACCAGGGATTTTAATGGTATGCAATGTAAGTGGCCAGGAGGAGGATCTTCTGGACCGCTGGCTCAATAATTCGTATTCGTTACAGGCACTCTTCCTCCACTCCTGTCAGTCCCCATCTTTGGTCCTAGAGAAAATAAAATGATTAACTAGTTCTGCTGACTTCCAGGTGATGCTGGAGAACATGAGTGTTTTGGCAGTGGTGTGCATACTTCTGTGATTTCCTGCAGGAACAATTGACTGCTCCCCTCCGCAATGTAAGACTGGAGATAAAAGAGGCTGTTGTTTGTAGAACAGGTACAATAGAACAAGAGTACTACAGGGGAATTGGGATGGTAGTTCAAGTAAGCAACCAGTGAAGCCAGGTTAGACAAAGGAGGCAATAAAGAGGCCATTAGGCTAGAAATAAAGAAGCCGTTAGGCCGTTATGGGCTGGAAGTCTTTATTAGGTAGAAGAGCAAGTATAGCTGTGTCTGAAGGTGGGAGAGCTAAGGAAAAGAACGCGGCCAGAAAGTAGGATATTGGCAGTGGTTTGTTCGAGCCAGATCGTACCAGCTTGTAAGAGATGTTGATTAAATAGTCAGGAATTTGGGGAGCTGGTTGTTAAATAGGTTGTCACTTGAAATTGGCCATGATGGGAGTATTTACACCACAGAAATTGGCAAATGCTACACATCAGAGCTTGTTTGCTTTATTTTTCTTCAGAGAGTCAGTTTACCAACACCCTAGATTGACATTTAGGATTTCTGAAGTGAGGTAATTTCAGGGATGACAATTTTCAGGTGTGGTCTAGGAGTCAGTAGCTAAAGTAAAAATGAAGATGAGTATCTTTAATTAACTAATGTAGCTAACATTTATGTGTGCTCTCTCTGAGTCAGGCATTATTCCAATCCCATGCCTTAAGCATGGTAAGCACTAGGTAAACACCTAGTGCTTACAACCACGTTATGAGGTAGGTGTTACTATTATCCCCTCTTTTCCAGTGAGGAAACTGATGCAAAGCAAATTAGGTAACTGGCCCAGTGTTAAACGGCTGATAAATCATTCATCACTCATTTATTTTTTGCACACATATGTGTTGACAAACTATAGTAGGCCAGGCACTATTCTGGAGCTTGGAATACAGAAGCAATCAAAATAGAAATTAAAAATCTAGTGGGAAGAGAAATAAAGAATTCAACAAAGTATATGGTACATCAGACAGTAGAGAAGAATAAAACGGGAGAAGTAGAAGTGGAAGTGAGATTGGGTTTCGATATTAAGTTGAGTGGACAGGGAAGGTCTCACTGAAAAGAAGCATGTGAGTAAAGATGGGAAGAAGGTGAGGGAACAAACCAAGTGGGTACCAGGGGGAAAAGAACCCAGAGAGTAAAAACAGAAAGTGCCAGTGCCCTGAGGTGGGAGCACTTTATACCTGTAGAACAGCAAATTAAGTCTTCATGCTCAATGACTATATGCTTGTTTTTCCTAGATCAGTGCTAAGTCATGCCTATTATCTCTTCATAATTATTAATAATGACCCTTTTACTCTGCAGTAGGGATGATAAAATATAGCAGTCACCCTATCATTATGGCTAGAATGGAGTATGCAAGGGGAAGGACAGTAGGAGCTGAAGTCAGAGAGTGGATGGAGGCAGAAAGGGGATCAAATCTTAGAGGGAAATGGTTCTCAACCTTGGCTGCACATTATAATCATTCAGTTTAGAGAGCTTTTAACAATCCCAGGTTCCAGACTGCACCCCACATGAATTAAAGCAGAATTTCTTGGGGTGGGACACATGCATCAATATTTATTAAAAGTTCCCTCATTTGAGTCCAGTATGCATCCAGGTTGGAAAACCACTGAGATAGGATCTTGTAGGCCACTGAAATGACTTTGAGTTTTCTCTGGGTAAGACAGAAAGCCATTGTAGGGTTTGGAGGAGAGGCACAACATAATCTGATTATGTTTTAAAAGGATTGCTCTGGTTGTTGTATTGAGAAGAGACTACAGTGAGGTACAGATGGATGCAGGGAAATCAGGAGGCTTTTGCAATAAGCCAGGTAAGGAGATGATGGTGGCTAGGATTAGGATAGTTGCGGTTGAGCTAATGGAAAATGGTAGATTCTGTGATGTATTTTGAACATAGAGCCAATGGGATTTGCTGGGGGTTTGGATAAAGCGTTTAAGCAAAAGAGAATATTCAAGGATGCCTGGCGTCCACAAAACAAGGTCAAGAATAGGCAATAACTACTTCCTATAATCATTGTGACTTTATTGTAGTGAATAACTAATAGACCTAAAACTCCTAGATAATGTCTGGCACATATTAAGGTCTCCATAATGTTATCTATTATTATTATAATATATTTCAGAAGATGTCACTAAGAGTTTTAAAATTGTTTTTCTGTTACTTCTTGGTCTGTTTTTTCTAGTGGCTAAAAATATTTTTAATTTTCACCATTAAAAAAAATCTGGATATACCTCACAAATATGAGTATTTAAATAATACATATAAGTGCATATCAGCATTTCAAAAGCAATGTGTGTCATTTGAAGATTTTCCTTGAACAAATGCAAAGCAAATATTAATTTAAAAAATTAAAGGGATCTTTTAAATATTTATGTACTCAAATTATAAATCTAGTAAAGATGGCATTTTACCTTATGCTACTTATATATTAATAATGAGAGCTGTGTTTTATTAGCACACTTTTCTTGTAAATTGTGTTTTGTGTAGTTATGTTTGTGCTGGGGTATAAGAGCACAATTAAACCACATCACGTTCATTTTATATTCAATAGTGGAAAAAAAGTGAATTACGTTTATCCACCAATATCTGTTTTTAAACCATAAAAGTCACAGTTGAATTACATCCCTTTAATTACATGTTTTTCAGAAGAAAATATGTGAAACTTCATGTCGATGAATGTTATTACTATCACGCCTGTGCCAGCTTAATGCCAAAGACTATTCTAAAAATAATGTGACAATAAACATCCAAATATATGAAAGCATAGTGTAGTTGGAACAAAGCATATAAATGGCTGAACTTTTTATGCTTAAATTAGGAGTTAGAGCATCAATTTACAATAGCCTTTAAACATTTTGGTACTGTAAATGTGTGCTGTGTCACTTGTAGCACCTGGTACCATGAAATTGTATTTTCTAATATTCCTATTCATTCTAGTTTTTCATAGAAGGTTTTACACTGAAATTTTTTAATTGGTATGTAATTTATAACTATAGTGATATACAGAGAAGTTCCATGCATTTTCCTGCACTCCTCTGTAGTCGTTCCTAACCCCTCATTTGGACCATACAGGAGATTTTAGATTTACAAAACTAGATTTAGATTTAGATTTAGATTTAGATTTAGATTTAGATTTAGATTTAGATTTAGATTTTAGGTTTAGACTCAAAACTTGTGGTTCTCAACCATGGCTGGAAATCAGTTGCCATCCTACCGAGATTTTACAAAATACACATGCATACCCAAGCAGATATATTTTGCGAAAACTTTCCCAGTAATTCCGAAGCACTCTAATGATGCTTCATCAGGATCTTGGCACTCTGTGACACCCTGCCCCAGATGCCAAACAAAAAAAGTTTAAATTTTCTTGACTTTATTTAAGTGCAGCACACAGTAGCTATTGTAGTTTATCTTTATATAAACCTAAGCAAAAAAAAAAAAAAAAAATCAAATTCAGTAGAAAGCTTTGTAAGTTAAAGCTATATTATATATTCATGTTCACTTTAAGGTCTTAAAATATAATTTGAAATCCAACTGCCATGTTTCACAAATCCATATTCACTTTTCTTCCTAAATTTTTTAGGTGTATTAGAAATGACATTTTTAGTGTCCTAATGATTGAAATTTCTGATTCCACTCTTGGTGACCTCTCCCTTCTATAAATAAAAATATAACTCTGCCTAGCTTAAGTCCAAATCCATGATTCTACAAAAGAATAAAGCCTTGAAGGATTTAATAAATATTCTACGGGAAATTATAATAAGATTTTCAACTGGGGAGGCCACAAGAACCAAGACTTGAGTAAAAAGGAGATACTGACTCTTATTTGTTCAGTGGTTATTTTAAAACCAGAATGATCGAATGATCTGGTCTTTTCAAATCTATATATAACCTTAGCTGTTTCTTTTTCTAATTCAGGAACATTTTTAAAAGTCATAGCATGGTCAACTCACTGATTTAGAAACATATAAAAACTGAATTTTAACTTTAAGCTTAAGTTGTAGAAGTAATCCTCCAAGGACTGTTTTCTGCAAAGTCACTTATAAATCAATGGTTGAGAACTCAGAATGCATTTTCCCATAAATATTTCTTTTAGAGCTTCTGCTTAAGTCCCTAGGCAGAGCCATAAAAGCCTCTTTAACACAGACTACAGCTAAAGGATGTAACTTTCAATATGGAAGGGGGCCTGTAGTTTCCTTCAAAAAAAGAAAGAGTGTGTTTTCCTCCCCCTCTACATGCCTTGTCTTGGGCAAAAAAGTTTTAAATGCCATTTTTCTGTGGCATCCACCCCTTCATATCCTCTTCCCAGGTCCTCAGATATTCAACTTTTATTGTTTTTAATTCCATGTGGTAACACACCTTCCCCAGGCTTCTCCTCTCATCCCCAGAGTAGGCCTTTTTCCACTTCATAGAATCACCTGTAACCTGGACCTTCACCCCACCCTAATCTAAGCTGCCATTCTCTCATTGCCACAGATCTCAGCTGGATATAAAGTTAGACTAATTCATACTAATATGTGATTCACAAATACTATTTTAATTCCCCTAGATGAGTTTGCATTTTTTACATGAACTTGTGAATCCAAATAAATTTTTTTTTTCATTTTATTTTATTCTGGTAATTATACTTGACGTGAGATCTACTCTCTTGACAAATTTTTAAGTGTACAATATAGTATTGTTCACTATAGGTACAGTGTTGTACAGCAGCTCTCTAGAGCTTATTCATCTTGCTTAACTAAAACTTTATGCCCATTGATGAGTAACTCCCCGTATCCCCCCTCGCCCGCAGCCCCTGGCAACCACCATGCCACCCTTTTATATCTAGTCTCACATCCTATTCTGATTCAATTTTTTGGTGTTTAATTCACCCCTACAACATGTTATTTATTGTCTAATATGCTTTGCTTTTGCGGTTGCCTCTTCCAGGAATGCCCTTCTAGTCTTTTGCCACCTAAGTTTTTCATGATAAGCATCACATCTCCTGGAGGTCCTTGCTGAAACCCCAAGTTCATTCTTTCAGCAAAGGTCATGTCTTTGTATTGAATACTATACTTTATTCTGTCTTTGAAGGTCTTTGAAGGATTTTAAGCAAATGATTGACAGGGTGATATTTGTATTTTCAAAACATTGACTATATTTGTTTTTTAAAAAAAAACGTTGTGGGACTTCCCTGGCGGCCCAGTGGTAAAGAATCCGCCTTCCAATGCAGGGAACGCAGATGTGATCCCTGGTCAGGGAACTAAGATCCCACATGCCGTGGGGCAACTGAGCCCGCGCGCCACAACTTCTGAGCTCGCGAGCCTCAACTAGAGAGCCTGTGTGCCGCAAACTACAGAGCCCACATGCTGTGGAGCCCACGCACCACAACTACAGAGCCCATGCACCCTGGAGCCTGCGTGCCACAACTAGAGAAGAAAAAACCCGCACGCCACAACTAGAGAGAAGTCCGCGCGCTGCAACAAAGAGACCATGAGCCGCAACTAAGACCTGACGCAGCCAAAAATAAATAAAATAAATAAATAGTAAATAAATCCTTAAAAATAAAAAAGAAACGTTGTTAGACAATAATATGATGACTTCAGGACAACATAGCACATTTGCACTAAGCACAGACTAAGTACTTGAGCTCACCCTAGGATGAATGGACACTGAGAGGCTTAAAGTGTCTGTGGGGCACAACCCACAAGGTAGGGTTTTGAAAACCATCGTCCAGAGCTTTCATTACTGTGGAGACAATGTGACATGCCAGTGACTGCTCAGATCTGGGAGATGTTGTGCTCCAGGGCCTGAGAGGAGGTTGTGTGGAGCTCTGCAGTTGTCAGAGGTAGCAGATATTATTATGTGAAGCTTTCGGAAACCACCTTCCAATCAGGCTCACCCTCTCTGTCACTTAGAGGTTAAGCTCCATGTTTCTTAACAGTCGGTCTGAGAAAGCAAAGAAAAAGAAGAATGAAGACAAACTGAATTCCAGCTACTAAGCTCTGAGATGCAGTGTGTAAATATGCCACATTCGCTCTCTTTTATTTGAATCTGCCTTCCTGGGAAAAAAAACCGTATGTCATTTAAAAATTCATAGTTTCTTTTTGATTAATCTCTAGAAGGCAGCCCAAATATATTAAATCTCAGCACTCTCACATTTTTCTCCTCCCCTCATAAACAATTCAATTCAACTTGAATTAGTATTTACTGAGTGCTGACACAAGGCATGGCAGTATAGTGGATGCTGTGATAGAACGGCTACATAAAAGGAAGAAAACCAGCATCCCACCTTAAAAAAAAGAAAACATTCTTTTTTATACAAGGCAATAGGAATAATGTAGTAGTAGCAACCAGTGCACTACAAGATAGTATCAAAGGTTATTTAATTCAGTCACTATCTATTAACCATCCACCATATTCAAGAAAACCAATATATCCTGAACTACACTTGAGGAGGCTTATGTTGACAAGGACTAGAAAAAGGAATATAGATTTCGTTTGAAGGAGAGAGTTGCATCACTTTTAGAGAAACAGATTTTTGCTATACCTCATGTATAAATAAGCGGGGTTATTCCTTTCAGCCAGTCATGGATAAATAGATCCTCATTTGTTGGTTTATGTGGATTGTTCTTTGTTTATTTTGGTTTAATGGTCTAAGAGCTCTTTCATACCTTGCTTTATTAAGCTAAATTACGCTGCCTAAACTAGCCCAGACTGGGTCATTATGGCACACTTGGGACCAACAATTTTCCAGGTAACTCCAATTAGTAATACAAGCTCTGGAATTAGACTACCTGGATTCAAATCCTGACTTCACTATCTACTAGGTTATTAAATCTGTTTCTCCTTAAGTTTGACCATCTATAAGATGTAGACAGTAACTACCCTTATAGCAGAGTTGTTTCAAGGATTAAATGAGATAATACCTCTAATGAGCTTATAACTGCGATTGGTGTATAGTGTTTAAGGAATGTTAGATATTTTTTCCCTATAAGACTGTGGCAACAATTGAGGTTTATGAGTTCCCAAAAGAATATACAACTGTTTTGGGAGATTCTCTTTAATCAAGTACACATTTTGTAAACAGCAGATAGATAGATAGATAGATAGATAGATAGATAGATAGATAGATAGATAGATAGATAAATTGTCACAGGTTGGGTTCCCTGGGAAGCAGATTCTTAAAAGAATATTTGCATGAAGGAACTTTATTGGGGAGAACTCTTAGGGTCAACTCCCTTATTCCTATGGTCTCCGGAAATTTGGAAGCTGATAATTCTTAGCTGAGCCCCTTTCTGGAAAATGGTTTTGGCTAGAAAAAGCCATCTCACCCAAAGCCATGACACCTTTACAGGGGTAGCCTGCCTCCAATAATTAATTGATGTGGGAATATAAGGGCCCAGACCCTTTTCCTCAATTTAGACCAACTCTGAAGAGTTACTCCAGATCCAGAACATTCCATGGGATATTCCAAGGCCTATGTTGTGAATGCACTACTATTTTTTAACTTCTGTTTCTGCCCAATCCTGTTTTCTTCTATGCCCCACAGATGTTCATCCTGAGAATGTGTAATCAAGGATCAACATTTAACAAAATCAATGAGTTTTACTGCTTCACCAAGTACATTCTTATATAAGACTATTTTTGTTCTTGTTGTTCATGTAGCAGAGACGAATATGAGAATACTAGTATAGGTTAATTTGGTGCTATTACCTTGATTTGTGTTAAGACTCCTGAACTTTTACCCACCAGAGTTTTGTACCACTAGTGAAAATATCAACAAAGTGAAAAAAAGGCAGATGCATGTCTTAGTTCTCTTATAAAAAATAGTTTTGACCTTATGGACCCATGAGAAAGGTCTTGGCCATGTGAATTAGAAATAAATATACTACATTGCATAGACCCATCATAGAAAATGGAGAAAGTAGTTTATATTCTTTTCAAACACCAAAATCTCATTTTTTCATGGTGCAATGTATCATTATTAGAACCATGATTGCTATGTTGCTGATATGAAAGCAATTAATTCACATCTCTTCAAATGTTGGTGATAAGGATAGTTAAAATAATTTTAAAATAACTTGCATAAAATAGAAAAAGAGGGAGCACTCCCAAACTCATTCTATAAGGCCAGCATTACCCTAATAACAAAGCCATCCAAGGACACTACAGGAGGTAAAACAAAAAACAAACAAACAAAAAAACTACAGGCCAATATCCTTGATGAACATAGATGCAAAAATCCTCAACAAAAAATTATGAAACTGAACTCAACAGTATATCAAAAGGATGATACACATGATCAAGTGGGATTTATGCCTGGGATGCAAGGATGATCAACATCCACAATTCAATCAATGTGATACACCACATTAACAAAATGAAGGATAAAAATCATATGATCATCTCAATAGATGCAGAAAAAGCATTTGACAAAATTCTATATCATTTATTATTAAAAAAAAGCTAAACAAAATGAGAATAAAGGGAATGAACCTCAACATAATAAAGGTCATATATGACAAACCCACAGCTAACATCATACTCAAGAGTGAAAAGCTGAAAGCTTTTCCTCTAAGATCAGGAACAAGACAAGGATGCCCACTCTTGCCACTTTTATTCAACATAGTATTGGAGTCCTAGCCAGAGCAATTAGGCAAGAAATAAAAAAAGTAAAAGGCATCCAAATTGGAAGGAAAAAAAAAAAACTGTCTGTATTTGCAGATAACATGATATTATATATACCAAACCCTAAAGACTCCACCAAAGAAAAACTTTTAGAACTAATAAATGAATTCAGTAAAGTTGCAGGATACAAACTCAATATACAGAAATCAGTTTCATCTCTATACACTAACAATGACTATCAGAAAGAGAAATGAAGAAAACCCATTTACAGTTTTATCAAAAAAGAAGAAAATACTTAGAAATAAATTTACCCAAGGAGGTGAAAGATCTTACACTGAAAACTGTAAACAGACCCCAAATAGCCAATGCAGTCCTCAGAAAGAAGAACAAACCTGGAAGCATCACACTCCTGATTTTAACCTATTTACAGAGCTATAGTAATCAAACAGTATGGTATTGACATAAAAATAAACACATAGATCAATGGAACAGAATAGAGAGCCCAGAAATAAACCCATGCATATATGGGTTTCTCTCATGAAATGGGAGAAAACATTGGCAAACCGTATATCCAATAAGGGGTTCATATCCGAAATGTACAAGGAATTTATACAACTCAATAACAAAAAAAAAAAAAATCCAATTTTTAAATGGGCAAAGGACCTAAATAGACATTTTTCCAAAGAAGACATACAAATGGCCAACAACAGTTAGATGAAAAGATGCTCAGCATCACTAATCATAAGGGAAATGCAAATCAAAACCACAATGAAATATCACCTCACACCTGTAAGGATGTCTGTTATCTAAAAGACAAGAGTAAAAATGCTGGCAAGGTTGTGGAGAAAAGGGAACCCTTGTACAACGTTGGTTGGAATGTAAACTGGTACTACCATTATGAAAAACAGTATGGAGATTCCTCAAGAAATTATAAATTATAAATAGAACTATCATATAATCCAGCAATCTCACTTCTGGATATATATCCAAAGGAAACTAAACTATTATCTTGAAGAGATATCTACTCCCATGTTCACTGCAACATTATTCACAACAGCCAAGGTATGAAAACAACCTAAGTGTCTGTTGGTGAATGGATTAAGAAAATTTGGAATATATATAATGAAATATTATTCAGCCTTAAAAAAATAAGAAAGCCCTGCCATTTAGCACAATGTGGATGAGGCTGGGGGACATTATGCTGAGTGAAATAAGTCAGAGAAAGATAAATACTGCATGGTATCATTTACATGTGGAATCAAAAAAAAAGTTGAACTCATAGAAACAGAGAGTAGAAAACTGGTTGCCAGCAGGCGGGGTTGGGGGGGGGGTAGTTGGGAAAATAGGCAAAGGTTTGTAAAAAGGGTACAAACTATCAGTTATATGATGAATAAGTTCTGAGGATATAGTGTATAACATGGTGACTATAGTTGCTAACACTGAATTGTATGATTGAAATTTGCTAAGAGAGTAGAACTTAAAAGTTCTCTCTCTCACACACACACACACAAAACAGTGTAACAAAAAAAGAAACATATATATATATATATATATCTTGCATAATAACCAAAAAGTGGAAGTAACTCTAATGTCTGTCACTGATGAATAGATAAACAAAATTAATAAAATATTTTTCTTCATTAAAAATACTAAAATACTGATACATGCTACAACATGAATGAACCTTGAAACATTATAATAAGTGAAAGAAGACAGTCAAAAAAGACCACACATTGTATAATTCCATTTATATGAAATACCTAAAATAGGCAAGAGATAGAGATAAAAAGTTGATTAGTAGTTGATAGAAAGTTGATTAGTAGTTGCCTATGAATGGTGGAGGGAGTTGGGGGAGATGGGGAGTAACTGCTAGTTAATGTAGGGTTTTGGGGGGGAATGATGAAAAAGTTCTAAAATTGATTATGGTGATGGTTACACAACTCTGTGAATACACTAAAAATGATTACATTGTATACTTTAAAAACATAAATTATATGGTATGTGAATTATATCTCAATAAAGCTGTTAAGAAAAAACTTGGAGCAAAATTTTAGCAAATCAGAGCCAACATTGTAAAAAGGAATTATACCTCACAACCAAGTGGGATTTACCTCAGTATGCAAGACTGGTTTAACTTTCCAAAATCAATTGTTACCCATCATATCAAATGGCTAAAAAAGAAAAATCACATGATCAGAGCAATAGGTGAAAAAAAGCATTTGACACAATCCAATGCCAACTCCTGATAAAAACTCTCAGTAAAGTAGGAATAGAGAAGAATGTCCAAAACTTGATAAAGACTGTGTAACAAAAAACCTACAGCTAACATCATACTAATGGTGAAAAACTTAAAGCTGTCCCACTAAGATCAGGAACAAGCAAGGATGTACACTCTCATTACTTCTTTTCAATATCGTACTGGAAGTACTACCTAATGCAGTAAGACAAGAAGTTGGGGGAGGAGGAGTTGGAATATAGTCTTTATTTGCAGATGACATGTCATCTATGTAGAAAATCTGAAAGAATTGACAAAAACGCCTAGACTCATAAGCAATTATAACAAGGTTGTAGGATACAAGGTTAATATACAGAAGTCATTTACTTTCTTACATACCGGTAACGAGCAAGTGGAATTTGAGATTAAAAACAATACCATTTACATTAGCACCCCACAAGTGAAATACTTAGGTGTAAATCTAACAAAGTATGTCTAAGATCTAAATGAGGAAAACTACAAAACTGTTATGAAATCAAAGAACTAAATAAATGGAGAAATATTCCATGTTCGTGGATAGGAAGATTCAATATTATTAAGATGTAGTTCTTCCCAAGTTGATCTACAATTTCAATAAAATCCCAATCAAAATCCCAGTAAGTTATTTTATGATATTAACCAACTGATTCTAAAGTTTAGAGACAGAAGACCCAGAATGGCTAACATAGTACTGAAGAAGATTAAAGTTGGGGACTGACACAACTCAACTTCAAGACTTATTATAAAGCTATAGTAATCAAGACAGTGTGGTACAAGTGAAAGAATAGACAGATGGATCAATAGAACAGAATAGAGAGACTACAATGAACATAGTCAACTGGTCTTTGACATAGGAGCAAAAGTAATACCATGGAGAAAAAATAGTCTTTTCAACAGATGGCACTGGAACAGCTGGACATCCACATGCAAAAAAAAAAAAAAAAAAAAATGAATCTAGACACAGAACCTTACACCCTTCACGAAAATTAACTCAAAATAAATCACAAATCTAAATGTGAATCACAAAATCATTAAACTACTAGAAGATAATATAGGAGAAAACCTAGACAACATTGGATATGGCAATGACTTTTTAGATACAACACCAAAGACACAATGCAAGAAAGGAATAATTGATAAGCTGGACTTCATTAAAATTTCAAACTTCTATTCTGTAAAAGATAATGTCAAGAGAATGAGGAGCCACAGACTGGGGAAACTATTTTCAAAAGACACAGCTGATAAAGGATTGTTATCCAAAATATACAAAAACTATTAAAAATCAACAACCCAATTAAAAAATGGGTCAAACTGCTAGGTATAAAATAAATAAGTTACAAGGGTATAATGTACAGCACAGGAAACATAGTCAATATTTATAACAACTTTGTATGTGTAATCTATAAAAATATTGAATTACTACATTGTATACCTGAAACTAATATAATATTTTAAATCAACCATACTTCAGTTTTTTTAAAAGCAAGCTAAAAGGAAATAAAAGACAATAGAAAGAAAAAGAAAAGGCCAAACACCTTAACAGAAACCTCACAACAGAAGATATACAGTTAGCAAATAAGGACATGAAGATTCTCCACGTCCTATGTCATCAGGGAAATGAAAATTAAAATGAGATACCACTGTGCTCTTATCAGAATGGCCAAAATCAGTAACACTGACAACACCAAATGTTGGTGAGGATGTGGAGCAACAGGAACTCTCCTTCATTGCTGGTGGGAATGCAAAATGGTACAGCCACATTGGAAGACAGTTAGGCAGTTTCTTACAAAAACTAAACATACTCTTTCCATATGATCCAGCTATTGCTTGCCCTCCTTGATATTTAGCCAAAGGAGTCAAAAACTTATGTCCACATAAAAGCCTGCAGCTATATAAACTGCTATAAACAGTCTATAAACAGAGATGTTTGCAGCAGCTTTATTTATAATTGCCAAAACTTAGAAGCAACCAAGATGTCCTTCAGTAAGTATATGGGTAAATAAACTGTACATAAAGACAATGGAATATTATTCACCACTAAAAATAATGAGCTCTCAAGCCATGAAAAGACATAGAGGAATCTTAAATGCATATAACTAAGTGAAAGAAGCCAATCTAAAAAGGCTGCATACTGCTTCCAACCATATGGCATTCTGGAAAAGACAAAACTATGAGACCATGAAAACATAAGTGGTTGCCAGGGGAGGGGGGTGGCAGGGGTGATAAATAGGTGGAACACAGAGGCATTTTAGAGTAGTGAAAATACTATGTTATTGATATACGGTACTATACATAAACAGTATGTGATAACATAATGGTGAGTACATGTTATTATACATTTGTCCAAACCCATAAAATGTACAACACCAAGAATGAATCCTAATGTTCAAACCATGGACTTCAGGCGATTATGATTTGTCATTGCAGATTCACCAATTGTAACAAATGTACCATTCCAGTGAAGGATGTTGATAATCGTGTGGGGAGGCTATGCATGTGTGGGGGGCAGAAGGTATATGGGAAATCTCTGTACCTTCCTCTTAATTTTGCTTTGAACCTAAGTGTTCAAAGCAAAGTGTTCCAAAAAATAGTCTTTTTTTTTTTTAAAGAAATAACTTGGTGCTTTGTGCCACCCTCAGAACAAGATAGGAAGTTAAATTTCAACCTGGTGTTAAGTAACTATTTCTCTTTATAACGTAGGAGTTTCTGTTGCCAACTGATTTTTCAGGAAAGTGAGTGGAGAATTTTCTGATTAATATTAAAATGACAAAAACTACATATGATTATAAGTTTTTATTAAATAATGACTATTATTAAAATAAATGATGGGCTGTGCTATGTGTTTTGTATGTGATTCTCACTACAATTCTGAGTTAGGTTATACTATTCTCATTGTACAGATAAGGAAACTGAGGCACTCTTTAGTGTTCAGATCGTCCATTAACATTTCCTACTATACAGAAATTCTGCCTTGACAAGAACTGTGATACCAGACAACTTCACTTACTAATACATAAAAGAACCATCTCTTTAAAATTAGTGTAATCCTTTCTAGTCCAAAAGAATTTATGCTTTCAAAGGCTTTGAGATTCCTAATAGAGGAGAGGTAGGTAGGGTACATGACAGAAGAGGCAGATTTCATCTAATTGTGCACTGTCTAAGAAGATGGATGGGAAACATAAAGAGCTAATAACACCAAAGATTTTCTTTGCTAGGTTATCTTTTATACATTAATTATACAGAAGAGCCTGCTTAAATGGATACTCTTGCTGTAGAATGTTTCTTTTAAAAGAGTGTTATTTTCCTTACTCTGCACTTGAGTTGGGAGATATTATCAGAGAGCTATCAGGGACGTATGTTGATAAAGTAAGATGAAGTTTATTCCGTTTGTAATATAAGTTTATTTATTTAACTGACTGATGAATCATCATTGTATAGGAGACCATGTCACTGTGATATGGTCAAATATCACTGTGTTTAAGCTACTCTATAGTTTTAAATCATATATCCATGAAAACTGCTTTAACTTTGCAAATTTTGAGATACTCTTATGTATGCCTTTATCACACTGTATAAGGTAATATAGTCCTCTAGTCTCTTAATAGATATTCATTTTTAATATCATTCATAAGTAAATGTTACCTGATGTTTAAAACCAACTTGATAATCTCATGTTTCTCAATAACCCCATTAATGACAACAATCTCCAAATAACTAAGTAGAACAATATGCATTATTTTTCAAACTTAAATTATTTTTATATTCATTTTCCCTACATTTGTACTGTTGTACTACTTGTATCTGGTCTTATTGGTGCACACATCTTGTATGAATGACAACTGGATTTTTTTTTACTTTTTAAAAAAATATATTATTTTTATTTAGAAAACAAATTTGTGGTTACCAATGGGGAGAGTGTAGGGGCGAGGGACAAATTAAGGGTATGGGATTAATATATACAGATTACTATTTATAAAATAGATAAGCAACAAGGATATACTGTATACCCATCATCTTGTAATAACCTATACTGGAGTATAATTTGCAAAAATACTAAATCACTATGCTGTACACCTGAAACTAACACAATATTGTAAATCAATTATACTTCAGTTAAAAATATTTTTTTAAATCAAGGTGAGAGGCATAAATAGTCAAGGGATTGATTACTACATACCAGTGCTGTGCCTGGCTTGTTATTCATACTTCTTTTAATTTTCCCACTGGGAACTATAATAAAATAGTCCTGGTTTCAGTCAATTGCCAACACCTTTCTTTATCTTTGCTCTATATTGTTTTCCCTGGGTATCCGCGGGGGATTGGTTCCAAGACCTGCCTCAGATACAAAAACACGCAGATGCTCAAGTTCCATAGCGAACCCTGTGTATCCGTGGATTCTGCATCCTCGGATACAACCAACCCAGGACTGTAAACATAGTACTGTACACTATCGGCCAGCTGGTGGAACCCGCAGATGAGGAAGGCCAACTGTGTATTTATTGAAAAAACTCCAGGTATAAGTGGACCTTCACAGTTCAAACCCGTGTTGTTTCAGAGTCAACTGTATAAGGAAAGATTGGGACAATCTAGTTATTTTCTGTTTGCATGTGGGGTTTTTTTTTCCATTCTCCTGCAACTTTCCTAAACTCGTTTATGCGATAAATTTTTCTTTTTCGTTGATCATTTTTCACCATATTTCCAGCAGTCACACAGCTTTCATCACATCCTAGGTTTTACTGCCTTGGGAGCTCACTACTACGGAAAGTAGGAAAGTGAATTCTTTTTTCTTGGAAGTCTTTGCTACTATCTTACTCGATTTTAGTTCCCTTTTGTTACTTAAAGTTTTTGAAATCATTTTTTCTGGAAGTTAATTTGGTTGATTCTCTTCTTTCTTTTCCCTCCTTCATCACTTCAAGCTAGATTTTCCTTTCCTTTAAATCTCCAACAAATTTTTATCTTTTGTTATGAACACAGTCAATGATCAATAAACTTGATACTTACATTCATTGGATCCAGTAAAATAAATTCAAGAATTTCATTTAGTACACCACACACACCTACACAAACAGGCACACATGCATGCATGCACACGCACTACAATAAAATAAATCAATGTAAATATCTGTGATTCTCTTTCAGAAACATGATGGCCACTTCACAGTCATCCAGTTGGTTGGTATGCTCCGAGGCATTGCATCAGGAATGAAGTACCTTTCTGATATGGGTTATGTTCACCGAGATCTAGCAGCTAGGAATATATTGGTCAACAGCAACTTAGTATGCAAAGTTTCTGATTTTGGTCTCTCCCGAGTGCTGGAAGATGATCCAGAAGCTGCTTATACAACAACTGTAAGTTTATACATCCTTTTCCCATATAGTTTGTTTCCTTTTATTACTTTTAATGTTATTAGAGTAATTCTGGTTTTGTTTTCTAATTTTCTGCTCTCATTTGTCATTTTCCCAATTTAACATCATTATCTAATTGAGAAGTATTTGTTTTATCTGAGTGCCTGGTTTAAAAAAGAATTGACACTTAACCGTTTCCTTTCTTTCCACTCTGTGGGGACTTTAACATCATGCTTGAGATCCATGTCATTACTGCCCTCACAAAAAATCTGCCTTTGCCTGAGTGTTTTTGATGCTTCAATAATTATCTCCTTTAAATGGAGTTCTGTACAGGCCAATGGTGCAATCAATTAAGTCAGTGATGGTGAAGAGCCAGTGGTTAGGAAATGAAAATTTTTTTCTCACAGCAAATGTTATGGAACGTCTGATCATACTTAAAAATGAACAATGTAGGTTTCTCTGGAGATATATAAATACATTCTCACCTTCTTTTGAATGGGACTTGGGGGAAATGCGAGCAGGAGTAGAAGGCTAACACTTGAGACCCAAACTATCATCTGTCAATAATATGATCTCAACTTAACTCATGAACCAATTCATTCCACTGATCTCTTTGGTTATTGTTTCAAGGAGTTAAGTCTCAAGCTGTCAAAAAGCTAATAATTTGTAAAATTATACTAGTCTGTTATTTTTAAAACAGAACGCTCACCATTGACTCATTTCAGCTTCCATGAAAAATGAGTCAGTAAAACTATTCAAGATGTTTTTATTCTCGTCTCTTATTCTGACATTACACATTATTTTAAAAGAGGCAAATCTTTTATTTAGTTATCTTTTATTTCATTTTCTATGAGATGTTTTTTGAAACCTCACTGTATTCAACTGCTCTAGAATGGATACAAGTTTAATATTATGACTAAAACATGTTATACCCTTACTATGTTTGCTTTGTAAAAATCCTCTACATTAATGTATTGATGATATTTTCACTAATTTCTCCAACAATGAAATAGTTCTAAGGAGAGTAAATTAATCTGAGTCTGATATATAAGGTAGAAGTATCTACTGATCTTCTAATTTGATCAAAAAGCTTCATAAAAATAAAATTCTATCAAGTCTGAAAATAAATAGTTCATTTTAGAAAAAGCAGTGTTTTCAAATCCATTTTCTAACTGGAAAATGTCATAATTATTTTCTTTTTCCTTTCAAGGCTTTTATTTTCTTCTCTTTTATTTTTATAAATGTATAACTTAAAGTGACTTTTCAAGTTATGGAACAATGCATGTAAGATTTTTCTACTATGCATATTATTTACAAACTTGGAGAACAGTATTTAGAATTATTATAAAAATATTATAGAATAAAATGTTCATTAAAATTGCAACAAGTATGATCTACTAAAAGGATAAAATAAGATAGGAAATAATGAACAATATATTTAGGAGTAGCTACTAGACTCTTTGGCTGTATGTCTATATAGATACACTTGAAATTTCATATTAAATAATATTTTAACTGCTTTTTTAAAATGAGAAGCTCATAACTAAATTTAAGATACTAATAAAATTGACAGGGTAACTCAAATCCTGAAGCATGTATAGATTTTGTTGTCAGATTTGACATCCAGATTCCAGACATGTTCTTCTGTCTTATATGATTGTAAGGACTAAGAGGCCTAGAACAGTGCTGTCTTAGTTTAAATCTGACTACAGAATTAAACATCAAATTAGGTCACCATATACTAACACTCCGAAAAGTGCTTCTTGAAAGTTATAGATTATGTCTTTTTTTTTTTGAATTTTAGAATTCTATTTATTTTTTTTTATACAGCAGGTTCTTATTAGTTATCCATTTTATACATATTAGTGTATATATGTCAATCCCAATCTCCCAATTCATCAAGATTATGTCTTGATTAAGAAATTAGTCTCTGAATTTGAGGTACCAAGTAAATGGTAAATAATGTAACCAAGTACTTTTTTAAAAAAGTCTCAGACATACCTAACTGCTCAGAGGATCATGGGGTGCAAAATATCATATACTGATTACTTGACTTTATAATGAACATGGACATTCAAATCTCAAAATAGCAGACCTCTTGCCTTCGAAGAGCTTCCCTTTTGACAGGGTAGACAGACTCATGCTTCCTTGCTATTCAGTGCATTAAATCATGTGGCAAAAGTCTGTAAAAGAAATGTGGAAGTACCAAAAAGCAGAGGTCTGGAGAAAGCATCACAAAGAAGATAAGTTGAACAAATATTAAAAGACTTCATTAGGCAGACAGGGGGAAGATCCAGATAGAGGAAAGAGAAAAAGACAGAAATTTGGGGAAGTGAATGGGAATGTTTACACAAATGTGGACAGTTTGGAATGGGGGCGAGAAGCAGTGGAGGGGCCAGGTTTCTTAGGAATAATTGTGATGGTAGTTGGGTGGTGCGTCAGGAAATTTGAAGGCTTTTCTATGGTAATTAAGAGACAGATATTGATTGATTTAAATAGAGGAATAATAAAATACATACATGTTTTAGAAAATATTACTGAAACAGTGTGAAGGCAAGCTGGAAGGGCAGGAGGACTGGTAACAGGAAGACCAGTTAGGGCATTATTGCTATAGACCAAAAGGGTCACATGGCTTTAATTAGGGCAATAGTGGTTGGAATAAAGAGGAAGGAAAATAGAAAATTGTTATGAATGTATAATTTACAAGACTCAATAACTAACTAGATATGAATTATAAGGAAAAAGAAGGACTGAAAGATGACACTAGTATTTCTAGATTGAACAACTAGTTGAATGGAGATGTTTTATTAATCAAGACAGAGAATCCCTATTAAAGATAACTTGGCTAAATTACAAAGCAGAATTATAACAAAAGGTCACAGGTACTCTGTCTCAAAGTCATCAAGATAATGCCAGATTGAGCGTTGTCATTCTGTTCAAATTTTGTGTAAAAATTTTAGGACTTTATATAACTGTACTTTTTGTATTTCCTGTTAAAAGAAATGAGACAGAAAAGTACTGCCTAGTGAAGGTATACCTCAGTTCAAGCAAACCCTGTAAAATAAAATAAAGAAGAAGAATGGTCATTTATATGAAATTGATTCTTTGCTTTATAAAAATGTTAAAATGAAAATAAATAGCAAGCTCTCTTGATATATTTTTTAAAGTAGGATTTCATTTTTTAAAGTTTTATCTGTATACAACTTTCCTGGAACATATCTTTTACCTTAAAAGATTTTGACTCTTTCTCTTGCTGTATAATTGCTATTTCCTCATTTTTTTAATAAATGTTTTTATCTGTATCACAAAGGATTTGGAGGAAGGGAGACTTGTGAAGGGTTTTAAAAACAGGAAGACATCATAGATAAAGGTGGGGTTTTTTTGTATACTTCAAGAAAGTAGTCATTGAAACTACCCCTTCCGAATCAATACAGGGGCAAAATAAATAAACATTTTCTAGTATGATGACTTTGCCAGTACAGAAAGCACATATCACAGCAAAGAGCAGTAGGAACTGGTTAAAAGACAGGCTGGAAAGATGGAGTGACCATTGTGACCCCAGTACTGGCTATCGTGCTGAACTGGTCAGCCTGTGGTAGGTGGAGCCTACCACAGCAGAATGGCCATTGGAGCCATACTGACCAGACCAGAAAGAGATGAGACAAGAGAAATTACTCTGCCAACAATTACTGAGACTTTAGCCCCCTAGTTAGAAGACCTATCCATGTAATGTATGAGAATGTATTGTCTACACTATAAAATACACTAAAGTAAATAAGAGGATGGGATTTACAACTGATAATAAGCAGAAATTCTAGTATTTCTTCCTACAGCTTAAGAGTGTTTTGCATGTCCTGCGTCAAGTCTAAGACTATTCATTCAACATGTATTCAATACAGTTTATTATGGAGCTACCATATTTAAGGCCCTATTCCTTGGAGGGCCAATTACCAAAAATAAAGGGATTCTTGAGAAGAGATAAAAGCCTGCACAGAGAGAGGACCAAGACTAACTGAACAAGTAACACATAATAAAACCAACAGATGTTCAGACACCAAGAGCGGGCAATGCAGCTTGAAAGGCAACTACAGGAGTAGCAGATTTTCCTGGTAAGCTCTGTACTAAAATACATCAAGCCTTTGCAAAGGGACATTAAGAACTGGTGATGGCATGAAAGCCAAGAAATGTGGGCTAAAGATAGAAGGGAAAAAAATGCACAAAAATAGGATCTAGACAAGGACTGAGAGGCCTTGCTTTTACGTGCCAATTCTATAAAGAGGCTACCAGGCACTTCATGAGGAGAGGTTGGTGAATGATTATGAACCACACTTAATGATACATTTACAATTAGTGATATGTAGCTAACTTAATCTGCACAAAATTTACTGAGTTTGGATTGTTCTCATTTGGTTACATGGTCTCATATCTGTTATAATTTAAGTGCTAAGAAATCTCTTCCTTTACTGAATCTAACACACATTCACATGGACAATTGTTTTATATCCAGTTCCGGAGGAGGGACTCTCTCTCATTTGAATATTGCTAAGCAACAAGTCTTAAACTTACATTGAAAATATTAAGCCTCTTCGCTCTCAAGTATGGAAATGAGGTCCTATGTACCTAAAAAGAACATTAAAAGATATATTATGGCTCACACTTGTCTGTTTTAAGAGATAAGTTTTATTTAAGATATGGTACAATGGCAGTTACTGTTCAGAGTTTTTTTAATTATAATGAGTAGCTCCATTTCTTATATTTTAAAGATCAAAACAAAATGGAACATTTTATCACAATATCTGTAAAAATTCTAAAATTCCTTGATAATTTTCAATTGTGTTCACCTGTGTTATGAAGACAAAGTTTGCTTTTTTCTTTGATAGTGATATTTCCATACAAGTACTTTCCTAGTTGAAGTACAGTCTCATTATTGACAACACATAATCTGTATAATCACAGTTCTGTTAACATCTTAATTCTATTTACTTTGCATTCATAAGACCTCTCCAAGCTCCAACTCTTAACCTCCCCTCTTCTACATAATATGTGAGAAGAGTCAATCTAAGAAGACATGCTCTATACGCAACATGGAGATAATTAAAGCAAAAAATGGAGCAGCATGAGGGGCATATATTTACCTTGCATTCTAAAGTTGGGGGGAGATCTGAGCAACCTTCCTCCTTTACCCCTAATTCAAGTGTTTATAAGTTGGCGTGACTTTTTTTTTCTTTTTTTTTGGCTGCATCAGGTCTTAGTTGCGGCACGTGTTGAGGCATGCAGGATCTCTCATTGCAGCGTGCGGGCTTCTCTCTAGTTGTGGCATGTGGGCTTTCTCTTCTCTAGTTGTGGCACGAGGGCTCCAGAGACCGTGGGCTCTGTAGTTTGTGGCATGAGGGCTCTAGTTGAGGCACGTGAGCTCAGTAGTTGTGGTGTGTGGGCTTAGTTGCCCCACGGCATGTGGGATTTTAGTTCCCTGACCAGGGGTTGGACCTGCTTCCCCTGCATTGTAAGGCAGATTCTCTACCACTGGACCACCGGGGAAGTCCCTGGCTTGACTTTTTGATGTGAATTTTTAAATCTTGAGACATGTCCAGCTTTAAGAGTAAATATTTTTAATGAAAGTGAGATAAAAAGTATTTTAGATCATTCACTATTCTGCCTCTAAGTACTTTAATTTAACATGAATAGTTGAGATTTGCCTGGAGAACATGCTTAACCTGCTAGTAAAACCTACTCAGAATGTTCACTCACTTCTGTCTCTTAACTAAAAGAGTTATTGTAAAAAGTTATGCAGTAAAATATTTTTAAATGCTTTCATTTAAAATCATATGGTATCCAATGCACTAAATAAAAGGACTTGTACTGAGAAATGTTTCTGATATTTCTGGATTTTGAAAAATAAAACTTTATCCTTTGAGATCCTACCCCAAGATTCTCTGTCCATCAAGTCATTGATGATAGAGGTGACACTGTGCTGAGATACACCATGTGGTAAAGTGCATCTTACACTAAGTCTATGGAGGTGAACCAGGGCCAACCAGAAAAATGACTTGTACTTCAATTGTTCCTTAAGATTTAACCAAACAAAAAATGGAAGTGATATGACAGCTTCGGGCGCAAAGGCACTCTTGGGTAGAGGACCGTGAAACCTACTAGCCCCCATGAAGCTGCATATCATTAGCATAAATAGAAATAAGGACAGGTTTCTGCACAGAATTTGATGAAAAATTCAAGAAAAGGAAATGAGAGTTTCCTCTAGGCAAATGTAATTCAGCAGCCTGAATATAAAGAAAAAAAGTGAGAAAAATAGCTATGTTATCAGAAAGCTATAATGTGGAGATTTAAATAACTTCTTTTTCAATAAAAATGTGGTGAACAAATAAACCTTGGAAGAATGAAAAACAATAAAATCCTGGCTTGATAAACTGAATTCATCACTAAGAAAGGAGCTATGCCATTTGGGAAGAACAACAAAATGACTCTTCCCAAAAAACAGTTCTCACCTGACAGATATTATGATAGTAGTCAGTCAAAATCAGTCAAATATACAGACTATTATAATTAGCTGAAGAGGAAGAAATCGATGCGCCAATATTAGGTTTCCTAAATTCAAAGGGAAAAAAGTGCCCTTGAACCAGCAAGTGTTTGTTTGATGGACTAATTCATGAGCAGAAAATCTGACAGTTTTTATTAATCCTTGTCAATATAAACTTTTTGTAAAGGATATTCTAATGATGTAATGTATAAAAACTATATGCTCAGGAATTAGTGTGTCCACACTTTGAGCCCAAATGCCAGAAAACAAATCCACAACAATGCAGATGAAAGGGCAACAAAGCTTTATACTAAACCAGAGAGAACATGTGCTGAGTACAAAGCAAGAATATTCAATAACTGTTGAAGAGATGAATACCATACATACCAGCTTGGATCACAGGCTGAGAGACCCAAAAGCTTAATGGTAATTTTCTGGAACAGTGCTATCAGAGGGCACAGACCTCTTTGAAATGTACTACTTAGGTGAATTGACAATGGCAGGTCTTGAGCATAAGATGGAAATGAGAATCAACAATATCAGATAATATCTAAAGAATGATTTCCTGAAAAGGTCTCATCTCTGAAGCTTAGGAAACAAGGGTTTGTGATCATTACAGAGCTCTTGGTAATAAAACACATGAAACAGGTTTGAAGATTATCATACACAGAGTAGAAAAGGACTGTGCAAGCAGATTGCTGTATCAGAAATCTTGAAGCTGGAGAGACCATCCTGTTCAGTCATACATACAATTAAGAAGCCAAGCCATGCTTTGGGAAAACCCCCATCTGTCATTTGTGCAAAGCATGTACAAAAGCAAATCCTTTGTAGATGTAAGTCCTGTGTCTTTCCAATATGCATTATAAAGAAAGGACCCTAAGGCCTTAGACCTGATCTTCCTGGGGAAGATCAATCAGCGGATGTTCAGCAAGCAGAAAGTACAGTGTTCATTGGCCCATCTTGCTTGTGCAGAAAAAAGAAAAAACAAGACAATGTACACAAAGCTGCTGACCTTAGCCCTAGAGTTTCGAAGGTACCATCTGAAGAAAGAAGTCATTACTAATGCTTAATTTCTAGTTTCATCTCTGATGTGGAAACAATGCTTTTTTTCCTCTGACAATAAAAAACTGGAAAGGAAAACATTATAAATACAGGATAAATCACATGAAAGCTCTATGAAAACTTACTTATTCCCAGTGTAAAGAGCTTCACATCAATGGCAAATAAATTGAAAAGATTATCAGTTATTTATGCTGTTTGTAACAGGGCAAACCCTGTTACTTGCCTACCCAACCTCTCTTGTCATCTCTTCCTTGCTAATAAAATCTTTATTTGGATGTTTATGATGAACTCAGGTCCAAGAAATAAATCATGATTTATACATAAGCCAGTTATATTTATACCATTCTCCTTTGACACTTAAATTTTACTCTTTGACAGGTCACTTAAACATAAAGGGAAGTGAGATTGGCAACTTTGGGGAAAATTTGGGGGTTGAAGTCTACTATAAATAGGCTTGATGTAACCAAGAACCACATCTTGGTTACATCAAGATGTAACCAAGCTCTCTTTCTTGGGAGAGCTTCGTAGAATTGGCCCCTTCTTTTCTTTATTGCCTTGATTATAGTTTTGGAAGGACATAGGCTTGGGGCTGTGACAACCATCCTTCAGTCATGAGGCAACAAGTCTAAGGAGACAAACCCAGTGCTAAAGATGGCCAAGTAGGAGAGCAAAAGAACCTGGTTCTCTGACGAAATTGTTAAGCACCTATGTCAACACAGAATCCACTTACTCCAGTTATTTGTTTATAAGTTAGTTAAATATTTTACTTGCTTAAGCTACTGAGAATTGGGCCTTCTATGACTCTATGACTTGTATCTGAAGACATTCTGATACAGTAATCAACACATAAGAAAACCTCCAGATTAATAGATAATGTAAATAGGAAAATGAAAACATGAGTTTAAGTAAAATAGCACCTCAGTCATAAAAACTGACTAAATTATCTAAGCAGACTATAAATATACAGTTAGTTTGAGGATTCAATAATCATAATTTATTCGTTTAACATGTATATCTTAATATTATTGGGTGCTAAATTGGAGATTAAAGTACTTAAGGTCTGGGGAGAAGACAGGCATTAAATAATCATGTGTAATTACAGTCTGAGATTTTATACAACATGTGTGTTGAGTGCCTACTGTGTGCCAGATACTGTTCTGAGGATTGGAGATATTCCAATGAATAAACTTTTCTTTTGGAGCTTACAGCCTTGAGTATGGTGGGAATAAGGATAATAAACAAAGTTAAAAAAGAAGAGAAAGAGGAATCTCAATCTTAGATAGTGATAGATGTTGGATATATAATAAAAACATAAAAAATAAAATTGAGTAGCTACCTTGGAAGCATGGCTAGAAAATACATCTTTAATGAGGTGTCATTTGAAATGAGACCTGAAAATTGTAAAGGTACCAGCCAAGAAAAGATCTGAAGCCAGATGTTCTGAGGTGAAGGAAAACAAATATAGATCCTAAACCTTAGGGAACAAGCTTGGCATATTTTAGAAGTAGGAATAAGGCCAAGATGGTTGACACACTGAGAGATTAGGGAAAGTGGTAGGAAACTAGGACTGAGAGGCCAGATCCTGTATAAACTCAAAGGTCATGGAAAGGAGTAGACTAACTATGAAATGAAGCCATTGGAAAACTTTAAGCAGTTGAGGACATAACAGAATTTGTGTTTTTTAAGAGCTCACTCTGCCTGATATGTTGGGAATGAATTGTAGAGGGCAAAAGAGAGAACAAAAGATTCATTTGTAGCATCCTAGACAAGAAATGATGGTAGCTTGGTGTAAGCTGGTAATAGAAAACATAAAGAATGGTGAAGATACTTGAGATATCTTGTGTCAATAGCTCCGCCAACATATGTGAGTATATGTGTGTATTATATTTATATATTTTTTAACAAGGAAGGAAATTGAGGCCCAAAGAAATTAAGCGATGTGCTCAAGTCACATAGCTATTACGTTAGAAACAATGTCAATTAACTATTGCTATAATGACATTGTTAAAGGAAAGTATCTGTTCCACAACTGAATCTTCCTCCTTCTCTTCCAGTACTTCCCAATGCAAATTCTTTCCTGTCCTATGCAAACTTCCTTCTGTTTCTCACCTCTGAGACCCATGCAGAAGATAATGGATAGCAGTAGTTGAAAGTCTTTGAAGACTGAGAAATAAGGAGAATGATCTCTTAGTCTTTGGTGATATATATTACAAATACACACATATCTCAAAATGTTTCTTGTTCTTTTGTTTATTGAACTTTTTAAAGTATTGTGCAATGAATATTTTACTTCATGCTAAGAGAAAGAAAACAATATATGTTATAGAAATAGAGAAATACCTCCTGGCAGAGTTCCAAGATATCTTTCTGATCAGTATATTTAAAAATTTTTCTCCCTGGTATTAGTTGGTGAATAAACAACATGTTTGTTTGATTGTTTTCATGTGACTTTTCTAATCAAAGAGATGGAGGTCATTTCACTGGGTAACATTTATTTTTAAATGAAAGATGAAGAGATTAAGGAAATGAACATTACCATTACTGATTTTTTTTAATGGAATTCTGGGCAATATTCCATGAAACCTCAGATTCTTCCACAGTTTCAAATTCAATACCTATCCCTCATTGTCACCCCAGGGCCTACCATTAAGCCCCACAATCATCACCTTTTCCAAGCCTATAAACAATCATTAGGAGATCAAAAGCTAGAGAAAGTGCTATCGAATTCTGAAGTATACTTTTAAAAGATACAAAATTGAATTTCAAACATTCAAACATTTATCAGCATCCTTGTTAAGAAATAAATACTTTTTCCCCATTTTCTCACCTGGCTATCCCTTCGTTGGTTTATGCTAGCTACACCAATCAGGTTTTCATACAGCAAACATTTACAGCCATGGTTCATTACAGGCCACTGAAAAGGAGACCACAAATAACTTTCCTCAAACTTTCCCTTGGACCTCTCCCTCTGCAAGGGACAGCTCTGAATGCATTCATGATCCATAAATATTAGCATATATTCAGATCATGACCTATTCTAATTAACATAAACACACAGAGTTTCACTATACCTAGTTCTGCTTCTTTAAACTTGCAATAAGAACGGGTTGTTATCATATGAAGCATGCACATTATTCAGTTGTTTAACCATGCTCTTAATCAGTGTATAATATGTGTCACAAATAGGCAGCTGCTAAATGAATTATACATAAAGATAATGTTTTCTAGATTACTCTTTTCTGTATATATTGAATAATTTAGGTCCTAACACATTCTGATCCTTACTTCTGGTTTTTTTATAGAAACTGAATCATTACCTTGTTCTTTTTAGTGGTGAAAAATTTTGTTTTTCATATATACTATAAAAGTAAAATCTCTTTAAGGGAAGACAACTTCTTTTTTTTTTTTTTAATTTTTGGCTGCGTTGGGTCTCCGTTGCTGCGCGTGGACCCTCTCCCGTTGTGGCGAGCAGGGGCTACTCTTCGTTGCGGTGCACGGGCTTCTCATTGCGGTGGCTTCTCTTGTTGTGGAGCACGGGCTCTAGGTGCCTGGGCTCAGTAGTTGTGGCACACGGGCCTAGTTGCTCCACGGCATGTGGGATCCTCCCTGACCAGGGCTCAAACCTGTGTCCCTGGCATTGGCAGGCAGACTCGCAACCACTGAGCCACCAGGGAAGCCCCAACATTTTTAATTTAAGTGTTTATAACGTATATTTTTTTGAGGGCTCAGATTTCTTTTTTTTTTTTAGTTTATTTATTTATTTATTTTTGACTGCGTTGGGTCTTCATTACTGCACGCAGGCTTTCTCTAGTTGCGGTGAGCGGGGGCTACTCTTCGTTGCAGTGCGCAGGCTTCTCATTGCGGTGGCTTCTCTTGTTGTGGAGCACAGGCTCTAGGCACGCGGGCTTCAGTAGTTGTAGCATGCAGGCTCAGTAGTTGTGACTCACGGGCTCTAGAGCGCAGGCTCAGTAGTTGTGGCGCATGGGCTTAGTTGCTCCACAGCATGTAAATTCGATAGAACCAAGTTGTATTACTCATAGAAAGTAATAACTAACAAAGGCAAGGGGTAAGCTATTACACCCTCATATACACCCCACCCTCAATAGAATTTCATAATCAGGGCATTACAATAAGACAATATGTATGTGGAATCATTACATAATGAAGAAAACACTATAGACATAATATGGTAGAAAAAACAGTGTGTTATAAACTTGGAGTTTATAACCACATCTTGAATAAACTTGATAATACTGTCTACTATCTACAGAAATATTATAACAACCAACAGGATAATAAGCTAAAGTATGGATTATAGCCTCTATTAAGATGAACAGCATAAAAATCACCTAAGGCACTTATTTAAAATGCAGATTCCCAATTCCCAGCCCCAGAGAGTCATTTTCATTCAGCAGGTCTGTGGGAGGAGTAGCAAGGTATGATCTGGAAATCTGGGTTTTTAATAAACACCCAGGTGATTGTGAAACAGGTTATCTAATAGTCCTATCTCACTTAACTGCCCTAATATAGTCTAGACACATATCCAATTATTTCCTCCTCCAGCCTTACACATCATTAAGTAAGACAAAAGTCACAAGCAGGTAAAAGATTTGTCAATATAATGGGAAAGGAGTGGGAGAAGAGAGAAGGTGAGTGGCATGGATGAGGGGAAGTTAGATTTGTTATGGTCACACTAAGAGACCTTATTCTTTGAATATATATTCCATGTAGCCCGAATTTTGTTTTCAGTTTCTCTTAGAAGATAGTTTTCAGTATAAAACACGCTTAATAATGAAGAGTGAAATTGTTAGCCCTGATGTTAATTTTTCATTCTGTTGTTACCTTTGTTTTGATGGCCTCACTAGTCTCCACTTCGCTATACCTTCATGCAGTTTCTTCTCTTTATCCGTGATGGTCATTTTTCTCCAATATTGACTGACGTGGAAATGTATGCCCCCCTCTGGGCACTTATGGAAGGCCTGTAAAATTTTGTGAAAACACTTTAAACTATGATATAACTATAACCTGTGGCCAAAACATGAATAACTTTCCTCAGCAAAGTCATGTAGTTGCCCCAGGTGCTGAATTTTATCTCAGAGTCTTAAAACAATTATGTATATTTCAGATTATGCCATTGAATGTTTAATATCTCTAAAGTTGATGGGGTTTCAGGGTACTTGGAGATGATTAGATTTTGCTTGAACTCCAATATGTCTTATGGGAAATAGAAGAAACTGCTGGAGTTGCAGTTTCTAGAGTTTTAACGTAGAATATATCTTCTGGTTTTAAAGTGAAATTCATTCGCCACACTCAGCATTAGAAAATACAGTCGTCTTAGGATCAATTTATAAAAAGTACACATACTAGGGAAAAAAAAGACATAAAAGCATGATAAAACAAAACAAAATAATACTTGCATGTAATCATCATAAAATGATGCTGCCAAAGGGTCATGATACAATTGTACACATATGCCCCCTTGTGGTGAATGAATAGGACACAGGACATTTGAAAAGGTTTCTGGAAATCAAGGAAGAGTGACTGTTTTTCTTAGTTTAGTATTGTCTGAGATAGAAGATGTACACTTTAATAAGCCCCGATTTTCAAGGATTTTACTTATGTGTTGTTTACTAAAGCTTAATAACTCTGAACTATCTACCCATAAGAAGGGAGGAAGGATCAGAGAAAACTGACTTCTAATATTTAACTGAGAAGTTACCCACATTCATATTGAGATTCCAGAACTGGACTTTAAAATGATTTATTCAGTGTTTTTATCTATAAAATTTAAGGTATAAGTGGAAAAATAATCCCAGTGAAAACATCAAGTGAAAATTCAGAAAAAGGAATTGTTAAAGTAAGTGAAAGCAGCATGTTTAAAATAAATCGGGTGGAAGACAAAGAAGTAGAGAAAAACTTAGTGGAAAAGAAAATAAAACATGCAGACTTTTCATTGACATTTTTAAATGCCAATGCTAAGTTTTCTTGCATATAAATGAAACTTATAGTTTTGAGAACATTTAAGAGACCTTGAAGATGTCTCGAAGGGCAAGAGGCATGATTCTTAGAAGATTTAAGGCAATGAGAGATTCTACAGATTTGAGCACAGTAGCTTATATATAATTGATACATATAAGGGGGAAAAGGGTAGATAAACGAAACTAGCAACCTGATAAACCGTAGTTAATGAAGAGAGGGTTAAACCAGAGAAGAATATTGAAATATAAACTACTCCAGTGGATTTTCTGTAGTATCAGGAAAATTACCTGAAATAATAATAGCAACTTCAGGCACTGTTTTGAAAAATAAATGATACCTATTTTATGGATATGTTTTCCCAAATTTATTTTGGATATGAGTGTGGTAATATATAAAATAATTTTGAATAAAACAATTCTAAATTATTTTCCTGCGTTACCACAGATTATATACAGGCTATATAATCACAGAATTTAGACCACATTTGTTCAGGTAAGAATTTCCCCCATCCTACCAACACTATTGCAAATTTATTCAAGTGTTAGAAATAGCCCAGAAAAATATAAGCCGATTTAGCACCTAGTAAGATCATGTGGAAAACTATTTGTAAATGGTTATTTTCCTCATCCTGAAACAAGAGAATGTAAGGAAGTCTCAAGAAAAAAGCAGAACATTTTCTCTGATATCTTGAATTCTATTTCTGGCTAAATATACTTTTTTAATTCCTACTCTTTTTTTTTTTTCTTTTTTTTTTTTTTTTTTTTGGCCGCGCAGTGAGGCATGTGGGATCTTAGTTCCCCGACCAGGGATCGAACCCCCTGAGGTGGAAGCACAGAGTCTTAACCACTGGACCGCCAGGGAAGTCCCCTTAATTCCTACTTGAAAACTTATAAAACATGGACAGAAAGAGGGTTATAATAACCCTCTGGTAATTACTGGTTTTCTAGCTTTGAATTTTTGAGGTTAATCTGGGTCATATTTCTAATAAAAGTTTTGTAAAACTCCTCATGTCCCTCTGCTGTCTAAATTGTAACCATCTTGCCATTCACATTGGCAGGAAGTGCAGTACAGATGAGTCTGAACTTTGTGATTTGAAAGGTATTGTGACCAGACTGTAAAGTCCCTTGTCCTTCACTGTACGTAGCTTGAATTTAACTTGCCTAGAACAAGACAGAAGAGAGGATAAGGGATGTATGTCACAATTTTCAAGAAATAAACAAACAAGAGTAAGGAAAACAAAAATGAAATATGAATGTGGCACAATGTGACAGAAATACGCCCCATTAAAACAGCGTTTTGTAAGGTGTACTTCTTGCCTGATTTTGTCTGTACTGGCCCAGAATCATAGCTGTCATAGTCACAGAGACTCTGCCAGTAAAGATATCAATAAATGACAATATCTGGAGAGTATTCTTCAATTCTGGATTTGTGGGGATGACAAAAGGATTACTTAAAATACCCTGAACCTATGTTATAAAAATAAAACAAAATACATTTTACCAGATATTACATGAACCATAAGTCTACTCAACATAAAAGAAAATAACATTCTAATATTAAATTCCAATTTCTTCTTAGGAAAAACTCGTGAGAAGTATCTACGACAATAGTCTATTTTGGTCTAATCTGAATTCTTTATCCAGTTTTCAATGACTCCTTTCTATATCTTGTCATTTCTATCAATACACTTGCTCATAGTTCACGTCAGGTGCAGCCTTTTTCACTGCACTTCTAAGATGAGTTACTTCCAATAATAAAGTGGAAAATACTAGTTCCCTGCCATCTTTGTAAATCCAGAAATAACATCTCTTTGTGTACTGCCATAGCACTGCCAGTCTTTCTGAGTCCTCATACTATGCACTGCATTTTTTCATATAAATGGGAAATATTGATAAAGGTTTTTTTGGTACAACATTATCAAAAGAAGTTCAGAGCAAAAAGAATTGTAAAGACTGAGCTCCCTAATGTTGGTCACCTTACATGGAGGTGTCTCAAGCCCCCACGTTCATCTTAAGAAAGATATTAGCATAGTTCAAGAGCTCCTCCACTGGCTTCAAACACTAAAGAAACTTTATAGAACACTGGAGCTTATGATGGATGAGAAACTATTACTGAGACATTTTATAGTTTATAAGACTTTGATTTTCAAGCTGCAAATTCTAGTTTTTAAGTATATAATCAGGTTTTCAGACATCCAAACTAAAATGCCTATTAGACATTTTCTCAGCCTAACTCTGCTAGTCAATTTGGGCTGCCGTATACTATACAGTGGGTGGCTTAAACAATAGGAATTTACTTCCCCTAGTTCTGAAGGCTGAAAGTCCAACATCAAGGTTCTGGCTTATTCAGTTCCCCGGTGAGAACTCTCTTCCTGGGTTGCAGAGAGCCGCCCTCTCACTGTGTCCTTACATTATGAAAAGAGAGAGAGCTCTTTGCTTCCTTTCAGGACACTAATCCCATCATGGGGGCCCCACCCTTATGACCTCGTCCAAACCTAGTAACCTCCCTAAGCCCCCACTTCTGAATACCCTCACATGTGAGGGGTGTTTTAGAGCTTCAATATATGATTTTTGGAGGGACACAAACATTCAGTTTATCACACTAATCAAGTGCTAAAGAGCTGAAAACTGGGAGACGTGTTAAATTTTCCCCTGAAAGATCAGTTTGTTTTTTCTGTGGTGGTTGTTGTATGTTAGTTGTTTATCCTTAAACCAGGCCATTAAAGGAGAAATTTTAATACTTAAGTAAAAGAATCCTAAAATTAAAATTGTAACGAGGTTTACCTTCATTTACGGGGTCCTCCTTAAGCAATACTACCCCATCACATCTTTCACAATTTCTCTTTTGGGCTTAAGCAAATGTGCTCAAGTTGGAGATTGACACAGTTGGATTTCCTCTCCTAGATGTCCTTGTAGTCACTGTATACATAGTTCATGAGCTGCATGGACAAATCAGCACTGCTCTGACTGCTCCTTGGCAAATTTGTGAAAAGTAACTTGCTCTTTGGGTGGAAAACTATACTTATTCCCCTTAGTGTATATCAAGATGTCAAAAACATTATGTATATATGATTCAGGCTGCCATCCTGTCCTGCAGGACTTCCTTTTATGTCCTGGAGATCAACCAGAACTCAAATAGGAAACAGAGATCTCTTTAGTATCTCAAAATTTAAGAGCTAAGGGAGTGGGAAGAGAAGGGAGATGAGGAAGGAAGAACAGATTCAAACCTCTTTTGCATTGGGCTTAGGCAATCAGCCTGTCCCCTTTTGCAAATATCCCCTGATTCCCACTTAAAAGAAAAAACAAAACTTAAAAAAATTAAATATTAATTAAACAGGGAAGAAAAAAAGTAAAGGTGAAACATGTTTTAAAACATTAAATAAAATAACCAAGGATTAAGCAAGGTATAAACTGGAAGTTTAAAGGATTTGAAAGTGCCCTGGGAAATGTAAGATTCTTCTTTCATGAGGGTATCTCAGGAGGCCAGGACATAGACCCTGCCCCCAACCTCAGCAAGGAGCCCTCACCTGCAGCATCCAGACCTAAGGCATCAAAACAAGTTGCCCTCTGTGAAAAGGAGTTCTAGCTCATTTCCCAGCTCACTTCATCTCTGACAGTCCTGAAGTCCTGAATAAACAGTCTTCCCTTCCACCCCTGCTTCCTTCTCATAGAGCAGGACTTTATGGGAGGCTTATTTCTTAAATTGAAAAATAAAGAAAATTATTAGGGAATGCTTAAAGATGCCTATTTTTTATGGTACTCTTAGCATGAACTCTTAAAAATTGGAATAAATATTCACTTGAATTAAATATCCACCAACAAGAAAATAGATTAAGTATGGTGTATCCATGTTATGGGGCAGGTAGCAGACATTGACAGTGTGCTTCCTATATTTCTTATTTCCCTTTACTATTGTTAAGTACACAGGCTCCTAATATGCATTTGTTACCGAACTGAACTTGGGTCCATTCACCTGTGTACAATAAAGTCGATATACTGATACCAGGTGGTGGTGAAGGAAAATGCAGTGTTTACTGCAGGTGCCAAACAAGGAGTGCAGGCAGCTAATGCTCAGAAACACCCAGACCCTCTGATGGCTTTTAGAGAAAGGTTTTTAAAGACAGGGTGAGGGAAAGTATTGTGGGGTGCGTGATCAGCTCCTGGACATTCTTCTGATTGGTTGGTGGTAAGGTAATCAGGAGTCAATATCATCAACCTTTTGGGACCAACCCTTCTGGGGTCTTTGTGCTTGTGGTCAGCATGGAGTTAACTTCTTCCACCTGGTGGTGGTTTCAGCAAAACAGCTCAAAGGATATGGCTCAGAATATTATCTATAGTCCTTGAGGAGGGACTAAAGGTCCTTAACTTTGTTTAATGGCTAAATTATTATTATTTTGTCATGCTTGACAGTTTTCCTTTGTTTCTGCATTTTCTCACTTCTCTGATTAAATGTATTCTTTGGAACTCAAGGAAGGCCTGGGAGGCTAAAGTTTTTCTACAAACAAGAGGCAGGCAGAGGACATGGGGGCAGTCTGGCCCAGGAAGGCTCCATAGGTTCCTGCTCAGTTACACATATACTCCAACAGTCAGCACCTGGGGCTTTATCAGAAGACTGCCCTAGAGACTGCTGGCATCTACTTTGCCTGCAAGCAAAAAGGCCTGGGAAGCAACTTGGGATTTACATCCCACCAGGGACAGCCTTGGACCAATAACTGGCACTGGCAGAGGCCGAGGTATAAAGACTCCAGCACTCTTGTCTCTAACCTGGAAAACTCTGTAAGAGGAATATAAAAAGAAATGCATGAAAATGATAAACAGCAAGTTCAGAGTAGGAGACATAGGGTATGGTAGTCAGGGGAATAAATGAGATCTGGAAGAGGAACCCCTGGGGCTTCATCTGTATCAGAAATACCGTATTTTTAAAGCCAAGTGGTGGATATATGAGTGATCATTGTATTAGTTTTTATGTGACATTTTACATGTCTGAAATATTTTATAATATTTTTAAAGAATTTTTGGAAAGATTGACAAGGTAATGCTCCATGCTTTTCATTAATATTAAGATATATATTGTCATGTTAAAAATGTTGAAAAGATCCAGCATCCTCACATTTGTCCTTCAAAGAGCGTGCATCTACCCAAATTTAGAGCTAAAAGAGAAGTCCTTAAAACAAAATTCTATAACCACCTAATCTTCCACTTCTCCTACTGACTCCACTTTTTCTATTCTTGATATAGCTCATCAACACACTTTTCCCCATGGTTTTCCCTCACTTATCTTCCCAATACTGACCTCATGATCACCTATTTCAAGAATGCACATTCATGCCTTGAATCATCTATCCCCTTCATCTTCAGCCTCATCAAAATTCAGCCCTGGGTAACATATGTTTTCCCTTTTGCCTACTTCTGTTTCAAGGCTCCTGACTTTTACCATTTAAGTGACAAAACTCTGCCAGGAGACTTCTCTGTAAGTTTTTCTATGAGAACAACTGTTTGTAGGCACTTTGAGGATAGAGATTGTGTCTCCATTGTAATTTCTATCCCTGTATTAGTTAGCTAGGGCTGCCATAACAAAATACCTCAAACTGGGTGGCTTGAACAACAGAATTTATTGTTTCACAGTTCTGGAAGCTGCAAGTCTGAGATCAGGGACTCTATAGGGTTGGTTCCTTCTGAGGGCTGAGAGAGAATCTGTTTCATGCCTCTCTCCTAGCTTCTGGTGATTTGCTGGCAGTCTTCGATGTTCCTTGGCCTATAGAAGAATTATCCCTATCTCTGCCTTCATGTTTATGTGGCATTCTTCTTGTGTGCGTGTCTCTGTGTCCAAATTTCCTCTTTTTTATACGGACACCAGCTATACTGAATTAGGGGTTCACCTTAGTCCTGTATGACCTCATCTTAACTAAGTACATCTGCAACAACCCTATTTCCACGTGAGTTCATATTCTGAAGTACTGGGGTTAAAACTGCAGCATAGGAATTTTGGGGAGACACAATTCAACTCATAAAAATCCCCTATGTCTGAGATCAGAGGCAACGAGTTGTTGTCTTTCCTTGAACTAAAAACAGCCCCCTGTAGAAAAGGCTTTAATTTGTTACTCAATAAATATTACTTGAATTCAACTGAAAAGAGTTGAAGACATTATCAATTTCGGTTTCGACTTGAGCCCTTTACTTCAGTCAGTGTCCTGTTGTCATATGCAATACTCCAAGTAGTTTGTCTTTTAAGTATTCTCTTACCTACCTCTTTCCATTAAACGGGAGAGCATTATTTTCCACACAATGTAGCCTTGGAACACCACTATATTAGTTTCCCCAATGGGTTCTTCTGACTTACAAGTGCCGGGTTTATTTTGGCTTGCATATGAAGTTTGATTGCATGCATTCATAATTGAGTTTCCCTTTTGATTTATTAATCAGAACCATCATATCTCAAAATGATAATTAGCTGGCAAGTTGTGGCAAACGTATACAAAGTTATAGATATCTTTTACTTTCTGTCTGCATGTTTATATTGTCTAATAAATCATATAACTGTAAAAGTGACAGAATACCTAGACTAAATCTTTTACTTTTATTGAAAGTGTGACATTTTAGAGTAACATTCTTAAATATTCACAATGTTTATGGCTTAATTAATCTGCTTCTCCAAAATTTGACTCTTTAATATTTTGAAATGACTTCATAGATATTTTTTACCATTCAACATGGAAGACTGTTGGGATACATGTTCTGAATTTAATTTATACAGTATTGCCTCTGGAAGGATGTTGCTATAGATACATAGATATAGATACAACATTTCCATTTTCCCATTTACAGTTTCACTGATACTGTAGTAGAAAAAACAAATTATCATGCAACACATTTGAACATTTTCATATCTGAGTGCCTATACACAAATAAATGTGAAAGGTGTTAACTGATATAACTTCTTTTCTAGGCAGATATGCTTAAAGCATCTGATGACTTCAAAATATTTAAGCAAGGAAAATTAAGGAACGCACAACTAGAGCTTTCTGAGTAGCTTTTAATTCTTTTTTTTTTTTTTTTAACCAGCAATTACTTGCAGATTGGAGGGATTGAGACAGTCAATTTTTTAAAGTACCTTTTGTAGAGAATAGCCTAGGCAAGATCTTAAATAACATGAAGATCATGGCTCACTGGAGAGCACAGGGGACCAATGTCTGAAAGGTCAAAATTCTATTCCCAGTTTCTCCTATTTGCTCTTTTATGGAGCAAGTTAGAGAAGTGAATGACCCAGTAGAAGTTTTATGCCTTTGGAAGCTACTTCTATTCAAGCCTCTGTTGATCCTTTCATATTTTGGGGGAACAGAACGAGCAGAACAATGAATATACTTGCCTTACAGAGAGCAAGAAAACTGTAAGATGCTTTATCAATTTTTTCCCACAAGAGAATGATCAGTAAGAGCAGGTTCACCAAAATTCTCTCCCAAGGAAGTTATTTTTTCTTTCATACTTGTGTTGAGAACTGGTCTATGTCAATTGGGTCATAACAACTCATAAAGTCTTTTTAGTGGCTAGCCGTACCAACCAAAACACTTGAGGTGACTGAGATTGACTGACCACCCCCTCAAACTTGCTTCAAGTTAAAATTAGAGCAAATCAGGACAATTCTGCCTCATATATCAATATTTATCATACAAACATTTATTAACAAAGAGGAACAAGGCATTTGTACAATTTGTTCTGTGAGATAATGAAGTCCCAATTCTCCACTGTTACAGGGGATCCCTAAATATCTTTCCTTAAAAAATATCATTTGAGGAAGCCTAAACAACATCCAGAGAGCCAGGAGTGTATAGCCTTGCAGGCCAGGCAATCAGACATCTTCAGATTAACTGTCCCAACCACTTATGGATTATTGAGAGATTAGAATCTATCCCTCAGTGACAGGGTAGCTATAGGCCTCTCTGCATTCCTATACTCTGATTATGCAAGAGGAGAAAGTTATCACCAAAATATTTTAGCTAATGCACATATCTTGAATGCCACTAATCTCACCAATGAGGATCCACTTCTAAACCCATTATGTTGGCTAACAATTCACCAATTTAACCAATGGAATTCCTTTTCTGATGTTGATCATGCTAATTATTAAAGCTTCTGAATGTCCATCAACAGAGGAATGAATAAAGAAGATGTGGTACATGAGTACAATGAAATATTACTCAGCCATAAAACAGAATGAAATTGGGTCATTTGTAGAGATGTAGATGGACCTAGAGACTGTCATAAAGAACGAAGTGAGTCAGAAAGAGAAATACAAATACCGTGTATTAATGCATATATGTGGAATCTAAAAAATATGGTATAGATGATCTTATTTGCAAAGCAGAAATAGAGACAGACACAGAGAACAAACGTATGGATACCAAGGGAAGAGGGGGGTGGGGTGAATTGAGAGATGGGGATTGACATATATACACTATTGATACTATGTATAAAATAGGTAACTAATGAGAACCTACTGTATAGCACAGGGAACTCTACTCAGTGCTCTGCAGTGACCTAAATGGGAAGGAAATACAAAAAAAGAGGAGATATATATATACGTGTAGTTGATTCACTTTGCTGTACAGTAGAAACTAACACAACATTGTAAAGCAACTGTACGCCAATAAAAAAATAATAAAGCTTCTGATATTGATCCCGTATAAATAGCTAAATCAGTTGTATCAATCCTCTCTGGAGTCTGGGCTTCCTTTTAGAATGCTAGTGAGCCATCACTGAGCTGTGAGATCCCAATAACTGGTTGTCACATCGAAAGTGTAATGTAGGAGGAGCTTCAAGATGGCAGAAGAGTAAGACGCAGAGATCACCTTCCTCCCACAAATACATCAGAAATACATCTACATGTGGAACAGCTCCTACAGAACACCTACTGAACGCTGGAAGAAGACCTCAGATCTCCCAAAAGGCAAGAAACTCCCCACGTACCTGAGTAGGGCAAAAGAAAAAAAGAAAAAACAGAGACAAAAGAAGAGGGACGGGACCCGCGCCAGTGGGAGGGAGCTGTGAAGGAGGAAAGGTTTCCACTCACTAGGAAGCCCCTTCGCGGGCGGAGACTGCGGGTGGCAGAGGGGGGAAGCTTCGGAGCCACAGAGGAGAGCGCAGCCACGGGGGTGCGGAGGGCAAAGCGGAGAGATTCCCGCACAGAGGCTCGGCGCCGAGCAGCACTCACCAGCCCGAGAGGCTTGTCTGCTCACCCACCGGGGCGGGCGGGGCTGGGAGCTGAGGCTCGGGCTTCGGTCGGATCGCAGGGAGAGGACTGGGGTTGGCTGCGTGAACACAGCCTGAAGGGGGCTAGTGCGCCACAGCTAGCCGGGAGGGAGTCCAAGAAAAAGTCTGCAGCTGCCGAAGAGGCAAGAGACTTTTTCTAACCTCTTTGTTTCCTGGTGCGCGAGGAGAGGGGATTAAGAGCACTGCTTAAATGAGCTTCAGAGACGGGCGCGAGCCGCGGCGATCAGCGCGGACCCCAGAGACGGGCATGAGACGCTAAGGCTGCTGCTGCCGCCACCAAGAAGCCTGTGTTCAAGCACAGGTCACTCTTCACACCTCCCCTCCCGGGAGCCTGTGCAGCCCGCCACTGCCAGCGTCCCGTGATCCGGGGACAACTTCCCCGGGAGAACACACGGCGCCTCAGGCTGGTGCAACGTCACGCCGGCCTCTGCCGCCGCAGGCTCGCCCCGCATTCTGTACCCCTTCCTCCCCCCGGCCTGAGTGAGGCAGAGCCCCCGAAGCAGCTGCTCCTTTAACCCCGTCCTGTCTGAGCGAAGAACAGACGCCCTCAGGCGACCTACACGCAGAGGCAGGGCCAAATCCAAAGCAGAACCCCAGGAGCTGTGCGAACAAAGAAAGGGAAATCTCTCCCAGCAGGTTCAGGAGCAGCGGATTAAATCTCCACAGTCAACTTGATGTACCTGCATCTGTGGAATACCTGAATAGACAACGAATCATCCCAAATTGAGGAGGTGGACTTTGGGAGCAACGACATGTATATATTTTCCCCCTTTTTCTCTTTTTGTGAGTGTGTATGTGTATGCTTCTGTGTGTGATTTTGTCTGTATAACTTTGCTTTTACCCTTTGTCCTAGGGCTCTGTCTGTCCGTTTTTGTTTTTTATTACTTAAAAAAACTTTTTTTCTTAATATTTATTTTAATAACTTTATTTTACTTTATTTTATTTTATTTTATCTTCTTCTTTCTTTTTTCCTCCCTTTTATTCTGAGCCGTGTGGAGGACAGGCTCTTGGTGCTCCAGCCAGGCACCAGGGCTGTGCCTCTGAGATGGGAGAGCCAAGTTCGGGACACTGGTCCACAAGAGACCTCCCAGCTCCACGTAATATCAAACGGCAAAAATCTCCCAGAGGTGTCCATCTTAATGCCAAGACCCAGCTCCACTCAACAAGCAGCAAGCTACAGTGCAGGACACCCTATGCCAAACAACTAGCAAGACAGGAACACAACCCCACCCATTAGCACAGAGACTGCCTAAAATCATAATAAGGCCACAGGCACCCGAAAACACACCACCAGGCGTGGACCTTTCCACCAGAAAGACAAGATCCAGCCTCATCCACCAGAACACAGGCACTAGTCGCCTCCACCAGGAAGCCTACACAACCCACTGAAACAACCTTAGCCATGGGGACAGACACCAAAAACAATGGAAGCTACGAACCTGCAGCCTGCAAAAAGGAGACCCCAAACACAGTAAGTTAAGCAAAATGAGAAGACAGAGAAACACACAGGAGATGAAGGAGCAAGGCAGAAACCCACGAGACCTAACAAATGAAGAGGCAGTCTACCTGAAAAAGAATTCAGAATGATGATAGTAAAGGTGATCCAAAATCTTGGAAATAGAATGGAGAAAATACAAAAAACGTTTAACAAGGACCTAGAAGAACTAAAGAGCAAACAAACAGAGATGAGCAACACAATAAATGAAATTAAAAATTCTCTAGAAGGGATCAATAGCAGAATAACTGAGGCAGAAGAACGGATAAGTGACCTGGAAGATAAAATAGTAGATATAACTACTGCAGAGCAGAATAAAGAAAAAAGAATGAAAAGAATTGAGGACAGTCTCAGAGACCTCTGGGACAACATTAAACGCACCAACATTCGAATTATAACAGTCCCAGAAGAAGAAGAGAAAAAGAAAGGGACTGAGAAAATATTTGAAGAGATGATTATAATTGAAAACTTCCCTAATATAGGAAAGGAAATAGTTAATCAAATCCAGGAAGCACAGAGAGTATCATACAGGATAAATCCAAGGAGAAAGACACCAAGACATATTAATCAAAGTATCAAAAATTAAATAGAAACAACAAATATTAAAAGCAGCAAGGGAAAAACAACAAGGAACACATAAGGGAATCCCCATAAGGTTAACAGCTGATCTTTCAGCAGAAATTCTGCAAGCCAGAAGGGAGTGACAGGACATATTTAAAGTGATGAAAGAGAAAAATGGGCAACCAAGATTACTCTACCCAGCAAGGATCTCATTCAGATTTGATGGAGAAATTAAAAGCTTTACAGACAAGCAAAAGCTAAGAGAATTCAGCACCACCAAACCAACTTTACAACAAATGCTAAAGGAACTTCTCTAATCAGGAAACACAAGAGAAGGAAAAGACCTAAAATAATAAACCCAAAACAATTAAGAAAATGGTAATAGGAACATACATATCGATAATTACCTTAAATGTAAATGGATTAAATGCTCCAACCAAAAGACATAGACTGGCTGAATGGATACAGAAACAAGATCTGTATATATGCTGTCTACAAGAGACCCACTTCAGACCTAGGGACACATACAGACTGAAAGTGAGGGGATGGAAAAACATATTCCATGCAAATGGAAATCAAAAGAAAGCTGGAGTAGCAATTCTCATATCAGACAACACAGACTTTAAAATAAAGACTATTACAAGAGACAAAGAAGGACACTACATAATGATCAAGGGATCAATCCAAGAAGAAGATATAACAATTGTAAATATTTATGCACCCAACACAGGAGCACCTCAATACATTAGGCAAATACTAACAGCCATAAAAGGGGAAATCGACAGTTACACAATCATAGGAGGGGACTTTAACACCCCACTTTCACCAATGGACAGATCATCCAAAATGAAAATAAATAAAGAAACACAAGCTTTAAATGATACATTGAACAAGATGGACTTAATTGATATTTATAGGACATTCCATCCAAAAACAATAGAATACACATTCTTCTCAAATGCTCATGGAACATTCTCCAGGGTAGATCATATCTTGGGTCACAAATCAAGCCTTGGTAAATTTAAGAAAATTGAAATTGTATCAAGTATCTTTTCCGACCACAACGCTATGAGACTAGATATCAATTACAGGAAAAAAATCTGTAATACAAACACATGGAGGCTAAATAACACACTACTTAGTAACCAAGAGATCACTGAAGAAATCAAAGAGGAAATGAAAAAATACCTAGAGACAAATGACAATGAAAACACAATGACCCAAAACCTATGGGATGCAGCAAAAGCAGTTCTACGAGGGTAGTTTATAGCTATACAAGCCTACCTTAAGAAACAAGAAACGTCTCAAATAAACAACCTAACCTTACACCTAAAGCAATTAGAGAAAGAAGAACAAAATACCCCAAAGTTACCAGAAGGAAAGAAATCATAAAGATCAGATCAGAAATAAATGAAAAAGAAATTAAGGAAACAATAGCAAAGATCAATAAAACTAAAAGCTGGTTCTTTGAGAAGATAAACAAAATTGATAAACCATTAGCCAGACTTATTAAGAAAAAAAGGGAAAAGATTCAAATCAATAGGATTAGAAATGAAAAAGGAGAAGTAACAATGGACACTGCAGAAATACAAAGGAGGATCATGAGAGATTACTGCAAGCAACTATATGCCAATAAAATGGACAACCTGGAAGAAATGGACAAATTCTTAGAAATGCACAACCTTCTGAGACTGAACCAGGAAGAAATAGAAAATATGAACAGACCAATCACAAGCACTGAAATTGAAACTGTGATTAAAAATCTTCCAACAAACAAAAGCCCAGGACCAGATGGCTTCAAATGTGAATTCTATCAAACATTTAGAGAAGAGCTAACACCTATCCTTCTCAAACTCTTCCAAAATATAGCAGAGGGAGGAACACTCCCAAACTCATTCTACGAGGTCACCATCACTCTGATACCAAAACCAGATAAAGATGCCACAGAGAAAGGAAACTACAGGCCAATATCACTGATGAACATAGATGCAAGAATCCTCAACAAAATATTAGCAAACAGAATCCAACAGCACATTAAAAGGATCATACATTATGATCAAGTGGGGTTTATCCCAGGAATGCAAGGATTCTTCAATATATGCAAATCAATCAACATGATACACCATATTAACAAGTTAAAGGAGAAAAACCATATGATCATCTCAGTAGATGCAGAGAAAGCTTTCGACAAAATTCAACACCCATTTATGATAAAAACCCTCCAGAAAGTAGGCATAGAGGGAACTTTCCTCAACATAATAAAGGCCATATATGACAAACCCACAGCCAACATCGTCCTCAATGGTGAAAAACTGAAAGCATTTCCACTGAGATCAGGAAGAAGACAAGGTTGCTCACTCTCACAACTATTATTCAACATAGTTTTGGAAGTTTTAGCCACAGCAATCAGAGAAGAAAAAGAAATAGAAGGAATCCAAATTGGAAAAGAAGAAGTAAAGCTGTCACTGTTGGCAGATGACATGATACTATACATAGAGAATCCTAAAGATGCTACCAGAAAACTACTAGAGCTAATCAATGAATTTGGTAAAGTTGCAGGATACAAAATTAATGCACAGAAATCTCTTGCATTCCTATACACTATTGATGAAAAATCTGAAAGTGAAATTAAGAAAACACTCCTATTTACCATTGCAACAAAAAGAATAAAATAGCTAGGAATAAACCTACCTAAGGAGACAAAAGACCTGTATGCAGAAAATTATAGGACACTGATGAAAGAAATTAAAGATGATACACATAGATGGAGAGATATACCATGTTCTTGGATTGGAAGAATCAACATTGTGAAAATGACTCTACTACCCAAAGCAATCTACAGATTCAGTGCAATCCCTATCAAACTACCAATGGCATTTTTCACAGAACTAGAACAAAAAATTTCACAATTTGTATGGAAACACAAAAGACCCCGAATAGCCAAAGCAATATTGAGAAAGATAAACGGAGCTGGAGGAATCAGGCTCCCTGACTTCAGACTATACTACAAAGCTACAGTAATCAAGACAGTATGGTACTGGCACAAAAACAGAAATATAGATCAATGGAACAGGATAGAAAGCCCAGAGATAAACCCACACACATATGGTCACCTTATCTTTGATAAAGGAGGCAAGAATATACAGTGGAGATAAGACAGCCTCTTCAATAAGTGGTGCCTGGAAAACTGGACAGCTACATGTAAAAGAATGAAATTAGAACACTCCCTAACACCATACACAAAAATAAACTCAAAATGGATTAAAGACCTAAATGTAAGGCCAGACACCATCTAACTCTTAGAGGAAAAGATAGGCAGAACACTCTGTGACATAAATCACAGCAAGATCCTTTTTGACCCACCTCCTAGAGAAATGGAAATAAAAACAAAAATAAACAAATGGGACCTAATGAAACTACAAAGCTTTTGCACAGCAAAGGAAACCATAAACAAGACCAAAAGACAACCCTCAGAATGGGAGAAAATATTTGCCAATGAAGCAACTGACAAAGGATTAATCTCCAAAACATATAAGCAACTCATGCAGCTCAATATCAAAAAAACAAACAACCCAATCCAAAAATGGGCAGAAGACCTAAATAGACATTTCTCCAAAGAAGATATATAGATTGCCAACAAACACATGAAAGAATGCTCAACATCATTAATCATTAGAGAAATGCAAATCAAAACTACAATGAGATATCATCTCACACCGGTCAGAATGGCCATCATCAAAAACATGTACAAACAATAAATGCTGGATGGGGTGTGGAGAAAAGGGAACCCTCTTGCACTCTTGGTGGGAATGTAAATTGATACAGCCACTATGGAGAACAGTATGGAGGTTCCTTAAAAAACTAAAAATAGAACTACCATATGACCCACAATCCCACTACTGGGCATATACCCTGAGAAAACCATAATTCAAAAAGAGTCATGTACCACAATGTTCATTGCAGCTGTATTTACAATAGCCTGGACATGGAAGCAACCTAAGTGTCCATCAACAGATGAATGGATAAAGAAGATGTGGCACATATATACAATGGAATATTACTCAGCCATAAAAAGGAACGAAATGCAGTTATTTGTAGTGAGGTGGATGGACCTAGAGACTGTCATACAGAGTGAAGTAAGTCAGAAAGAGAAAAACAAATACATATGCTAACACATATATATGGAATCTAAAAAAAAAAAAGAAAATGGTCAGAAGAACCTAGGGGCAAGACGGGAATAAAGATGCAGACCTACTAGAGAATGGACTTGAGGATATGGGGAGGGGGAAGGGTAAGCTGGGACAAAGTGAGAGAGTGTCATGGACATATATACACTACCAAATGTAAAACAGATAGCTAGTGGGAAGCAGCCACATAGCACAGGGAGATCAGCTCAGTGCTTTGTGACCACATAGAGGGGTGGGATAGGGATGGTGGGAGGGAGGGAGATGCAAGAGGGAAGAGATATGGGGACATATGTATATGTATAACTGATTCACTCTGTTATAAAGCAGAAACTGACACACCATTGTAAAGCTATTATACTCTAATAAAGATGTTAAAAAAAAAATTAAATAAAAATAAAGTGTAATGTATACTAAGTAATTTACAGTAATTACAGACATCATAGCATTACAGCAAATCTCTAAGATACTAAGATCTTTTATGGTACCATTGTTCTATTATCTGCCTTCCTCTTTTTTTTTTCTTTTTCTTTATGCCTATGCTCTCCTTTATGCTAATAGGCATTCTCTTTTGGCTTCTTCTCTTGAATTTGTCAGTCAGTATATCTCTGATTTCTTATGTTGGGCTTCCTAGGAAATAAGCTTTTCCTGTTACTACCTACGTTGATAATTTCTCCAAAAGAGGTCTCTAGACCACCTGCTTCAGAATTATGTGGGATAAACTGTTAAAAATGCAAATTCCCAAGGAGCACCTCTGAGGTTTCTCTAGAAATCCGCAGTTTTAACAGACACACCTTCTTCATGGTTCTTATACACACTAATGTTTAAAAACACATTCTATTTCACATGTTCCCGTCAAGTAGTAAGATTCGTATCAAACATAAACTGTGTGCAGATGGTTTTTATTTGGTATTTTTACTTGGTTCATCTACTTTTCAGCACATTGTGGAACCTTCATAAATATTCAATAACTGTAAGGCAAACTCTCAATTATTCAGGTGTGAATTAACTAGCTGATGGATTATCCAGGCTCTCAGCTTCTTCCGCCTTCTTCTTAATGTGTTGTGGCTATTTCTCTGGGAACAAATCACTCATTTGTTGCAACTTGTTAGCAAGTTTGATAAAAGGCTGAGTTTCTAGGCATATTGAAATGAAGTGGGGGGTTTTCTGTGTAATAAATATCCTACCCAGAAGGACTACCCCTTCTACAGATAATGAAGAGCTAGCTATAATATCTACCAGTCAAACAAGGGCAGAAAACACTGGCCTGACCCATTTGGTGGGAAATAAAATTCTTCATAATTGCTGTCACAAGTTACAATACATATTCCTAAATATCCACACAAAACACCATAAATGCAGCTAGAATATCAGGTAATTAAACAGAGGGTAAAAATTGCTTCCCACATGGGTTTCAAAATGCCATTGATAGTATCCTTAGACAAAATAGGGAAGAAGTTAAACAAAAAGGGACAAAGAAAATCCTTTCTTCTTAGATACATCCACACAAATACAGTAGAAAACAGAATATTTGGCCATCTCTAATAAGATTTATATACTTCACCACTTTTTCTATCTCTTACGCATATTTCTTTCCATAGGGTTTACTCAGGTCTCCTGGTATATTACTGCCATATGACATGATTATAGGCATACCAAGTTTTAGGACCTTTCTTACTCAATGGCAAATTCTTACATATCTGCAACCGTCTGGTCATTTAACATACAGAGCCTGAATTACTCACTTTCAAGTAATTTATGAGCAACTCAACATGGTGATTCATGCCTCTGAACAGAAAAAAAAGAAAAAAAAACTTTTTGATTTCAGCAAAGCCTAATAGTTTAATGGATTTTAGCACATAGCATACTCACTTCACTCTAGTGTACTCACTATCCACAGAGGTCCTTTGTCAATCCCCACCACCACACACACTTCCATTTTCTTCTTCAAAAGAGGTGTCGTGAAGGCTTCTCTAATTTTTTCACTAGCCTCTGCTATTCATCTGCTCAGGATTCCTAGGCCTTTCACAAATAAGGGTTTCAAACTCACCAGATCTAGGAGCTGTGGGATAGCAAAGGACCTCTAAGAACACCTAAGTTTAAATTTAAATGATCGTAGAGGATCTTCTGGAGGGTCTATATTAGTTTCTTTCAGGATCCTTGGTGTCCCCTATGTGACGTCAACTCAGTCACTGACCATACATTTTTTAGCATATCACCCAGAGTCTCAGTTTTCCCACCTGCAAAACTGTGACACCACTTATGTGGTTCATTGTAAACTTGGCCTGTCTATAGCATAAATAGCTTCCTGTGAACAGAAAGCCAGCTGAGACCAGGAGACATGGGGTTTAAGAACAAGTTCACAAATAGCCACACCGTTCAATCATTGCCTGCCCTCTCTCTCAATTCTACCATCCCTGAAGGCTGGGGCAGGGTAGGATGGGGGGAGAAATGGAATAATGACAGATGACATGTGGACTTCTATAATATGTTCTTAAGAAAGAAGCAGGTAGGATAAATTCTTATCCAGTCACCGTAATCCTTTCTTAAAAAGCCTGCTTCGGTCTACTGTTGCTTGGTCACAGACTATGTGATCTGTGTATGAGAACTATGTGTTGGAAAGTGTGGGTTTATGAGACCATATTCAGTTGGATTATGCAAGTGGCAAAGTCCTTGATGGAAGTCAAATATAATATGCTTAATTCACACACTGCCTTATTATTCTTTAATATCGAGTCTCCTTGCTGTAATCTTGGTATTGTTTGCATGAAAGATAGTGCTTTAAAAAAATACCTTTGACTTTGGATAGACTCAGGCCAAAATGATTTAATGCTTTTTTTTTAAGTGCTCTATATAAGCAGGAACTGTGAAGAAACTGCTGCAGGAGTCTTGGGGTAAAAGATGAAATCCTAGCATAGATTTTCAATATCAAAAAGAGAAAAAAAGTAGGAATAGAAGCTATGATTTTGATAATTGTCTTTCCAAAAGGTTTAACCTCGTTCCCTATGCACACTGCAAAGCTGTTTAGATTCTCACTTCAGTCAGAATACCTTTGACTGCCCCAGTGTGGCTGCTGAGAACTTGATTTGGGATCTACCGTGCCCTAGTGGATTATGCAGTCCATCATTGTTCCTGGAAGGATGAGCACTTTGTGCTTTCCAGATGAAAAATGGAAAAGTTTCAAAGAATCTGCTTAAATCCCCATTAAATTTAGATCCAAACTTGTATTGTTCCTTTCCTAGCCAAAGGGATTAAATTATATAACAAGTCTTTTTCAATTCCAATTTCAAGTTCTGGTTCTTACCTATTAAATCACCCAAAGGGCTTTTACGGGTCTGCCAAATGATACTACAACTTCCGACTCTAAAGACGCTACTTTCTGCTGCATACTTCTTGCCTTTATAATGGTAATCCCATGCTTTTCTCCCTGCATCTCCTATATAGTGACTGCCATGACCAGTCCTTTTCCCAAACTTTTTATTTCTGCAAATTAGGTGAGTTTTTTGCCTTTCAAGACCAGTGCTTTATTTACTATAATTCTTTTTACATGTTGAGAGGAGTAGGGGAGTAGTTATTGGAAGTTTAGGAAGAAAAGAAGACTTGCACGGTCACTGAAAGTAGTGAAGGTCCCACGGAGGCAAAATAGACAAATGCATCGAGGAGAGTGGAAGTATACTGCTGCATCCCTAGCCTACGGTTTTTTTGGTTTTAAAAGAAAGACAGAAAAAAAGGAAGGAGAAAGAAGGGAATAAAAAAAAGTGTGAGAAAGGAGGAAGGGAGAAGGGGAAGGAGCCCTTTATAGGAAGGAGGGACGGAAGGAGGAGGGGAAAAATACCTTTGAACGTGTCAAAGTGAGTGCTCCTTAAATCCTGCTAAGATTGATTTTGTTACCATTTTGTATAAGCGACTTCTCTCAGGGTCATGTGAGAGCAGAAACTTATTCCTTACTCTGAAAAGCTAAACTATATATTTTTCCTTAAAATTGATTTTGCTGAAATGGATTTTTCCTATTGAAACCTCAGCTTTGATTCATTTGCATTCCAAAGTGAAAATGATCTGGGTAGTGAGAAGGAAATGGAAACTTCACCAGGTAAAACTTTCCCATACCTCATAGCAGAAGTGTGCAGAACTGAGTCTCTGTAAATCAAATGCCTGTACACCTGACCATTTTTTTTAAAAATGTCCCTAAGGAGACTGGCGATTAATAGGACCCTGTGGAGGATTCTCTTTTTAAATGAAGAAACTTCTTAAAAGATTAATTATCCTCACACTACTTCCTTATCACTTGTTTGTGTTTCTTTCCTTTAAAGTCAGAGTTGCAAGCATTTGGTTTGTAAAAACTCATTTCTGAGACGTTATTTCAATAACCTCAATGTGAAAAGAAGCTGAAGTGTAAAAGGGAAACATAGAGACTGGAAGAGGGAGAAAGAGAAGGAAGAGGAAGGACAGTGACATGAATATTCCAACAAATTCCAGACATAGCAGGGGAGGAGAGGAGATAAAACCATTGCTTTGAATCAATAATATCCCCATCCACTTTTCACTGATGGAAGATGAGCTGAATTCGTAGTTATTGAAACATGAACCTCCTGTGTGTTTCTCTGGCAGTTCTAGGATGTCTTGCCAGCAGCCTAACCTAATCTGGCAGAAAACAAGTTAGGATCAGGTTGAGACTATTAATCCCACTCTAGGTCACATGTAAGGATGGATTTACCACAAGTTGAGGACCTCAAAACAAGCTTTCACAAGAAAAGGCCCCCCAAATCAGGATAACCCTTATTCCACGGGCCTCTGTAGACTGGGCCATTGACCAAGTCCATCTTCTTAACAATCTGTTTGCTCCAGACTTGATGCACTTCTGAGCATATTGAGGAGCAAAGGCCTCATGCCCCAGCGTGGTAGCCCAGGGCCATCTCAACCAACTTTTGCCTGACATATGGTCTAACAAAAACTGCATCTTGCTTCCCGCAATAATTTTTAATTTTAACTCTGTCTACTGTAACAAGAATATATTTTACCCTTGATTTAAATAATATAACTTAGGTAGTAGTAAGGGGTAAAAGCTTTTCCAAAAGTCTTTATATATTCCAAAGAAAAGAGTGGTATTTTGTAAGAAAGAGCTAAACTTAAAATGATGTGAATGCAAAAAAACAAAGAAATCTAAAAGCTAAGCATAGCACTCTACCAAAGGAAAAACAAAAAAACAAAAAATCCTAGATGATTAGGTAGTGATTCATTGCCCGAGAAATATGTCTATGTGAGTGGTAATGGAAGCATATTAACAGCACCGTGTTCCTTTTCTAAGTATCTGAAACTTTATTCCAACCAAGTGCACATACTGTCTCAATTCTACTACCCACCTAAGGATTTTAATAAGGCTATATTGATCCACACCAGCTCGCTTACTAATGCTTTATAACACACTCAGGCAAGAACGGTTGCAATGTACTTCTTCTCAGCAATTCCTTTTCATCCATTTGAGCATGCAGTTTTTAAGAATATTTGGGTACTTCTGGCTATACAAAATAATTTTCCTTTTAGGCAATAAAATAATTTACCTAATCATTTTATTAATTAATAAGCCCATATTCTGCCTTTTCAACCTTAAAAAGATGAAGCCAAATTTCCTCTAGAGAGGACCACCAGCTTCTGCTGGTTTCTGCTAGTGTTGTAGCCCTGTGACTTAGAGGAATCAGGAAAATTTAATTACTGAGTTTGAATCAAGTCCTTGAAAAGTATAGTACAATGGCTTCTGCTTATTGCAACCACTTTAGGAAATGGTTATTTGAGTCTAATAACTGACTGATTCAATTAAAAGGAGACAGGAAAACCATTTGCTGAAGCAGGCACTCTGTTTGTTACTCACTGCTGTCATCTAAAGCACATCTCTTAAACCACAACCTTGTAAGCTGTGGTTCTCCATCTTTTCCCATCCTACTTTATTTGAAGACTATGGCACAAACCCATTTTTTTTACTCACTTCACCAAGAATCCTCAGCTAGGAGGTGTGGTGTGCTTCGGAATTCGGGGTGAGATTACATGAGCAATAAAACCTTGCAAGATTCTAATATATCAAGATACACAGCCATATGGGGATTCTTGCTCCCATTCAGATGAAAATCACATCTCTGGGGTCTGTGCTTTGAGGGAGACAAACTATTGAATAAGAAATAACAGTACACTGTTATTCATTTAATTCACAACAAGAAGAGCAGAAAGCAGTCAGAGACCTGCTTCAATTCTGGTTTTACGGTTATACAAAACCCGCAGACCTTGGGTGGGAAGTTTAAAGAGTAACAAAGACCCAGTGGAAAGTGACAACCCAAAGAATCTACATAGCATAACTCTTGTTTTGGACCCTAGAAGACCAAAATGTAACTTTATTAGCATAACTTTGGAATTCACTTTATGATACAAGGGGGTAATAACCTTATCTGAAACACTTGTTCTCTATAATCTCAGAATATGTATCTATATACCTTATAAGAACAAAACCTAATTTATTACATCAGATCTTTTAATTGAACTTCAGGAATGCTTACATGGTTAAATTAAATCTTAAATCAGAAGTAGATTATTGTTGTAATGGATGTCAGCTTGTAGTCTTTTAATTTAAAAGGCAAAAGAATGGCTGACTTATCTATATTCTAAAATGTATGCAGGAGTAAAAAGAAAAAATGGAAGTGATTAAAAGTGATCCAGTTCTGGGTGTATTCTTAAGGTAGAGCCAACAACATTCCTGTTGCACTGGATATGAGAAAAAAAAAATTTAAAGGCCAGAAGGAAAATTCCAAGGCTTCCTAGTCTACCTAAAAGGGAAGAATACATGGAGGAGCAGTTAGAGAGGGAAAAAAATTTCTTGATTTTAGATATGTTAAGTTTTATGTGCCAATTATACACCCAAGGGAAGATGTTGAGTGGAAAGGTGTATATAAGGCTAGAGTTGAGGGAAGAGATCCAGGCTGGGGATATACATTTGGGAGTCACTGGCATATCAGTGATATTTAGAGCCATGAGACTGGATGAAATTGCCAAGAAATAAGAGGAGTCCTGGGGCACTCTGAGCTGAGAGGTTGAGAACAGGATGAGGAGATTAGTGAGAGGGAATAATCATCAAGGTAGAAGAAAAGTGAAGAATGGGTGTTGTCCAGGGATAAAAGTGAAAAAAAGTATTTCAAGGAGAAAGGAGTTATCAAGGAAGAGGACTGAGAACTGACAATTTGATTTAGCAAAAAAGAGGTCATTAATGTCTTTGAAAGAGTAGTTTCAGCAAAGCAATGGAGGTAAAGGTTTGATTGAAATGGATTTAAAGGAAAATGAGGGGAGAAGCACTGAAGCCAGGAAGTATAGATAACTTCTGAGGAGTTTTGCTATACAGGGAAACAGAGACATGGGGCACCAGCTGGAAGGAGAAATTAGGTCAGTAGAACTTTTCTAAGGTCATAGTATGCTATGACCTTTCTCTCAAGAGAAAAAGAGCAGTGCAGATTTTCTGAAATTATGTCCTTGAGAATCGCATATAATGCACAAGAGGAATGATTGGCTTTAGATGGGAGTAAGAACTGTTCATCTCAAGTACTAGAAAGAAAACAGAGTACATGAGTCCAGATGTGGTCATGCCAGTTTGTTGAAATTCTCTTCAGGATAACTATTTTCTCAATCATGTTAGAAATATAATCAGTTAAAATTGAGGATGAGGTAGAAAGTGTTAAGAAGAAAGGATTTGGTATGGAATACTCATCAGGAGAGTAGGAAAGTTACCTAGGGTTTTGCCATCCGAAGTGGCAACCACTAAACATATGTATTTATTGAACACTGAAATGTGACTTGTGTAATTGAGAAACTGAATTTTTTATTGTACTTAATTTTCATTAATTTTAATTTTGATTTAAAAATTGATGCTCATTCCATTCTTTTGAAAAATCTCAGAATGTTTGGAAAAGCTTGAGTATGTAATTCTATGGTTTCAATCATAAATTTTATAGAATTTAATACAGATCAAGCATTTTTAAATTGAGAAGTGCTCTCTGTGTAAGATACACACCAGATTTCATAGAATGAAAAAAAAAGTGAACTATCTCATTAATATTTTATATTCATTATGTTGAAATAATACTTAGCTATATTGGATTAAATAAAATACATTTATTTTAATTTAACCTTTTTACTCTATTTTTAATGTGCCTGCTAGAAAATTTTAAATTACATATATGGCTCACATTATATTTCTGTTGGACAATGTGGGCCAAGGAAAATGGAATATGCTTCACTCCTGCTATGGAGGTAAAGAATCCCAGGAAGGTAATTCAGTTCTCCCTTTACTAGCACTTGACCTAAAAGCTTAGCATTTAAAGTGAGAGAAGTAAAATCTTCCATATCATTGTGCTTTGTCTATTTCTCCCAGGACTCTAATAGTTTTGCTTTATATATTTTGATGTTGGCTATTTAATATACAAAATTTTATAACTGTTATTTTCATTCTTTTTAATATGACTAGTACAAACCCTGATTTCACTTTTGTTTTGATTGATGTGGAATATTTTTATACATTCTTTTATATTTAATCTTAGCGAGTCATTTTATTTCAGATATATGTCTTGCAAACAGCACATAGTTAGGTGAGTGTGTACACACGTGTATGCATGAGACTCAATCTGAGAGTCTCTATCTTTTAATAAATAATTTAACACATCTTCATTTATTACAGTAACTGATATGCTTATTGTTACTTCTGTCATCTTAGTTTTCCAAACTATCTTTTATTTTCCTAGTTTTGCTACATTAATCAAAATAACCCTGATTATTTATGATTCATTAGTGAGTTAGTTGTCTACTAGTAGTTACCTTAAATTGCTTTTAACACATATTTTGTATCCCTACCCTATCAACTCTCAGAAAGGAATTTGCCTAGCTTTTACTTCTCCTGCACCACCACTTCTAAGATTTTAGCAATTAATCTGTAATCTATTGAACCTCTTTCTTCATTTCAGTGGGAATTTAGAATGTGGAGGGCTTAGTCACACACACTCAGTCAGGTAGTTTCCATGAGCTACAAGATAATCACGGAATTCTGTGTGTAGTAGTATACAAAGTGTATTAGTTCCCCAAAAGTGCCTAAACCAATAAATCACTACTTCTAATATGCAAAATGCATTCTGTGGTACTAGTGGGCATGATAGACAAGGTTGCAGGAAGCTGTTTAAAAGTAACTTTAAGTATCTCATGCCTGATTAATGTACTATAATATGGGACATGCTTAATGAAAGAATCATTAACTGGAATATAATTAGATGTTTAATTCAGTCCCTAGTCAATCATTTGTTTGTAAATACACCTAAGAGTAAATAACCTCAGCTATTTTGCTTTTTACCTTGATCTTGTCTTGAACGTGAGTAGAGGGACATCTGTGGCATGTACAAAGAGGTACCAGACCCCTCAATATGCCAAAGCATCTTTCTTTGAGAAATGCTTTCCTGGGATACCCCAAAGATGGCCCCTTTTTAAGTTATTTTGAGTTTGTATTTCTGTGTTGTCGAGGGACACCAACTTATAAAAGGTTCTTAGAAGGCTCAACATTAAGACATTTGTTTAACCCTTTGTGATCCAAAGTATTTGACCATACAATTTTTTGCTTGCCTTACACTGGCAATTCATTTCCAATGGAACCTATTTTGGGAAATGTTACTTCATGACATCCTGTCGTGAAATAGTTAGAGGAGTCAATTTCACTTCTTTAGAGTTACACTTGATTACAGAGCTCCCAAACTACTTCTTATATTTTTGATGTCTTTTAGGGTTTTAATGAAATACCTGTCAGCTTTGACTTTCAGCTCCCCTTCCTCCCTCCCTGCTCAAATCTGCAAACAACTCAAATATAAACTCAATGATGGGAAGGAACCAAGAGATTGCAGCCACAGGCACATGTACTCAGACTCAGCTCTATTCTCTGATATCTAAGGATTCAGTAACGTGTCAGGCTCATAATGCTCACTCCCTTATCCCTTACTGGGCTTTCTCTGAGAGAGTTGCCTTATGGAAGCAGACTTCTGGTGGACCAGGCCCACGGTGTACTGTGTAGACATACCCAGCCACGGCTCGTGTTCTCTGGGATCTCTCAACAAGTGTGCATGTATGTGTCTCTAGTTAGACTCTCAATTCCTTGAAGGAAGCATCTGAGGACATGTTCACTTTTATATCTCTACTCTTTGCAATATAGGTACTTGAGTGTTGCTGAATGAACGAGTCACAAAACAAATGTGAAAAGTGAAAAAATAGTTGGGTTCTCCAACTTCTCAATTATTTCAGAGGTAAGCATTTGAACAAAAATGCCAGGGCATGAGCTTATATCATCATGGTTTGTCTACGTATCAGTTTCCAAATATTTGGCATACTGAGGTGTTTTAAATAAAAGGAGCCAAGAAGGAATGAAAAGTCTTTGTATTTTTACTTTTACAATGAAAATCTACTGAGTATTTTTTTGTAAGTGCTCTACCACACACATGCATAGGAAAAATATACAGCATCAGCATCAGGATTAACAAAAGACAAAGGTAAGTAGGTACAGACAAAAATAAGACGTTAGGTTCATGGATCAGTATGAAAAAACAAATAGCCAAATAGCAAGAAATGAGAAAAGAAAGAGCAATTCACCAAATATGAAATACAAATGACAGTGAACATATAAAAAGCTGTTCAACCTCACTAGTAATCAGAAAAATGCAAACTGAAACAATAAGATTGTATTTTCAACCATCAGACTGGCAGAAATTAAAAAGATTTATAATATCCAAAGCTGTCAGTGATAAGTAGGAATGAGCACTTTCATACACTGCTGGTGGGAGTATAAATTGATAAGACTGTTTTGAAGAGCATTTGGCAGTATCACAAAATATCAATCGTAACTTTTAGCCAACTAGAGCTCTTCCACAGAAATACTTTCACATGAGAACCAACTTATGCACACGATATTGATAGCAACGTTATTTATAAAAAAGAAAAATTGAATGCAAATTGTGTCCTCCAATACAGTAATTTTAAATTAATAATTATACATTCATACAATAAAATATTATACAGATATTAAAAATAATGGAGCAGACTTTCATGGACTGACTTGAAATATCTATAAAACATAGTGTTAAAGGAAAAAATTAAAAGCATATTGGAAATTTAACTTTTGAGCATATTTTTATATATACTTGTGTATGTTTATTCAGTTAATAAATCTGTCACTTGCACAAGCTCTTTAAGCTACTCAGATATCTGATGCACTGATATGTTTTGAATCAAATACTACATTACAAATAAAGATGAAAAATATGCTAAAACAGGCTTGGTATAATACTCACCAAGCACAACAGTTGTTCCTGACTAGGAGGGGGCTGAAAAGGATGTAATATGTTTTATTCCGTATAGTTCTGTATAGTTTGAATCCTTTGTAACAAAAATGTGAGACACATGTAATTTTTAAAATATATTTGGTCTCTGGTAACCATAAGGTTTGTTATAGCCATCATATAAAGCCTGCCCAGCTTAACACTTACATGCCAAGCAGTTGAAAGTTTAGAATTACTGATTACAGAGATGCGAGCAGCATCACACACTGACTCTTAGGTACTATCGCACATTGTTCCTCAATAATGGGCAACCGGGGCAACCAGTCTAATTCAATAAATTAAGTCTATTCCTTCCCTTCCTACATAGACTACTCAGATCACCTGGTAGGCTATGAGGCAGTTAGCCAGTCCTTCTATACAACTCTGATCTATCAGTTGAAGGTTAAGTGATGAAAACCATCACAGCTTTAAAAGGTTGAAGGAATAGAGATGATGGTGAAATGTCTCAACTCTGATCCCTCTATAGATCACTTTTCAGAGTACCATGGAAAGCTAAAACTAAGATGTCTTAAGGAAAGTAAATAATCCCCAGGGATTTATAAGGTTATCTAAAAGTGTTAGTATTTACAACCCACCTGAAGCATGCGCTTTTTTTAGTTGACCCTTCTATTTTTTTTTTTTTTTTACTAATTTCTTTTTCCCCCAGGCTGGCACTGGTTTTGGCATCATGCTGCCTGGGGTTCTTTTTTTTTTTTTTTTTTTTTAATTTTATGGCTGTGTTGGGTCTTCGTTTCTGTGTGAGGGCTTTCTCTAGTTGTGGCAAGCGGGGGCCACTCTTCATCGCGGTGCGCGGGCCTCTCACTATCGCGGCCTCTCTTGTTGCGGAGCACAGGCTCCAGACGCGCAGGCTCAGTAGTTGTGGCTCACGGGCCTAGTTGCTCCGCGGCATGTGGGATTTTCCCAGACCAGGGCTCGAACCCACGTCCCCTGCATTGGCAGGCAGATTCTCAACCACTGCGCCACCAGGGAAGCCCCGACCCTTCTATTTATTGACATAAAGAACGGGCAATGTCTATCTATATCGCCATACAATTTTACAATGCTGAGCAAGTAACGTCTCAATTTCCTCTGTAGACAATGACTCCTCACTGCTCATCTTGAAAATCCTTTTGCAGGAGTAATGATCTCCCTCTTAAATTGTGGTTGGATCATTTGTGCTCAATAGAGGGTGCATTTAGTTCGAGCAATACATTTTCCAGCAGCATGAACACTAACACGGAAGCCCACTGTGCACAGCGCTCATGTCACATGGCTGTTTTTCCAGTGAAGAATGCTGAAAAACTAAGAGCTCATTTTCCTCTTGATTTGTCATCTGTATACCGTATGGACAGCTTGCCTGTCACTACTCAGTTGTTCAAAACAAAATACATTCTCTCATATTGGACGGTAAGAATTTATAAACAGAGATGTCCCACCTAGTTACAGCTCAAATGGAACAAATGTCAGCAGCTGGCTGTCACCTGACTACATCTTAATAACAACAAAATCTTCCCTTCCATTTTGAATGCATTATGATAAATTTTATAGAAACTTTCTATAGTGCTTCCAGTTATTTTTATTCTGTATCTACATTTTTCAGTCAGAAATCATTAGAAAAATCTGTTTCCCCTTTAAGAAAAAAAGAGGTCTTAGAATACTTTCGAATTATAATTTTTAATTAAGCTAAATTCTCCTAATGTCAGTTAACTCAGTCTTTATTGACACCATGCTCTTGTGAACATGTACAATTTTAATTGCATTAAGGTGATATTTTAGTTCCTGACCATTGTATAAAAAAGAGCCCTTTTCTGCAGTTGTCTGCCTTATACCACTACAGTTTCTCTGATGTATGCAGCAACATTCATTTAATAAATATAGCTCCTGGTAATAACTGTTAATTGGGAAAAATTATAGAAAATAAACAGCATAATAACCCCCAATATATTAGTGCAGTTGTAGTAACTATAAAAGGATAATGAAATCACCCTCTGAGGATTCAGTTGCTTTTCATATGTGGACCAGAATTAAAGTAATAAAAAACGAAACTTTACAATTTTACAGAGAGGAGAGTAGCTGGCAACAATTTGTCACAGTTTAATATGAAGCTTTCTAGCTCATTAAAAATTTTCTTTTTGAGTTCTGAATTCCCTGAAGCATTGTCAGTCCAGGAGCAAGTTAGCCCAAGGGTTGATTAATTTAGCTGCTCACCAACCCCACAAAAAGCCTTACGTATTTCTTTCCATATTACTGCTCTGCCCCTCTGTGGTCAGCGTAGCTTTCTTTCTGGTTGCAAGATAGCTGCTGCAGTTCTAGTCATCCCATCCAGACTTCGTTACAGAGGAAGAAGAGAAGTTGTTCACTAAGCATTCCCAGAAGCACCTCAGCTGACTTCTGCTGGTATTACATTGGCCAATGCCTCTTCCTAAATCAATCACAGGCAAAGAGAATAGGATTACCACCAGTGGTTTTGTGAATATGATTATGTGGAATAGGATGGGTAACCCAACACAATCCTAGTTCTGCTCAAAAAAAAGAAATAGTTTAGTGAATGTTTACTGGATAGACATTAAAGAGTATTTGCTACTCCCTGGATTTACTGCATCTTTATATACATGTCCACCTCTCCATGAAAATGTACGCTGCCTGCGAGTGGGTGCTACTTTATATGTGCATTCGTACGTTCAAAGCATGTTAAATGTTCAGTAAATAACTCTCAATGAATGGTTGAATGAATGAATATAAGAACAAGTATTTAATGCATAAGAATACAAGAAAATTTACTGTGAAGTTAACAAAGCTTAAGTTTTAGAGGCTTCTTGTAAGAATCTAAGAAAAGCTACAGAAACATGTTCTTATGATCATCTATTATAAAATCTGCAGAAGTAAGATATTTTAACAGCAATTGGTTCAAATCACTGACTCTGCTCTGACAGACTTTCCTCCATCACATTTCTCCCAGTGCTGGAGTGACCACAAGCATTTTGGGAATTCAGTTATCAGAAAGTTGAGTTGGGGATACATTTATTTTTAGTTCAGTGGGATATATTCATGTGTTTCTAAGTCATTTCCATGTATAGTAATGTTACTGCTATCCACCTGGTATAGGAATGGTTTCCAGAAGTACCTCTCCACCCACCATGCTGAATCATTGCAAGATGATACAGAGGTGCAGGGCCAGAAACGTTAATATGATAGAACATGCCTTACAGTACCCAGCCCTGAAAGAATGTTAGCAGTAAAGGAGGAACAAGGATTGAAAGGGAGGGAGCCAGAAACTGGTCTGTTTAAATTTCTTTCAATCAGATATATAAAATTATAAGTAGAGGATCCAGTTCTTATCAACGTCCAATCAAAACAGAGTATCTCTCCTGTCAAAAATATTTTTGATAATACAGTGCATACAATTTTAAAAGCATCATAACTTTTCTCGCTTTTAATAGGTATTGCATGAAACAGAATTGATCAGAATCCCTGTTTGTAGGAAACAAATCTGTAGTAGTACTGAAAACAGCAAGTTTGCCTATAACAGCTAATATATTAAATTTGATAGGTTTTCTCAGATTTAGCAACCATCATAAAAATTTACACGATATCACCTATAAAAAGTTACGAAGCTGAAAGAAATTTTTCTAAACTAATAATAAAGCCAAACTTTGACCAACCATGATAAGGGAAAGATTGACCTTTTGTATTCTCTTTATAGAAAATTGTTATAAAACTGTTGTCAAATGAAGAGGTAAACAAAGATATGTAGCCACAAATGAAACCAATGGGTATGCCATTCCAATGTAGCAACAGCCTAAAATAAGAATAGTAGCTAATTCTTACTGAACGCTTTCTAAGGACGTTGCATGTGTTTACTTCTTTAAGTGTATTTACAACAACTCAATGAAGTTACCGTATATTCAGTATAGGCTATGTTATATAGCAGTAGCATGTAATCCCCCAAACCTCAGTGGCTTAGTACAGTAAAGGTTTATTTCTTGCTCACTGTCTATATCCTGTAGCTAGGAATTGTGCTTTATATGGTTGTCACATAAAAACTTAGTTATGACAGTGCTTCTACCATCTGGAATATCTCCAGTCACTGTAACAAGGAGAAAGGGAATGACAAATAGCACATTGCCTCTTAAAAGCTTTGACTGGAAGTGACAACGATCATTTCTACTTACATTTTGTTGACCAAAGCAAGTCACATGGCCACACCTAAATTCAAAAAGTTAGGCAAAAACAATCTCTGCTAGAATGAGAAGAACAAATATTTGTGAATAGCTAATAATAATTTCTACAGGTACTATTATCACTAGCTGACATATAGGAAAACTGAAGCATAGAAAAAATTAACTAGCCAAAGATTATACAAATAATAAAATATAAGACTAAGCTTCAAATGCAGGCTTCAGAATCCACAAGCTTAACTTCTACTTCTGCTATGCTTCTGCCTCCTTTGATGTACATTCTTTGGTAAATTCCTAAGCCCTGCAGTGGAATGGCATTACCCCAAGCATCATATTCTTACTAACAATTATGACAAGTAATACGATTAAGATCCACACATTTTCTAGTTTATTGAGCAACATAGTTTACACTCTCAATCATTATATTCATTCAATAAACATTTCTAAAACACATTCAGAAGTTATAAGTGAATATAGTTATTTATATAGTTATTCACTTGTTATTCAATAATAATGTATGAATAACTCTATAAGTAACTATATTTATAATATAGTTATTCATTTATGATGTGTTATCACATCGGTTTCATGGAGAAAAATAAGAGAAGGGGGCTTCCCTGGTGGCGCAGTGGTTGAGAATCTGCCTGCCAATGCAGGGGACACGGGTTCGAGCCCTGGTCTGGGAAGATCCCACATGCCGCGGAGCAACTGGGCCCGTGAGCCACAACTACTGAGCCTGCGCGTCTGGAGCCTGTGCTCCGCAACAAGAGAGGCCGCGATAGTGAGAGGCCCGCGCACCGCGATGAAGAGTGGCCCCCGCTTGCCGCAACTAGAGAAAGCCCTCGCACAGAAACGAAGACCCAACACAGCCATAAATAAAATTTTAAAAAAATAAAATAAAATAAGAGGAGGAAATACCTCTAACACTGGAGGAGAGACGTATCTGGCAATTAAAGGGCCATCTATGGGACATTTAACAGCTGTAATGACCCATTGCCAATGATCAGTAGCCTGCCTTTTCTCCCTCCCCTCCCTTCCTCCCTCCCTCTCTTCCTTCCTTCCTTCCTTCCCTCTATCTTCCCCCTCCTTCCTTTTCTTTTTCTTCCTTCCCTCCTCCCTCCCTTCTTCCCTTCCTTCTTCCCTCCCTACCTCCCTTCCTTCCTCCCTTCCTCCCTCCCTTCCCTCCTCCTTTCCTCCCTCCCTCCCTGCCTTCCTTCCTTCCATCCTTCCTTCTTTCTTTTCTTCCTTCCCTCCCTCCCTCTTCCTATACTTCCTTCCCTCCCTCTTCCTATACTTCCTTCCACCTTCTCTTTTGCAGAAATGTATTGCATTTTGTATGGCAGGTATTAGGAATTGGAGAGAGAAACAGGAATAAGATCTACCCCCAGTCCCCATGGCACTCACAATCACAGATGTAAATGAGATGCATAAATGTGATGTAAGATTCAATGAGACAAACTGAAAGTCTCAGAAATTCAAACTCCACATATGCCTGATTTTATAGGTACAGAACCAGGCTATAATTTGCCAGGATATGTTTGTTACAGCTCTCATCCTGTGAATTTATTAACATCCTCTCTAATGCATAAGACCTTTTAGTTTCATTCACTAAGGTGTTTATAGCTGACATGCACTGTCTTTCCTGGCTTTTATGCCCACATTTGTTTACACTGACACATGGTGCTATAGCTTTTGTCTAGATAAGATTTCAAGTGTTTTCACCCAGAATTATAGTAAAGAGAGGCATTTATAACCAGAATTATAGTAAAGAGATGCATTTATAACCATCAGGGAATACTGGATCTTGGATTCTGTGTTCTTTGACATCTGTTAGTAGATATCTTACTACCTTCACTGGCTTTAGGGTATTCATTGTTTACCTGTGGCATGGCAAAAAATATCTCCCATATTTTGTGGGGGGAAATTCTGTGTCTGACTCTCATGGTTCTGAGAGTTGTTTACAGCCATCTGGCAGAAATTCTTACTTGTACTTCACCTGCAATGATTTGTGTGTCAGGTTTTTTGTCTCTTATGGTGCATGAAGAGGACAAATGAAAGTCCTTTCCCCTGCGATATCTCTCCTGCTCATAAAAGTTACTTTTCCAAACTTTAATTACTGGCATGATATCCTGTCCCCATTCTTACTGTCAAAGGTCTTATTTTGCTTTCTTTTCTAGTTAGATCTTCTTCAAGAGCTTCATGTATTTTAGTCTGCCATAGTTCCTTCGCTGTAAAGAACAAAGATAGCTTTTGTGCTATGCTACAGCTGGCTAGTGTCTTATCTCAATCTGTGTCTTCAGCTTTTTGTATAGAAGTACAGGTGGTTGTATATTTGTTAAAATATCATTGAACATGGTGGCTATAATATATTCAGAAATGCTAACATTCAAACTGGAAGCAAATATTTTGTTTCCTTTTTAGTTGTCAGAGATTGTAATATAATGACATGTAGTAAGCATATTCCCTATTTCAGACTGAGACTGAGGAAGGATCCCAAATTAAGTTATTTTGTACTGCATTTTCCTTATAATTTTGTTGAAACCATTAACATTTTGGCATTGTAGAAAGTTTGGGAAAACAAAACAAATAAAAAAGGAAGAGCTATTTCTGTAGAAATGCTGCGTAATAAGCACACCCCTCCCCCCCCAAAAATCTCTGGCTTACAACCAGCCTTTATTTCTTACTCATGGGTCTACAGGTCAGCTGTAGCAGCTCTGCTTAAAATGCCAGTTAAGTTCAGGTTTGTCTCACCTTTCTCATTCTGGGACCCATGGAGCAACACCTACGTACAGCATGACCTCTCATGGTGTAGGGCAGGAGTGCCAAAGTGACAGCCAAACAATCCAAGCACATTAAAGCCCCAGTTTGATATGACATATTTTACCTCACATTACATTGGCCAAGCGAGTCTCATGCAAGCTCTGTCAATGAGGCAGGGCTGTATTCTTCACTCGCAGTGAACAATGGCCAGTGCAGAGAGGAAAGGAAGACTTGTGACCAAGTAATACAATCTATCATAAGTCTGCGTTATGACTCTCTGTCTTCCTCGTATGGAATATGGTAATTGCCAGGGGAGATTTCTAATCATGTATGTCAGTGTACTTAAGAAAAACCATCTTGACTTCTTGGGGTATATTTCTTCTGTTATTTGATATGTAGTTTTCTACTTCTACTTGTCTTTCATGCCTTCAATTTAGGTCAAAGAATGATATATATTTCTACCATAATGTATTAGAATTCATATAAAACCACCTAGTAATACGGTTCTTTCTCAAATGAGATTATCATTTTTTTTTTAAGTAACATGTACTTCTACCCACTTCTTTTCTAAATAAGATTATAACTTTTTAAAAACTAACTTGAGCTTTGGCCCACTTCTAAATATAAGAATGAAATAATTATTTCATTAAAACAATAAAACTCCTTTTATCCACAATAGAGCCATACCCTCTTTCCCAAATGAAGATTTTTTAATATTTTTGTATATTTAAATTTGTCATTATTCATTGAGTAAGCCAAAAATATAGATTATACCAATGTTTTAAATGCTCAATATAGTTTTACCTTTATTTCCTCAAAGTTCTTCTTCCCTGTGAAACTTGACATGCCTTATAATTGCTATAACATTTCATAACTTGAAATAATCAAAAAATTGAAAAATCTTTGGTTTAGTTTTATACACATTAAACTTTAACAACAAATATGTTCAGTTTTGCCAAATAATACCTCCTGAAGATAATGGGGACTTATGAAGTCACATGAAAGTTCACAGAATAAAATGTAAACTTTGATGTTTGTATTAGAGATTGGCCAAATGGTTTGTGTTCATTCAAACATCCGTGATGTTCTGCTGTTTACAAGTCCCAGGAAATGTGGCACAGCCAACAATCTGTCCTTCCAGTGTCAAAGTAAGATGTATGTTCAATTCCATTAAAATTGATGATGGGCTGAAAAACATGCTGTTTGATTTTGGCTAGATGTGCAAAAATTAATTTTCTTCTGGACTCTAGTATTTGTTTGTTCGTTTTGTTTTTGTTTTTTGTGTGCCGGCTTTGAGAGATGGCGCCTATGAGGGAGGTGAACAGGGTCTCTATAGCTATGACTCCAGGCTAAGGTGAAGCCTCTTTAGCCCCTCCTGACAGCCTGCTCTGGGCTGCAACTGAGCAGCTGGAAACACGGAGCATAGTTCCAGGAGCTGAGGGAGCCAGTCTTCATATTGCTGTGTTCTATTTTCAACAAATTTATTGAGATACAATTTATATTCCACAAAGCTTATTTAAAGTGTACAATTCAATGATTTTTCATTTACTTTCAGAGTTGTACAACTATCACCATAGTCTAATTTTAGAACATTTTCACCATCCCCAAAAGAAACCCCCCTATTCATTAGCAGTCACACCCCATCCTGTTCTTACTTCTCCACAGCCCTAGGCAACACAAATCTACTTTCTATCATTATATATTTGCCAGTTCTGGACATTTCATACAACATATGGTCTTCTGTGGCTGGCTTCTTTCACTAAGCATAATGCTTTCAAATTTCATCTATGTTGTAGCATGAATCAGTACTGCATTCCTTTCTATTGCCAAGTAATATTCCATAGTATGGAATACTGTGTTTTGTTTATCCATTCATCAGTGATGGATGTTTGAGTTGTTTCCACTTTTTGACTATTAAAGATAATGCTGCTATGAACTTTTGTGTACAAGTTTTTGTGCACACATATATTTCCAATTCTCTCGGGTATACATATATACCTAGAAGTGAAATTGCTCCGTCATGGTAGACTTAGACATTATAACTCTATGTTTAACTTTTTGAAGAGCTGCCAAATTGTTTTCCAAAGTGGATGCACCATTTTACAATTCCACCAGCAATGAATGAGGGTTCTAATTTAAATACATCCTTGCTAACATTGTTCTTGTCGGTCTTTTCGATTATAGCCATTCCAGTAGGTGTGAAGTGGTACCCCACTATGACTTTGATTTACATTTCCCTAATTACTAATGATGTTGAGCATCTTTCCATGTTCTTATTAGCTATTCATATATTTTCTTTGAAACAACATCTGCTCCTTTTCCCATTTTTAAAATCAAGGTGTTTTTTTTTTTTTTGCTATGTTATAACTGTTCCTTAGGTATTCTGGATATAAGTCCCTTATCAGATATAGGATTTGTAAATATTATCTTACATTCTATTGGTTGTCTTCTCACTTCCTTGATGACGTCATTTGAAACACAAAAAGTTTAATTATTATGAAGTCAAATTTATTTTTTCTTTTATTTCAAATTTCATCTTTTATGCTTTTGGTATCATGTTTAAAAAATCATTGCCTAACCCAAGGTCACAAAGATTTACTACTGTGTTTTCATCTAAGATCTTTATAGTTTTGACTCATATTTAGATCTGCGATCCACTTTGAGTTAGTTTTTGTTTGTGATGTAAGGTAGGTGTCTAACTTCACTCAGTTGTCCCATACCATTTGTTGAAAGACTATTCCCTCCCATTGAATTGTCTTGACCCCTTTGTCTAAGATCAACTGGCCGTAAATATTTATTTATGACCATTTATTTTTGGACTCTCAATCCTATTCCACTGACCTGTATGTCTGTTTACACTGTCTAGGTTTTTATAGCTTTGTAGTAAGCTTTAAAATTCAGCAATGTGAGTCCACTAACTTAGTTCTTCTTTTCAAGATTGTTTTGGCTATTGTGGGTCCCTTGCAACTCAGCCTGATTCTTAAAGTCAAAACAGAAAGCTCTTTTTAGCCCATTTTCTTTTTTGTTTGTTTGCTTTTTGCCTGAATCACACATAGAAAGCCTAGTAAATTATCTCATTAAATGAATGGCATGGGTGTGATTGAGGGAAGAGTTGTTGAATATAAATATACATATACATATGTTCACATACTAAAATATCTCCAAGCTTTAGATATTATCATAAAATTCTTGCTTAAGGAAAAGTATGTATTTGAATTTCATACTCTAATAACCCTAACACCTAATTCGTGTGGCAGCTTATTTATCTCCTTGCACTAAAATATTAACTGAAGCAGTAGTTGTAAATTAACATCCATGTGAACATAATTAGGTTTGGAAGGGCACAAGCCACATGACATCAAGAGTTTACAGAAAAGAGCAAATCCCACTTCTACCCACTACTGTTATTCTTACTTTGAACTTTTAACTATGCAAACTTGTTTTGTGAAGAAACATGATTATTTCCTTAAAACCAGAGAAGAGCGGTCATCTAAATAATACATAGGGGACTTCCCTTGTGGCACAGTGGTTAAGAATCCACCTGCCAATGCAGGGGACATGGGTTTGAGCCCTGGTCCGGGAAGATCCCACATGCTACAGAGCAACTAAGCCCGTGCGCCACAACTACCGAGCCTGCGCTCTAGAGCCCGCGAGCCACAACTACTGAGCCTGCGTGGCACAACTACTGAAGCCCTCGTGCTCTAGAGCCCGTGCTCTGCAACAAGAGAAGCCACCACAATGAGAAGCCTGTGCATCACAATGAAGAGTAGCCCCCACTCCCACAAGTAGAGAAAACCCGCACGCAGCAAAGAAGACCCAACGCAGCCAAAATAATAAAAATAATAATAACAACAATAATAATAATACTACACACAACTGGGGAAATGGCTGCTGGTTTCATGTTTTGCCCAACAACCATGGTCTTTCTTTGGATCTGAGTTTGTTTATTTATTTTTTCCCTTCTTTTATTTTTTTTAATAGATCTTTATTGGAGTTTAACTGCTTCACAATACTGCACTAGCCTCTGTCACACAGCAAAGTGAATCAGCCGCATGCACACATACAACCCCATATCCCCTCCCTCTTGAGACTCCCTCCCACCCTCCCTATCCCACCCCTCTAGGTGGTCACAAAGCACCGAGCTGATCTCCCTGTCCTATGCAGCTGCTTCCCACTAGCTATTTTACCTTTGGTGGTGTATATATGTCGATGCTACTCTCACTTTGCCCCAGCTTCCCCCTTCCCCGCTCCGTGTCCTCAAGTCCATTCTCTATGTCTACATCTTTATTCCTGCACTGCCACTAGGTTCATCAGTACCATTTTTTTTTTTTTTTAGATTCCATATATATGTGTAGCATACGATATTTGTTTTTCTCTTTCTTTTCTTTTCTTTTCTCTTTACTTCACTCTGTATGACAGACTCTAGGTCCATCCACCTCACTACAAATAACTCAATTTCATTTCTTTTTATGACTGAGTAATATCCCATTGTATAAATGTGCCACATCTTCTTGATCCATTCATCTGTCGATGGACACTTAGGTTGCTTCCATGTCCTGGCTATTGTAAGTAGTGCTGCAATGAACATTGTGGTACATGAGTCTTTTTGAATTATGGTTTTCTCAGGGTATGTGCCCAGTAGTGGGATTGCTGGGTCATATGGTAGTCCTATTTTTAGATTTTTAAGGAACCTCCATACTGTTCTCCATAGTGGCTGTATCAATTTACTTTCCCACCAACAGTGCAGGAGAGTTCCCTTTTCACCACACCCTTTCCAGCATTTATTGTTTCTAGATTTTTTGATAATGGCCATTCTGACTGGTATGAGATGATACCTATTGTAGTTTTGATTTGCATTTCTCTAATAATTAGTGATGTTGAGCATCCTTTCATGTGCCTCTTGGCCATCTGTATGTCTTCTTTGGTGAAATCTCTATTTAGGTCTTCTGCCCATTTTTTAATTGGATTGTTTGTTTTTTTGATATTGAGCTGCATGAGCTGTTTATATATTTTGGAGATTAATCCTTTGTTGTTTCATTTGCAAATATTTTCTCCCATTCTGAGGGTTGTCTTTTCATCTTGTTTATGGTTTCCTTTGCTGTGCAAAAGCTTTTAAGTTTAATTAGGTCCCATTTGTTTATTTTTTATTTTATTTTCATTTCTCTAGGAGGTGGGTCAAAAAAGATCTTGCTGTGGTTTATGTCAAAGAGTGTTTTTCCTATGTTTTCCTCTAAGAGTTTTATAGTGTCTGGTCTTACATTTAGGTCTTTAATCCATTTTGAGTTTATTTTTGTGTATGGTGTTATGTAGTGTTCTGTATCTGAGTTTATTTAGGTAGCAAAAGTATTATGGAGAGGCTTTCATAATAGCCCTAAAATTTTAATAGCCTCACCTCTACGTTCCCAAAGTTAAAGCATTTATGCTGTAAAACTTGGAATCCATTGTCAACACTTTCTTTATTACATGGGACTTTCTTTTTTATTTAGATTGTGTCCTACTGCCAAGTTTGTTATTTTCATCTGTCTTTCCTCTTTTTCATAATAGTTATGCAGAAGTTTTCTAGCTGAATATAATTCACTGTCTTGTTCCTTAGGTAAGTCTTTTTCAGTGGTAAATTATTAAGAAGTACTTCTGGCATATGTAGTAAACCTTTGGCAGATAATCAGTATTTGATCAGACTTTTTAAGGAAGATGCTTTGAGGGCATTTCAAAAACAAGATTTTGTTGTTATTTTTTCTGACTCAGGCCTTTTTATGGTAGAGTTGCCAGAAACGCCATAAATCTCAAAAAGGCCATTCTTGTCCTAAACCGATTGACCCTTCAGTGCTACATCCTCAGCTAACTCAGACGTCCTACTGGACCTCACTGCCATTCTCTGAATAATTTATGTGATTTACAGTGCCTTGTAAAAAGCACTGAAACATCTCTGCATGTGACTTGTTTGCTTTTGAAAGTGACATCTTTTCATAGTAGTGGAAAGTTGCTGAAAAACTTTTCTGAAACATTATGTTTTTCCATTCATACTCAGGTGACTGTGGCTCAGTTATCAGTGACCTCAATTTTCTGCCCTGTTGTTTTTCATATTAAAAAATACGTGTGGGCAGTCTCTTCACAAAGTCACACATTAAATAGCACTACCCAATAGATCATTATTCTGAGTGTACTCTGCCATTTCCAGTGATTACCTGACTTTTGGAAATAAGGAGAACATTATGAGCATCTACTGAGATATTAAAAGCTGTAATATTATTAATGTTTCTTAGGGTCAGCTGGAATGTTTACATTGTAGCTATGATGGTGACTCAGAGAGTGACATGTATGGTTGGTAAGTGGCCTTTGTCAAGGCTTCACGATGGCCTGATAATAATAAAGAAGGTAAATTAGGAAAATACCATCTGGTTCAGTGAGATAGCCATTTGTAAAGAAGACTGAGCACATATGAAGTGCTCTGCCCTACATAGAACATAAGGAGATGCAGCGGACCTGCCAGTGTGGGTGGCTTATCATTTAAATTAGATGTCCAGGGAAAATACTGAAAAGCATTAACCAAAAAGGAGAGGCACATAAATTGTTGGCAGAGAAATTCAGATGCCTGGATCATCAACACCAATACATGTCTAAATAAAAATGTTTTCTTATCAAAAACCTGGAATAAATAAAACAAAATCATTCCTAGTCTTCTTCTGAGGAACAATTGTTTTTACTATTTGGAAAATGTAATCAAGATGATTACATGGATGTAATTATCAGCAAAAGCAATTGCTTCGAGAACATAAGAAACTTGCGTGTTTAAGTGTTGAACAAGGATTTTGTATGGAACAAGAAATGATGTTGATAAGATTGTGTATGCTTGTTTAAGACCATTGTTTTCTGAAATTCACGTCTTAGAACAAGTATTTAGACAAATTGAAAACACAAAGTAAGGTAATGTTTGCAAAATGTCTGTCACAGTGTCCAGTAAGCACTTATTAAGTGTTATCTATTCTCATCATCATAATTACTATTAATATCATCATTATTATTATTTCTTCTAACGCATAGCTACAGTTGTGCTCAGTCAAGTAGTTACTGATTTACATGAAGGTCTTCATCAAAGGTAACAGAAATAAAAAACATCTTACTACTCAACGTATTATCCCCATCTTTGTACCCTGTTTTAGTACTTCAGTTGCAAATGGTTCACAATTAACTTTGATTATTTTATAGCAAGCACAGAAATAGTTATCAAAAAACCTAGTTTCTGGTCCTACTCTACCACTCACTATTGTGTGACCTAGAATGAGTCTTATTTTCTCTAGGCCACAGTTAAAATCGATGGTATATATGAGTACCTTTCTTATCTAATATTCTAAGGGGTAGCTCAAGGGGCAGAATTGCAGGAAAAGTTTTATAATATATTGCATTCACTTTAATCTGTCCTTGGAAATCACCTCACTTCTGCCCCAAGCAAGTTCCACATCTAGTTTAAAAGTGTCATTTCCCTGAGTAGTACTGCGGGCTGCAGAAACTACCATTGCAGTGTGTAATGGATATCAAACATTTACTAAGGATAAAAACCTGCCTTAACCTGCTTGAAACCAAAAACTGAACTTTTAGAAACTATTCTATAACAGAGAGATAGATACCCATTGTCTTTAAACTATCTTTTACTATTTGCAGTACCTTTGACCTTCATGCGAATTTTACAGCAAACCAAGTCAAACTTCTTTCAACTGTTTATCCCTGAGCAGTACCATCTGATATGAATAGTATTCCATCAAAATGCGGTTTTTTTCCTGAGGAAGTCTTGCTATAATACATCATCAGAATGACAGCCAGTGTATTATACATTACAATAAAACATCCCCAGAGCAAAGGTACATGTGATGATGAATTATGCTAATATTTTATTGTCGTTATGTTATCAGCACTCAGATAGTGATTTAGTGAGATACATCATCAGTGAGAGATTATCTGATTTCATATTACTCAAAAAATGACACCATCATGGAAAACTGCAAGCAGATTCAGTTGATTAATAGGGTTGGTGATATTCTAGTGCCAGAAGTCATGTATAGTGGTATATTAAAATGTCCTTTGAAACTGAAAACAAGTTAAAGAAAGATAAGTCCATGAGGTGAGGTTATAAAAGCACTGTCAATTTAAATACTATTACTGTAGACAGAGTGGAGAGTTAAGTATAAACCAAAAGTCATCCTTTGTCCTTTCTTCAAACATTTGACAAAGATTTTGTTCTACTTAATTATCTTTAAGAAACCTTGAGAACTTCTTATAAGCTGTATGTCATAAGACTACTGGTTATCCGATATATCTGCAGTATACAGGTGACACTTTGTGATGATATATGCATTATGCCCCAAGTCACTGAACCAATCAGACATATCACAAAACTTGTTGAGTAACAACTAATTTATTCAGGATATAAGCTGATCACTTTTGTTCCAGGATCTTCTTTTGCACAGGATCTTGCACACATTAGGCACTCAAAAGATACTTACTAAACTGAATTAACGATTCTCTTATAACATTCCATATTATATTCCAAAGCACAAAGTAATGTCTGATGCCAAACTGTTAGATTAAAAGAGCCAGACATCATGGATTGCAAATAGAAAAAACTTCATTTTTCTTGGCACTGCTTCTTCTATCATGATCATAAAAGCTGGAATTTCTTCCCCACAGCTGTCTGTATAAGATCTCTGACCCATTCATAGTCAGAGGGGTTATGGGAAGAAGACTAGGTAAGCTGAAGGATAGATCTCACTTAATTGGTACTCTCTTGATCTGGCATTGATGATTTGAGCTTCCTGGGTAATTAAAACTAACTCTGTCATTACTTTCATAGCTTCTTTGGGGACCCCTCCCAATCACTACAAATATCTTTCCTGAAGATTTACTAACAAAGTCTGTGCCTTTTAGAGCTCATGATCATTTTGTTAGTCTGTTTTCCAGCTGTTCACCTCTCTGTTGACATCTTACACTTTGGGACAAAGTGCCTTTGAAAAAAAAACCGAAGCAGGCCCCATCCCACAAGGCCCATGTCTGATTCAAAGATAGACTCCTTTGCCCTGCTGTTAGTGAAAACATAGCTTATAACAATTACAATAACTACATTTTATGGAGTGCATACTATGGTCCAGGCATTGTTTACATGTATTAACTTATTCAGCTTTCTCAAGAAAAGAAGGTATGATTATCCTCGTTTTTACAGATGAAAAAACGGAGCCATAGAGGTATTAATTTAACCAAAGTTACAAGATCTGGAGATGAGAGAGCCAAGACTCAAGCCTTGGTGGTCCGAGCTCTACTGTGCATGCTCCTAATTACAACACTAAATTGTAGGTTTTATATTCACGCTAAATACTAAATTCATTTTTAGAACTACATACCAGTGTTCTCTCCTTAGAACAGGTACCAACCAGCCAGAGTCTCACCTTTAAGCTTTTCCAGGCATGGATCAAAACAAGTGCCTTGTATTCCACCAAACTCCAATGGCAAATAAAAATTCTCCCAGTGTTCCTATCAAGTCCCTCACTAGATTTGACATAAGGGGGTGCCTCAACACTCCAACTACATTCTCCAAACATAGTTATTTCCATCCAAGCCTCTTCAGTGATCTGGGTACTGAGCAACAGGTGACAAAACCAGTGATTTTGTTCCTTTGTTTTTGAATCTCTCTTATAAAGCCTTGTTGTAATGTAGGAGAGGTTTGTAACCTAGGACACTTACTGTGTATTATTTTTTACTCCTTGGCCTTTCTGGGCCTTGGCTATAATTGAGATAGAAAGAGCCCTACTTTAATATCCTTTTACAAAAATAAGGGCCATTTTCTGTAACCTGAAAGATAAGGATATGAGAGTATATTGCTTCTAGGAATGAGTGGGTATGTCTCTTCGTCAGTAGTAAAAACCTTAAAAGATGGATGTGTTCCAGACCTCAAGAAATGTTTCAGGGTCATGAAAGGAGTTTTTACTTCAGCTGATTTATGTGTGCAATTTCAATAGGGCCGCCTGTTCTAGAGCGCTTCCAGGGATCCACTGGTTAGATCATGATGAAGTTGGTATCAACCTGTCAGGGTGCAATTTGGCTTGGAGGTGTGTTATCAATTTCCAGAGCATCTAATATACTCGACTGAACGGACAGGGTGTGGGGCACTCTGCATCCCAGCAATCATTGTGTCAGTCTGTCGCACACGTTGTTAGAGTGTTGCCAGTCTTCCTCCGCAAAGTGCTTCCATTTAAAACTTCCCAAGAACACGCCCAAAATAGGTCGAACGAGTATTCTGACCCCTTTTATACACTGCAGCTGTCCTTAGTTTTATTGGCATGTTAAACGAATTATTGTTAAATTATGTTTATTTCATTTAAATGTAAACATGTTAAATTATTAATGAATTTTTAAGATAAAAGCAAAGCATTAAAAATAGCCAGTGTATATGTTTCTTTTATTCATTTATTTACTAATAAAGAAATAGTCATTGTCTTAAGAAGAAAAGAAGTTAGTGACAAGCGAGCTGCTTCACAATCTACTTCTTGACGTAAAGGTTTTTTGTGAAACTGTTTTGCCACCTACAAATTCTTCTTCCTTGTGGGAAATTTACCTCTACTTGCCTTTTGCCTCTAAAAGTTGAAAGAGGACACTTTAGTGCTTAAAAAGGTGAAACAATGTTTCAAGATAACACAATAAAGTTAATATGTAAAGCTCTTTACATTTATAGAATATTTTATTCATAATACTTTATTGAATGTTGACAAAAGGAAAGCAGAATTATATAATGGAAATATCACTGGTTTGAAGGCAGAGGCCTGCATCCGAGTCTTAGATCTGGCACTTTTGCTGGCCATGTTGCCCTGGATGGTTTTCCTGCCTGCCTTTTCTGATCTTCATTTTCTTTGACTGAAAATGGCGGCAACTGTTTTTATTAGCAGTAAGTAAACTGAGTATAGGATCCGGGCCTTATTTATCTTTGTGTCCACAGGTTCCAGCCCAGTATCTGGCAATAAATGCTTCATGATGAGTAAATAAACCCATGAGGAATTATTATCTTCCATTTACAGATGAGCAGAGTGATTCCCCAAAAGTTTCAGTGACCTAGTGTTACACAGCCAGTGAGGAAAATGCCATGAGAACAGCATTTCTTACGGTTGTGAGAACAGGATCAAATTCTGGGAGTTCTGACACATGTGGAGTTCTCTTCGTAGCACTAGAAGAGAATACCCAGGTGTATATAGACAGTAGATTTCAGAAGCATATACTTCAGGGTGTTCCACTGGAGAACTAGTTTATTCCCCCTCACTCCCTGCGGATACTTACAATTAGCAACAAATATTGATACTATGATGCCTTCCCTCTTGGTGGAGATAAAGAATATATAACAGATAATAGCACGTTGTTTCCCCTTTTGAAATGACAGACATTTTTCTTATGAGTGTATCCTGCACAGTGTTTAGTGTAGAGACTAAATATGAAAAGAAATAATACTAATAATTACTCTTACATGAACTAAGCACTGTCACAGCATTTTAGATGCATTCTCTTCTTTAATCTACAAAACATCCCTATAAGTTACTGTCATTATCTTCTCTTTACAGCTGAGAAAATTGAGGTATGGAGAGGTAAGGAAATTTGCCAAAGGGCACACAGCTCCTAAGTAGCAGAGGCAGGATTCAGATCTAAGCAGTGCAACCTGAGAGCCTGAGCTCTTAACCTCTACACTTTACTGTCCTGGATAGTAAATAGAGAAGTGTAGGACACACAGAAAGGATCCTGATACGCAGTTCCCAAATGCAACTCAGAAATTGAAACTTAGCAAGAACACAAGGCCTGGAAGAATATACTATGCCTCACAGAAAAACCAAGGAATGTCTAGAACACATGAAAATTAATCCCTTTTGCAGCTATTTCTCTTATGCCACAATTTACTATATAACACATGTTCAGGTAAGCATTTAACTAAATATCAATATATTTTGTCTGAACTTGCATTTGACTAGAACAAATACCCTCAATTTTCAAGGGATGGCAGAAATATTAATTCTGTGGCAACTGTCGTAGCCCAGGTTCCCAAGAAAACAGAGCCTCAGAAAAGAATTTAAAATGATGAGGCTTTATTTGGGAGGTACCAACCAGAGCATCTAGACAGAGGGAGAACAGAGGTGAGACAAGGAAGAATGTGGAGAGATGCCACAACAGACCTCTGTGCTTGCTGCTTCTTCACACGGACCATGAAAAAAAAGCGATTGAGAGATGTGTCCACTAACCATGCAAAACTTCTTCAGATGGGTTGCATGGAGAAACCATGCTTGAAATCATTCATGGCAAGAAGGAAGAAGGAGGAATTTCTCTGTGCAACTCCTTCCTGACTCCTGTTTCCGTTGGCCAGTGTTCACCGTATTCTGAGTTAATTCCCCTGTGCTTCCAAGTTGAGTGAACTGGCACCTTCAATGACCACATGAGATGTCAGGTTTCACATTCTTCAGTGTGGTGTATCATTCGAGTCCAGAGTGGTGGAAGTCACAAATTCTGAGCCTATCGCTGATGGAACTGAATGCGCAGAGGTGGCTTCGGCATTCCCAAGGCAAGGGCCCGGTCAGCCCTCAGGGGTGGCATCAATGGTCCACGAGGCAGATGAGACTGACAGAAGCTGACACATTCCCTAATACTTATGAAACTTTTAGGAAATCAGCTTCTTCAACTCAGCTGAACAGAATATCAAAAGTCAAGGCCACTAAGAAAGAACCGTCTCCTTTAACATATGACAACATCTAAGTGTGGGGTATAGAGGAAAAAGAAATGCAAACATACACACACACAATACACGTATACAAGATATGCATACAAATATGTATATTATATATATAATTTTCTTCAATATCACAAAATATTTAGTACCGCATATTATAATCCAACCACAACAAATGGATTTTCAGAAAAACAATTCTGAAAAGATGTGGGTTTTCAGAGCCAGTATTCCATTGGTGGTAGACCATGGCAGGCCAGGCCTCACACAGCAGGGAGAAGAGTGCAAAAGGCATTAGGAAGGAAAAGAATGTTAGGAAACCTCGCACGGGCCACATCACAGGCCAAAGGCCAGGAGGCAGGTGGGTTGTGTCATAGGGTGAAGAAGAGGGTTTCCCTGTTGGTGAGCAGAGCATAGTACCCAGAGCATCTGACAGCAGGACATGAAGGGTAGTCCAGGAAGGCAAGCAACCTGTGCTAGTCACAGTTAATGGATTTTAGGGTCAAGAAGTCCTTGTATGGGGGTAGTAGTGGCCCCAGAGCTTAAGAAAGAGCTTGTATGCTAGTGATGGCTGAGTATTCCTTCTTGGGGAGATCAGAGGGTATGAGGGCAGAGAATCAGATTAAAGGGCCAGACAAGTCATTCAGTTACTAATTTTCCTGAATTAGAGTACACTGACAGCTAGTGATGTTTTTTTAGCAAAAATTTATTGAGCACTTATTATATCTGATATTTAATATATATCTCAGACTAGCAACAAATACAAAAATTCTGTAATGTATTGTGTATTTTGATAGTCTAACATAGTTCTCACAATCATAGACCATCTGCATATATAATTTCATTTTAAACAGTAAAATTTAATATTACCATTTGTATTTGTCCGATAATGATTACCTACCTTCTTGACTGTTGTACAGTATAACTTATACTTATTTGATATTCACATTTATGTGTAATCCCTTCCTCCTTCTTTTCCATCCCCCATCAAGTGTAATGCAGTCAACTCCTTACATGATTAAGTGGTAGAAATATTCTATAGAGATACCTAGCCATTTCCCCAAATATATAAATTGAGTGCCAAGTTGAAAATAATGTAAAGTATCTACATTCCTAGTTCAGTGTTCTCAAAAGTAGCCCTTCCTGACAGCTGGCAAGAGTATCCTTCTCTGACAGTCTGACCGTTACACTCCAATTAAATATAAAAACAGATCTGAATATTTTTCACCCAATTGTACTGTCAAGGATAGTATAACTTGACTGTCATATAGAGCTCCTTAAATCAGCCTGCCAAGAAAATATGATTGTAGTACAGATTTTAGCATTCAGAAATATACACTCCCCTTTCACTTACACAGATTTTGAGGGTCAAAGCTATGCATTTTTATCAGATATTTTATTATCTTTCAACCTTTGTGAAGATCAGTGTATTAGAATAGAGAAAACTTTTTCTCCTTTACTGCTGTGAAGTGATTTGGTACAAGGGAAACACTAATGAGGAATATTTTTATTACTTACTGAAATTTTCCATTGGACAAAATGAGAAAGTTTTATTTTAAAAAAAGATGGATGCAATATTTAAATTCCATAATACTTTTGGAAACTAAACATCTGTTCAAAATAGATGAGTATTTAGAAAAGGGATAAAAGTGTGGAGTTTTGAATTTTCTTAGAAACATGATGCTTCCAAGAAGAGTCGCAGCATGTTTCAGCAAAAATTTAAACCCTAAGAGCCCTGACTTATAAATCTAAGCAAAGAGAGAAACTTTTAGAAGTAGATTTTTTTCCATTTATTTTAAATGTAATGTAGTTATTATAATTCCTAAAAATGATGAGTTTTTAGTATTTTTCTGTGACAATAATGGGTACAGAAACCTAATCACTCTTTCTCTTATTATTGTCATTCCAATGGTTATACTTTTAGAGGGTGGCATGCAAGTCATCCTGGCTTTGGCTCCCATGGGTTGATTGAATCACATTATGTTTTTTAACCAGTTAGATCGTAAGCTCCATCATTTAACACGGTGAACTACTAAAACCTCTAGGACTTTCTCTTCAAACTAAAAAGTCCTAAATGAAGATATCCAAGTTTAATACAGTTAAGCTATCATCCCATTTTATCATCATCAACGTGCGCACCCGCTGTACTAAATGTAAGATGTCTCTTTTTCCTTGAATTATAAAAGTTAATCTTCCCTTTTTAAGAGATACTTAGGAGAGGGAGGGTGGAATCATTTTAGGGCTCATGAAAGTGAAAGATTGACAGCACTGGCTGAAGTCAGACAGAAAGCAGTCAGCCCTGGGGAAGCATTGCCGACAGCCACGCTAGTGCGCTACAACGCTGGCATGAAACTTCCTCTAGATTCCAGATAGAAGCCATTGGGGAAGAGCCTGTCAATAACGTAAAACTGGGCCAAATCGTTCTGGTTGTGGACTGTTAGCAAAAGTCTACCCAAGACTAACTGAAGATGACCAAGCTCATGTTTCAAATGAAAAATATGAGCATAGCCATCCTCAAATGAAAGGAGCTTTCCTGCAAATTAAGATGTCATTTTTTTAAATAGTATTTTGGGTTTAACATCTCAGGTATTTTTCTACAAGTAGATTTTTTTCTTCCTGAATTATCAGAGCTGTGCTTTAAGTTCAGTTTTGTTTACCAGAAAGATATGACAACAAGTTTAATGCTGTGAAAGATGTTTACTTAGAGCAATAATATGACAAGCAGAACTGAATAGATAGCAACTTGCACATCACATAAAGCTTTCCAACCAACACTGGCTTTAAAATCACCAGTGAACTAAAAAACAAAACAAAACATAAAGTTAAAACCAAGGGTATAGATGAAAACCACCATGTCAAAAACACAATCAAATAAATCATCTTCTTTTGTGCTTAAATGATGGATGAAGCTTATGGTAACCATAACCACTGTATTTGATGCCTTGAATTGCTTCAGAAACTTGACCTTCAGTTTATTTCTCTGTAGTATAACATTGAGCCCATGTGAAGTCTTTTCCCCTGAGCAAATTTGTTGTCAGAAGGGGAAAAACAACTAAAAATTGATCCTATAGAATTTCATAACTGACAACACTGGGAAACAACCTTTCTGAGTGAATTTTCTTTCTTCTACCTAGTATACATATATATGTGAGAAAAACAAAACAAAAAGTTGGACATTTGCTCTTCTTCCCTTCAGATAAACTGCTTAAACTATGAATTTAATATAGACTAAAGCGCACAAAACTCACTATGGATTAAATAAGGAAAAGGTAGAATGTTTTTAAACATGGTATTATTAATTTTAAATATCATAAGAAATCTTCCTAGTCTAATTAGCAGGTCCTTAGAGGATTTTCCCTAATACATAAATTTAAAGTGTGTATAAATGATGCTTCAGGATGGTGCTTGAGAATTTTACAAAATTAGTTTTTTAATATTCTTCCCTCAACTTTGTTTATGTATAATTAATATGGACTCTCCATTTAGATACGTTAAGCAGAGTAAATGTCATCCTATTATTCTCTGGAACATGGCAAATAACTAATCAGAGAAATTGAAATAGATGTCTTTAATGTATAAAAATTTGGTGCTGTATGTGGCTATTATAGGATTATTGAGTAATGCTACTAACTTCCTAGAGATGGCAAGATGTTCCTGTTTCTGCCCTTGCCTCTATCTGTCCCCTATTCCCCATCCACAATGCAGCCAAAGTGATCTAAAAATAACAAAACAAAACCCCTATTTTTATCACCCCATTGCTTGAAGTCTTTCAATGGCTCTCCATTGCCAAAAGAAAAGGTCCAGATCCTTTAAATGTCTTAGGAATCCTTCATGATCTTTTAAGCCCTTCGTGATCACTGCCTTGCTCACTTCTGTAGCCTCTATCTCTCCCCGCTCCCTCATCTCACACTCTACTCTCCAATTGCACTCAAATTCTCTCAGTACCTATAAATCTGTTATACTCTCTCTTGCGTACCTGCTCTTTTCCCTGCCTGGACCAGTCTTTCCTCCCCCCATCCCTGATCTCCTTTCTTCTATTCATCTAACTCCAATCTTCCAAAAGGTCCAAGCCTAGACATCATTTTTTCTTAAAAGCCTTCCCTGACTCTCCCCTATCATGGCATCTGTCATATTTCATAACATCCTTTAATATGTGTCACCCACTAGATGATAAGCACTGTCATGATCTTATGCTATATCTCCAACTCCTTTAATATTAATAGAGTATCTATTATGCTCAGACTCATTTCTAAGCTCTGAAAAAATAGCAAAGAATCAAGTGAAGTCCCTGCCTCAGGGAAATTGTATTCTGAACACACAAAAAATATTTGTTGGCAAGAACAGTAAAAGAAAACAGGACAGTAGAGAACAAAAGTAGAAAAAAAATGAAGTCGAGAAGAGTGTGCAGAGTGAAATAAGAAAGAACGAGGAGACATTCAAGGTAAAATGGAATGGGCTCATAAAAGTTCAAGTTGATCTCTTAAAAGACCCCACCCACAACTAGATAGGCTCTCGTTCATTTAAAACTTTGCCTTTGTGATATTATTTGAAGGTGGAAGAGATGGTTCCTTGCTTCATTCTACCTGTAGCAAGTACATCCATATTCTGTCACGTTATGCTATTCAGTGTTCCAGCGATGTCCTCCAGAGCCATCTGCTGTCCACAATGAACAAGGCTTCAGAACCCAAATGATATATTTAAGCTTGAGCAAAACAAGCTGGAAGCTTATTCTAAAAGCATTGATTTTCCAAAATTTATTCACTGGGAAAATCTGCTGTAAAACAGTGAATATGTTATGCAAGTAAAATTAGACCTTTCAACCTGCTTGGTATGACGCATGGTTGCACACACTTATTGCAGGTGATTCTGCCAAAATTAAAAGTAATTTCATTTTTTTATTAGACATTTAGTGCAAAAGGTCAAAAAAGATGTTTAGGATCCCTGTCATCTCTTATACTTAAAAAAATTTTTTTTGACTTATTTACAGCATCTTTTTACTATGTGATGCAGACCTTTAAGCCACAACAAAATTAAGGTGAAAACAAACAAACAAATCAAACCAAATTGTGTATAATTTTGCATACAGAAACCATGACAGATGCATCCGAATTGTAAAATCCTGTTTTCTAGGAACACATTTCAGGTTATGGTGACATTATGAAGCCCCATTGCCTACCGTTTTAAATGTCTAACCAAGCCTTCAGAGACATGGCTATTGTTGATGTTTCCAACTTCACGGCCACTGGCTTCCTCCTTGGACTCTAATGGACAGCAATTTTAGGCAACTTGCAATTCCTGGAACATATTATGCTGTTCCACCCCTCTGTGCTTGGAACTGACTGTTCTCTCTGAAAGGAGGTCCTGGCCTCTTTGTGTTACTCATCAAACTCCTACTTTTCTTTTAACTCTGTCGGAAACATTACCTTTATTATGACGCCTTTCTGCTTCTCCCCATAGCCATCCCAAACAGCTGACCCTCCGTTTTTGCTGCCAGATGCATCTTGTACAGACTTCTGTTAGAGCCCCTACCCTCTGTGCTGCCATTATTCGTTTATGTCGATGTCTTTCCTACTGTAACATGATCTCCCTGAGGACAGGGAGGACGTCTTTGTGACTCGAGCCCTGGCATGTGAGATGTGTTTTGAAAAAATGTTGGATCATGCCACCTTCAGCACCTCTCTGGGCAATGCCCTTTATCAACTGAAAATTTCAAGTGGGAAATTTCCTTTATTTTCCTTATCATTAACCAAGTTCGTAATGATGACTAAGAAGGAACGAAGAAGGGAAATTTGAATTCCACTTACACAGTATGGTTCCGAGACTGTGCTTTTCATTTTACCTGATTTGCCTAATTCATCCCTTCCAGTCATCCCCTCAGCAAATAATCATTAAATTCCTACTATAATCAAAGCACCATGCTAAATACTATAAAGGAGATTACAAAGAAGAATAAAGGCCCCTCCAAGATTTTTATAACCTTTCTGGGAAGACAGTACATTCACAATTTAAAAAGCCAAAGAGTACATAGAAGGTATGTGTTGGTAAATGCCAAATGAAGCAAGCAGACACTGGGTGTTATAGGCAGGCAGAAGAGAAGTAATCACTTCAGTCATGGACAAAATAGCACCGGAGGAAAAACTGACAAGACAGCATTCCACGCTGGAACAATGGAATGAACAAAGGTTTGTACAAATTGGCTCTACTAAGAACCTGAAGATATAAGAAACCTGTTCTCCGTATTTTAATCATTTTATCCCAACTTTAAAACTTATTGGGAATACTAGCACTTTAATCATTCTCTCAGCCAAAGCCTACCTTTAAAATAGAATTTATTTGCATTAAACCTTGTTTTGGTATTTCCAGTTCCAGGTACTTCCAGAATTTTCTCAAGTTCTTACCCACCTTTGGATGCGAGCCCCTCAGCCTTGTCCTTCCCACCGAGCAAATCTCTCTCAGTCTTTCAGAAGACTGTGCCCTCTCCTCTGTTGAGTGTTCATCGGTTTGAGTAGCTGGTCCCAAACAGACTGCCCCTAAAGATGTCATTATGTCACCTTGCCTCGCCTCCTCAGGTTACGCTCAGAGCTAGCCTTTCTGAAAATGGGTAATTTGAGGTCACGGTTCCTCTCTGAACTGATATAGCACAACACTGCGCGTGACAGCTACAAGAGGAGACCTGCTTCTCAGATATGTTCAGTCAGAGCACTGTGGATCTGTCAAGAGTCTGATTTAATGTATAAAGCGCCTGTGGGCATAACAGTGACAGGGAGCAACTGAGCTCGGCACTAACCCTTTCTGCTACATTTCCTCAGGCAGAAGCGGAGGTGGTCCCTTCTGTTTTAACTCACTGGGGTATTACGTGTTTTGACAAATCATAGAGTATTAAACGTCACGTGAACTGCAAAATCACACAGTCCAACCCCTCAGTTTACAGAGAATCTGCAACTTGCCCAAGATCACACGACAAATTACAGAAAAAAGAGAGATTAGAAGCCAGGGGTTTTGCTTCACAGTCGCTTTCTCACTCCACATTGTACACTTTCGCTCCAAAGCAGGCACCCCTGGGTTTATGAGAATCACCACTGTGTATGCCCCGGAGTCCTAAACACTTTGTCCATCCTTTCTGAATATTTGTTTTCAAACAGGGTTTCTAAATAATACTGGTATAAATACAGACATACCTCATTTTATGCAATCTCTTTTCCTAAAGACAGGATCTGAATTTTTTCCCCAAATAAATAGCATCCAACTGTAGATGGAGATGGATGGTATAAGTATTAATCAGTGCTTTTTATTATCATTATTCTCACAGGACAACTGATATGAAAGCAAAGTGTTCGCTCTTTAGTGGTATACATCAGTTTGAGGCTATTCAGATAAAAATGTTTTTAAACACTCAAGTGTTATATGCATGAAGAATTATATTATCGTTTTATATATTATATTAGTGTTTAATGTATTAAATGTCTCAATATTAATGGCCCAAAATAATTAATCCTTTATTCCCCTTTATGATTTATGTGGGACATTTTTAGAAAACTATTACTTCTATGCTAATTTCCATAGGTCTTTGCCATAAAAACTATAGATGAAAACTTTAAGAAAGCTTCATTAAAGTACACTGGGGAAGAAGTAGGGGGGTAGCTAGGCTTCTGAAGAACTGGATTAAAATGAAAAGAGAGAGAGAGAGAGAGGAGAGTGGGGTGACATAAGGAAGAGTGGTACTGTCCAGAGAAAAGTAGGAGTAGTATTTTTAACTCTGTTAGTATCAGCTATCCTCTTGGGACCTTACCATACAGTATATTTGTAAAATCATAATGAATGATAGATTGGTTTTTTTCAATTGCCTTTCCTGTCAGTGGTTATCTACACTCAGATACAATGACAATTCTCATAATAATGTATATGATTAATTCTCCCACATGATAGTAACATTGTGTCCTACTTCATCTACCTTATAAAATGGAGAAGAAAATCTAATTTAACAGATATCCCCCAGAATAGTGTTATTCACTTAATGATGTAGCAACTATATTCCCATCGAAAGAGGGTACTGAGAAATAGAGGGCAGTGAATTATTTTAGGGAGCAATTTAAGAGAAAGCAGGTAAAGAATTCTAATTCTTGAGGCTTTGAACAGCACGATAAGCACCACTGCATTAAAGGAACAAAACAATTAGCATTCACTGAGCTGTTTATACATTTAGACAGTGAATAAAATGGACTGCAGTTTTAGGTAGATGGTGTGAGGCGAGAAAAATGAGAAAGTCTTTCCATAGTTAAGAATTTTCTTTAGAGAGTGGATGGAAAACGAAGCTGAAGAGGAGTTAGCTACTCGTGTTTATTTGAAGTCGTTTCTCACCTGTCCTATTCCTTATGAAAAACACAGTGTAAGTAAATTTCAGAAGTAGATAATTGTTTCATCATCAGAACAGGGAGATTGGGTTAAAGTTAGAGTAGGGCCGGGGGAACCGCAATGCCTGCAGGAGCCAGGAGGACGCTGGAAATAGGTCAAGTGTGTCTGATGAAAGACTTGGTGAAATAGTGGAGTGGCGTGGTGATGCTCTGGAGAGCCCGTGGCCTGTCGAAAGGCATTTAGGTTCACTTGAAAAAAAACTTAGCCATGAAAAACCTAACTGCAGGCCTACTTCAGCCAAGGTCAAACAGTTTGTGAGTTCTGGATTCATAAAATCCAAGACCCTGAGACCTCAGTGAATACCCACACAGGAACAAGAAACTACTGTTCAGAAGTCTTTGTTTTACATAAAATGCTAAAATGGTATATTTCATATGTTTGTGGCCTAAAACAATGCTAGTTACCATAGATTTGTACAGTACTGGTTATCCTATAAAAATTGGTTATTATTAACCAATGACTTACATTTTAAAAATACTATGCCGAAAAGAGTCTTTTGCTTATAGCAAAAGTATCTCAGTCTAACACCTATGAATCCCATGATACTGATGCAAAGTCTTGTGTGTATCTACATGTGCATTTTTGAGGGAAAAGGTTTGTACCTTTTTGTACCTACAAAGAGAAGAGAAACACCCAGGAAAAGGAAAGAAATCCAGAGAGAATCATTATCAGGCAGGTCCATCTGTAGGCAGAAATCTGGGTGCCGTAGATAATGTTCAGCCATAGATAATGTTCTTTGATGACAGAATTCTACCTATGAAAGAATAAGAGGAATGAGATATGTCTTCAGTCTTGGAAGGTCACTGGTGGGGCAATAGCAGGAACGCAGACATGGGACCAAACTCACTGGACCAAGATACACAGATTTCCCCAAACTGCACAAGACAAGGTCTAAATTATAGGAACTGAGTCAGAGCCTGTCCCTCAGCAGAATTGGTGCCTCTGGTTTGAGAAGATCACCCCTGAGCCTGGACACTGTAGGGGGTGGCTCAGTGACTCGAGATGAGTGAACTGGGATGCTGGCCTGGGCTGGAAGCCGAGCAGGTCCAAAAATAAGACAAATTTAAATACATGAATTAAGGAGACAAATAATATTTGCTGAGTGCCTACCATGTTTTGACAGCTAAGAGATGCTTCATTTGTACTATCTCATTTAATTCCCTTAATAAATTATACGTAGAAGCCAAAATATGAGAAGCTTTCTTCTTTACAAAAGAATTCATTGCATCATGGTCCTCAGTATTTCTTCAAGGAAGGACAGATATTATCCCCATATTTCAGAAGAGCATAAAACTTCACAAAGTACCAAAGTTGCCCTAGATCAGCAAATTTCAGTGAAGGAGGAGAGCACATGCCCCTCTGAGAGGGGGTGGGGATGTCATTTTAAAAGATTTGCACAAGATAATATTTGTGCATTATAATATTTTAATTTGTTGATTTGGGAATACAAACTACAAAGAGATGCTCAGAGACGGGTTTATTTCTCAAGATCAGTAATTCTCAAGAGAAAGAAGAATATCCCCTTAATGAGAGTTGTTTGTATAACTACTCTGTTGTGAGATCTTTCTGTGATTTGCTACGACTTCCCAGGACACCGTAACAAATTGAAGCAGAACACCCCAAAATGCTGATTCCCCCATTAGCACTCCCAGGCCACTCTGCCACAGATAATCCCACTGACAAGAAAGTAAAATGTAAAGTGATCTTTCAGGAAACACATTAACGCCCCTTTCACTAAGTTTCCTCATAATGAGTTTTCCAAATAACTAATGGTTACTCATTAACAGTATTTTAACCTATTAAGAGTTAAAAAAAAAAAAAGGGAAAAAGGCAATATATTGGTTCCATCCCATACCTTCATAAAATGTATTATTCATGCTGTTGCCTTCTTAAACAAAAGTGGTTATTTTAACTCTTCCTTACCACCCAAGATGGTCACTGTGACCATTGACCTGGGATATAAAAGAGTGTCCTTCTCTCCTTTGCTATCTGTCATCAGGCTATCTGTTCACACAGTTTAGGTACCAACTCATATGGCCTATCTCCTTACAATATAATCTGAGCTGAGACACTGTAGGCAGATATTAAAACTCATTATAGTTTACTATTTTCTGATCATTGAATCAAGTCCCCTCATTCTGCATATCTAAAATAAAAGACTCAGAGTTAAGACTTGCCCATGGTCACACAATGGATTATGGTAGAGCTGCATCTCACTTAGAATTTAAAGCTCATAAGGAAAAACATTATTTAGTCAAAATTGCCATTAGAAATTCCTTAAACTAATCTTTAAGCATGGTATATATGTTTTCTGTACTATAATTTTTATACTCATTGGAGTTTGGGTACTACAGCAATAGATGGAGGAAATAAAAGGAAAGTCTGCTGGCAAATTGGTGTCTATTCAAATCATTTGCCTTTAAGATAACCATGAAATCCATTGAATGAGAAACGAGATTTTTACTGTGTTCTTCTTTCTCAATGGAATTTTTCCATTTGGTTTTAGTATTAAGCCTCTGTAACCTTACTATATTTCAACTGATTGTTCCCTCTGCTGAAGATTAGAGGATTAAGTTCTAAAACTCAGATGTGAGTTAAACACAACTATAATACAACTCCATGAGGGGTAGAGAGTTTACAGGCACACAGGGCTCCTGGTTCCCCCTTTAGCACTTTTTCTGCTACAGTCTCCCTACTTAGTTATTAGAAATCAAGCTCTGGATATGACTTGAAAAACAGAAAAAAGGTTTGCTAACAAACTTCTCAGTAGTGATATCCAGTTTGCTTACTTCCTGTTTCTCCTTTGTTCCCTAAGTGATTAAGCTTGCTGCATAAGGCGGGTATTAGTAACTGAGAAGACTTTTGAGTTACATTCAGCCATTTTGATTAGTATCTTTGGTAACTTCTTTTTTCTCACAAACATATGGCAAAGCAACATGTAATGTTCCAATGATTGTGATTTCAAATTTAAAGTACTATTTGGTCATTCCTGAAACCTGAAACAAACATCTGGTGGTTAATAATGCTTTGAGAAAAAAAAAAAAGTACCTTAGTGCATTACCTCTGTCTATGATTCAAGATCATGGGCAAAAATAAGTAGATGAGATAAAGCCACAGGAGTTTGTTGGTCCATTCAATTAAAAAAAAAATTTTTTTTTTAAAGAACTAAACTCTAAAGTAGGAGTTTCCTCTAAAGTAGGAAAGACAGTACAGACCATACAGTAATCTTAAGTACATCTTCCTTTCTGTCTCATCTTGCACTTAGATATAAACTATATCTAGTATAGATCCTCCCATTAGAAAAAAAGATTTGAATGCTTTCTTATCTCCATCCCATATATGCTCAGAATTATTGCAGTTTGTGCATACTGTCAGGTTCATGTTACCATGCGTTTTTGTTAATGAGAATAGTATCTCCTACATTAAGACTTCTGTGCCACTTTTTCATATTTAATATTTTAAGATTTATTCTAACTCACACTTTCCATTACAATATGACACTTGGGGAAAAAATCTGAAATAAAGATGTACTGTCCTTTTTGCATTGTTGCTCATCTTAGGGAAAAAATTTTGGTTTTTTTAATGGGGGTAGTGTATTAGTCTGTTAGGGATGTCATAACAAAATACCATAGACTGGGTGGCTCAAATAATAAAAATTTATTTTTCACAGTTATGGAGGCTGGACATCCAAATTCAGGGTATCGGCAGTTTGGGCTTCTCCTGAGACCTCTCTGTTTGGCTTGCAGGTGGTCACCTTCTTGCTGTGCCCTCACACGGCCTTTTCCCTGTGCCTGCACACCTCTGGTGTCTCTTCACCTTCTAAGAAGGACACCAGTCATATTGGATTAGGGCCCACCCTCGTGACCTCATTTAATTTTATTACCTCTTCAAAGGCCCTAGCTCCAGATTACAGTCACATGGAAGGTTAGTGCTTCAACATATGAATTCTGGGGAGAATACAATTCAGTCCATAACATGTAGCAATGCTTATTAATCAAACATTCTGTAATATCTTCCCCTTGAGGAAAAAAGTAAAATCTTAGGAAGGAAAGTGATAAAGTTATCATTTATATGTGATACCAAGTTATAGGAAATATAAATGTATATGTGACTCATTTATATGAGATGTCATTTATAAGCGAATGCACATAAAATAACCCTTAACTCCGTTGTTTAGCCTGTCTCGATAGAACTCACAAAGATTTATTTAGCAAAGGAACAGCCCAGCAGACTAGCAAGTCACACTTCCACGTACTGTTTGCCAGAAGAGACCAAGAAATATCCAGATTCAGAAATTCTCGATGAGTCTGCTCCTCTTGCATCTGCTCTGAGGTCAAATCTACAGATTTGGTATTCATTCTCTGGAAGTGTGGCTTCCATATTTGAAAGAAGCCTGAGCCTGACTTAAGTGTCTTACAATAGCCAGGACATGGAAGCAACCTAAGTGTCCATCAACAGATGAATGGATAAAGGAGATGTGGCACCTATATACAATGGAATATTACTCAGCCATAAAAAGAAATGAAATTGAGTTATTTGTGGTGAGGTGGATGGACCTAGAGTCTGTCATACAGAGTGAAGTAAGTCAGAAAGAGAAAAATAAATACCGTATGCTAACACATATATATGGAATCTAAGAAAAAAAAAAAAAAGGTCATGAAGAACCTAGGGGTAAGATGGGAATAAAGACACAGACCTACTAGAGAATGGACTTGAGGATATGGGGAGGGGGTGGGGTGAGATGTGACAGGGTGAGAGAGTGTCATGGACATATATACACTACCAAATGTAAAATAGATAGCTAGTGGGAAGCAGCCGCATAGCACAGGGAGATCAGCTTGGTGCTTTGTGACCACCTAGAGGGGTGGGATAGGGAGGGTGGGAGGGAGGGAGACGCAAGAGGGAAGAGATATGGGAACATATGTATATGTATAACTGATTCACTTTGTTATAAAGCAGAAACTAACACACCATTGTAAAGCAATTATACTCCAATAAAGATGTTAAAAAAAAAAAGCAGGGCTTCCCTGGTGGCGCAGTGGTTGAGAATCTGCCTGCCAATGCAGGGGACATGGGTTCGAGCCCTGGTCTGGGAAGATCCCACATGCCGCGGAGCAACTAGGCCCGTGAGCCACAGCTACTGAGCCTGCGCGTCTGGAGCCTGTGCTCCGCAACAAGAGAGGCCGCGATAGTGAGAGGCCCGCGCAGCGCGATGAAGAGGGGCCCCCGCTCGCCACAACTAGAGAAAGCCCTCGCACAGAAACGAAGACCCAACACAGCCAAAAATAAATATTAATTAATTAATTAATTAAGTTTTTAAAAAAAGCAGAGCCACAAGCCTGAGGAGCTTCAGCCACAACACGCACTAAAGCAAAGGCCGCTGCAGTGCGAGTGCACGAATACAAGTCGGAATAGCCTTGTCCCTCCTGCGGCATAGACCACCTAGTTTTTTCAGAACACTGTGTTCTCTTGGATCATTTACAATGTTCCCATTTCTGAATTATTTTAATGTCCTGGGTTAAGGGTTGCCAAATGTAGTAAATAAAAATATAGGATGCCCAGTTAAATTTGAATTGCAGGTAAACAATGAATATCTTTTTAGTATTAATATGTCTCATGCAATATTTGGGACGTACTTATACCAAAAAATAATTCCTGTATGCGACATACTAATACAAAAAAAAAATGTATTTGTTATTTATCTGAAATTCGAATTTAACTGTGGGTCCTATATTTTATCTGGCAACTCTACTTGGGGTTTAAGAATGAATCCTCCCCTTCCCGGACTCACCACCCTCTTAAACTTCCATCACCAACTTTGCAAATTTAACTTCCTGCACTTAATTTGGTGCTGCCCCAAAAGGTGAAAACCCCAGGTTTCAGGCTCCCTTCTGTTATACTACTGTGATATACGGTTATAGATACTCTGTGTTAAAACATGAAAGTTAGTTTGGCCCAACTTTTCCCCCATGCTGAAATATTTGCATCTTTATAGCAATGTTCCACAATACTACTATGATAACATTAGTTGACACTATGTGCTTAACAGTGTGGGGAAGAGTCTCTAAATCTCTAAACCTTGGGCTCAGTCTGCTCACCTGTGAATGGAGGGGACTGAATTCAAGGTATTTTCCCCCAAGGTTCCTTTAAAGAATTCCTTGCCACAAGTCTTTAAAGTGAGGTTCTGTTAATGTTCTCATTTGCCTTGTGAAACCTAATTATTCCTATTTCGGGTGAATCTCTTTTCCCTTCAAGTAAGTGGTGTTTAGATTACTAAATAAGTAGTGTTTTGGTTACTCGATTAACGGCTTCCTCTTTAAAGATGTTCGCCCTGAATTCCTCAAGGGCCAGAGAATGCACCCTTTATTTCCCTCCACCCCACTCACCCTAACACCAGACTTTGAGCACAGCGGGTGATCAGGTGATGTGGTCCTGAAGGTGCTGATAATGATAAAACAATTCCATCGTGGTGGGTTTTCGGACTGTCGAAAATCATTTGCTGGGGACAGAAGCCCTCTCCGCGGGGTAGGAGACCGCCGTCTGGGAGCCGCTCGTTGTCCTCTTCCGCCATCTAGTGGCGCCAGGGTTGCTCTCCTTCGCTCAACTTGCTGTTCAGAGCTGCAGGTTTCAAAAATTGTAAATCAAATGCGTGAAGAGTTTTATTCTTGTCATTACAGTAAGAAGGGACTTACAGAGTGTTTTGAGAGATAAAATGTAATGTGTTGATAAAAAAATAAGTATAACGCAATAGCCGACTTTAGTACCTGAACAGTATAGACTAAATTCATGCAATTTAGTCTCTTTAATATGTTCAAATGTTAACTTGACCATAGAACAAAAATATAGACTACAGAGTTCTAAGGAAGATATCTTTTTCAGGGGCTTTTGTATAATGTTCAAGGATTTTTAAATTTCAAAGAAACGTAATCGTAGCAGATGAAAAAGAGCGAAAGGGAAAGGAAATAAAGTTCTGATAAACGTTAAATTGTTTAGAGAAAAGTCTCAGTTCTGTATTTAACCATTTGACTTCAATTAAGTTAGAACTTATTATCATTATTATTTATACATGCAATACAATGTTTAATGAATGTTGAATGATATTTAGCTTTAATGTCCTATAATCTGGAACATTCTTCAAATGGCATGATAGTGAATTTAATTGTGTGATTCTAAAGTGAAAATAAATTTCTCTAATGAATGAAATAAAATATTTCTGAAGTGTGACTTATTTCCCATTAAAGCTGTTTTCACTGAATAACTATTATAGGAAATATATTTCTAACATTTTAATATTATTCTGGTTTCTTTTTACTTTTATTTAAAATGCCAATGCTATCATGCAGTGTTTAGGTCTCTCTCATAAAATATATTTAATTGCAATGCCACTTCAATCTTTAATACACTTGTGACCCAACTGAAAAAGTCTCCAATTTGTTTTCCAGGGTGGGAAGATACCCATAAGGTGGACAGCCCCAGAAGCTATTGCCTACAGAAAATTCTCCTCGGCAAGTGATGCATGGAGCTACGGCATTGTCATGTGGGAGGTCATGTCCTACGGAGAGAGACCTTACTGGGAAATGTCTAACCAAGACGTAAGTGCCACCCATAGTTAAACTGCCATTGTATGAATGCAGACATATTAGCATTGATGGGGAAACAACGCCTTTTGCCCTCACTCAAATTAGCCCTTATCTTCCTGAGAGTTGTCAGGATCTGTGGCCAAACTTGAGCAGCCTTTCACTCTGAGCTGTATTTGGTGTCATAAGGGCCAGCTGATGGACTTTGTCACGTAAGTACCTGATCTATGTCTTACATCTGATACTTCCACATATATCACTCTAAGGTAGTGTGACTGTGCTCATGCAATAGCCTTGGCTTACAGGTGACAAAAAACAATGAATAATGGTTACTTTTCATTTCTTCCTTAGAGCAATTTACTGTACCACTGTAAAGAGCAAACTCATGTAGACTAGATATCCCTTAGTAGAAAAAGACTGAATGCTTTCAAGCAATGGATTATCAATACGTGTCATCTAGTACAGCTCTTTTGAGATGCATGACCCTCTTTGCAATCTGTTTTGTTTCCGTTTTATCTGTAAAAACTACCTTGGTGACTAATAATACTATAGAACAGGATAGTTAACACACATTTGACCTCTATGGGACTGTCCAAGGTAGTCAAAATATGCTAGTATCCTGACAATGCAAGTAAATGTGCTGTCAGAGCTGCAAATATATTTTAATATCCCACACCCTCATCCCAGAATTGAGACTTGGTCTACTCATTTGCCTCCTCCAAGTATCTAATGGTTTCTGAGTCAATGGCAATGGGAAGTCAGCTCTAATGGGATTCTGAATGTTCATAAGGGGAAACAAAGACTATATGACTATAGAAAATCCCTAAACACAGTCAACTCCTGTCACATCTCTTCTCTGTTTTCCATTCAATTGCTTGAGCCACCCCTCCACACCTCACACTCATTACTTTACCCCCACCTCAAGTTGTCCAAGTATCTTAAGGGTCTGTTCAGTGACAGAGAAGGTTTATCCTTTTTGAATGCCAGACACAGAGAAGACTGGGTTTTGGTTAGCTCACCACAGCTACTGTTTCTCCCTGCCTTGGAGTGTTGCTTTAGAAGCTGGGTCCTGCTCAGTCCTGTAGGTGCCTACTGACTCTGCGGAGAATACCAGGTCCAGAAACCTACATGGCAGCAGGTTCAAGGTCATAAAACACTGCTCAATCTTGCTCTTTAAAGCACATCATCAAAACATAAAGCCAGGTGGCTCAGTCCTGCAGAACATTTGCCCTTAAGTACAGAGCACGCCGTAATCAGCAGCCTTTGCTCCACTCCCAACACTTAGACTTTTGGGATCCAGGTCATTTGCCTAGAGTTTACTGTCCTTCAGGGAATTTTATTTGAAGGACCTCGTTGCTCTTTCCTGTCTCTGGGCCTTGTTTGGGGCAACTTGTGACCACCTCTCCAGCTCTTCTTAAAATTGAATCCCAGAAGCAGAAATTCGTCCCTTCTCTCCCAGAAAGAACTCATCTTTCTTTAACCAGTTATCCAAGGTAATAGAAGCCCTGGATTCAGTCACCATAGTTCCTGCTCTACTCTTAACCCAAAATAACACTTGCCTGCCTGTCCTACTTTGACATGACTAAAATAAGCCATTCAAGCAAATCTCTAGAATAAAAAGTCCTCCCAGATGAGTTAAAAGTCCTCCAGATGAGTTAAAGTCTTCACTGCACAGAAGAGCCCTCAGTTCAAGTGCCCTCCTTAACTGGTACTCCATTTAGTCCTTGTCTTAACCTGTTTCCTGACAGACGTAAAATAAAAAATTGCCTAACTCAGAGGACTCCAAGCTTTACTAATAATACATCCTTGCCAGTAAAAAGTTCTTGAGCGTTCACAACTGACACATGTATACTCATTTGCACGTTGTATACAAGTACTACCGTACTAATATATTCATTTTTCATTAAAAAATATTCATTGGGTGCCTTCTCTGTTTCAGGAAGCGGAGATACAACAGAAAACAAGTGTTACACCTGGAAGGGACCATAAAGATTATCTAGTCCAACCCAAGTTGAACTTGGTTATGAAACTGAGGCTTAGAGAAGTGACATGATTTCCCTAGAATCACATAGTAAGTGCTTTGACAGTGATATTAGAAGACAATTCTAGTAACCTTTTAGAAGACGTTATGGGCAAGGAGAAGAGAAGAAGGGATAACTGCCTCTTTCATGGTGGTTTAGTTCACAGTCTATGGGTCAGTGATTTCTTGCCCTCATTGAGTTTATATTCTAGCAAGAGGGAAACAGACTTTAAACAAAGTAAATCAGTAAAATATATAATATGTAACCTGATAATCACTGCTTTGGGGGAAAAAAGCAAGAAAGGAGAATAAGAAATGCTAAGGGTTTGATTTTAAATATGTTATATATATTGCCAAATACATTTGTAACAGTCATTTCATTATGGCCATAAAAGTCATAGTCATTCTTATCAGACATGCATAAATAGTCTTTCTTACAATAGGATGAGACAAATAAACATAAAGAGAAGTTCTATTATTTTTCCTGCCTCCTGGAATATCATCTTGCCGCCTGGGGTACATTGTACCACCAATTTGGTAACCACGGCCATCGTTATGTAGACTATAATTCAACAATGAAAGTGCCTCAGTTTCATGACCAATAAATACAATGAAAGGACTAGGTTGAATGATTTTTAATATCCCTTTTAACAGTAACATGCTATGGTTTTATAATCTCTGGAGAAATAGTTTTATCATACTTGTCTCAGGAAAGGAATGATTCAGATTGTTCTTTTCTCAAGTTTAGGAATCTCTGTGGAGGTACAAGAAATCCGATAGGACTTCCACAGAGCAGAGCATGTACAAGGGAAGATACCAGACTGCAAGACAGATTTTCTAGGAGAGCAGCCTCTGAGAGAAAAAGCCCAAATGTGTAGTTTCCAACACAGACCCCCATGTAAATTGTTCTTAATTGTTGTCTAGCGTAGTCCAAACCCTGTTGTCAACTCCTCCCTTCCTGGATCGTGCCCAACAGTTCACCCAGCCATTCTGGCCGTGTGTGTTGATGATCTGTGTCCAAAATGACCATTTACAGAGCCATTCCGTCTATTAAACCTCATTTGGCCACAAAGACTATACCTGGAATCAGAAGAAGTTGCTGCAGCCAGGAATAGACTCCTGGACATTAAGCCCATCCTCATTCGTTCAGGGTTGCCAAAGCCCACAGCACAAGGCTGAATGCTCCCTCCACCCAGAGCTTGGTTGTTCTTCAAGGACCAGGTAAGGGCTAAGCTGGTTATTTTCATGGTCTTTGAGTGGCTACTAAAGAATATGCAAGCAAGAATCTGAAAAGAGGAGAACAAAAAGTTCTGGGGAAAATAAATAAAAAGCCAAACCCTCTAGGTCCTCAGATCAATACAAGAGGAGAGGAAAGTACTAAGAGCTAATATCTTTTATGTATCTTGTGAATATTCTTTGCTGCTGCAGTTGAGTTGAAATTCTGTTTAGCTTAACATATTGGAAGTCAGAGTATCTTTGACAGATCCTGAAACCAGAATTTCTGTTTGGAAGCAGAAATAGCTTAATCAAAACTTTCCAAGCTGCTCTCTCCAAATATTAGTTATTTCCTGTTTGTCCTGCATTCCTCATGTTTGATCGAAGTTCAGTCTTGTGTTTGACTTTATGCAACCAAGGTGTATTTTAAATAATGAAAGTCATTTTTAGACAGTAAAAATTCAACTATGCTCTGTTTTAATATTTTATATTTTTATTACATTTTGGTGAGTTTAATTTATGGGCTTAGTTGAATATGGAATGTTAACATGCTTTAGGATTTTAAATGAGTTTAGGAAATTTCAGATAGTTTTCATGAAATAGTCCCTCCATTCTGCAGACTGTGGCATATTTCATTGCAATGAACGATTCTGAGTTTACATAATCTATTTTCGTGAATAATATAATGATTTTCCCAAAGGTCAGTGGTAATGTACATTAGGAATGTACATAAGGAAATGAGAAAACACAGAGTACCCAGGACTAGTCCATAAAAGACATACCAAACGTAACAGTAGGTGCCATCTGCTTAGCCTTTCAGCAGTTTGAACACATGCCAGTCACTGGGCATGTGGATGGGGATGGAGAACTGGAAAATCCAGCCCCCGCTGCCAAGGAGCCCTCTGTGTAGGGGAGGAGATGAAGTTCTGGCATTTCTAAGTCTTGCCCCTGCCCCCAAGTAGAATGTACACTCCTCAAGAGTGGACCTCAGGCCTTCTTTTCCTTTTTAATATAAACAACATTGTGTGAATGCAACATAGCTATTTTTTAGCATATGCCAAAAAAGCGTGCATACTCTATTATTCAAGGTACTTTTGATTATAAATGACAGAAACTCAATGTGAACTAACTTAAGTAAAAATAAATTTTTTCATTCATGAGACTAAGAAGGAGTTGAGCAGTGCTATATCTCGGGGATCTGCAGGATTTTTAGTGCTTCCCAAGCACTAGGTCCATTGACCTCATTTTCTCCTATTGCAAAGGTCTTCTTCTTTGCTTTATTCTTCTTTATGCTCCAGGGTTCAGCATTCCAGCTTAGCAACCTCAGCAGAATGAAACCTTCTCTCTGTGAAAATTCATACACCAATCCCAGAGAAGACTGGTTGGCTGTGTTAGGGCTCTACCCAACTCTGAACCAAAACCATGCCAGGGAATGGACACTAGGATCGGCCCAGCAAGGTTTAGGTACCAGCATGTGCGTTCGGAGGTGGGTGGAGCATTGTGGTTGGCAATTTCCCCATAATCACGTGGAGTGAGGAAGGAAGTCCCCAAGGGAAAGCAGTTGTGCTGCCAGAGATACACTATAGTATTCTTTTCTGTGCATTGTTTTCAAGAACAGTTTTATTTATTGCAGTATCAAATGGCACCAAAATATTAACACTGTGCATCATTATATTCTAGTGCGGCAGCAGGTGTAGTGGAAAGATCATGAGAGCTTTAGAGCAGGGTTTCACAACCTCGGAACTATTGTTGGGCCAAATAATCCTTTGTTGTGGTGTGCGGGCAGGGGTGCTGTCCTGTGCATCTTTCACACCATCCCCGGCTTCTACCCACTAGGTGCGAGTAGCACCCTCCCAGTCATGACAACCGAAACTGCCCCCAAACATTGCCCAGTCAGAGATGGAGTATAAAAATCACTCCCAGTTAGAAGCCACTGCTTTAGAGCTAGAAAGATCGGGGTTGAAATCCCAGCTCTGCAGTTCACGGGCCATGTACTCTTAGGCAAGGGGTTTCAGCTTTCTGAGACACTGTCTATAATGGGGTTCAAAATACTCAACTGCAGGATTTGAAAAAGTGAAAGATAACATATATAAAGCACCTGGTACATAGAAGGTATTTAATTAATCAATGGTAATAATCATAGCTTGCAATTTCTGAATTTATTATGAGCCAAGTATTTTAGGATATTGGCTCATTTAATCCTCAGAATAATTCTTTAAGATAGATACTCTTTTTACTCCCATTTGTAGATACGAGGCTTTCTAGAAAGTTTAAACAACTTACCCAAGGTTACTAGATGGTTAACGATAGAACTGAAGTTGAAGCCCGCTACTTACGCCTAAGTGCATGCTTTTACCCTCTGAGCTATACCGTAGAAGTCTAATTTTCAAAGGAGTCTCCATATCACGCAAGCTCTACGTAATGAGATCAAAGCATCTTTAATTATGTATGCCACTGTGTCACAAGAGAAGTGTTTTCATTGTTTCCTGTCAGCAAAAGAATGTGGATTGACTCACTATCGTTTGGAACTATAAATCTTTTCTGCAGTATTTTTTTGTCTTGATGTTAAAAATTTATAAAATGTACTATATTTATTATATTTCTTAAAAATATTTAAGGCAGTAGCTTAAAATAAAATTCTAATCATCAATATATTTAGCCTATTACCAGAAACATGTCACAGGCACATTGAAGCTGTATAGTTCCTTGCTGTTTTCTAGCATTTTTGTCTTTTTTTTTTTAAGGTACTGCAGGATAATGTTCTATGTTATTTTCATCCAAGTTCAAAATAATTGTTGTTTACTACATAATAGGAGTACATTGTAATGCTAGGAGCTACATTGGCTCCAAAGAGGACACCAAGGGCACTGCAGTTCTTCCAACACTTACACTGTGTAATGTGCTTAACCGAAGAAAATGCAAGCAAAACATGAACAGCAGGCAACATTAAATAATCAAATCCCCACAGAGCTAGTACGTACGAAAAAAACTAGCACCACATAAATGAGAGGCAACTTAGCTCAAACTAATGATGTGAATGCAAGACTGGAGACTTGGATTTTGTTTGTTTTGTTTTTTTCCCTGACATGCTGCTGTTTTAGAAAAAAAAGAAAGGATGAATGAATGAAAAAGAAAGGAAGGGAGAAAGGAAGGAAAGGAAGGAAGGAAGGGAGGGAGGAAGGGAGGGAGGGAAGGAAGGATTCACCTTGAAGCAATTTGGAACCCAAATGCCTTCTAGGTATGGTATCATTTAGGTATATGCTACACAGCTAGTTCAGTTTCCCAAAAAGAGAACCACTATCAGAGAACATCTCATTTGAGGCTTAGTAGGAAACATAATACTGCCTCATTGTTTTGGGGGTTTTTTTCTCCTTACTTTTCAAAAGCTTTTATATAATAGTGAGTTTTGCTTTAGATTGCTTTCTGAAACTTACCTGAAGAAAAAAATTAGAGTTCAGCTTTAGGATACTTTTTTATATAGATGATGTGGTTAGAAATAACCTTTTGACCTTACCTGAATTGATCCCTCTTTTCAAAATTTGAGAAGGAAGAAAATAACCTTTTACCATATTTCGTATTTGTCTTCATAATTTTATAACCTTTCTCAATTATAGGTCAGTATTTCAGCCAAGAATGGTGAATGTGTAGAATCCACTTACCTCAAATGCAGTATAATTTTATGACTCAGAGAGTCCAGTCATTTCCAATTTTTGTCACTGATTAGATTTTCCAAACTCTACTTTATTATGTAATGGTCCTTGTGTAATGATCTGTGTTAAGATACAGTAAACTGCTAAAGGCCCATTCCCATTATTTCAACCTTCCATATTACAGAGGGAATTTTTGCACTTGTTTGATTATGTTTCTACCAAAGTAATTTTCAAAATGACCTTCTTTTTCTCAATTTTTCAATAATTCCTACTATTGGTACACAGGCAAGGGCAACATTTTAATTAAATACACACTAATTACACTAACATGATGCATGTCTGTTACAGAGGCAAGAGTAATAGAGGATATTATGAGATCCAATCAATCACCATTGTAAGTAATTCATATAGTAAGGTTTCAAGTAGAGGAAACCAATAACCAGTATGCTACTAACACAGTATAATTTTCAAGGGAAATTTTTTTTTCTAAATGACCACAAAGCTAGAAGATATATACATACCAGCAACATTCTCATAAAAAATTAATTATACCTTCAATTTCTATTTGGAAGAAATTGACAGTCTACTGCTCTTATAATTTTTATAATTATTTTTTTCTCTTTAAAACGTATTTACAAAGAGGGCTTTTTTCTTTTTGCCAATTAGGACAAATATCTTGTTTTTATTATATTCATCTATAAAATGTAGAAAATGCCAGATTGTTACAGTAAAGGAAGTTCTTGTCAGATGCTAGATTCTATATCTTTTTTTAAAACATTTATTTTTTATTGAAGTATAGTTGAATTACAATGTTGTGTTAATTACTGCTATACAGCAAAGTGACTCAGTTATACATATATATACATTCTTTTCCTTTATGGTTTATCCCAGGATATTGAATATAGTTCCCTGTGCTATACAGTAGGACCTTGCTGTTATCCATTCTGTATATTCCATCTGCTAATCCCAAACTCCCAATCCAACCCTCTCCCAGCTCCCTCCCTCTTGGCAACCACCAGTCTATTCTCTATGTCCCTGATTCTGTTTCTGTTTCATAGATAGGTTCATTTGTGTCATTTTTTAGATTCCACATATAAGTGATATCATATGGTATTTGTCTTTCTTTTTCTGACTTACTTCACTTAGTATAATAATCTCTAATTGCATCCATGTTGCTGCAAATGGCATTATTTTGTTCTTCTTTATGGCTGAGTAGTACTCCATTGTATATATGTACCACATCTTCTTTATCCATTCATCTGTCAATGGACATTTAGGTTGTTTCCATGTCTTGACTCTTGTGAATAGTGCTGCTATGAACAAAGGGGTGCATGTATCTTTTTGAATTATAGTTTTGTCTGGATATATGCCCAGGAATGGGATTGTGGATCATATGGTAATTTGATTTTTAGTTTTCTGAGGAACCTCCATACGGCTTTCCACAGTGGCTGCACCAACTTACATTCCCACCAACACTGTAAGAGGGTTCCCTTTTCTCCACACCCTCTCCAGCATTTGTTATTTGTAGACTTTTTAATGATGGTCATTCTGACTGGCATGAGGTGATACCTCACTGTAGTTTTGATTTGCATTTCTCTAATAATTAGTGATGTTGAGCATCTTTTCATGTGCCTATTGGCCATCTGTATTTCTTCTTTGGAGAAATGTCTCAAAGAGGATATTTTAAAATCCCCTTTTCCTTTGTACTCATAAACTATTTTTCCATAGCTTTCTGATATCTTTAGTGGGCCCAGGAAATATGTTATTAAAGTTGCCTATTATCTTTCTAAAATTGAAATGATGCATCAGTGAAGAAATATCTGGTTTTTTCCTAGAGAGTGCTTGGGAAAATGGGCCTGAGTTTTAAGAACATTGTCTTCTTAAAGAAACAATTATTTCAGAAAAGTAGATTTGGAATGTGTGTTTATATTTCCAAAAAGTATACTTTGTTGGAGGGGAACTGGCATAGTAGTGAACATCATGGTTCCCCATAAGAACAAAAAATTTTACAATTTGTATGGAAACACAAAAGACCCCAAATAGCCAAAGCAATTTTGAGAAAGAAAAATGGAGCTGGAAGAATCAGGCTCCCTGACTTCAGACTATACTACAAAGGTACAGTAATCAGGACAGTATGGTCCTGGCACAAAAACAGAAATATAGATCAATGGAACAGGATAGAAATCCCAGAGATAAATCCATGCACATATGGTCACCTTATCTTTTATAAAGGAAGCAAGAATATACAGTGGAGAAAAGACAGCCTCTTCAATAAGTGGTGCCTGGAAAACTGGACAGCTACATGTAAAAGAATGAAAGTAGAACACTCCCTAACATCATACACAAAAATAAACTCAAAATGGATTAAAGACCTAAATGTAAGACCAGACACTATTAAACTCTTAGAGGAATACTTAGGAATAACACTCTTTGACAGAAACCACAGCAAGATCTTTTTTGACCCACCTCCTAGAGTAATGGAAATAAAAACAAAATAAACAAGTGGGACCTAATTAAACTTAAAGCTTTTGCATAGCAAAGGAAACTATAAACAAGATGAAAAGACAACCCTCAGAAAGGAAGAAAATATTTTCAAATGAAGCAGCTGACAAGGGATTAATCTACAAAATATACAAACAGCTCATGCAGCTCAATATCAAAAAAATAAACAACCCAAGCAAAAAATGGGCAGAAAACCTAAATAGACATTTTCCCAAAGAAGACATGCAGATGGCCAAGAGGCACATGAAAAGATGCTCAACATCACTATTAGAGAAATGCAGATCAAAACTACAATGAGGTATCACCTCACACCAGTCAGAATGGCCATCATCAAAAAATCTACAAACAGGGCTTCCCTGGTGGCGCAGTGGTTGAGAATCTGCCTGCCAATGCAGGGGACACGGGTTCGAGCCCTGGTCTGGGAAGATCCCACATGACGTGGAGCAACTGGGCCCGTGAGCCACAATTACTGAGCCTGCGCGTCTGGAGCCTGTGCCCCGCAACAAGAGAGGCCGCGATAGTGAGAGGCCCACACACCGCGATGAGGAGTGGCCCCTGCTTGCCACAACTAGCGAAAGCCCTCGCAGAGAAATGAAGACCCAACACAGCCATAAATTAAAAACACATCAATTAATTTTAAAAAATCTACAAACAATATAAATGCTGGAGAGGGTGTGGAGAAAAGGGAACTCTCTTGTACTGTTGGTGGGAATATAAATTGATACATCCACTATGGAGAACAGTATGGAGGTTCTTTAAAAAACTAAAAATAGAGCTACCATATGACCCAGAATGTACCCTGAGAAAACCGTAATTCAAAAAGACACATGCACCACAATGTTCATTGCAGCACTATTTACAAAAGCCAGGTCATGGAAACAACCTAAATGTCCATCAACAGATGAATAGATAAAGAAGATATGTGGTACATACATACAATGGAATATTACTCAGTCATAAAAAGGAATGAAATTTGGTCATTTGTAGAGATGTGGATGGACCTAGAGTCTGTCATACAGAGCGAAGTAAGTCAGAAGAGAAAAACAAATATCGTATATTAACGCATATATGTGGAATCTAGAAAAATGGTACAGATGAACCTATTTGCAGGGCAGAAATAGAGACGCAGACATAGAGAACGGACATGTGGACATAGGAGAATGGGGAGAGGGGCTGGGATGAATTGGGAATTGGGATTGACATATATACACTACCATGTGTAAAATAGATAGCTAGTGGGAACCTGATGTATAGCACAGGAAGCTCAGCTCCATGCTCTTTGGTGACCTAGATGGGTGGGATGGGGGGTTGGGAAGGACGTCCAAGAGGGAGGGGATATGTATACATATAGCTGATTCACTTCGTTGTACATCAGAAACTAACAGAATATTGTAAAGCAACTATACCCCAATTAAAAATCCAAAACAAAAACATCATGGTTCCCCAAACCTTCCTAGTCTTAGTTTACTGGGATATAGTCTGTCCCTATCTGGATTTTTGTCTCTCTGCACCAGGAGCCCTGTGGGAAACAGTCCTTTCAAAGGAAGCCAAATCTAGATCTGGACGCTACAGAACTTGGAGATCAAGAGATGTTACCAGACGTCCTGCAGATTAAGCGTTCAGTTTCACTGACTCTAGAAACATCGTTTTTTGAGCTGAAAAGTACAATCACAAGTACTGAATCCAGTTTCCTTTTCTTAATGGGGAGACAGAGACTTTCCTAAGAGCAGAGCTTGTTCATGACAGTTTAGGACAACAATGCAGTTCAGGTGACTCCTTCACTAATGCTCTTTCCACTACTTAAAAACTGAAGCATAGTTGCTTAGAAGGTGTTAATTATCTCAGTCTCAAGAAGTGTGACTTTTGGGAATTCCTTGGTGGTCCAGTGTTTAGGACTCAGCACTTTCACTGCTGAGGGCCCGGGTTCAATCCCTGGCTGGGAAACTATGATCCCACAAGCCATGTGATGTGGCCAAAAAAAAAAAAAAAGTGTGACTTTCAACTGTTAGGGCTAAAGATTTTCCAAACCATAAATCATATCATCAGCAACCTTTTAACCTATGAATCCTACACTTCATATTTTCCCCCATTTTGTCCACTCATTCAACAATCTGAAAGGTGGTAACCTACTAAGGACAAGCACTCTCCATTTTTATAGATCCTTGACATTCTATTTCAACTTCCAAAAAATGAGGTTAGAGAACTGTCTTAAGTGTAAGGTTTTAAGAAATTCTTCATCTTAAAGTTTGAAAGGAAATCTTAGGTTTCCATGCCTTAATGATTTAAATTATAAATTAGCTTTGGAAAAATTATTTTCTGTCTGTATCTTATTCTTTCATCACTCTGTCCCCCTTTTTTTCTAATGTACACTGAATTTCATTTGGATTTTGATTGTTTTTCACTGAATTATAAATTCTGTATGTTGAAAAATATTGACCAAGAAAATAGGTATAATATTATAAATGTTATTGACATATAACTACTTCTTTCCTTTCTTTTTTTCTTTTCTTCTTTTGCCTATGCAGACACAATCATTATATTGCATATTAGGAAAATACATTACCAGTGTTTTCAGTATTACTGTTTTATAAACCTAAATGTCCTAATATCTATAAGTAATCATTATCACAAAAAGTAAGGATATACTGGCACTCTGCTTCACCATCCCCCTTCAACCTGAAATTAAGGTTGATGAATTAAATTCATCAACAAAGCCATCATGAATATTTAGAGGGAAGATAGAAGTAAAATCATTTCACAGTCCATTTACTAGTGTATATTTCAGCCCTTGCTAAAATTTTGAGACAGTTTCTTTTAAAATAACTTTTTAAATAACTAAATTCAATGTGCTTCTCTTTAGGAGTTGTTTAGCAGTGTTATAATAATGTGATTCCCTGCACAGCCCAAGCAGTCCTTGTTCAATAGTATTGTTCAGGGATATCTCGGTGTCTTCATATTGACTGTCTACTCCTTGTTTGCCTAGTTTAATAAAAGGTGCACATTGCCTGCTTTGATTCAGAAACTGTCAACACAATTGGAAAACTCATCAGATTCAGCAAGAGCAGAACAGTCTGCTACGTGTCCCAACTGAGCCTTGTGTAGATTCTAGGCTGCTAAAAATTGCAGTGTCATTGACAAGGAACCAGTACGATCTATTTAGAATAACCAGCCAGGTTTTAGATGATAATTTCTGACAGAATCTAATTTCTTCTACCTCTGCATAGAAGTTATCACTGCAGTCATTTTCATATTTTTTCACTTTGTTTTAATTTTCTTCTTACATTTTAAAATAAGGGTATAACCTTGTATAACTCTTCTCCAAAGGATGACAGCCTACAGCTATCATAAAACCATACTGTTAACAAAATTCTCTCTAGTTAATTATCACCCCTTCATATCCTAAAACAATAAACCTCATTTAGTCTTTTAGACAAAACACCCCATATGCTCCTGGCTCCCTGTCAGTCCTTGACTAGGGAATCAGAAATACCTATAAAACAAAACTTCCCACAAAAGACATGTTAATGAAGATAAAGGTTAATATAAAGCTTTCATAGATCACATATATGACAATTGGAGCTCACTCTTTGACTTGACAAGGCATTGTTTTAGATGCTGGGAACATATGGAAAAAAGAAACAGTTCCTGCTCTTGAACTCGGCTTGCCCAGCTGAGAGACGGCAAGTGTTTTGTAGTGGCCAAAGCAAAGGGGAAACAGGATGCAACCAGAGGTGAGGACTGAGAGCCAGGGTCATGGTGAGCCACTGCAGAATTTCAGGAACGTGATCACAGTTTCACATCAGCAGGATTGCTTTGGATGCACTACGGGAGGTGATTGAGGGAGGAAAAGGGGAGACAAAAAGACTAGTTAGGCAGCTGTTGCAGTGATCAAAATGAAAAATAAATCATTTGAAGAGAGGATTAAAACTGGAGCAGATTTAAAATGCATGAAGGTGGTGGAATCAACGTGTCTTAAGTTAATTTTGAGCACCCGGAAAGGCAAAGGCCCAGATGACTCCCTGATCTCTGACCTAAATCACTGGAAAAAGAATGGTACCCTTTTCAGAGGACAGAAATGCCAAAGCAGGGGCTTTCCTGGTGGGGCAGTGGTTAAGAATCCGCCTGCCAATGCAGGCGACACGGGTTTGAGCCCTGGTTCGGGAAGATCCCACATGCCGCGGAGCAACTAAGCCCGTGTGCCACAACTACTGAGCCTGTGCTCTAGAGCCCATGAGCCACAACTATTGAGCCCACATGCCACAACTACTGAAGCTCGCACGCCGCAACTACTGAAGTCAGCATGCATACAGGCCATGCTCCACAACAAGAGAAGCCACAGCAATGAGAAGCCCGCGTACCGCAACGAAGAGTAGGCCCTGCTCGCCGCAGCTAGAGAAAGCCCTCATGCAGCAACGAAGACCCAACACAGCCAAAAATAAAGTTAATTGGTTAATTAATTAATTTAATTAATGCCAAAGCAGGAACAGGGTTAGTTTTGAACAAAAAAAATCATGGCACCTATATGACAACTCTATGAAGTGGTATGTCCCATAGACAATAGATGGAGAAATCTGGAGAGAAAGCTGAGCTGGAGGTGCAAGCATAAAAGTCATGAGCAAGTAGGTGAGAGGGAAAGCATGGAGTGTGTAAATGTGTAAGGGAGGCTCAAGAGCTAATTCTGGGAGAAAGGGTCAGGTATGTGGCTCAAGACTCAGAACAGATTTTTCTCTACCACTATCATGATTCAGAGGCTACCAAGGTGATAATATTAGTCCATTCTTCAGGGCATTATTAGCTATGTGATATTGACCCAATCTGTTCATTAGTTTGTGCTTCAGTTTTCTTACCTACAAAATATGTAGAACCACACTCACATAGGTATCTTGAGATCTAAATAAGGTAAGCTGTGTTAAAACACCTAGCCCGGAAATTGACATATAATAAGCTCTCAAAGTTTTATATGTTACTTGAATCCGAAACCAGAAAGATCATAGAAAATTTAACTCATGGTCACTCCAGCCCCAAAATTGCTTCTCCTCCTTTGTCTTCTATCTTTACTAGTTGACCAAGCCAAAAACCTAGAAGTCATTCTTCTCTTCTCCCTCTACTTCCATACCCAATTTCACCCTAATCCCGCATTCCTGTCAGATCAGTCTATTTCTTGTACCCCACGTCCACTGCTTTCACTAAGGCCATCCTGACCTCTCTCCTGGATCACTGCAAGCCTCCTTCGGGCTTCCCATGCCCTCCGATGCACTCTTCACATTGCAGCCAGAGTGAGCTTCCAAAAGACAAATCTAATGTCATTTACTTGCTAAAACCCTTTGCATAAAGTCTGTATTTATAGCATGCAAAATCATTCATGATCTCAAGAAATATAGTTTTCACTTAACCTTTGAGCCTCAAATCTCACCATTCCTCTCTTTCAAGACTCTATTCTAGCTGCAGAAATCTACTTTCACTCCCTGATCAGGTCACATCTCCTCTCTTGGACCCATGTAGCCTAGTCGACCCTGCTACCTTCTACATTCAGTTCACCTCCTCTGAGAAGCCTCCCCAAGGCTGGGTTAGGTACTCCTCTGAGAAGTTTCCATAACTCCCTGTTCTACATGGCACTTACCATATTCAGACTCCCTGGTCACCTTCGCTAGATTATACATTTCCTAAAGACAGAAATATTTCTTACTCATTATGTTATCCCTTATACACGGTATGTTCAATAGTATATTTTAAGTGATTAATATATATCTGTTTGGATAAATAAATTAAAAATCCGTTAGAAAGATGTTGTGTCTTTTAACCATCTTCGTGAATCATATTGCTTAAATCTCTTCTCTAGCTACCTTCAAAACCGGAATTTTTACGTGTGTGATCTTCAACAAATTAAACCTCTCTGTGTTTAAGTTCCTTGTCTGTAAACTGAGGATAACAATAGTACCTACCTCATAGTATTACTGTAAGGATTAAAAGAGTTGATGCATGTAAGTCATTTAGAAATGGCACCTGGAAGTTTCCAAGAGCTCTCAGTAATTGTTAGCTGTTATTATTATTGTCACTGTTGTTACTGTTGTTATTAATATTTTCCTATAAGGTGGGAACTTCATGTTTGACATCTGTCATGAACCAGGGCTCAGGACATATTTCACAAAGTCACAAGTTAAAGGACAGAGGAAGCTTTAAAGCCAGAGGTCAGCAAGAAGCAATGTCATGAGTCCCTGAACCTCCCACTCTCCCCCACAGAAAGGCATTCTGGGACCAGACATGTTGCTGAACACATTATGGATAAAGGTTCCAGGTGAAGGACCACACTTTCTTGTCACTCTGTCTTCTTACAGGCCAATCATGAGAGCAACTTTGTCAAAAGAGAGTAAACAGCCTGCTTGACACCAAGCAGGCTGGATGTGAGTGTCAGCTGTTTACAGCAGTTGTCTGGAAAAGTCAGCTCCCCAGCAGCTAAGGACTTTTGGGTAAATGGGAAATAGTAAACCTTCTGGACAGGAGTAAGAAACCACCAGTCTTTACAGGAAGTTGACGTTGGGTCCAGTGCCCTCTGTCTTAGAAAAGAGCAAGGCCCAATCTCACCTGGCCGTTGTCTAGCCAAACCAGGGAGAAATTATATCATTTTGAACAATACTACTTGATACCCCAGTTTTTTTATTAATATTTCCTTCTGAGGTACTTCAAATGCTGTCATGCTTCTGCTTTGAATCCGTCTTGGGTAGCTTGAGACTCCAGGTTTTCTAAGAGTCTGCTCTCTATCAAGACAAATTCCAAAATTTCTTCTAATAGCTTTTGTTTTTGTCAATAACATTTATTAATGTGTCAGGCACCATACTAAGGGATGAGAATACAAAATATAGGGACATAATTCCTTCTTTGAAGTATGTTTATCCTGAGAGGAAGCAGATGAAATATTACAATACAATGTAACAGATGCAATAATAGAAATGTGTGCAGGACTCAGAAGCACTCAGAAATTACTCTGTTCAGCCAGAGATTACATTTTGCAAACTATGAAGTAAATATGTTTTTGATTTACCCAGAATATAAAGCTTAGGATCCAAGTAAAAACATTGAAACCCAATTAGCAGATGTATGACAATAGATAAAATGGTAATCATCACTCCTAAAATTACATCAGTTGATATAAAATTGGAGAGGAAGATGTTATCATGAGAACTGAAAAGCATTCCTGGGGAATAGCCAGAGGAAAAGTTTGGAAGCTAAAAGGAACAAAGTTCAAATTTCAGCTCTACCACCTATGCTGTGTGAATTTAGGCAAGTTTCCTAACATCTCTGAGTCTAAATTTTCTCATTTAAAAATAGGGATAATAATAACTACCATATTGAGTTATTTTAAGCAGTAAATGAAGAAAACTATGCAAAGCATCTAGCACATGGTGCTCAATAAAGGGAGCTAATTTTTTTCTCAGACTATAACTTCACTTGTCATCTATTTTATTCTATGCACTTATAATTAGGTAACTGTGAAATCGACTAGAGAGCTCTCCTGGGGTGGGATTTTAAAGTCTTTCTATAATGGAGTTCTATCCTATTTTTCTTAGTTACTTTTCAAAACTATCCACAGTAGTTTTGATGCATTATAAACATTTTTATACACATCCTGTTTTACTAAAATGTGTTGCAAAATGTCTTAAAATTCAAGCCTAGTTGGTAGCAAAAGTAGTCAGAAAACAGATAAGAAAAAATCCTATTCAATAATGGAATATAAAATGAACAGAAAAAAAGCTAGTATCCTGACAGGTTAAAGTGTTTTGGTCACAAAGACACAGATGGGATTATGAGAAATTCCCTATTACTAAAAAAGCTAAAGCTTAGCAGTTAAGAGGTTCCTGAAGACATATTTTTGCTTCTTTTTATAGACTGCCTCTAGCATAAATTATAGATATTTTAGAGTCATGTCAAATAGTGTCAATTAAAAAAGAAATTAAAATGAGATGTGGTTTTTTTTTTATTATTATAGAAAATGAAAGTGTGTAGATGGTGGTACAATAAAGAGAGCACTGATAACAATATTTACACTTACATTTTTGTATTTCTGTTGTTGGCACAGGGAAGAGGTAAGCTTGAATTGTGCCTGTCTTTAAATATTCGTCTGTCCCTCAATTTTCCCACATCAAAAATGGGGGAATATCAACGGAAAAGCTTGGGTCCTAGCCCACCAGACACCTCCATTTTGAGGGGCAGGGGGAAGATGCCGACACAGGACCATAAGATGCACCTTTTAAAAGACCTTCATTTTTCCTCACAAGGTGGCATTTTAGGGGGGTGGGGGGCTGGGGATTTCAGAGAGCCTGCCCTGCTTTAGGCAAATCCTGAGCAACAATCCTTTAAAAACCCTCCCAGAGAACCACCTAGTCTACAAAAATGTGGTTCCAGTTCAGTGCCCTCTCTGTGCAAAGTTTTTCTTTTTAACTGTTTTGTTAAATTTTAACAATTGGGAAATTTTGAAAGCTGCTTTACACACTTCCTTGCCTTCTTAAAATAAAAGCAGATGAATGTTAAAAAAAAAAAAATGGGGTAAATAAACCCTTTCCTTTGTCTTTCTCCCAGAGATAGTGTAAGAATAGTCACGTGAATACCTTTGAACACTTTATTAAAAAATAAGCTACATAAATTCCAGGTCAACTTTATTGCATTGTTAGGAAATTCCCAGTGGGTAGTATATTAAACAGATAAATAGATAAATACCTTACCTTATCTTGTATGTGATTTCCTAAGTACTAAAAAAAAAATACAGTTATCTTGTTGTTGCTCTTAACTTTGGCTTCTTATCCTGTCCCTAAAGCTACACTGTCCTATAGAGTAGCCACTTGCCACATGTGGCTATTTAAAATTTAATGTCAATTAATTAAACTAAAACTAAAAATTCAGTTCCTCAGTCTTACTAGCCACATTTCAAATGCTCAATAGCCACATGTGACTACTTGCCACCATGTTGGACAGAGAGAACATTTCCGTCATCACAGAAAGTTCTGTTGCAGAGTACTGGCCCAGAGGATACTCCGGCTGAATGTCCTGTTGCTCTGTGACCTGAAGCTGGGCACTGATAGCATTCAAAGATTAAATGACCTTAGAAGTTCTGAAAGGACTTCATAGTCACGTCAGTGTCAGACTAAGGGAAAGACAGAAGTGAGTGAAGAATTAAAGAGGCAGGGACTTCCCTGGTGGCACAGTGGTTAAGACTCTGCACTCCCGATGCAGGGGGCCTGGGTTCGATCCCTGGTCAGGGAACTAGATCCCACATGCATGCCACAACTAAGAGTTTGCATGCCGCAACTAAGGAGCCCACCTGCCGCAACTAAGACCCGGTGCAATCAAATAAATAAAATAAAGAATTAAATAGACAATAAAGAAGAAAGAAGGAAGGATGACTACAAAAAGAATACACACTGACATTATTATAAAAGGATAAAAAATGAATCAGGAATTCAGTGCTTCTGCAGAAGTACAGTTTTACTTAAAACATTTGTCACATGTGGTTTGTATTAAATGCATCAATCTTAGACTAACTTCCTGATGTCCTAACTGGGTTTTGAGGCATTCCAGCTAAATCACACAAAAACTATTTCTGGACATTGGGATGAAATTTAACCTCCCATATGTATACCACAAGTTTAAAAAACATATTTTTCCTCTCAAGGGGGGTCAGCAGATGTTACGCAGATACTTGTAATTCTTGTTCACAACTTTCGTATTTATCCTTGTCTGGACCACATGTACTCACAAGTAGTTTTCATGCTTACCAATGTTTTGGCTTCCACTTCCTGTATAAAAGGAATTATAACTTAGAATATGTGTTATTTGTCCCCAAAAGTAAGAGAATAACCTGTGTATGTTTGCATTTAGGTCATTCTGTCCATTGAAGAAGGTTACAGACTTCCGGCTCCCATGGGCTGTCCAGCATCTCTACACCAGCTGATGCTCCATTGCTGGCAGAAGGAGAGAAATCACAGACCAAAATTTACTGACATTGTCAGCTTCCTTGACAAGCTGATCCGCAATCCCAGTGCCCTTCACACCCTGGTAGAGGACATCCTTGTGTAAGATGCATAATGTTGATTTTTCCCCTTGACAATCATAATTTCTTTCAGGCTGTAGACAAGACTAACAGGTAAAGAGGAGAAAGTTTGCCTTGATAACTGTCTAGTTGTCTACCTTTTAGAATATTCTGTATAAACCATATTTTATTTATCAACTGAAAAAGCAGTTTATTAACATTTTTAAAAATGATTTTTTTCCACAAGAAAACAGGTTCCCCTTTCCTTTTGTCCATATCTAATCTTTCTGAATGACTTTTTAAATATTTTTTCCTGTGTGGGTCTATGGTATTTCTAATTCCTTTCTTGACTTACTGATTTTCTTCTTACCTTTATAAGAAGAAAATCTTACGTGTGTGTGTGTGTGTGTGGGCAGCCCCTTTAATTTTCTTGTCCATTCTATATCCTATTCCTCTCTTTGAAATGGCAAGCAAGACAGGGGCAATTTGTGAATCAGCCAGGAGCAAGGATGTCTCCTGCTGATGTGATCACACCCAGCTGTTGTTACTTTCCATTGCTTAGACCAGAAAAAGACAGATGACAAGACAAGAAAATGAAAGCACTCATCCACCATTTTATAAAAGTCAGTAGCGTTGAGAGATCTACCCACTTCTCTCTGAAAAGCAATTATAAGAGGGAGAGTAGAAGAAAAAAAACCACCGCCATCTATGTCTGAACATATAACATTTAAAATATTGTTAAGTTGAAAATATATTTCTTTAGGCCAAATTGGACTTAAAAATAACCAAATCATTTTCAAAGCATACTTTCCTGACTCAGGAGATGGCCAACAGGATAAACAGATGTTCAACTTTAGGTCACAAGTTCAAGTCAGTGCAGGTTTTAGTGACAATAAAGCCAAAGGCTCTTCAAGAACTGCTTGAAACAGACCTCAGTTCATAGCAGAGCATAGAAGAGTTCACCTCTAAATCACTAATTGGCAGCCTCAGTAAAGTGAAGCCAAGCATGAAATAGCTAGAGAATAAACTATTATTCTAGCCCATCTTCCCTAAAGCAGTCCAGCACAGGAAGCTGTAATGGTGGGAGTGGGCGTGGGGGCCATTTTGAATTTTATCATAAAAGCAATGGGCAGCCATTGAAGGATTTTAAACAAGAGAATGTCATGATCACATTTGCATTTCTGAAAGATCACTCTAGGGCTGATTTAAACCAGAAGTATAAAACAAGGAACAAGACGGGAAACAGAGACAGTTATATGTTTTCAGCAATCCAAGCTAGGAAAGGTCAGGGCCTGACTTATGAAATGAGAATAAGTCTGGAGTCAGGAGATAAGAAAATGGATTTATTACTAGACAAGGAAAACGAATGTGTCTTGGTCATTGAGTGAACAAGGAAGGAGGAGAAAAGAATCAAGATATTTGTGAGGTTTCTTTCTTAGACAAGTTGGTTGATGGTATTACCACTGAGAGAGGGGGAGAAGGACAAGTTTTTGGAATAGAAATGAGACCATTTCGTGCATATTGAGTGGAAGATTCCTGTGGGGCATCTAAGTGAAGATATCCAGTAGGCACTTATATTTATATAGGTTGAACTCAGTTAAAAAGATCTGGGCTAAAGATGTAGATTTGGAGATCATCAGCATATTGATTGTACCTGAAGCTTTAAGCGTAGTTAAGATAACCCATGGAGAATATAAAGAATGAAAAGAAATAGGAAAAGAATGCAAACCTTTGGAACACCAAGATTTAAGAAATGAGTTGAAGAAGTGTACCCAAAGGAGACTGAGAAAGAAGAGCCAGACAGGTAATGAGGAAAACAGGGAAAGCACAGTATCCTAGAAGCCAAAAAAAGGAGACAGTTCCAAGGAGTTTAATGTCCAAGGCTTTATGAAGTTCCCTTAAGATAAAAATGAAGTGTGTCCATTATATTTAGCAACTATGTGTTTAGGTTTCATGAGTGGCCTTTGCAAGAGCATTTTCACTAGCATCATGTAAGACAAACTCAGTGGGGGAGGAGTGAGTGTGAGGTCAGAGAGAGGAGCTATACACAGTACCAAGTCCAGTACTGTTTTCTCAAAAAATCTGTATCTGAAAAGAAAGAGAAGTGGTTAGAGAAAATGTTTCTTGTGTTTTGTTTTTATATGTTTTATTGAGGAGATGAGCATGCTTTAATAACGAAGAGAAAGAACTACTAGAAAGGGATCGTGGAGTGAACCTGAAATCATTTAATCTGAGCCTCTTGTGGTTTAGGGTCAACGGACTCCACAGCCAGTGCCCGTCAACAGAGCTCTCTGACTGTTCTATGGCTGTAGACGCAGGCAGGTAAGAGCCTTCTTTTTGAAGAAAAGCAGATAAAACAATTTCTTCCGTGCTTTTTCAAGATAATGAATCTTCATCATATTTGGAAAATAATGATAAAGTATTTAAGATGAGAAAATATCAAAAAGTCCAAATGATCCAGAGGTAAAGTCAACATGAGGTCTGGTGACTGAGGGCCAGAAGTTATGGTTTAACTGGGTGGGCAGTAATCCAGTGGACAGGCCAGAGAAAGGCAGGCTCCACGATGGCGCTGCCACGTGTGGGCCAGGAGTTGGGCTTTATATAAAGTTGGCAGTTTGATTCAGTTCTAAAGTCTAATCTCTGGGACTTCCCTGGTGGTCCAGTGGTTAAAGACTTCGCCTTCCAATGCAGGGGATGTGGGTTCGATCCCTGGTTGGGGAGCTAAGATCCCACATGCCTCGTGGCCAAAAAACCAAAACATAAAACAGAAGCAATATTGTAACAAATTCAGTAAAGACTTTAAAAATGGTCCACATTAAAAAAAAAAAAAAATCTTAAAAAAAAAAAAAAAGTCTAATCTCTGGGGGACCAAATGGAAGTTTTTGTGACTGATTTGCTATCCTTGTTTTTGACAAAGACATATGTGCTACCCTTAATATACTCTTGTTTGGGAAACAAAAAGAACCAGAGTTCTAAGGGTATCATGCCTGAACCTTTATCAGTATTCTTGTTTTCAAAACAGCCTGAGTGGGTTTCCCTTGTCCACCCCCTCACCCGCAATGCCACCCACCTACCCTGATCCCAGAGCACTGAGACCGTTTAGGGAGAAGAGGTGTGGTAGATTGAAGGACGGCAATGTTAGCTACAGAATGCCTGGTTTGTTTTATGCTTACAAAACTGTGACATTGCCACTCCATCCCCCAAATTCCAAAGCCCAGTCACTTGTCCCAGAGTGATGCTGGACGAAGGAAACATGATGGGGTGTAGAATTGCAGTCTTTCCTCCCATGTATCTCTCAAGCAGGTAAAGGAGCCTAAGAGTATAATTCGCAGCAGCTCTTATTAAACTCTCCTGTACGCTCCTTTTCTCTAGTATCCCCAAACTCCCAAGGTTCTCTCACACTCCTATACTGACATAACTCTCTCACCCACTAGGTCCCCATGGTTTTTATTCCACTCTAATTGCTTTTTTTCTCAAGAATTCACCTGAGAAGGTTTTATCCATTCTCTTGACAGAGTAGTAAGAGGGGAAGAAATTAAGGTGACAAAGAGGGGAGAGGAAAGCTGCGAAACCCACAGCTTCATCATTTTATACCAGCATATTGGAAATTTCATAGACCTTATATCTGTAATTTTTCTTTCAAAAGACAGAATACCCAGTAGAAAAAAAAAATTGTTGGTCAGAGAAGGCTTTTATTATTTAGAACAACCACTCCAAATAATGCTGACATTCTTGTGCCTGACACACGCCCATGGGAGTATTCAGAGCTCTGTGAAGTCCCCAACCTTCTTGCTTTCTCTGCTACTCAAGAAAGCATATGGATATATAAGTGAATGTAATGATAGAAGTACAACCTTAAATCCGATTGATTGTAAAAAATAATTTGAGAAAGTACCTTAGTAATATAGGCAGTCATCCTTTCATGCATGAATTTCAAACTACCTTCATTTTCATTTACAGTACAATGATGCCTTATAACCTCCTTTCAAAGAAATATCTGTAGCTGTCACAGCCCCTGGGAAAAGGGCCCAGCTTGAGACCAAGGCTACATGGAGAACGACATCAGGAGCGGTGCCCGGCCACACCCTTTGAAACACCTCTTCTCCCTTTCCCTGACCCTCAGGACCAACCCAGAGGCAAGCATATTGCCATGGAATCGAGAGTCACATCTGGGGCCCGGTAGTTTAATAGCACAAAGTAGATTGATGACTATATGGCTGTCCCTTCACCCAGCCCTACCTTCCCCACCCTACCTATATCGTCCTATGCACTCACCCTCCAACCTCTTAACCCCCACCCCTGTTTCTTCCATACACCATAGCCTACTGAGTGCACTAGGTTGAAGTCAGCTGGACAGTGCCTTTTGGACAACGCTGCAGTGTAATAGGAAAATAACTCTTTCTTCCAATCCTGCTCCAGATCCCCAGCATGTCACTGATAAGAATTTTATAGATTATGGGCTCCTCGACAACATCAGCTAAAAGGTAGCATTCAGAAACAGGCAACAATTGACCAGATGGACCAGTCCATGACAGAAATCATATTCCACCCAGGCCAAGGCACATAGGAATATTCTCACTACCTGCTAGGCCATAATTAAGGATCTTAGAATATTTTAGCTCTTAGGAACTGGAACCACCACTTTCCTTAGTACGTATAAATTAACTGTTGAACTTTCAAGCACTTGGCTTCTGGTAATATGTGAATCATGAAGGTAAGGAAGAGCTCAAACCAGTATCATCTGCTTTAGAGAACTGCAAGTAAACATTATAAGACTAAATGGTACTACCTCCCTCCATCCAATTAATTAAGCACCTGTAATGCTGTCTTCTGAGGGCAATAACTTTCAACAGTTTGTTAGAAATGTTTCCATTCATTTTGAAAACATCTTGCTAAGTGCTGCCTAGGCTGTCCATAATCATCACTTACTAAATTGTTTATCTCTATAAACCAAGTCATGGACAACTTGTTCTGTTTAATTTTTGTAACTAGCAGTTTTAATGTTGTTTTTCCTGACAGAGAAATAACTGGCTGGACAAAACTAGTGTTGTAACTGAGTGATAAGCAAAGCTTTGCAGAAGGAAGACAGAATATTAAGTATTCATCAGGAAGTGTGAAACTTCTACCCGTTAGAAAATCTAAATTCAGTTCACATGAACTGTTACCACAATATAATACTACTAATGTTAATACCAGTACTAATATTGATACAAGTTCTATTAATCATTATCAACAATAACTATTACTGCTATGTGTTGAGAGCCTACTATATGCCAGTCATTGTACTAGGCACTTTTATCTGTCATGTCATGTAATTCTCACTGTTATTATCTCCATCCCTCATGTAAGGAAACAGAGACTCAAAGAGGCTAAATTTCCCAGGGGTACACAGCAAGTAATTACTAGATCAGGAATTTGAATGAGGTCCACCAACTGCAAAGTCCTTGTTCTTTCCACTACACAGTATACAACCACCGCACTGTTTATGATTATAGCAAAAGAGGATACGTTTTTACATCTCCAGATAGATTTTCTCTGGACTTACCAGATTTCATCAATGGAGTATATTAAAATTCCAAAAAGAATTTGTAGCAGAGCACAGCCTGTTATTTTATGTTCTGCTAAGCAAATACAAGGATGTAGAAAATGAGTATGCCCTCATTCATGGGAATAAGAAGCAAACACATAATCTGTATATTCCCCCAACTTTCTCCTACAGTGCTCGGCCACTTGAAGAACATTACTTGAAAAAAGAAAGTAGTAATTACAACAAAATAAAGAAATGAGGAAGCTATGGCAGCAACATAGTTCCACATTTACGTCCTCAAGCATTTTTGTAGTTTGAATTTTTCCAGTGTTGGCAAATGTATGCTTTGCTTCTTTTCCTTGTTATGACCAACATTACTAACCATCACAGCACTCCTTCTCACTGAGCCCAGATGCTGCCTCTGTATCCTTTTTAAGACCACATTTTGATAACCACTGGCAATGAATTGTAGTTGGCATGTGATATGAAATCTATTTCTGTCCCTGTATTATTTACCCACAAAAAGTAGGCCTTCCTTGAGGTTCAGTGATCTGTTACTCTGACTATAGTGACCATGTGCTAAGAACTCTACTCAGAATGTGGGAAATATTTAAACAGTATTATTCCTACCCTGTATCTATCCTTCCTAATGTTTAAACGCATCTATAATTTTTAAATTTGCTTTGAATTTCACTCCTTCATACTTTTTACCAATTATCAGCCTTATTATGAGAATTAAATAATCATGTCAATAAAAAAACCTGAAGACTTACTGAAAATAAGAGGCTGACAAAAAATAACTCACGCTCCCAATTTAGCACTGAGGAGAGGCAGATTGTTTGGAACAAAGAGATATTGCCCACAGGCATGAAATAGTCACAAGATTTATGGCATGTTTCTATGCCCTTAGAATTTTATAACATCTTGTGCAAAATTTCACTTTAAAATTTTAAAAGAATATCAAAATTGTTTCATTAACTTGTGTTCAAGTTGACGATTAGGCCTATTTATGGGGAGGGCAATGTTTAATTTTTTAATCTAATTAGATAAATTCTTCCTTCGAAGGTTAGGTAGGTAGTTTGTATAGTAAATAGTGTAAAGTGTAGTCCCTTAGTCATGAGATGAGAAACTCATGTAAAAACAGTGATATTGAATAAGATAAATGTTGCTGTTGCGGTTCTAGGTCCCTTAACCCTGTGCTGCCTCATTCACCTGTAACTGCCTCTTCCTCCACTCTGAAACCTATCAAGACAGAGATAAGCAAACATTTTTGCAATGTGAGGAATAAACTAAATAAACAGCATATTCATTAATAGGCTGACCATTATAGCAATAAGCTCTTACTCTTCCATTTAATGAGTTAAATGAAAGTAGATTATTCATCATGAATCAGCCATTGTGTCATGGACCAAACTTTTCTGTAGAGAATATTCAAATCTAAATTATCACTTATTTAATGAATTCCTTTAATACTTTCAGCATTGTACTAAGGCCTACAGAAAATAGAAAGATATATGAGAATGATTCCTGCCATCAGGGAGTTTTAACTTACTCTTTAAAAAACAATTCTTCTGTCTTATGGATTTTTCCCAAGGAAGTAATTCAACTGAAGCATAAAGATACATGTTCTATGATTATATAATCATCTGTAATAAATTTAATAAGGTTGCTAGCAATTTAAGAGTCTGACTCAGGGAATTAACAAATTATTAAGCATCAACATACAGAATACTATACACTCACTTGAATATTAGTTATGAAGACCACTGACATATAGAAAATATTCATCAGTATGTGAAATAAAAGCAATACAGAATAGAATGGACCCTATCTGTACAGTTTTGCTAACCATATATAAATGTAAGAGCTAGAAAGAAGTTATGTTAGAGTGGTAAGGGGAGAAAAGCCTTCAAGCATGTGATAGTTTCATATTAAAACAAGATCCATAAATAAATAAATAAATAAATAAATAAATAAACAAACAAGATCCTACCTTGGAATAGTGTTTCTCAAAGTACAACCTTTCTTGAATCATTTTTAATAGGTCTCTTACTTTTATATTTACATTATGAATATAAAATATGGAAAACTTTTGAGGATAAAAACCTTCCTGCTTTTTAATGGCAGTTTTGATACCTACTGGTAACCTAAGAACTTTCTAAATTAAAATACTAATACTATTATGAACTCAAAGGGCTCATTAGAATCCAGACTTCTTGGCTCTATAAGTGCTATTCATTTTCACATATTTAGATATATTGAGAGTATGTGTTTATTGCACCTTAAACTGTACTATTACCTATTCTAGCTCTACCGCAGCCCTTTCTCTAATCTAAATTGACCATAATTAATACCTGGAAGAATTTCCTAATTCTACCCCCTCCTCATTTTTCTGAGGAAAGTAGTAGACCTTTGAACTTCTACAATATGTACTTTTTTTATGTGAGGTTTTGCTGTAAAGACATTTCTCAGGTGCGAAGCTCCCACTAATCACCAAATAGCAGAAATTTCTACATGCTCAGCAAATAGCAGACTGAATTTATCATTGTACATGGTTGATAAGAAAGGGCATTTATTGTTTATTAGGTAATATTCCAGAGAATTCATGTGAGGGTGATGGCACCCAACCCTCAAAGCCAGAAAATAGCAGCATTTTTCAACTTCGTTATAAGGTGAAAGAAAAGTTATTGCACAGTGGCTGTGAACAATGAGGGAATGCTGACCTTCCTAAATCAACTGTCAGTGCGGTGGTGTAAAGGCCAAAGAGTAACTAGGTTACTAAAGATGTGTGGAGAGAAAGGGAATTATGGTATTGAAACATTCTAGGAGCAAATAGTGGATGCTTTTCAACAGAGAAATAGGCCATTAAAGTCGTTTGGCATACAGAATGTCCTTCCATGACCTTTCTATACTAAGGACATAAAATTAGCAAATTACATTTCCACTCACCAATTATATGAATTGTGAAAGCTCAAGAGTTATTCCAGCATTATCTCAGGAGAGAGAAGTGGAAGTTATTTGACTATGTCTGTGCATAAGAATGGCATAGGAGTATGAAGGGAAAGTCACCTAAACAGATCCTTTTAGTTTGGTTCAGTTTCAACAGATTTCTCAGACAAGTAATTAAAAGACATGAGAGCCACAGTGTTTTGAAATAGGACATTCAGCTTCCTAATGTATATTGTTTTATTTATGTTAATAAGCAATAAGGATACCCTGGGCATTTTGATATTTAAACTTGGTCAGTGAACTTACTACAGCACTATTTCCTAAAGTATGTTCTGTAGGAAACTGGTCAGATAATTTAGGAAAATAGTGCAGAAGCTATTTTGAATCCTCTTATGTATTCATACTGCACATTAGGATAGTGAAGACTCTAAAAAACTCCACAATTAAAAACCCTGTTTAACTCTGTTTGCCATGGAGAACTTTATTGTTTTTATTGATATATGAACTTTTATTTATTTGATAATTCTTATTAATATAAACACCCCTAGGGAACTAAGAAATATAGCAACCGTTAAAGTGTTTATTGGTAGATGCCATGATAGCTTTTCAACCTTTGAACATAACTAAACTTTGTTTAGGGTCAAATCATGAATCATTCTGATACTAATTAGAATGAAACAGCCCATAATCAAATAGCATTGCAGTTTTTAGTACAGGAAAATAAAATGTGGCTTTACAGCCTCCAAAATAGGAAATAATGGTAACAGAATTGAGTCGTGGTAAAAAGGACACAAGTCACTGTGAAGAGTAACCAGACTCCATATAGACTACAGTATAATCACAAGATACATGCATTTAGTTTATGCAAATTTCAATTATATAGAAAGAGCAATAATCCCTGGATTTCCCTGTCATCCTTCTTCACCCCCCCCCCCGTCCACCTTCAACTAGAATCCAGTTTAGAAAAGTAGAAGTCAATGTAGAATCAAAGAAAAACTGAAGAAATGAATTTTAGGTCTTTAGTAGGGACTTTGTCCTAAACAATTCCAAGGGGCGTCTTTCAGGGTCTTCAGGAGTCATACAGTGTGCAACTTGTATGCCCATGTGTTATGTGCGTCTCTGGCTTTTGTGCTCCTAAAGACCCGAGTCCTGGTGATATACCTATATGTATCTATGTCTGTATATTCACACATGCACTAGCCTTTTCAAAATAATACCTTTATATTATCTTTATATTAAAACTACAAAAATATCCCCAACTGGAATGCCCTTCTGCATCAGATCTTAGGAACAGAAATACAGATTTCTGTATCACTTACTTTTTTTTTTTTTTTAATTATTTATTTATTTATTTATTTATTTTTTGGCTGTGTTGGGTCTTCGTTTCTGTGCGAGGGCTTCCTCTAGTTGTGGCAAACGGGGGCCACTCTTCATCGCGGTGCGCGGGCCTCTCACTGTCGCGGCCTCTCTTGTTGCGGAGCACAGGCTCCAGACGCGCAGGCTCAGTAGTTGTGGCGCACAGGCTTAGTTGCTCCGCGGCATGTGGGATCTTCCCAGACCAGGGCTCGAACCCGTGTCCCCTGCATTGGCAGGCAGATTCTCAACCACTGCGCCACCAGGGAAGCCCTGTATCACTTACTTTAAGAACCATCAATGACAGATTCCTTTTTCTTGTTAACCCAAGCTTGCATTGATTTTGCTTTAGTTTTGTGCTTTATTAATATCTGTGCTTTGGGCTGTATTACCCTATACTTGGATGTATGTAAATCTTATTCATGCAGTTGAGCTCTATGACAGCAGAAATTACTTTTTAATAAATAATAAATTCTTGTTGAATGTTTGAGGACAAATAAATGGAGCCTTGATCAATGAATTCACCATAAAAAAAAGAAGGGGCTATCATAGCAAATGTGAAAAAGGGGACTTCCCTGGTGGCGCAGTGGTTAAGAATCTGCCTGCCAATTCAGGGGACATGGGCTCGATCCCTGGTCTGGGAAGATCCCACATGCCGCAAAGCAACTAAGCCTGTGCGCCACAACTACTGAGCCTGCGCTCTAGAGCCCACGTGCTGCAACTACTGAAGCCCGCCCGCCTAGTGCCCGTGCTCCTCAACAAGAGAAGCCACCACAATGAGAAGCCTGCGCACTGCAACGAAGAGTAGCCCCCGCTCACCACAACTAGAGAAAGCCCGCGCGCAGCAATGATGACCCAACGCGGCCAAAAATAAATTAAAAAAAAATTTTTAAATATGAAAAAGGCCAAAGGGCATAGATTCAGTGGCAGGTCAGAAAGCGTATGAGTGAATAGCCTGTGGCTAGTTACTTTCTTTTGGGGTATTCCTCAAATTTGAAAACAGAATTTCATGCAAGAGAAAAAAGTAAACAGAAGTTAGCAAGATGTGGGTTTTCTCAAGATACATCAAGTGTAAGACCTAGTAGTGGCAAAAAGCAGGAAAAGACAAAAGAAACTGACAAGTGAAACTGACCAGGTATAAGTGGCTGATTTGAATATGATGGAAAAATTTTAAATCTCTAGTTTTCTATGGAGGATGAAAACATTTGATGTAAGAATACTGTAAAATTTAAAAATAAAGTTGGGTATTTTTTGCTTTATCTGGCTTTTAAATGGTCTCCATGCTTGTTTGTTTGTTTTTTCCTTGTAGAATGCCAGACTCCCCTGGTGAAGTTCCCGAATATCCTTTGTTTGTGACAGTTGGTGACTGGCTGGATTCTATAAAGATGGGGCAATATAAGAATAACTTCGTGGCAGCAGGGTTTACAACTTTTGACCTCATTTCAAGAATGAGCATTGAGTAAGTGGTGCTATGTTTATTACTATATTTAGATGCTCCACTCAGGAGATTATAAATTCAAATACTGTATCAAGAACACCATGGTTAAACTTCCTTCCCTAATACTAGGATGGTGTTTCCACATCTTTCCTCACCATTTCTGTCGATCATTCTAGTGAAAGTTGGGCATTACACTTTTAACTATTTTCCTTTGAAAGAATATATTTAATTCAAAAAACGATTTAAAATTTTAAATGCTTTCTAAAATGCATATTACTCTTGTTCACATCATAGACTTTACATCAACATAGTTTTACCTTAGCAAATTATTTTTGACTTATGTATACTAAATCAATTCCTATAACTTTCATCAAATGTAATAATTGTAATAATACAATATTATGTTATCTCAGAGCTTTTTCTCTATGTTATAATGGTCCAGCATTTTTCCACTTTCTCAAATGCTATCCTTTCATGGGTGTAGTGAAAATGCTCAACATGTGATTAAAAGAAAGATACTAAAACTAGTAGGTGAAGCCATATGAAATTGCCATTGTTGTAAAATAGTATTGGCAATTTCATACTGTTCAACATAATACAATGGCATTTTTTCAGATTATTGAAAGACCATGACAATTAAAATGGAGTCCACATTATACTTTCTATCCTACATGCTATTTTACTAATACTGTTGAAAATTTATATAATTACATAAAATCCTTGGGCTTATGAAATATCTGAACATTACATCGGTACCTGAATTCTTTGTACCCTTAAATCTGAGGTTGACCTGACGCATTCTCTGGCACCAGGGTAAAGAAAAAGGTAACGAACTCCTGTTGTTCATTTATATCTCTGCTTAAACTCTCATTTTACCAGGTATACAATTTTTGGCAAATCTGACATGGGGCACATTTACCATATCTAAATGTTCATTTCCTCTCTGTCATACTTACCAGATCTAAATGTTCATATTCTCTCTCTCTCTCTCTCTCTCTCTCTTTCTCTCTCAATCTCTCACAGTGATATTAGAAGAATTGGAGTCATACTCATTGGACACCAGAGACGAATAGTCAGCAGTATACAGACTTTACGTTTACACATGATGCACATACAGGAGAAGGGATTTCATGTATGAAAGTACTACAAGCACCTGTGTTTTGTGCCTCAGCATTTCTAAAATGAAAGATATCCTCTCTACTACCCTCTCTTCTGATTCTCCAAACATCGCTTCACAAACTGCAGTCTCCTGTCAGACTACGGGCACACACCCTTTGTTTATGCTTCCAACCTGGATTTAAAAATCACTCACCATAGCTCCTCTCTGAATAACCTGCAAAAAAAACCCTGGCCCACTGCAGATTATCATTACACAATGGCAAATAACTCAGCATGGATGTGTAACTTTGTATAATTGTATTTCGGAAGTGTTCAAGGACTTAACCCAAAGGAATTTGGGGTTAATGATGTATTTAGAGTTTGATGGTAGATTAAAAAGAAAGAGTTGACCTTTCTTTCATGTTTTGTGATCAAGTAGCTTCCAAACTGACATGAATATTTATTTTTTAGATAATTATATTCAACTCTGTGGGTCATATCGTTACTCTGTCCTACAATACTTTACCTGTCGAGGCCTGATGTTGTTAGAATTATTTGCAGAAAAGACCAATGATTTCTTGTAGTGAATTCTTGTCAAGTGTGACTGTGGTGAGAAGGAAGTTATCAGGGAGGGTGAGGGAGAAACATACTGTGCTTTTAAAACTTCTTAAGCCTTGGTTTGTCTTTTTTTAAAATTAACTTTATAGTGTCCTACATATTTCGTAGTAGGTGGTAGTTTAGAGGCTTTCCCCTCTAATTTTTTACTAACTACAGTATATTTCTCTGCTACCTTATGACGATCACCCCTGGAAAGACCAAGAGTGAGTCCATTGCTCTAAAGGCTATAAATAGAGTGAAGCATGGAATAAATCCATGACTGTTTCCTTGGTTCATCTTCACAAGTTTGCAAGAGTAATTATCAAAGCATTAAGAAAATTAATTATTCTCAGCAGAATTGCTTTGAATAAAAGATCTACGATTATAGCCTTAGATTAAACGTAAAAAGATTTTAACTTAAACAGAATTTTATGATAGTTATATGGTGGCCCAAGAAAATAAACACATCGAGCTGTCTAATATTGGTACATTTTGCAAGTTTAAGAATTTTTATGTTTTGTTCGTAAAAATAAGTTACACGAACATGCTGAGCTGTTTTCCAAACCTCCCAAGAGACAAGTATGCCGTTGCGTGCACCAAAGCGGGTATAAACGGATCTAGCACGTGAGCATATATGAATTGTGTGTAACCTGAGTCCTTGATACAGTAACATAAAAATGTAAACACAGCTAAGGTGTGTTGTTGCCATAATCTTCTGGAGGCTGCAAAAACAGGCAAATATACTTTTCATTGAATTAAGCTGAGTCAGCTTATCAAAACAGTAATGTCGTATGAACAAATTCAATTATAAAATCAGCTGTTCCCTGTGAAACTAAAAAAAATGACTGCTGTGCTAGGTGGAAGAGTAGTGAGAATGTCTTAAGAGAAAAAAAAGAGCAGGTTGTCTGAAGATGCTGATTTAATGTAAAAATTAAGTTTTATTTGATCTCACAGATAAAGGTGCCCTACCCACATCCTCAAGTTCCTACCTAAATTACATTTTTTGGTGATAGTAGTTTTCTTGCTATGAAAGGAGTCTCGATTTTTCTTTTTTCCTATTTTAAGATTTGTTGATTGTCCCATTAGACTAGACCCTTCCACATATTTTCTTTTGTTGATTTATCTTCTGATTTTTGCCTACCACAGCTAAAATTTTCTCATTCCAAAAAAAAACAGAGAGAGCTAGAAGGAAGAGTCTTTAAAGTATTCCTTAAAGTACAATAAAAAAGAAAAAAGTGGGAAATCCATCACTTTTTAAGTAAGTGTGTCAGAAATAGCTAGCAACATTTTCCAGCCATCACCTGCATGGTCATGCATCCCTCACAGACTGTCTGCAGTTTGCTTGATACATTTACACAAATCTGGATACATTTAGAGGAAATATAAAATTTCCATATTTACTTATCTTCAAATATATATTAAATAAGAACAGATGTAAAGCAGATTAAATTTATTAATCATATATATATTTATTTTTATAATACAACAAAAAACATATTTAGAAAATAAGGAATAGAATAATTATGGTCTTCCATAGGACTCTGTCAGCAACATCTGTATACTTTGATGAAATAAATTCTATAAAGTATTTAAACTTCTATGGGATGGGCATTCAGTGCTTGCAAGATTTAAATTCTCTGTTAAGAATTTTTTTCTTCAAAAATCCAATGATCCTATTCTATATCTGGTTAATTCATACTTTTTTTTCCTTCCCAAACATCTTTCTGTAGTATTATAAAACTGCCTTTTCACTTTGTCTCTTACCCCCAATCCTCTTTAAAATTTACATTTATATTACATTTATATTTTTTGCAACTGTAAGCATGATAATCTTTAGTGTAAATTTGAACCTCATCATGGTCAGAGAAAGGTATGCAAGATTAAACAGAAACATTAAAAAATAAGTATATCTATTTCTTTACTGCCTACCAATCACAGATTTGAAAATTTTACATGAAATAGTTTGAGATTTACTAGTGCACATATTTAGTAATTAAAGCTGTTTAATATTCATAACATAGAATGTAATGATAGAAAGAAAATGAGTAACTTCCATAAATCACAAGCTTCCAAAAATAATCTTTAATAACTAAAATATGCATATATAGTCATGTACCTGCTTTATTTTAAATTTCCTAGTCTATACTACTGAGGGGCTTTTTAGATTTTGAAAATCAGACAGCTGAAGGCACCATTTGTTTAAATTTTCTATGTGGTCAGTTTCCAGTCTATAGTCAACTCATTATCTCATAGTATATATAAGACATAATTGGGAAAAAATGTAAAAACAATGTACAATCAAGAAGAGAGATTAGATATGTAAATCATTACACTAAAAAAGCCATCAGAAGTTGCAAAGCTCTTGGCTTAACAAGAATCAAGAATTACAGCACTTTTGCACTGAGTTATAACTTGATAAATAAGTTATGCATGCCATAATCAAGACAGATTTATCTTATTTCACTCTGTATTACTCTTTAAAATCTATCCAACTAAATACCTGAAAAAAAAAATTTTCCAGCCACAGCTTTAAGGCCCAACTCAGCCCATGAATGGAAAACAAATCCAAATTTAATCCTTGAAAATCAGTCTTTACAGGAGATCTTCTGAAGATGTGGTTAAGAATGAATTACATTACCTATCTCCCAACCACAATTTTCTTAAAAAGCCATTTTTATGTCTTTCCCTACCAAATTTCTACTCTGTAAAGCAGTCAGTTAAATCTCTTATCTCAAAATGTTCACCAATACTAGGTATTTTGGGTCCTACCACATTAATGGGAGCATTTACACATACAGAGGGTATGAATTCTGGCTTTTCATTAACTGGAAATTAAGTGCTTTGGAAAGTAATTTCAAAGTGGATGAAGATGATCCTTTCCTACTGCTTTAGCTAGGGAAATGTGTTATTAATTTAAAAGAAATTAATATTTTATGAATCAAAAACTGTTTTTATCAACTCACAGTTGTTGTACATGTCTTTATATAACAAAGAGATTAGAAGAGGTAATCACTTCTTTTAGTATCATCAACTTAACTTTTCCAAGTTCAAATTCCATTAAGTATCAAAGACTCATATTAACTTTCGATCCAAAAATATTTTAGTGCTTTTTATATGAAGACTCCAAAAGGTAGAGGAGCACACTGGGTCAAATTGATGGTATTCTTCCATTAGAACACTGGGCACTGAAGTCATCCAGCTTTTGGTTTTTATGATCAATATTTACAACAGATTTTCAATTTTTTATAATAATGTTCAATAAAGGTAGTGTAAACCTTAGTTCATTTTAACAAATATCTATAAGGTGTCTCCTACATGCATAAAATTTTATGGCAAAGATGAGTTTGACTGTAGTCTCCTTACGTTCAAGTTAACTATTAAGCTTAAAACTTAGAGGTTAGAGCCTATTTGCTATGTTTGCTGTGATTGCCATGTCACTAAGGGTTAGTCCTTTCCACAGAACAAAAATACATTGAATAAATAAAACCTTGCCCTATGGAAAGAATTATTTTGGACCTCAAATTTTCCATAGAACACTCCACACTTCCTCTGGCAGAAGGGAGCACACTTGCTGGATTCTCTAAGAGAATCTCTCTTGTTAACAGCTGATCCTCTTCAGGAGTCACATACTTCTATTGTCCAGTGGCATACTTTTCAGTTCAGGTGTAGACTCACTACCTCAAAGGTACTTCCAGTTAGAAAACATCAGCCATTTTTCAAAAACAATTCTGCAGTAATCTCTTGCCCAAGCCAATTCACTGGCCTTAGCAAATGTAATAATTAGTATACAGCTGAAATGATTGCATAAAATTCTTTCAAACATGATATATTTAACAAAGGAAAGAGATGATTACTCATGACCAGAGCGCATATATTACTAGATGAAATAAAGGAAAAGAAAAATCTTATATTCCAGAAGAATAAATACCCCATCTTTCTCTTACTATTCCCTTAAAAAGATAAGTATTAGACAAGTGTTACAAAGATTTCTGAGGATAAAATATATTTTTTTTGTTGTAAGAGGATGTGACGTGATATACATGTCTCCTGGGGGGAAAAGGCCAAAAGATCCAGAAGAAGATGCAAGTCATCAAAATGTAGTTTTAACTAATCCTCTTTCTTCTGACTAATAATTATATCCAATTTCAAATTAATGATGGATTTAAATAAAATGTTTAAAAAAGAATATTTACATCTTAATTGGAAGACTTAGGTTCTTTGCTCTTAATTCAAAAGAAGTTAACAATAACCTGGTTGGCATTGGCTTTTTTGGGATATTAGAATAGATTTAAAAGTCTATTTTAGCATATCAGTATTGATTCAAAATTATTGTATTTAAAAGTGATACAAAAATATTAAAAGTAAACTTTTCAATTACGATGGATAGCAAAGCACTACTAAAAAATAAACTTCATCTTTTGGAAAAGAACCTGGCAAATACAAAGTGTTGTATTTCTCTTAATGCTACCAAGGCACTTCCATTTTATTACACTTTTGCACTTATCCGTTGAAAGCAAAGTTTCTTTCTAAACAAAATAAAGAAGATTCTTACTTGAATTTCCACACTAGTTTATCAGAATACCAAATCTCTATATTCTTAAGGGAATTTTTGATTTATTTCATTTAAAGGGGAAGATCTCAAAGAAGAATTCCACTACCTTTTAGACCTAATTCATCCTTAAGTATATAAAAAGCGATGAAAGATCTCTTTTAAATGTAATGATATAAAGATGTGGTATCTACTTTCGATTAGAAAATAAAGTACAGATTAATAACACAATTTCCTGGGAGTTGTAGAAAAGTACAAGAATTAGTGAAAATCTCCTCTCAAGTAAAGCTCTGTTCTTATCCATATTCCTCCAATATTTGTAACCTCTGGCTAATCTTTAATTTGTCATGATAAACTTACTGTTGGTTAAGATAATGTTATCAACTCAAACTGTAAATCAGAACAACTGAGATATGACTTTAAGGTGTTCAACAAAATAATAAAAGGACAACCCTACTTCAGGATTCTAATTTAGTTAGCATAGGAGTCTCCATCTCATTAGAGAGAGATTGAAGGGAGAACTATTTTTATTCCAAAATAATACATTATTTTAAAGAAAACTCCAAGGACAGGAGAACCTTCATTTTTCATATATCTAAATCAAATTTTATATTCAGTTAGGCATTATTAACTTTGCAGATAGATGTCCTTGTTTTCATTAGTTAAATATGAGCTTTCATGGCAAGCAAAATTGATGTGAACATTACTATACAAGTTTTTCTGTTTATAGATCATCATCCTTAGAACAGTCTTAATTTGCCTTTGTTCTTGAAAGACCAAATATCATTTAACTTTTTGAAATCCTGATAGATGGAGTGAATAGTGCTAAATCATAAAGATGAATAAACAATACACTTTCAAGATTTTTACCTAATTTAAAATGTCCTCTTGTATTGCTTTTATAATAAATTAAAAGTCTCTCTTCCACATTTAGTAATTTGTAGAATGAAATCTATGTATTTAGATAGAAATTGTTTTTCTAAACTTTTCACGTAAACACATCTTCACTCAGAGAGAAGCCAGAACATAATTAATTATATTAGTTCATTTTTCAAAGTAGTAACTGTTGCTCTTTTTAGAATTATTTACCCAGTATTATCATTTTTTAAGTTGTAATGAAGTTTTTACTTAACTGTGCATGTTTTATTTATTGCCACATAGTACTGCTTAAATAAATCTGCTTAAAATTGTTGTCTTTAGAAGCTCTATGACAAAATTAATGACCACTCATTTGATAACAGACTTGTAACTGAACAAGCTATTTTATGTTGATGTGATTGATGTGAGCATTGTTAAAACCAATTTGTTTGAAAATCCATTGGTATTTTATCTAGAGCTATTATTGCAATATCTTCAAAAGTATCTTTAAAACAATACTGACAATATAATAATAATATTCATGGACAATATAAAAATAAACAGTGACTGAGGCTTTTTAAAATTTCTGCGCTGCTTGGAAAATAAGGTTTAACTTGCATAAGTGTTTGTCATGGAAGTTTTTAATTTGCTTTAATGTGATGTTGTTCTCCCTATGCCATATATATGTATTTAAAGAAAATTGTATTAATATATTTATACAATGCAAAAATCTCATTTTCTTCTTACAGATATGGAGTTTTCATATAATTTTACGTGTTTTAGGCCTCCAAGAGAAAAAAATCAAAATGTGAGACGGGGGCATTTTTTTTTTTTTGGTGGGGCACAATACCTGAGCATTCCTAACAAACATGAATATGGGTAACACTGGACTTTAAAGATTACTATATGTGCTTTATTTATGATACATTATTAATAATTTTGTCAATCATACTTCATCGTTAGATTGTGTCATTGGAAATTTGAATAACTTTGCACATTTTTCACAAACTATATTTAGGTTAATTTTGTATGCAGTATAAACTTCGACAGCTTAATTTTGACTTTTGATGGAATAATTGATAATTAACAGTCTATGTTTCCTAAAATGTTAGTTATACCTTCTAAAATAACCTTATTTTTTAAAAAATCAGAGGCAGAACATGAATGCAGAACATGAAAATGGACCAAGTTCCATTAAAACTGAGGAAAAGGCCAAAAGGTAATACAAAGAGGAGTTTGTGTTAAAACTATTAATTACCTCATTAAAAAAAAAACAAAAAATTAATAGAAAACTGTTTGAAAATTATGTCATGTTACTCTTACTGGTAATTTTGAAGCTGAAATGTGTTTTGAGGATGAGAATCTCTAATATAAATAAGTCCACTAATATTTGTTAAAATATGTATTGCTGTATAAAATTAGGAAGAAATCTTACCAAAATATCAAAAATTTAAATTTATTTTTTTAAAGTATATTAATAGCCTGAATGATCACAATTATTAACATTTCCATACTAATAATTCTTTTGATTTCTAAGACATATATAATTAAGAATTTGCCTCCCAAAAATTGAATATTAGACTGTCAAAGCACTTAATACATATCACTCCTATTAATAAAGAGTTTTTCCTTCTGCTTTATTAAATGTAAAAACTGTATATATAAGATGCAGGTAAAAATAATTGAGTTGAAAGGGTAGTCTTTTTGAATCAATTTATGCTTTTATACAGATACATAAATTTTACACAGTCTTAAATGTTTAAAAAATACAGTACCTACATATTAGTTGTACATTATATCTTATGATCTCTAAATGCTTATATTCTTTCAAGGAGATTGCCTTCTCTTTTCAGTTGTTTTAAGTATTAAAAAAAAAAAGGACTGCTTTATATATTTCCATTCAGTCTCTCTAATATTGTTTGTAACCTTCCAATTCTCAGAGAAGTTGCAGCTAAAATCCATAACATAGTGGTTAGAAATTATTATTTTTGAAGCTACTGCTCTTATCTAATACCGGTCATATATTCCATAAAGTCTTCTGGAAAGAGCAAAGTCTTTTACTTTCTCATGAATGGAAATACAAAAAGAAAGTCCTCCATTTGACTTTGTATATTCAAAGTACTGTAGTGAACATATATTTTTATAGTTACTTTTCCACTGTTTACTGTTTATTCAATTTTTAAATTTCACCAAATGGGATACTTCAAACAAAGGTGAAAAGCCATTCCATTTTTGCATCAATTGCTTATTTTCTTTGGAGTCTCCAAAAATTCCTTTCAGGAAGCAAAACATTCCCTCTCCCACCTCACAACTTTGATCACTCTACCATTAAATGAAATAGTTAGGTGTCTGTATTTTAATATAAAGAATAGCAACAACAAAAAAATTATGATTTGTCCAGTTAAAGCTATTTACACTATGGGGAACAGATATAATAAACAAACAAACACAATTAAATCAAGTGTGTTTGCTAGTCCAAAACTGTATAATTCCTAATTTTAAAAATAGTATATATACATATATACTGATTTACTTTAAATGTATATTTATCCGTAAGTCCATTCATTCATTAACTAATGCTTACTAAACATTATCTTGTACAAGTGTCCTATTCTCAACACAGAGGACACAAAGCGACCAAGACAAGCAAAAGCCCCTGTCTCATGGAATTGACCTTCTAGTGGTAAAGACACACAATGAAGAAGTACTGATAAGTGCTATGCTGAAAATTAAATTAATATTGTTACATAGCATGACCGTGGCTTCTTTACATTAAGTGGTAAGGGAAGTCTTCTCTGAGGATGTGATATTTAAGCCAATGTATGAAAAGCATGAAGGAACCAGTCATGAGAAAATCTGGGGGAATTCCAGGCAGAAGGAATAGTTTAATGTGTGAGAGTTTAGAGTGTTTGAGGGTAGAGAGAACAGTGTGCTTGGTACACAGTTGATGAGCCAGAGAGAGGCAAAAATGAGATGGGGGGTCAAAGAATATTTATGAGGCTACTACAGTAGTTTAAGCAAAAAAGAAAAAAAAAGGTGGCTTTTGTTAGAGAAGAAGTAGTGAAGATGGAGAGAAGTGGATGGATGTCGGGTATGTTTGAAGACAGGGCTTGCTAATGGATTGGCCCTGAGGGATGAAGAGAGAAAAATTGAAGATAAATTCTACATTTGAAAAATAGGAAATGTAGTCAGTGGTGGTGCAGGAGAAGCAGGTTTGGAGGGAAAAAAATCAGGAGTTTGGTTTTAGCCATGTAATGCCTGAGATGCCTGTTAGATATTCAAATGGAGATATCGAGCAGACAGTTGTATATAAGAGTTCCAAGGAGCGATCAGGGCTAGACATCAAGATTTAGAAGCCATCAATATATATATGGTATTTAATGTTTTTAAATCACCTGGGAAAAGCCTGTAAGATAGAGAAGTAGGCCTTGATTGAGATCCGGGGCATGTCAATGTAGAAGTTAGGTGGAGAATTAGAAACCAGCAGAGGACCCTGAGGAGTGTAAGGTAAGGTAGAGAACAAAAAAATCAGTTGGCCATCTGTATTAAATGCATTAAGCCAAGTTTAAAGTAAAGAAATGGCCGTTGGGCTTGGCAACATGGAAGTTACTGATGATTTTGACAAGGGCAGTCTCTATGAAGTAGTGAAGTCAAAGCCTGATTGAAGTGGATTGAGAAGATACTTTAGAAAAGAAGGTGTAGTCAGTATCTATAAACAACTCTTTCAAGAAGTTTTACCATAAGAAAGCAAGAGGAACAGGGCAGTAGCTGAGTAGCTGGAAGTAGATGTGGGGTCAAGAAAGGTGTGTGTGTGTGTGTGTGTGTGTGTGTGTGTGTGTGTGTGTTTAGAGAAAGGATGCTAGGGAATATTTATATCTGAATGAGAATGATCTGGTAGAAAGGGGAAAACTGATTATGCAAGCGAGAATTTAATTAAAAAAGGCTTTGAGAAGTAGAAGGGTTAGGATTCATAGCATAAGTTGGAAGGTTAGTTTTTGATAGGAGGAGACAGAACTACAATGGGAGGGAAGGCAGAGTGTGTAATATGCAGATAGGTTGGTAGATTTGTGGTAGAAAGGGAAGGATGTTACTGTGTGAGTAGTCTTACTTTACCAAGAGGAAATAAAAGTCCATATAGGGAGTGGAAAGCAGGTATAGGCTGAAGGAGAGATGTGTAAGTAGTTGGAAAGGGGGAACACACACACACACACACACACACACACACACACATATGTGCATATATAAACATAGTCAATGGGGATTTGTGTGTAATACACCACAGGAAAAAGACCTATTGTATAAAATATATTAAAGCCATTTTACTAAATATTTTTGAGACATCTTATTTGTAAGACCTGAAACTGAATTCTGAGCTTTTCCAAGGATGCTGATAACAGTCCTCTTTCCATAATGTAGAGATTAAGTGAGGACTTCTCAATGCCATAGATACTTCCCATGTTTTGTTATTTTTGTCTACTACAGTGTAAAAGACAGAAACATCTTGTAGCCATTCTAATTCAAAGCTTATGAAAATTAGTTGAATGCTAAAAGATGTGTATTGTATATTCAAGCTGTCAATTTTCTCAAAACACTATTTTGAGAGGACTTGAGCCCCCATCTGAAATTAAAATAAATAAATAAAGGTAATCAGGCTCTAATCATTTGGTAAAACAATATTTTATTTTGTTTTGTTTTCATATAAAAACATCTGTCATTTAGGAGAAACACAAGGGTGATATTTTTTTTTTTTTCATTGTGCCCTCTCTATCCTATAGGGAGGATGTGACTTTTTCATTGTGCTTGGAGCTTTATTTCTGGATAGGCTGTATGTAATTCAGTGTGTTGGAATTTATACGTGCATATTTATTCTTTGGATTTGATGTAAAATTAGACTGTGAATAATGGAATAAGATCGCTCTCCATTTTTTTATGTTTTAGCATAGCCAAAAATATCAAGATATATGTGTGCATATAAATATGCATTTGATTAAACTCAATATTTAAATGGCCATATCAAGTATTAAATGGTAGATTTGACAGTTGCAGTGTATTCAAAATAAAAAAGTTATAAAAATCTTTGTAGCACAAATCCTAAAAAGTTTATTATTTAAATACTAAATAGTACATTTATATTAAATGCCTAGATAACAACTGTCTAGGTTGAGACTTAGTCCCTCATAGAGTAATATTTGACTAATGATAAACTGCAGCTGAAAACATTTTCTCTTCCTATGATTTTTAAAACGTATCTCTTTGTAACCTGTCATTAAGTTATTTATCATTAATTATGGATTTAGCACTGTACCCATCTACTCTTGCAAAAAGGGGAAAAGATCTGTTTGTGAGAATAAGGAAGTGCAGCACTGCATTATTGTTTCTCTTTAGTATTACATCACTATTTAGAGCTTCTATATATGCCTTTCACTCAGGTTCCTTACACAGCCTATGTTCTTTTTTCTGGTTGTATCACAATATGGTAGAAAGATAAACACAGTAAGAGGGTGTTAACAATAGAACTGCAATCCTACCTATTATCTACTTCACTATGACAGTGAAGTAGTCCAGACTTACTTGAAGGTGGTATTGTTTTCATCTTATAAAATCGACTGTAATATTATGATGTTCCATGTATATTTTCACATGCTGGCATGCTTACAAGTTATAGTGTTATAGAATGCTCAGCTTTCAATGAGGGATTGTTTGCAGTGAATTGCATTACATATGTCATCTATCTATTTGCTGAAAGAATATGGTGTTTAGCAAAACTACCTGCTGAGCAACATAAGATTTTTGTACAAAGTACAAGTTACTAATTATTGTATTTTATTTTTCTATGATTTCCTAAGAGGCATTATCAGGGTCTTACAGATGGAGTAAGCCTGTTTATTAAAATATCTATTAGCAAATAAAAGTTACAGTTCTGGTGGTTGAAGTGTATTTGTATTGTGTTGATCATATTTAATGTAATTTATCTTTTAGTCTATTAAATCTAGATGCTCTTTACATATATTAGTAATTTTGGAGACAAAATCATAGCTGTAATTTTTCACAATAATATCATTAAGGTCAAGACAAATTCACACAAGTCACTATAAATAATTAGTACATATTTTTATAGTGATTTTATATCAGCAAAATATTTTGTGAGATTCAAGTGAATTAAATTGTTCATTGCATAGGTAGTACTGTATACAAATTGCAGATGACTGAAAGATACACATAATGTACAACAGTTTTAGACTATCAATATTCATTCCAAAAACATCCAGTAAATTACCAATCATGGATTTTCTATATTTTTTAAAAGTTGCTGGTAAGAAAATACATTAAAAGTATCCTGAATTAATCAGAATAGCACTGTACTCATCTTATCTCACTCTTCTCCCTTTTATAATTCTTACCACAGTTCCAAAAGACAGTATGAAATTTAAACTGGTAATAAAGTACTTGAAACTTTCTTTCCTTATACAGATATCTTAAGAAGCCTCCATAAAATTAAGTACCATTTTTAAAGCTTCTTATTCTCATAATAAGGAGACCCAAACTAACTTCTTAAATCAAGTGAAACCAATTTTTATGCTGAGCCTTGAGTGTATTGTTGAGAGCTGTTTTGATTGGCAAAGCACCAAAACAGCAGATTCAACCACATGAAATATTTACTTTTTTTAAGATTGTTAGTTTCAAAACTGACATTTTCTAGATTATTGAGTAGATTGTGGGTTTCATGACCACTATTTCATCTCTAATAATACGAAGCCAACACATCAACTACACTTATCTAAGATAACTATTTACTTAGCTAAATTTTTGTAAGAGAATTATGTACCTTAAGATAACTATTCACTTAGAAAATTTTTAAAAAAGAATTATGTTATCTGCTTAAATTGACTGAAAAGTTGGATATCCAATCTCTCCATTTCATTTCCAGTGTTCACCAAATGTTTTGTACTAAGCAAAAACAGAACTCAACCTAGGGGCAGAAAATATCAACTCCAAACAGGAAAAATTGTCTGTACACTAAAGTTTCCTGAAACATAAGATTTCTACTTAGCTCTAAGGAAAAAAAAAAAAAAAATGTCAAAATCCGGCTGTAAGCACTTAGCTTCCAACTTTTATCAAAGTGAGTCAAAATACCCAGACACACAGAAAAGTAATTAATACCTCATTGTAAATTCATTCAGGGTCAGAAGTTAAAGGACCACATTTAAAAATCTTACCTATATAATAAAAATTGCAGGACAAAGGAAGATAGGAAACTGTTTATTGAACACCTACTATGTGCCAAACATACATACCTCTGTTACCTACTTATTCCTCAAAACCCCCAGATGAGATATTTAGTGTTTTTTTGAAGGTTAAGAAGCTGAACAATAGAGCAGCGTTAACTGGCCTAAGGCTACACAATAAGGCGGAATATATTTCCCTACTCCATTTCTTCAAGGACATTGGTAAGTAAGTTCTTTTGGACGCAACTATAGGTTATTTTTGTTTTTGTGTTTTGTTAGTTTTCATCTTTCAACAAGAGTCACTAGCCCGGAACATTTTTTTTTCCATTGTAAAAATAACAGAACCGCATTTGAAAATTTGGAAAATAAAATAAAATGCATCCCATGATCATGCAAATACAGCCTTTCCCCCATTATTACTTTTATATAATTCCTTCTAGTCTCTTTTTTCACCCTCCTAATCCACTTAATAGGCCGAAATTGATAGGCCAAAGAACAGGTAGGGTAGTAAATATAACACTAGGTAGTTGGAGGGGGTAAAGAATCTCATACTCCTGGCTAACAAAGGAGATAAATCCTTTACTATTACTATAATACCCCAGAGCAATTTAAGAGGGTGGCTAACTTTAAGCATTGGGACTACTGATTCCTGACCTCCTGCCGATTTGATTCTGGGGACTGTACTCTAATCACAGGAGATTATGCCTCGTGGAAATCTCTTCAGGAGATCAGACAGCTCAGAAACCAGGTTCAGGCAGACTTCCTTCGCCGAATAATGCCTGTGAGTTTATCTCCTCTCCTTGCCCGCATGAACGGTTTTACTTCTCCAGGACTCCGGGGTCTGAGGCCTAACAGCCTGGAAAAGGGTGGATGCGATGGGCAACCAGGAAATTCCGGCGTACTTCTCGCCCTAGAGCTCATAGTCGGGTCCCGCAGTTGTCGCCACCACGCTGCGCCCATGCTCGACGTCGACGCAGACTCCTCAGCGCTCTGGGCGCCACAAGGTGCGCCGCTCCCTGTGAGCCGACCTGCCTGAGAGGGCGGAGAGACCGCGCGGCGAGAAACGCCCGAAGCCAACGCGGACGCCAAACACTTCCCAGCAGGCTGTGCGCGAGCCTACAACTCCCATTATGCTCCACCGGGGACAGCGCGGCTCCTCGCTGGGAGGCTGCAGTTCACCCCTTCAACCTCGCTTACACTTCTTCAATACTCCTCGCTTTGCCTCTGGCATTTGGGGGAGCTCTTCAATCCCTTAACAGGGGCATTGCGGCTGACGCGCTGAGGCCTCTGAAGAGGCGTGGCTCCGCACCGGAAGAACCTGCGGTTGCCCGGGGAACGCCACGCACCACGGCGCCTGACCCGCCACTGATGCTTGGGCTGAGCCGGAGGCTACCCGTTCACCCAACTTGCGGAGGCGGCTTTGCTCAGGCCCAGGGATTCTTTCTATGGAGGCCTAGAGAGAAAGGCTGAGGGACGCCCGCACCAGATTCCCATCGCAGAGACGGATACGAGCGAGTGCGTCCATTCCTGTTCTTCAGCAGCTCCCGGGCCCGCAAGACTAACCTCAAAGACCAGGTATCTCCCCAACCCCAATTTTTGTATCCAGCGCCACCCCCAAGTCCCCTCCGCCGCCAATTTTAGAATTGCTCTTCCTCATGTTTTTCACTCCGTGTGGTTGTTTCTAATGTGTGAGAACTAGAAAAGAAGAAGTGGGCTATGGACCCCAGAAAACTCATGGAACTGCTTTGGGTGAATTTTTGTTTGATTGGATGGTTTTAACACTGCCCGATTTGGGCCTCTTTGCTGTGTGGGAAGTATAATTGAAATTTCATCATCAAAAACTGAAAGCTGAATAAAAATATTTATTGGGGGTAGTGAGAGTGTGCTATAATTCACTCTAGAAACATTTTTAAAGTTACAAAGTACCATTCATGGTGTTTTCTTTGCTCGACCACTCTCTCTCTGTGTAGCCTACCTTCCAAGCTCGTAACTATGGGTAACATCCTAATTCTTTAGGACTTTTCTGGCAACAAGTTAAAAAAAAAAAAAAAAAAAAAACCTTTAAAAAGCAGATTCTGAGACTTCCCTGGTGGTCCAATGGTTAAGACTCCTCGCTTCCACTGCAGGGGGCCGGGTTCAATCCCTTGTTGGGGAACTAAGATTCCCTCTTGACGCCTGGAGGGGCCAAAAAAAGGAAAGAAAGAAAAGAAAAAAAAGCCGTTCCTCAGATAACAGCCAAGAGAATTTGATTGGCTGGTTTGCAGAGAGAGGAAAACAGTAAAATAAGAAACTGGAAAGGTAGATTGGAGCCAGATTGTGAACAACTTTAAAAGCTATGCATGGAAGTTTAGACTTTATTCTAAAATCCTGAAGTTCTCAATAGTGACTGTACATCAGAAACACTGTAGCTTTTTAAAATACAGATGCCCTGATTCCATCTTCAGAAATACTAATCCAATTAGCTGACTCCAGTGTGCAGCCAGGGTCGAGAATCATGGCTATAGGAGTAGGTTGCTACAGAAAACTTGCACTGTATCTCCTCCTGTGCACTTAGGACATGGTTAATGAATGTCGAGTGACTTAAATTATCTTCTATTTCCTTATTTCATGCATGCAAAAAGTAAATTTATAAAGATGTATAATTACTAAGAAATAGAAGCATATATAAGGCTATATGATAGTTGTTTATAAAGCAACTTCAATAAATGTAATTATATCTTTTAGAACAACTGACTTCTCTTTTAAATTGTATATCCCACAGTATTTCAATAACAAGCATCAGGTGTTTGATAATCCATGAAAAGGGGAAGGAAAATCACAATCCGATGTTCTATGAAAAAATGAATATTCAAGTACCAAGCTTTTTGACAATCAGTGCTTTATCGTAGATGCCCAGAGGGGGATGATGTGAGAAGTGGTCATATTTTTTTAAAATCTATTCAAAATTGTATGGGAATTGGAAAACAAGATATAAACCTATATCAATATGCTTAGTACAATTAATAACGAAGTGGGTAATAGCAAATTTACTTTGAATTAAAATGGTCTGTGTGAATTGTTTCATGATATCAGAAGGCTAACTTAAAGTAGATTCTACAAATGCCTATTCTTAAGCTGAGATGTAAAGGAATGGGTTGAGTGAGATTTGAATCTCCAACACAAGGAGAAAAGTCGATTCAAGCAGCACAAATGGAGTACCTGAAGTCAAACCCATCCCTTGGGTAAGACAACTGTGGCCCCACATTTGGGTGGGGCGCTTCACCTTCTATTTTCTGCACATCATTGGAATTCAGTTTTAAAATTTCTGTCCATAATGATCTCTGAAGGGACCTAAGCAAAACTAATGATGCAGCCACCTTTCAGATGCAGTTGTCTTGGAAGCTTCTTATTTTTTAAGTTGCTGCATCCTCACATCCTTCAAGGTATGGTCTTGCCTTTTTGGTGTGGAATAAAAAATACTGAATGAGCTGTAAAATGACAAGCTTCTGGAACCTTAGATGGAGATGAGAATAAATCAATTAAATGAAACTGATATTTAGAGGGGTTTTTTTTGTTTTTTTTTTAAGAGAATTTTGAAAATGGTGGTTTGGAGAGTAATAGGAAATGTTTGGAATACAGATGTATTGTAGTTACTGCTGTAGCAGTCCCTGCAGCAGTTGAGGGCTGGCAAAAGTGGTATCTCTCTTCTCCCACCACATAATAATGTTTTGGGAGGTGGGGGTGGTGATGGACCCAAAGGAAGAACCTTTGGAAAGTTTCATTTGGAGACCTGAAGTCTAAATCTAACAGTACCTTAGAAGGGTATGAATAGCCATAAAGTCATCACATAGCCAGCAACACATCGTCAGCAGTTTTATTTGACTTCAAAATACTTACGTTTGGATTACTGATGGAGTTTTTTTGAAAGTTTGCATAGGAAGGATTTTTTTTTCCAAAGAAAGAATTGATAAACAAATGAACACTTCAGGGACAAGTTAACAAAGAAACTGTTATGGTATTTGAGAAAATGAGATGAAAATGTAAGATTGGTATTTACATTCATATTCTTTACTAGTACACTAGTTAAAATTCTTTTAAAATGATACTTAACAGGATAGTTCATGTAAGTTATAGTTTCAAAGAAACAGGTATTTATTAAGGTTCAAATGGTGTGTGTGTTTTATACATAACCTTCTTCCCAAATGGATTTGTGGTGACTTACAAAGATATACGTAAGGACTAAGGGAAAATTAAGATAAATATATCAGTTAGGATTTTTTGTTTCTGTTGATAGAAGACATAACCTAAACTGGATATAATCAAGCAAAGAAACAAAAATGGTGAATTTAACGTTTATTACTTTGTATTATTGCAAACTACAATGGGGCTGGCTTTAGAAAAAGATTTGACCAGTGGCTCAAATGATGTAGCCAAAATCTCAGTTTTTCTCTGTTATTCTGGTCTGCCTTCTACTTTCTAAGCTTCAGCATCAGGCTTCACATGAATGCCATTGCCCATACATTGTTCCAGATTTCCAGAAAAGGCTGCAGATATTCTCAAGTATCACAAATGGCAGACTCCACATGATTCTGAGTTTAACCACACTTTCTTCTTAAGTATTATATGTTACGATGAGAAATGTACAGTTATTTCAAGGGCATTATTCTGTGTTGCCAGGGGTTATTATCCGCCAATCTGCATTTCCGTTAAGTCTCCTTTCTGGTAATCAGCTTAAACTCTGTTTACTAAATGCAGAGCTACATTGACATGGTTTTCACAATATCACTGTGTCTTTAAGTTCTGAAATTTGGGATACATATGCTCATATTTTCTATTCTTAAGGTGCCTGTGGGTAATATATCTTTCTTTTTTTTTCCTGACTTGCAGCTGGTTTGTAAATACTTGACTCACATTATGGGATTGCTAGACAGACTTTCAGGCTTGCTTGGCCTGAGGAAGAAGGAGGTTCATGTTTTGTGCCTTGGGCTGGATAATAGTGGCAAAACAACAATCATTAATAAACTTAAACCTTCAAACGTAAGTATATTTATTAGATACTTTGTGTATTTTCTTATTTTTTTCTTTTTTATAAAGGATTGTTTTTATTTTTATTTATTTATTTTTTATAATCCATTTTTTTTATTGGAGTAAAATTGCTTTACAATGTTGTGTTAGTTTCTGCTGTACAGTGAAGTGAATCAGCTATATGTATACCTATATCCCCTTCCTCTTGAACCTCCCTCTCCTGCTTCTCCCCCCATCTAGGTCATCACAAAGCACCGAGCTGAGCTCCCTGTGCTATACAGCAGTTTCCCACTAGCTATTTTACACGTGGTAGTGTATTTATGTCAAACCTAATCTCCCAAGTCGTCCCACCCTCCCCTTCCCCTCGTATCCACATGTCTGTTCTCTACATCTACGTCTCTATTCCTGCCCTACAAATAGGTCCATCTATACCGTTTTTCGAGATTCCACATACATGCATTAATACACAATATTTGTTCTTCTCTTTCTGGCTTACTTCACTCTGTATGACAGACTCTTGGTCCATCCACATGTCACAAAGGACCCAATTTTGTTCCTTTTTATGGCTGAGTAATATTCCATTCTATATATGTACCACATCTTCTTTATCCATTCATCTGTCATTGGACATTTAGATTGTTTCCATGTCCTGGCTCTTCTAAATAGTGCTGCAATGAATATTGGGGTGCATGTGTCCTTTTCAATTATGGTTTTCTCTGGGTATATGCCCAGTAGTGGGATTGCTGGGTCATATGGTAGTTCTATTTTCAGTTTTTTAAGGAACCTCCATACTGTTCTCCATAGTGGCTGTATCAATTTACATTCCCACCAACAGTGCAAGAGGGTTCCCTTTTCTCCAAACCCTCTCCAGCATTTATTGTTGGTAGATTTTTTGATGATGGCCATTCTGACTGGTGTGAGGTGATACCTCATTGTAGTTTTGATTTGCATTTCTCTAGTAATTAGTGATGTTGAGCATATTTTCATATGCCTCTTGGCCACCTGTATGTCTTCTTTTGTGAAGTGTCCATTTATGTCTTCTGCCCATTTTTGGATTGGGTTGTTTGTTTTTTTGATATTGAGCTGCATGAGCTGTTTATATATTTTGGAGATTAATCCTTTGTCTGTTGTTTCATTTGCAAATATTTTCTCCCATTCTGAGGGTTGTCTTTCCGTCTTGTTTATGGTTTCCTTTGCTGTGCAAAAGCTTTTAAATTTCATTAGGTCCCATTTGTTTTTTTTGTTTTTATTTTCATTACTCTAGGAGGTGGGTAAAAAAAGATCTTGCTGTGGTTTCTGTCAAAGAGTGTGTTTCCTATGTTTTCCTCTGAGAGTTTTATAGTGTCTGGTCTTACATTTAGGTCTTTAATCCATTTTGAGTTTATTTTTGTGTATGGTGTTAGGGAATGTTCTAATTTCATTCTTTTACATGTAGCTGTCCAGTTTTCCCAGCACCACTTAATGAAGAGGCTGTCTTTTTTCCATTGTATGTTCTTGCCTCCTTTGTCATAGTTTAGGTGATCATAGGTGCGTGGATTTATCTCTGGGCTTTCTATCCTGTGCCACTGATCTATATTTCTGTTTCTGTGCCAGTACCATACTACCTTGATTACTGTAGCTTTGTAGTATGGTTTGAAGTTGGGTAGCCTGATTCCTCCAGCTCCGTTTTTCTTTCTCAAGATTGCTTTGGCTATTCAGGGTCTTTTGCATTTCCATACGAATTGTAAAATTTTTTGTTATATTTCTGTGAAGAATGCCATTGGTAGTTTGATAGGGATTGCATTGAATCCATATGTTGCTTTGGGTAGTATAGTCATTTTTGCAATATTGATTCTTCCAATCCAAGAACATGGTATATTTCTCCATCTGTTTATGTCATCTTTGATTTCTTTCAGCAATGTTTTATAGTTTTCTAAGTACAAGTCTTTTGCCTCCTTAGGTAGTAGGTTTATTCCTAGGTATTTTAGTCTTATTGTTGCAATGGTAAATGGGATTGTTTCCTTGATTTCTCTTTCTGATTTTTTGTTGTTAGTGTATAGGAATGCCAGAGATTTCTGTGCATTAATTTTGTATCCTGCAACCTTACCAAATTCATTGATTAGTTCTAGTAGTTTTCTGGTGGCATCTTTAGGATTTTCTATGCATACTATCATGTTATCTGCAAACAGTGACAGTTTTACTTCTTCTTTTCCAATTTGTGTTCCTTTTATTTCTTTTTCTTCTCTGATTGCCGTGGCTAGAACTTCCAAAACTGTGTTGAATAAGAGTGGCAAGAGTGGCCATCCTTGTCTTGTTCCTGGTCTTAGTGGAAATGCTTTCCATTTTTCACCATTGAGTATGATGTTGGCTGTGGGTTTGTCGTATATGGCCTTTATTACGTTGAGGTAGGTTCCCTCTGTGCCCATTTTCTGGAGGGTTTTTATCATAAATGGGTGTTGAATTTTGTCAAAAGCTTTTTCTTCATCTATTGAGATGATCATATGGTCTTTATTCCTTAATTTATTAATATGGTGTATCACATTGATTGATTTGCATATATTGAAGAATCCTTGCATTCCTGGGATAAATCCCACTTGATCATTATGTATGATCCTTTTAATGTGTTGTTGGATTCTGTTTGCTAGTATTTTGTTGAGGATTTTTGCATCTATGTTCATTAGTGATACTGGTCTGTAATTTTATTTTTTTGTGATATCTTTGTCTGGTTTTGGTATCAGGGTGATGGTGGCTTTGCAGAACAATTTTGGGAGTGTTCCTCCCTCTGCAAGTTTTTGGAAGATTTTGAGAAGGATTGGTGTTAGCTCTTCTCTAAATGTCTGATAGAATTTACCTGTGAAGCCACCTGGTCCTGGACTTCTGTTTGTTGGAAGATTTTTAATTACAGTTTCAATTTCATTACTTGTGATAGGTCTGTTTATATTTTCTAATTCTTCCTGTTTCACTCTTGGAAAATTATACCTTTCCAAGAATTTGTCCATTTCTTCGTGGTTGTCCATTCTACTGGCATATAGTTGTTTGTGGTAGTCTCTTATAATCCTTTGTATTTCTGCAGAGTCAGAAGTGATTTCTCCTTTTTCATTTCTAATTTTACTGATTTGCGTCCTCTCTCTTTTTTTCTTGATGAATCTGGCTAAAGGTTTATCAATTTTGTTTATCTTCTCGAAGAACCAACTTTTAGTTTTATTGATCTTTGCTATTGTTTTCTTCATTTCTATTTGATTTATTTCTGCTCTGATCTTTATTATTTCTTTCCTTCTACTGACTTTGGGTTTTCTTTGTACTTCTTTCTCTAGTTGCTTTAGGTGTAAGGTTAGATTGTTTGAGAGTGTTCTTGTTCCTTGAGGTGAGATTGAATTGCTATAAACTTCCGTCTTAGAACTGCTTTTGCTGCATCCCACAGATTTTGGGTCACAGTGTTTTTGTTGTCATTTGTTTCTATGTATTTTTTAAATTTCTTCTTTGATTTCTTCAGTGATCTCTTGATTATTTAGTAGTGCACTGTTTAGCCTCCCTGTATTTGTATTTTTTACAGTTTTTTTTCTGTAATTGATTTCCAATCTCATAGTGTTGTGGTCAGAAAAGACGCTTGATACGATTTCAGTTTTCTTAAATTTACTGAGGCTTGATTTGTGACCCAAGATGTGAACTATCCTGGAGAATGTTCCATGTGCACTTGAGAAGAAAGTGTATTCTGCCACTTTCAGATGGAATGTCCTATAAATATCAATTAAATCTATCTGGTCTTTTGTGTCATTTAAAGCTTGTGTTTCCTTATTTATCTTCTGCTTGGATGATCTGTCCATTTTTGTAAGTGGGGTGTTCAAGTCCCGTACTATTATTGTGTTACTATTTCCCCTTTTATGGTTGTTAGCATTTGCCTTATGTATTGAGGTGCTCCTATGTTGGGTGCATAAATATCTATAATTGTTATATCTTCTTCTTGGATTGATCCCTTGATCATTATGTAGTGTCCTTCCTTATCTCTTGTAACAGTCTATTTTAAAGTCTATTTTATCTGATATGAGTATAGCTACTCCAGCTTTCTTTTGATTTCCATTTGCGTGGAATATCTTTTTCCATCCCTTCACTTTCAGTCTGTATGTGTCCCTAGGTCTGAAATGGGTCTCTTGTAGACAGCATATATATTGTCTTGTTTGGTATACATTCAACCAGTCTGTGTCTTTTAGTTGAAGCATTTAATCCATTTACATTCAAGGTTATTATCGATATGTATGTTCCTACTACCATTTTCTTAATTGTTTTGGGTTTGTTTTTGTGGGTCTTTTTCTTCTCTTGTGTTTCCCACCTAGAAAAGTTCCTTTAGCATTTGCTGTAAAGCTGGTTTGGTGGTGTGAATTCTGTTAGCTTTTGCTTGTCTGAAAAGCTTTTGATTTTGCCATTGAATCTGAATGAGATCCTTGCTGGGTAGAGTAATCTTGGTTATAGGTTTTTCTCTTTCATCCCTTTAAGGATATCCTGCCACTCCCTTCTGGCCTGCAAAGTTTTTGCTGAAAAATTAGCTGATAACCTTATGGGCATTCCTTTGTATGTTATTTTTTGCTTTTCCCTTGCTGCTTTTAATATTTTTTCTTTGAATTTAATTTTTGTTAGTTTGATTAATATGTGTCTTGGTGTGTTTCTCCTGGGGTTTATCCTTTATGGCACTCTCTGTGCTTCCTGGACTTGGGTGACTATTTCCTTTCCCATGTTACAGTAGTTTTCCACTGTAATCTCTTCAAATATTTTCTCAGACCCTTTCTTTCTCTCTTCTTCTTCTGAGACCCCTATAATTCGAATGTTGGTGCGTTTAGTGTTGTCCCATAGGTCTCTAAGATTATCTTCAATTCTTTTCTTTCTTTTTTCCTTATTCTGTTCTTGGCAGTTATTTCCACCATTCTGTCTTCCAGCTCACTTATTTGTTCTTCTGCCTCAGTTATTCTGTTATTGATTCCTTCTAGTGTATTTTTCATTTCAGTTATTGTGCTGTTCATCTCTGTTTATTTGTTCTTTAGTTCTTCTAGATCTTTGTTAAACATTTCTTGTATTTTCTCAGTCCGTGCCTCCATTCTATTTCGGAGATTCTGGATCATCTTTACTATCATTACTCTGAATTCTTTTTAGGCAGGTTGACTATTTCCTCTTCATTTATTTGGGCTTGTAGGTTTTTACCTTGCTCCTTCATCTGCAACATATTTTTTTGTCTTCTCTTTTTTTTTTTTGATGGGTGGGATTGTGTTCCTGTTTTACTGGTTGGTTGGCCTGAGGCTTCCAGCACTGGAGTTTGTAGGCTGTTGGGTAGAGCTGGGTCTTGATGCCAAGATGAGGACCTCTGGGAGACCTCACTCCGATGAATATTCCCTGGGGTCTGAGGTTCTCCGTTAGTCCAGTGGTTCGGACTCGGAGCTCCCACTGCAGGATCTCTGGCCTGACCCCCATCTTGTGAACCAAGATCCCACACGATGTGTGGGGCGGCAAAAAAAAAAAAAAAAAGAAAGAAAAGGAGCAGAACAATAACAAAGAGTAAAAAATAAAATTAGATTAGAAAACTAACAGATATGTTAGAAAGAATAAGAATATAGTTGAAACAACAATGGAAGGTAAAACAGACCCACAATAGTAAAAAAGAGGAGAAAAAGAAAAAAGAATCCAGAAAAATCCTTGGCTGTGGGGGGCGGGGATTAGGCAGGGTTTTAGGTGGGGGCGGGGCCTATGCTTAGGACCAACAGAGCAGGAAAAGGCCCTGGCGGGGCTGAGTGGGTGGGGCGGTGAGTCTTAGGCTGAATGCAGCAGGAGGAGCCTCAGCAGGAGGGGCCCAGGCAGTGCCTCTGGCCTTGGAGGGTGGAGGACCTGGTCCAGGACCCCAGCAGGCTCATTGGGCCCAAGTGGACAGGGGGAATGCTAAGCATGTTCCCCCCAATCCTCTGATCCTGGAAGGCCCCTCCCCACTGGCCTCTCTTCTTCTCCCTCCCTCCTATGCCCCTGGGACCCACATGGCCAGAGGAGATCCCGGAAGGCAGAGGACCAGACCCGGAAGCCCAGCAGGCTTCCCGGAGCCAAGTGGGCGGGGGAAACGCCCACAGTGCCTTCCGTGATCCCCTGGCCCTGGATGGTCTGCCTCTCCTCCTCTTCCCCTCTCCTCCCTCCCTCCTATGCTCCTAGGACCCACAAGGCTGGAGGGGGTCCTGGAGATCAGAGCACCAGGCCTGGGAGCCCAGCAGGCTTCCCGGGGCCCAAGTGGGTTGGGGGGAAACGCCGGCCGCACCTCCCCTGATCCTCCGGCCCCAGAGGACCCTTCCCTCCCGCCTCTCCTCCTCTCCCCCTGCCTCCCTCCTATGCTGCTAGGACCCACGTAGCCCAGAGCGGGCCTTGGAGCCCAGCAAGCTTCCTGCGGCCAAGTGGCCAGGGCAAAGACCTGTCGCACTTCCCTGATCCTCCGGTCTGGGAGGGCTCCTCCCGCCCACCTCTCCTCTTCTTCCCCTCGCCTCCCTCCTATGGCTCTAGGACCAACGGGGCCTCGGAGGGTGGAGGACCCTGCCGAGGAGCCCTGAAGGCTTCCCAGGGCCAGACTGGGCAAGGGAGACGCTAGGCGTGCTCCCCCTGGTCCTCTGAGCCCCCGAAGCTCCCTCCGGGCATGGGAACCCCTCCTCTCTCCCAGCCACCCCTGAGGTGCGCCAGTCCTGTCCGGCCTCCACTTCTCCTCCCCCCTCACTCCCCCCTCATCCTACCCAGTCGCTTGGGGGTTCCTCCCATCTCCTTGGGCGTTGAGGTCCCCCACCAGTGTCCGGCAGGCACCCTAGTTGTGGGGAAACGCGAACTCCGCATCCTCTCCTGCCGCCATCTTGACTCCGCCCCCTGTATTTTCTGCTAAAGAAAGATAAGGCAAGATTATTTTGTTTGCCATTATAACTTCATTATCATGTTATGAAATCTTGTCAAATTTGTGGTACCTTAAATTAATAAGTATCAGCCAGCCATAATTTGCCATGTATTTTATGCAGGTAAGTAGGTAAATCTTTATTATTTAAACTGGAATATTTTCCAAATGTCTTTTCTTCTCAGAAGATCTTCACAAATTTGTGGAGTTTACTTTCAGGTAGCATTGCCTTCTTTTTGGCTCTCTCTTTACAAGAAGAGCAAAACAAAGAGAAAGGTGAATCATTTTTATAGGTTCTATGGATAATTAGTTTCCCAGGAGTGTCGTATGCATAGCAGTAGTAGCAAGCAAGATGACTTTGAGTCATTTGAGTAGTAAGTACTTGAACACGTTATTTTAATAACTGAAATATATATAAAGCTAGCACATCCACCACATAATGCATGAGCTACAGTTAGGTTCTGCTACATATAAAGAAAACCCACATAACAGTGGACTAAATAAGACACTTATTTTTCTGTCATCTAAATAAGTCCAGAAGAGGTATTCCAAGGCTGCTGTGGCAGCTACATGGTCCAGGCATCTTCCATCTTTCTGCTTTGCTATCCTTAGTGCCTGGTTTTCTTCAAGATCCTCAAGATGTCCACATGGCCACCTTAGTTAACTATATTATCTATATTCTAAATCACAGGGATGAGAAAAGAACAGGGCCAAAGAATAAGCCTTCTTGCTAAGTAAGCCCTCTTTAAAGAGCTTACCTAGAAGCCCCAACTAATGACTCTTTTACCTCACTGGCTACCCCTACCTGTAAATGAGGCTGGATTTTTTTTTTTTAAGCAGGACATATTGCTGCTTCCATTAGTAATAGGGGTCCTGTAAGTATGAAAGAAGAGGAGAGTGGATATTGGGTAGACAGCTAACATTTACAGTTGTAAGTTCTTTTATCTAGGTAAAAACCATTAGTCAATCAATGAAAAATGCTGAGTAAAAAAATAATATAGCCTGCATACAGACAGAACAAAAATTAGGAAGCTGGTACTCTTAATGACTGAATGGCTGGAGAGCGGGAAGCATTGCTCCTAAATATGGTCAGTGAAGGTGGACTTCAGTGCCTCCAAACAGTGCTTCAGGTTGAGCAGAATGAGAAGCCTTACTGCCTTTTTTTTTTTCTTTCTCCCAACGGCTTCAGTTATACTTCTGTTTAGTTCGAGATTGCTTTGGAATTACAAAAATGCCATTATTTCTTTTCTTCTGGTCATCATTCCTTTCTTCTACATGAGTGAGTTTGCCATGTGAAAACAACTAATTGCTGGTGTATTTTCAGGTGGGAGTTTGTTTGAGGCAGCTGTGATAAGAAGTTGAAAATGGATTTGCAAAGCAATTTAGGTGTTTTAAGGGGCTCCCCAGCCAAGCTGGAAATCAGCTGAGATATACATGCTGAAGTCAGGAAGAGATGAAAACTAGCAGTTTTATTGAAAAAGGTGATTTTGGAGGGCAAGGTTTAGGTCTGGGCAGAGGACTTGCTAACACTCTAAGTTATGATTCGTGTCCCAAAATTCAAGCTTTCCTCCTCAGAGAAAGATCTTGCTCATCTAGGTTTACTGCATGGTTAAGAACAGATAAGAATGCATGGTTTCGAGAAGCATGTGGCTCTCAAAGAGACAGAGACAGAGAGGCAGAGCCAAGGATGTCGGTTTCCATTTCATAAACTGAGAAGTCAAAGAAGTCTCTTTTTTTTTCCCTATGAAGAGGAATAAATTTGGAGAGGGGAGATAGAGTAACTAGAAGTGTTATTTTAATGGATTTCTCTCTATATAGAAGCAGAGAAAAAGAGATTCTTCCCCAATAAGGAAAAGAACAGGTCAAAAAGTGTGTATACATTGGAGTCTGTCTCCTGACCTAGGTGATTATGAGAAATTTCTTTAACAGTCCTTGAGAGGAAGATATAGCATCCTACCCAATTGAAGGGGGTCTGAATTGAATTTAGAGAATGATGGATGTATGGTAAAAATAGAACCACATGCAGCTGTGCTTGGGTCCATAATTAGTTCCATGGATCAGCTATCAGCAGATCAACCTGGGCTAATAGTTAAACTTAGTGGCACTTCTGCAGGTAAGGCTGTGAGCAAGATTATAAGGAAATTCTTTAGGTAAGGTCCTATCCTATAGGAGATATTTCCATTTTTCTCCACATGAAGGAATATCCTCAAAAGTAATTTTTTTGTAAAAGTAGTCTCAAATAAGTACAAAATGATTGAAACCAGAGCCACAGTTAATAGCCCCAAAGTGGGCCAACCCCCCCAGTGCCTACTATACTCAAATTGGCAGAAATAACATTCAAAGAACAAAACAGAAATTACATTATCTTTTTCCATCATCCCCAACAGTATAGTGATTTTCTGTCCCAAGACATGGTTATTACCATAAGGATAATCTTTGATATGGTATGGATGGGAACAGCTTTCTTCTCTAAACATTATTGGTCATTTGTTTGGGGCAGAAGGGGAAGGAGGCAGCATGAGCTCAGTCTGTCATCTTGGAATATTCTAATATCCCAATTTCAGACTAGTCTTGTGAAAGATCTACTAACCCTGCCTAACACACCACATTAGTCAGGGAGAGTCCTCAGGAAAACCTGGGCTTGCAGCCATTAAGTAAGGCTTTTTAATTAATCTTCTTTTGCTTTCCAACATACCTGTCTCTCTGCTACCTCTGATGAATTATGGAACTAGCCTAGACTATCTCCAGGGCTATTTTTAAGGGGATAGCCTAATTTCTGACACCACTTCCTGAGCCTTAATCTTTAGGCAACTATCCTGTCTCCTGAGAACAATTGACCTCTACATCCTGAGAGCAGAGTAAGCTGCTTTACTTTAAAAAAATTTAAAAAACAACTTGGTGATAATAGTCAAGAGGACACTTGAAATGGGACTTCTTAAAAGCCCCAAAACCTCTGTCATTCAGGCACAGATCTAACACTTGCTTCCTCCCTACCTTTGAACTCAAGAAAAGCCTCTTGTGAGCTTACATCCACTGTGAGAAGTTCATTATTTTTAATGAATTAAGGTAAATAATAGAAATCTACAATGCTCTATTAGGAAATGTCTTGCAAAAGAAATCGCAAATCTCATTTTATAGTAGTCTCTTATTTTTGGGGGGTAAAATCATTTTCTAGATAACAAGATACTTCCTGAACCCAAACTAGTTTTTAATATTAAGCTGTCCTAATGTTCACTTATTGTTAATATACTGAGGTTGCTGATCTAGGTTTTCTAAACTGATGAATAGAGAGAGAAGAGGTACATTTTAACTTTATAACTTTCCAAGAACCTGATCTTAGCTGTCATTTTCTTGAGATGTGCTCTGTAAACACCTTTCTTCTAAAATTCCCACTTTTGCCCCACTCCCCAACATAAATGCTCTCATTCTATCACATCATCCAGTTTTATATTCTTAACATTTAAAACAATCTGAAATTACCTTGCATATACAGTTGTTTATTAAATTTTTCCTCATTATAAAATTAAATTCCATAAGAGTATAGATCTTGTATTGTTCAATACTGAATCCCAGATACCTAGAATATTGCTTAGCAGTTAAATGTATTTTTGGACAAATGGACTGATGGGTGATTTTTTTAATTTTTATTTTTGGGCAGGGAGTAATGATCGATAGCACCAAGGATATCATTTTTAGCAGTCTTAATAAAGCTAACCAAATAGGGCCTCTCTTAGAAATCTTGTTCTACTCTTATTGATGTTGGTCTATTCCTGGGCTGTCTCAGATAGCCTAGTCCACTTAGGTAATAATTCCTGTGCCCTTTGCTTGCTTTGTAAGCATTCCCTGTCCAATTTAGAGAATTACCCAATGTATTGTTCCTGGATAGAGCAGAGGAAAGTTAATCGGTGGAGACTATTTCGGAATTGTTTAGAGGAAAATCTGGAAGTACCAGCCCACATACCTTGTCCTATCCTGATTAATTTGTGGAGTTTCTTCTTTCTAATTATCTTCCAATAGAACTTTAGAAGTGAGGGGAAGAAAAGAAAGTTGATTAATTTTATCCCTATTAAAACAGCAAGTTAAAGGGTAGCTTCTCTGGAAACAAAGAGTTTGTGAAGAAACTGGGTGATTGTGAAGAGGCTAGGCCAATTTCTAATTACAGTTCACTGAAGACAAAGCTACTCATTTGAGGTATATTTTCTGAGATTTCTTTAAACTTTTAACTTTTTTATTCTTATGTTTTTCCTAATAATAATAGCTGATGATTTTATCACATGATTGGCACATGAAAATCCATAAAATCAAAACAGTGTTGCATTTTGGGACAACAAAAATTAGGAAACTCTTTATTCCAAAGTTTGTTGTGCAATGAAAGACCCCTAAGGTATGAGGCAGGATTCTGAGTAACAGGAAATAAAATCTGTCTAACATAAACAAAAAGAGAGATATTTTTGGAAGAATACTAGGCAGCTCACAGGATGAAAGGAAAAGCTGAATAAACAAATCTCAGAAAGCCAAAACCAGGGCAGTTCTGGGAGGTCTTTTCACTAACACATTACTATTAAGGTGACCAAGCTACAGTGACTTTTCACCTTCTGTCTTTCGATTTGAATTTTAAATTTTCAGGAGTAGACTACCGAAGTGAACATAATGATGTGGAGCAACAGTTTCCCCTCTCCTTCTCCTGTTTTTACATAAAAACAACAAGATGAACTGAAAGGAAATTTTTTTAAGTTACACTTTGGGCAGTATGGAGAAAATTGGGGAATGAAACTGAAATCAGTGAGAGTGTAATTCTAATAATAGCAAACATTTGTTGAGGGTTTACTATGGACCAGACACTATGTTGAGTATTTTGCATCCATTAACTTATTTAATTCACATGATAACATTATGAGTTAAGGATAGTAATAATATATTTCACATTTGGGAAAATTAAGGCTTAGAGCAGTGGTCCCCAACCTTTTTGGCACCAGGGACCAGTTTCATGGAAGACAGTTTTTCCACAGGGTGGGGTGCACGGGGGTTGGGGGGGATGGTTCAGGTGGTAATGCGAGTGATGGGGAGCGGCATATGAAGCTTTGCTCACTCACCCACCACTCACCTCCTGCTGTGTGGCCCGGATCCTAACAGGCCACGGACTGCTACCGGTCCAAGGCCCGGGATTGGGGACCCCTGGCTTAGAGAAGTTAAGTAACTTGTTTAGGTAGTATATTAGCAATTAGGAGTAATCAGGAGGCTGTCGTAATAATTTGAAGCAAGAAACGATAAGAGCCTGAGCTAAGTTAGTGAGATAGAACCCATAAAGCTTAGAGAACAGTTGTATAGGGAATGTAAAAAGGGGAGGAGTTGAGAATAAATCCTAGGCATCTGGGTCAGAAAGTGAATGGATTTTTATTCAAAAGGAGAAAGTTTTGATGATAGAAGTATTATGATGCATTTGATGAGCTAACTTGTCCATTTAAGGCCTTTTACTTGCCTGTGGGATGTGTCAGCAGGTCTCCCACTATACTCTTGCCCCCTTGCAATCTCTTTTCCACACAGTTCCTACCATGGCCTTCAAGGCCCTACCTATCTTACTTGGTTACATACAGCTCTTTCCCTTACTAAATATACTTTAGACATACAGGCCTTCTACTTTTTCTGAGCGGTGAGTTCCTCCCCACCTTGAGGTCATGCCCTGGCTAATTCCTTTGACTGGAATGTTCTTTGCCAAGATCTTGTCTTAGCTTTTCCCCTTCTTAACATTCACTCCTGGGTGAGATGTCCCCTCATCAGAGAGGCTCTTCTATACTAACCCTCCTCTGCCCCATTGCCTCCCACCCTCAATCACCTTCCATTGCACTGAGCACTGCTCAAAATTGTGTTCACTTGTAACTCAGTTGTTTATTGCTGTTTACCTCCTCCAGATTATAAATTCCATGAGAGCAGGGACCATGTATATTCACCATCTACACATGAGGACAGTCCTCTGTAGCATATATAAACTCAATAAGTAAGAAGGATTAGAAAGTCCTATATGTGAGCTGGAGACTTATGAAACCACTTTAAGTCCATGGTAACTTGCAGCAAGCCACAAAATGTGAATGTGAAGACACACATGCAGATTTATAACTAGTAAACCTTAAACTTTATAAAGAATTCACACACAGTGATCTCATTGCAAAATTTATAATTTTGTTTAATCCTGTCATCTCCTTAGTGGCAGATTTTAGAACTGGAAAATCTGGGTGCTTTTTTTTTAACCTGAGGAAAAATTCATCTTCGGTAATTGCAAATTTCTAAACTTTGTCTTCTCTCTTAAAGGCTCAGTCTCAAGATATAGTTCCAACAATAGGATTCAGCATAGAGAAATTCAAATCGTCCAGGTAATTCATTTTATTAAACTTGTGATTAAGAAGTTGTGGGTGAAAAATGATATTAGATCTACATAGTTATTCCTCTTACTCTTAGAAAAAGTAATTTGCTATTTCAGAAGCCCATAGATGTTAAAATATTTGTACCACTACCTCTGGATTATTCTAAAGAATTTAGAGTTTAGATAAACTCTGACAACCTCACTAGCAAAGAAAATATCTTTTTTATATGTTACTCATTGTAAAATCATATTTATATTCAAAAAAATTCATTCTATGGCACTTGTACTTGAAAGCTGGCCCAAGTTGAATATTGTATATTCAAGGGTGGTTTCTTTGATTGAAAACAATTTAAAATTTTAAGTAAAAGTTACACTTTTACTACCTTATCATGTAGTCATGTTTTTTCATTTTGTTTGTTTTGTTTTATAGTTTGTCTTTTACAGTGTTTGACATGTCAGGTCAAGGAAGATACAGAAATCTCTGGGAACACTATTATAAGTAAGTATGTTTGTGAATGTTGGTTAACTAGATGGTTATATTTTAATAACCAGTAATGATTAGAAATCCAAATGATTACATGGGTTAGGTTGCAATGTTTATTCTTTATATAATTTAAGTATACTTCCTAATTTTTAAAAAAAGTATAATCGTACTTCACATTATTTCTCAAATGCTTCAGATTCTTCCTGACCTTGCATATGTTGTTCTGTCTGTTTTTAATGCCCTATTCTACCCTACTTCTCTGCAACTTAAGGTTAATATATTTGTTCTTTAAGGACTAGCTCAAAATCACCTCCTCTATGAAGGATTCCACTGTTTTGCCCAGTTATTCTGTCCCCCGTGTTGACACGGTACTTCGTCCATTCATATCTCTTGAATCGTACTTATTACATCTTAAACTCATGTACCATAGTTGCCTCCCTAGTGGGATTATGAACTCCTTAAGGGCAGGGATTTTTTTTTTATTCAGTATTTCTTCAAGACCAAGTATGATTCTGGCCAGATAGATCAGTAAATACTTACTGAATAAATTTAGTTAAAATAACAGCACTAACAGTTGATCCATGTGTTCTATAAGCAATTTTAAACAAGATATTTTTGGCATGTGCAAATCAAGTGTTCACCAATTTCTTCAGATTAACAGCTATCAAGTTGCTAGGATCCAAGTGTGTTATACCTTCTCAAGATTTGCATGTGATGTTAAAATAAATTCATTAAACTTGTAATATTGCTAGGACTTCTTCATTTAAGATGAGTGTAACTCACTGTTGGAGTCTGAAATTTATAAACAGTATCTCTTCACTAAATGCACTTTTGTCCTTATGAACTCTTGTCTTGAAATGGTGTGTGATGACTGCCAGATCAGATTTTAATTTTCATTGGCTAATTCTTTCATGCTAATGTGGGGACAAATGTTGTATTCCTTGGGTAGGAACCAAAGGAGATTTATTCCAGATATTCTTTTCATATTGAAGGCCTATTTAAATCATATAGAGCCAGAGGACCTCTGAGGTAGAAAGAGAAGAATGCTTCAGATTTGAGGGCCATTTTGGAAAAGGAAGGGTGGAATGTTTGTGGTATCCTGCATTAAATTCTCTGGGGGAAATGTGAGGTGTTTTTGTTTTTGTTTTTGTTTTTAAGGAAACCTCAGTTTTCAGTATAGGATTTTTTTATTCTTCTTCCAATTAGTAGGTAAACAATTCTTTTTTCTAAAAAAAAATGTATTTAATTTAGTTACTTTAAAAAAAGTAACATTTATTTTAATTACAGAAAACATAATACTGCATAAAAAATAGTACTTCAAAAAAGGAAGCTTTTTTTCTGACTTTAACTTCTTTTTCTTCAAAATCTTTTTGGAAGAAGTTAATGAATTCAGGAATATTACAGGTACATTGTAGGTGGAATGCTGAATATGGTTACTGTTGAGAAGTCTACAGTAATAGTAAATTTATTTCCTCTATCTCTGTACTTTTCTGATTGTGAAAGAACAAGTACATTTTAATCTGTTAGACTGAAAGAGGTTAAAAAGATTAATTAAGTCTACTGTTGGCAAAATAATCCACTCTTGTAGTGAGAATGTAACATCTTTCTTAGGATAATTTATCAATATCTGTTAAAATGAAAAATGTTCATGCCCTACAGCCATAATTTTCGCTTTCAGAAAAGTACAGTATGCCTAGGACTACTGGGCAAAGATACACAGAGAAGAATGTGTGTTGAGAATTATTTACAATGACATTTTTTCATATCTCAATTATATGAAGAAAAAAATTATTCTTAATAAAAGTATGTGCTTAATATATATGGAGAGAGAAGAAAATTCTTAGTGGAATATGTACCGCACCATTAATAGCATTTATTTTGGGAATAAGATTATAAAGGAAGTTTAGTTTGTCATTTGTATGACTCTGTAATGTTAATTATCATATAATTTTTGCATATTACTCTTAGAATATAAAAAAAGTAATAAAGCATAAAATATAAGGAGTGCCTGTTTGGAAAGGAGTTAATGTTTGGAAAATATAGAAAAGAATATTTAAACATTGTTTCCTGTAAATCTCACTACTAATAAATTTACCATTGTTAATCTTTTGGGTATGTTTCTTCTATTTTGAAATATATAATAAACACTTTACATAATTGAGAAAGGAGCCTAAAGTATGTACCATGTACTATATAGTTTTTCAGTTAACATTCTATGATAAGGGTGAATCAGGAAAAACATAGAAAGGATGTAACTCTCATGGCGCCCTAATATTTTTTCATATTCCTGTGCCCGAATTTGCTTAATCATTTCTCTATTTTTGGACATAAAGACTGTTCTCAGTTTTTGAAGATTATAAGCAATTCTTCAGTTAACGTATTACTATATAAATCTTTGTCATACTTCATGTTTCCTTAGTATAAATTCCAGAAATGAAATTACTGGCTCAAAGTGAACATTTTTAAAGCTCTTGATAGATATTTCCAATTATATCAGTTTCTATATCCACTACTAATATGTGACTGTGATAATCTGCATACATTTTTTAAATGATAGGAGAAAATGGTATTAAAAAGTTGTTTTATTTTTATATGCATGTGGTTACTAATGGCATTGAACTTTAAAATCTTAATTTATGATTACACTGAGTCACAAAAAATACATAAATGTCCAATAAATATATGGAAATATATTGAACTTAACGAGCAATTAACAAAATACAAAGTAAAATAATATGCTGTTAGGATGGTAAAAAATTGGAAAGAATGATAAGAGCCATGCTGGCAAGGGAGTGGGAAAAGTGCTGGTAGTAGTATAAATTGATATAACATTTCCAGAGGATAATTTATCAATGTTTATCTAAAACTTTAAATTTTGTATGTATTCCTGGAAATTTTATTCCTAAGAACAGATCTTAAAGTATCAAGAAATTTTTAAAATGTATTTAGGAGGATGTTTATCCCAAAGTTTTTCATAGTAATGAAAATTGGAAGTAACCTATGAAGTCCAAAAATAGAAGTTTGGTACAATATTTAATGACACGTCGATTATACTTTCTAATCATTAAAAGAAAGATGTGAAGGAAATCAGTGATTTTTGAAGTGCCGCTGTGATCTATAAGTGAATCCTTATACCATTTCAGTGGCTGGTTATCAGCTTAAAAGTCAAATAGAATAAAGTAAAAGCTCTTTGTAAGTTTTGTCTCAGGAGACTATTTCAAATATATTTACATATACTTATGTGTCTAACTGCATCTTAATGTAAAATATATTTCTCACTATGGTTATGGTAAAAAATATTTGAGAAACACTGGTGTAGACCTTTAATGTTTCATATAAAAGTAGTTCAAACTATCCTGCAAAAAAAGATCAGGGAAATGTACATATATTTCAGAAAGGCAGTATAAAACAGCAGGATTCCATTTAAATACAGATGTAGATATTCATATATGAATATACACAAAGGAAATGTTGAAAATGATTTACATGAAAATATTAATGGTTGTATCTGTGTAATAGGATTATGGTTTTACTTGTCATTTTTTAAAATTATGAAATATCATTAAATTTACCATATTATGATCCAAATGAAAAGAAATTATTCTATATGAAATATGACTAACATGGTTAATATATTAATTACTCATATAAACTAATAAGAAATAGCACCAAAGCCTGTAATGTATAAATGGACATAGGACATGAAGACATAATACACAGGTTAGGAATTGCAAATGGATAGTAAACATAGAAAAATGTTCAAGTTTATCTTTAATATTTCTCATTCTTTATATTATACAGAGAAGGACAAGCCATTATTTTTGTCATTGATAGTAGTGATAGATTAAGAATGGTTGTGGCCAAAGAAGAACTTGATACTCTTCTGAATCATCCAGGTACATGTGTGTGTCTTTCAGTCTGTGATGTCTGTGCTTTGGGGTCTGTTTATGTATGATGTTTTGTTCTTTGGTGTAAGCAAAACATGTTGTTTACACTGTGTGATCTTTTATTTAAAATTTTTGAATTTTAAAACATATTAATTATGCCGAATTAACAATATCTTTACTTGCAGTACCATATATTTTTTAAATTTCAAAGTTTTTTGCAATATTTTTATTTCCCTGGAAATGAAAATGCCTTTTTCTGATTATGTAAGTAATGTGTCAGTAGCAAAATATGTGGATGGAAAAAGGATAAGGAAGAAAGTAAAAATCGATGTTTCAACACATTAAAAATTTTTTTGGTTACCATCTTTTTACGTGTGTGTGTGTGTGTGTGATCGCAGCATTTCTTTGGTATTTATTGTGGGAATTCTTTTAAAACAGATCTTTTCTGTTTTTAAACTACTCCCAGCCCTCCAATCCTCTTTGAAGATATCAGTATTAACAATTTGGTACTTTTTCTTTCATACCTTTATCTATATTTCATATCATATATACATACACAAACATATACAGGTACCAAAGATACGTACAGTCGCCCTTGGTATCTATGGGAGACTGGTTCTAGGATCCCCGAGGATACCAAAAGCTGTGGTTGCTCAAGTCCCTTATATAAAGTGGTGTAGTATTTGCATAGAATCTATGCGCATCCTCCCATATACTTTAAATAATCTCTAGATTGCTTATAATACCTAAGAAAATATAAATAGCATGTAAATAATGCCAGTGCATGGTAAATTCAAGTTTTGCTTTTGGGAACTTTCTGTAATTTTTTCCTGGCGTATTTTCCATTCACAGTTGGTCGAACTTGTGGGTGTGGAGTCCACGGATACAGAGGGCAAACTGTACAGGGTTGGGCGCTATGAGAACTGTCATCATTATTTACTAGACGGGATCATATTCTGTACACTCTTCTGCATCCTCCTCTTCTCAAATAACACTGCGTGATGGAAATCCTTTCAAGTCAAATTGCATATATATAATTATTCTTTTTAATGATGCCTAATATGCCATACTGTGAATGTACCAAAGTTTATTCAATCATTCACCTGTTGCTAGATATTCTTTTTTTTCCCACAGTAAGTTTTCCAGTAGTATTGTGGAATTCTGCATTTCTAGCCTTACTCATGCAAAAAAATTTTAAGTGGCCTTTGTACCCGTGGTTTTAGAAAAGGACTTCTAACAATTCTTGCTGCTTAACCATAATATGTTTGGTATTTTTACTGGACAACCTCAAGTTTATTCAAGTATTTGGGGGGGGAAATTATCCAGCCTGTACTTTTTATGTGACGTTTTCACTTTTAAAAACTTAGTCTTTTATCTGGGTTGAGAAGGCACTTTTCATTCTACATTCCCTTTTTTGTTAATCTTTCCACTTTCTCCCCAAAACGTGTTTTGACGTTGACCAAAAAATGAAATAGTTCCTACAAAATCTGCTTTAAATACCGTGGGAACCTTGGTTTCCTCAACTGAAGCCTTGTCCATGTATCTTTATGTACTTACTGATGCATTTATTTTATAGGTTAGATTACCAAAGGAGGGATTTCTCAGCTGAAACGTATATGAAGTTTTTTTTTTAATTGAAGTATAAGTTGTAATACAGTGAAATGCTCAGATCTTAAGTATATAGTTCTGTAATTTTGACAAATGCATACACTCATGTAACTACATTCCCAATCAAGAAACAGAACATTTTCATCACCTCAGAAAGTTCCTTCATGCCCCTTTCCAATCAACACCCCACACCTGGAAACAGAGGAACTACTAATCTGATTTTGATCCCCAGAATTTTGCCTATTCTACAATTTCATATAAATGAGGGGAAAGATATATACATTTTTGTGCCTAGGTTTTTTCATTCAGCATAATGTTTTGGGGAGTCACCCATGTTGTTGTATTACTTGTTTACTCCTTTTACTTGCTTTGTAATATTCTATTATGTGAATATACCACAGTTTGTTTATCCAGTCTCTTGTTGATTAATATCTGGGCTGTTTCTAGTTCAGGGCAATTATGAATAAAGCTGGTGTGAACATTTTTTTGAGATATAATTCACATATAATATTATATCACTTTCAGGTATTCAGCATAATGATTTGATATTTGTATATACAGTTGGCCCCTTGAACAACTGGGGTTTGAACTGCACAGGTTCGCTTATATGCAGATTTTTTTCAAATAATGCTACAGTAGTACTACATGATTCGAAGTTGATTGAATCCACGAATGTGGAACCGCAGATACAGAGGGTCGGCAACGAAGTTATTCACAGATTTTTGACTGTGCAGGGGTCGGAGCCCCACCCCCACATTGTGCCAGGGTCAACTGTATTATGAAATGATCGGTATAGTAAGTCTAGTTAACATCTATTTTTTTTACGACACATACAGTTTTTTTTTCATGGGATGAGAACTTTTAAGATCTATTCTTAGCAACTTTCAAATACACAATACTACAGTATTACTAACTGTAGTCACCATGCTATACATTACATCTCGTGAATTATTTGATGACTGGAAGTTTGTGCTTTTTGGCCCCTTTCACCCAACTCAAGCTCCCTCCACCCCAGCCGCCTCTGGCAACAGCCAGTTTCTTCTCTGCATCTATTGGTTTGTTGTGTTTTGTTTTCTTCAGATTCCACATGTAAGTGAGATCATATGATATTTGTCTTTCTCTGACTTATTTCACTTAGCGTAATGGGTTTCATTTTGTCATTTTCTATCTTGCAATGGCCTCCCCTGATTTTGTATTAGGGCTGTAGAGACCTCATAAAATGACTTGAAGAGTATTTACTCCTCCTCTTTTTATTTTTTTATCTTTTGGATTTGTGTAGAATTGGTATTATTTCTTACTTAAACATTAAAATAGAATCTACCAATGAAGCCATCTGGGTCAGGATTTTGTGTGTATGTTGGGGGCATGAATTATAAATTCAGTTTCTTTAAATGATGTAAGGCTATTAAAGTTCTGTATTTCTTCTTGGGTCACTTTCGGTAATTTGTGACTGAATTTGTTAATTTGTTAATTTATCTAAGTTGTGAAATTTATTGGCATAAAATTGTTTGTAACGTCCTTTCATTATCATTTTAATGTCTGTAAGACCTGTATGATATACATATCTTCTTTCATTTCTAATATTGGCAATTTATGTTTCCTCCCGTTTTTCTTGCTCCATGTTTTAAAGAGTTTATGGTTTTATTAATTTTCCAAGAACCAGCTTTAGGTTTTAGTACTTTCCTCTGTGGGTGTGTCTTTTTAAAATTTCATTAATTTCTGCTCTTTTTTTATTAAGAACTTTCGTTTTTATTATGAACTTTCTGTACTTAAATTGAATCTCATTTTATCTTTTTCAGATGGAAGTGGAAATTGTTGATTTTATACCTTTCTTTTCTAATAAAGCATTTTACACCTTTGTTTTATAATAAAAGCATTTAAAGCAATACATATTTTCTGAGTATTTAGCTATATCTCACAAATTTTGATATATTTCTTTTCTTTATTATTTGGCTCAAAGTATTTTCCAGGCTTACCTTGTAAATTCTTCTTTGATGCTTGGATTATTTAGTAGTGTATTATTATTTAATTTCCCAAATATTTGGGAATTTTCTAGGTATCTTTTTGTGATTGATTTCTGATTTAATTTCATGTGATCAAAGAACCTATTCTGCATGATTTTTATTCTTAGAAATATATGACCTAACATATACAATTGAGTGTGGTGAATGTTCCATCTGCAATTACGTAGAATGTATATTTTGCTGTTCTTGGGTGAAGAGTTCAATAAATGTCAGTTGATAGTGTTATTCACATCTTCCACATCCTTTCTATATTGAGGTATAGTTGATGTGTTAATACAATATCATATAAGTTTCAGGTGTACAACATAGTGATTCACAATTTTTAAAAGTTATGTTCCATTTATAGTTAATATAAAATATTGGCTATATTCCCTGTGTTGTACAATGTATTCTTGTAGCTCATTTATTTTATACATAGTAGTTTGAACCTCTTAATCCCCTACCCCTACCTTGCTCCTCCACCCTTCCCTCTCCTGAGTGGTGACCATTAGTTTGCGCCCTATGTCTGCGAGTCTGTTCCTTTTATGTTATATTCACTAGCTTGTCGTATTTTTTAGATTCCACATATAAGTGATATCATAAAGTATTTGCCTTTCTCTGTCTGACTTATTTCACTCAGCATAATACTCTTCAAGTCCATCCATGTTGCAAATGGCGATATTTAATTCTTTTAAATGGCTGAGTAGTATGCCATTGTATATACGTACCACATCTTCTTTATCCATTCATCTGCTGATGGGCACATAGGTTGCTTTCATATCTTGGCAACTATGAACACTAAGGTGCATGTATCATTTCGAATTAGTGTTTGGGGTTTTTTTTTGATAAATACCCAAGAGTGGAATTGCTGACTCATATGACAGTTCTATTTTTAGTTTTCTGAAAAACCTCCATACTGTTTTCCATAGTGGCTGCACCAATTTACATTCCAACCGGCAGTGTACAAAGGTTCCCTTTTCTCTACATCCACACCAACATTTGTTATTTGTGTTCTTTTTGATGATAGCCATTCTGACAGGTGTGAGGTGATATCTCATTGCAATTTTAATTTGCATTTCTCAGATGATTAACGATGTTGAGCATCTTTTCATGTGCCTGTTGGTGAGCTGTATATCTTCTTTGGAAAAATGTCTGTTCAATCTTCTGACCATTTTTTAATTGGGTTGTTTGTTATTTTGATGTTGAGTTGTATGAGCTGTTCATATAGTTTGGATATTAACCCCTATTGGTTGTATCATTTGCAAATAAGTTTTGCCATTCAGTAGGTTGTCTTTTCATTTTTGTCAGTGGTTTCCTTTGTTGTGCAAAAGCTCTTAACTTTAATGAGGTCCCACTTGTTTATTTTTGCTTTTATTTCCTTTGATTTAGGAGACAGATCCAAAAAAATATTGCTACGATTTATGTCAAAGAGTGTTCTGCCTGTTTTCTCTTCTAGGAGTTTTATGGTTTCAGGTAGGCTTTAATCAATTTTGAGTTTATTTTTAGATATAGTGTTAGAGAATGTTCTAATTTCATTCTTTTACATGTAGCTGTCCAGTTTTCCCAGAACCACTTATTGAAGAGACTGTCTTTTCTCTCTTGTATATTCTTGCCTCCTGTGTTTTAGATTAAATGACCATAAGTGCATGTGTTTATTTCTGGGCTCTCTATCCTAATGTGGTGTATCACAAGGATCAGTGGATCCTTCCACTGATCCACATGTCTGGTTTTTTGCCAGTACTATACTGTTCTGATTACTGTAGCTTTGCAGTATAGTCTGAAATCAGTGATCATGACTCCTCCAGTTCTGTTCTTCTTTCCCAAGATTGTTTTGACTATTCAGGGTCTTCTGTGTTTCCATACAAATTTTTAAATTATTTGTTCTAGTTCTGTGAAAAATGCCATTGGTATTTTGACAGGGATTGCACTGAATCTGTATTTTGTCTTGGGTAGTATGGTCACTTTAACAATATTAATTCTTGCAATCCATGAATACAGTGTATCTTTCCACCTGTTTATGTTATCTTCAGTTTCTTTCATCAGCATGTTATAGTTTTCTGAGTACAGGTCTTTTACCTCCTTTGGTAGGTTTATTCATAGGTATTTTATTCTTTTTGATGCAGTTGTAAATGGAATTGTTTCCTTATTTTCTCTTTCTGATAGTTCATTGTTAGTGTATAGAAATGCAACAGATTTCTTTATATTAATTTTGTATCCTGAAAATTTACTGAATTCACTCAAGAGCTCTAGTAGTTTTGGGGATACATCTTTGGGATTTTCTATGTATAGGATCATGCCATCTGCAAACAGATCCTTGTGATAGTTTTACTTCTTCCTTTCCAATTTGGATTCCTTTTATTTCTTTTTCTTGTCTGACTACTGTTGGCTAGGACTTCCCAAACTGTTTTGTATGAAAGTAGTGAGAGTGGGCATCCTTGTCTTGTTCTTGATCTTAGAGGAAATGCTGTCAGCTTTTCACCATCGAGTATGATGTTAGCTGTGTACTTGTCATATGTGGCCTTTATTATGTTGAGGTATGTTCCCTCTGTACCCACTCTCTAGAGAGTTTTGTAATCATTAATGAATATTGAATTTATTTCAAAGCTTTTTCTGCATCTATTGAGATGATCATATGGTTTTTATTCTTGAACTTGTTAATGTGGTGTATCACAATGATTGATTTGTTGATATTGAAAAATCCTTTCATCCCTGGGTTGAATCCCACTTGATCATGATTCTTTTGATGTATTGTTGCATTGGTTTGCTAATACTTTGTTGAGGATTTTTGCATGTATGTTCATCAGTGATATTGGCCTGTAATTTTGTGTGTGTGCGTGTGTGCATGTGTGTGTGATATCTTTGTCTGGTTTTGTTATTAGGGTGGTGCTAACCTCATAGAATGAGTTTGGAAGCGTTCCTTCCTCTACACATTTTGGAATAGTTTGAGAAAGATAGGTGTTAATTCATCTCTAAATATTTGATAAAGTTCACCTGTGAAGCCACCTGGTGCTAGACTTATATTTGTTGGGATGGTTTTTTTTTTACTACTGACTCAATTTTATTACTGGTAATTGGTCTGTTCATATTTTCTATTTCTTCTTGGCTCAGTCTTGGGAGACTGTACATTTCTAGAAATTTGTCCAGTTTTTCCAGTTTTTATCCATTTTATTGGCATATAGTTCCTCAAAGTAGTCTCTTATGATCCTTTGTATTTCTATGGTATTGGTTTTAACTTCTCCTTTTTCATTTCTTATTGTATTGATTTGGGAGCTCTTCATTTTTTTCTTAATGAGTCTGGCTAAAGGTGTATCAATTTTGTTTATCTTTCAAAGAACTAACTTTTAGTTTCATTGATCTTTTCTATTGCCTTTTTAGTCTCTATTTCATTTATGTCTGCTCTGATCTTTACTATTTCCTTCCTTCTGTTAACTTTCAGCTTTGTTCTTCTTTTTCTAATCCTTTTAGGTGGTAGGTTAGGTTGTTTATTTGAGATTTTTCTTGTTTCCTGAGGTAAGCTTGTATCAATATAAACTTACCTGTTAAAACTGCTTTTGTTGTGTCACATAGATTTTGGATCCTTGTGTTTTCATTTTCATTTGTCTCCAGGTATTTTTTGATTTCCTCTTTGATTCCTTCAGTGATCCATCAGTTGGTTGGTAGCATATTGTTTAGCCTCCATGTGTTTCTGTTTTTTTTTCTTGTAATGATTTCTAGTCTCATAACATTGTAGTTGGAAAATATGCTAGATATGATTTAAGTTTTCATAAATTTACTGAGGCCTAACATGTGATTTATCCTGGAGAATGTTTCATGTGTACTTGAAAAGAATGTGTATTCTCCTGCTTTCGGGTGGAATGTTGTGTATATATCTATTAAGTCCATTGATCTAATGTGTCTTTTAAGGTTAGTGTTTCCGTATTGACTTTCTTTCTGAATGATCTGTCCATTGATGGAAGGGGCAGTTAAAGACTCCTACTATTATTGTGTTACTTTCAGTTTCTATATTTACATCTGTCAATATTTGCTTTATGTATTTAAGTGCTTCTATGTCGGGTGCATATATATTTACAATTGTTATATCTCCTTGGATTGATTCCTTTATCATTATGTAATGTCCTTCTTTGTCTCTTATAACAGTCTTCATTTTGAAGTCTATTTTGTCTGATATAAATATTGCTTTCCTTGCTTTCTTTTGATTTCCATTTTTGTATGGAATACCTTTTTCCATTCCCTCACTTTCAGCCTGCGTGTGTCTTTAGATCTGAAGTAAGTCTCTTGTAGGCAGCATATGTACAGGTCTTCTTTTTGTATCCATTCAGGCATTCTATGTCTTTTGAGTGGAGCACTTAAGTCATTTGCATTTAAAGTAATTATTGATATATATATGTTCTTATTGCCATTTTATTCATTGTTTTGGGTTATTTTCGTATCTCTTTTTTGTTCCTTTCTTCTTTTGTTCTCTTCTCTTGTGATTTGATGACTCTCTTTAGTGTTATATTTAGACTCCTTTTCTTTTTTTATGTGTATATCTATTATAGATTTTTGGTTTGTGGTTATCATGAGGTATATATTATATGTATATATGTATGTATATGCATATATGTATGTTTAAGTTGCTAATATCTTACTTTCAAATGCATTTTAACAAGCCTGCATTTGTACTCTCCTCCCCTCATGATTACTGTTGTTGATATCATATTTTGCATCTGATTGTTTTGTGTATTCCTTAACTGCTTATTGAGGATATAGATGATTTTACTACTTTTGTCTTTTAACCTCCTACTACCTTTGTGCATAGATGGTTTCTTATCTTTGCTATACATTTGCCTTTACTGATGAGCTTTTTCTGTTCATGCTTTTCATCTTTCTCATTGTGTCTTTTTCTTGTTCACTTGGGGAAGTTCCTTTAATATTTCTTGTAAAGCTGTTTTGATGGTGCTGAACTCTTTTAGCTTTTGCTTGTTTGTGAAACTTTTGATCTCTCCATCAGATCTGAATGAGAACTTTACAGGGTGTAATATTCTTGGTTGTAGGTCTTTTGCTTTATCACTTTAAATATATCCTGCCACTCCTTTCTAGCCTTCAGAGTTTCTGCTGAAAAGTCAGCTGATAGCCCTATGGGACTTCTGCTGTATGTTACTTATTGCTTTTCTCTTGCTGCTTTTAATATTCTCTCTTTACCTTTAATTTTTGCCGTTTTAATTACAATGTCTTGGTGTGTTCCTCTTTGAGTTAGTCATGTATGGAACTTTGTATTTCCTGGACTTGGATGTCTGTTTCCTTTCCCAGGTTAGGAAAGTTTTTCAGCTATTTTGCCTTCAGATATGTTCTCAGGCCTTTTCTCTATCTCTTCTTTTTCTGGTACTCCCATAATGCAAATATTAGTGTGCTTGATGTTGTCACAGAGGTCTCTTAAACTGTTCTCATGTTTTTTCATTCTGTTTTCTTTTTTCTGTTCCACATCAGTGGTTTCCACTACTCTATCTTCCAGGTCACTGATCTGTTCCTCTGTATCATTTAGTCTACCGTTGATTCCTTCTAGTGTATTTTTCATTTCAGTTATTGTATTCTTCATCTCTGGTTGTTCTTTATATTTTCTAACTCTTTGTTAAAAACTTCTGATTTCTCTCTCTGTGCATCCATTCTTCTCCTGAGTTCTTTGATCACCTTTATGATCACTACCCTAAGCTCCTTCTCAAGTAGACTTCCTTGCTCCACTTCACTTTGTTCTTCTTTTGGAGTTCTATTTTGTTCTTTTGTTTGGAACATGCTGTTCTGTCACTTCATTTTCCCTAACTTTCTGTTTTTATTTTTGTGTATCTGATAGGTTGGTTATATTCACCAACCTTGAAGAAGTGGCCTTTTGTAAGAGATGTCTTATGTATCTCAACAGTACACTCCTCTCTTGTCACCAGAGCTATATGCTCTAGGGGTTCCCCCTCTATGAGGCTGTATGGGTCCTTCTGTTGTGTTGGGCTAACTGTGTGGGTAGTTTGGTAGGCCTGGTTGGCTCCTGGTTCATTGGTTGCCAGGTCCTGCTTTGTGTGGAGGCTGATGGCCACTGGTTGGCAGGATCAGCTCTCAAGGTAGCTGACTGCATAAACTCAAGAGGCCCTAGGGCTACAGCTGGTTTACTGGTGGGTGGAGTCAGGGTCCAGGAGACCCTGGGGCTGTTGCCTGCCCACTGATGGCTGAGGCCACGTCCTGGAGCTAGTGCTGGCCTACTGGCAGGCAGAGCCAAGCCCTGGGTTCTGGTTGCAGGGCCCAGGGGTCCCAGAGCAGGTGTTGAGTCACTGGTGGTGGGGGGGGGGACCAGTTCCTGACACAGTTGGATATGGGGCCCAGGGTGTCTTGAAGCTTGTGTTCACCTGCTAGTGGGCAGGGCCAGGGCCCAGCCAGTTCCAGAGCAGGGTCTGGCCAGGGCAAGGCTGGGATAAGCTAGAGAAAGATTCCAAAATGAGCTTACTGGCACCAGTGTCCACGTGGTACAACAAGTTCCGCAAAATGGCTGCCTCCAGTGTCTTTGTCCCCAGGGTGAGCTTTACCTCTCCAAGATCAGCAAGTAGGTCTGACCCAGGTTCCTATCAAATTACTGCTTCTTCCCAGAGTCCTGAAGCCCATGAGAGTTTGTGTGCACCCTTTAAGAGTGAAGTCTCTATTTCCCCCAGTTCTCTGGGTCTCCCAAAAGTGAGCCCTGCTGGCCTTCAAAGACAAATGCTCTGGGGATTCATCTTCCCAGTGCAGGACCCCTGGGCTCAGGTGCCTAGCATGGGGCTCAGATCTGTCCCTCCTTTGGGAGAACCTCTGCAGTTATAATTATTCACTCATTTGTGGCTCGCCTACCCAGGGGTATGGGATTTGACTATATCTCGACTCCACCCCTCCTACCCATCGCATTGTGATCCCTTCTTTATATATTTAGTTGTAGAATATCCTTTCTGATATGTTCTGGTCTTTTTCATTGATGGCTATTCTGCAAACAGTTGTGATTTTGGTGTGCCCATGAGAGGAAGTGAACTCCGTCTTGCACCTGAGAGAGTAGAGAATAAACTGCCTGGGGACTGTCTGGGAAATGAAGGCTCTGTGCTGTGGTTTAAGATAATCATCTGGGACAGGGAGCAGCACAGCCAGGCATCAGATGTCAGGGGGTGTGGAGCCTTTTCCTCCCACAGACGCCACCCAAAGTTGCTTCCTCATTCAGTCCTGTGGAAAACAATCACACATCTCCCACAATCTTATTGATTTTTTTTTTTGTCTACTTGTCTATCAATTTCTAAAAGAGGGGTGTTGAAGTGTCCACTATGATTGTGAATTTATTTGATTTTCCCTTTAATACTCTCAAATTTTGCTTTATGTATTTGGAAGCTTGTCTATTAGATACACACTTAAAATTGTTCTGTTTTCTTGATTGATTCACCTTTTTATAATTTTTAAATGCCTTTCTTTTTCTTTGCTAGTACCCTTTGTCTTGAGTACTACTTTGTCTGATGTTGGTGTAGCCATGCCAGCTTTCTTACACTTAAGCATACGCATAATATGTTTTGCAAGTCTTTTACTTTCAACTTGTGTCCTTATGTTCAAAGTGTGCTTCTTGTAAACTTCATATCTTACTTTTTTATCTACTCTGAAATTCTCTGCTCCAGGATAAATTCCAGCTGGACTAAATATTTAAATATAAAAATTACACTATTACAGCAGTAGAAGAAACTATGGGAGAATTTTTAAAAATAGAAATTTACATATCCTTTGACCCAGCAATTCCACTTCTCAAATTTATCCTATAGATGTTCTGGCCCCTGTACAAATTTTTGTATGTACAAGTCTATTCATTATAACATTGCTTATAGTTGTAAATATTGGTAACAACACAAATATATCTCAGTTGGGTACTAGATAAATAAATTGTGATACGTAGTACTGAAAGACAGGACATTCACAACTGTTAAAATAATGATGAAACTGCTCTGTATGTACTGATATGGGACAATCTCCAAGCTATGAAATTAAGTGAAAAGCAGAAGGTGTAAAATAGTGAGAATAGTCTGCTGTAAGAATAATATACAATAATTGTTTGCAAATATGTAAAATATTCATAAAAAGATGCCAAGAAACAGAGGATGATATGCGTTGCCTCTTCCAGGGAGGACAGGTGTATAGACTAGGACAAAGGTGGGAGGGAGGAGATTCTTTTGCTGCGTACAATTTTGTCTCTTCTGAATTTTGAACTGTTTAAATGTATTATGTATTCAAAAGTAAAAAAAATGCTTCCAAAATTGTAACAAGGTAAAAACATCTTGTTAAAGTATCTAGGTTACTTATAATGCTGCAACTAAAATATAAAACCAGGATCCATTTTATACTCCTTCTACTTCTGTTTGAAGTTGGCCTCCTTTTTGTTGACAGTAAAAATGAAACCCAAAATGTTTGACCCTTTTCTAGGTGCTGTTCAGTAACTGTTTAATGAGTCCCCCACTCCCACCTCATCCATCTTTGGTTTACAGTTCCAACCAGAGGGCAGATAATCTTAGGAAAAGGTATTTTTAAAATTCTCCTGTCACTCAACTACATGCTTCACAGTATATGTCTTTAAATGTTTATGTATGTATGATATGGGAAGAAGTGATTGGAAAACAATTTCAGTGGATTACAGTTTTAAGGATTAGGGAGAAAGTAACCCAAAAAGCTGGAAATGTGATGATAGTCTTATTTTCTCTTTTAGATATTAAGCACCGCCGAATACCAATCTTATTCTTTGCGAACAAAATGGATCTTAGAGATGCAGTGACATCTGTAAAAGTGTCTCAATTGCTGTGTTTAGAGAACATCAAAGATAAACCATGGCATATTTGGTAAAGTTTTATATTTACTTTTCATTTTATCATTCTGAAAAAAATCTCCAAACTTTTAGGTTTTTTTCCAAGCTCACTTTACAAGTGGTAGGATGTAAGGTAAAGGTTTTGTTTTATAGAATCGTGGCTTGCAGGTATTCATTAATATATTACTGTTAAAACCTTTTCAAATCTTTTCAGGGCTAGACAAATAAAAACAACTCTTTAAAAGAACAACTTAACCCACTTACTCACCCAACTTCAACCACACTGATTTCCTTCTGCACATTGAATCAGCCAACCACAGTCCCACCTCAAGGTGTTGGTACTCGTTACTCCCTTTGTCGGAATCATTCTTTAAAATAATTTTCCTGCTTGTTATTTCACTTCCTTCAGGAAAGAGACCTCTCTTAATAACTCTGAAACATCACTATACCTTACCCCCGTCTCTTGTTTTTCCCTTACTTTGCTTTACTTTTGTATTGCCATATGACCCCTTCTTCTTTTCTTTTTTGTTTTATAGTCTGTCTTCCTACACTAGTGCATTAGTACCATGAGAGCTGGGATTTCATTGATTTTGTTTACTCTGTAACCCCCAGAATAGTAATGGTACCTGCTACTTAGTAGATACACAATAAGTATTTGTTGATATGAATAAATAGAAATGCAAAAATTAATCTTATTTGGACATACTAATAAGGTTGAACTCTTAAATAATTAGTGTCTGAAATTATTATACTTTGTTTATTTGGAAAGCAGTTTCTTACTAATATATTTAACTCCAGTGTGCCTTTCTAACAAAATATTCTAACAAGGGTAACCACAAGTTATATATTAATATTTTAAAGCGTACCACTACCTTATGTTAAATTAACCTTCCTTCTATCCACCTGCTTACCTCTCCGTGCTGGAAGATATCCTTCTCTTGCCATTTTCCCCCTTTTTATAAGAAGATATCTATAGAGAAAGGCTGAACACAAAACAAGGAAGTGGTAGAGCTCAGAGAAGAACTTTAAGAGCTAACCTTGGTGCTGAAAGAGAAGAGCTTGAGAAAGCCCTTGAAATTTTTCTGTACCCAAGGCTGCATATCTCAAGTAAAACCCTCCTTACTTTGGAAATCAGAGGAAAAGTCAGTGTTTACTAAATGATTCTTGAGTTGGAATTTGAGGTTTTGTGGTATTTGGTTGGTGAAGAAAGGAGGGACTTGGGGTAGAGAAATATCTTAAGATAGAACCTTTGTATTTTTGTATATCATACTTAAATTGATAACATCTGAAGTAGAATAATTTTTAATTTTTGCATTAAGTGTTGTGATTGCTTTGATAGAAAGTACAACATTCAAAACATGGGTCTAATTAGTAAAAGATGCAGTCCTCTTAATTTCAAAGTAGAAATTAATTTTACAAATTGAAAAATCTCTTTCTACTTAAAATAATTAGTAATTGAATTTTAACAGATTTATTGTGACATCTGAATACTTTTTAGTGAGAGAAAAAAGTAATACCTGATGCTAAAAGGATATGGACTTATAACATATTGCCAGTTTCTATATTACACAACTTATAGAAGAATACCAAGTTTTTCTTTTGAATTTATCTAAAATTTTGACTTCTCCTTAATTCAAACTGGACATCTCACGAAGTTCCAATTAGTGTTTCACTTGTTAAGTTTGTTTTTTATCTTTTGCAATGTTTTTAAAGCATGTATGAAATTAAAAATACATTTATCCATTAATTTTAGAGAAAGAAAGTAGCACTCAGTGATACAGAGATAAAATATTGCATCTCTCTTGTCTTAGGTACAAGTAAATTTGGTCAGTAAAGAAGAGCTCATAGAGAAGTATAGTCTGGAAAATTAAAGGAAAAATTTTTTGGTTTATTTTTGACCAGTGTACTAAACATAGAGTCAACTCTGATTTTCAGGTCTGATTGTTCTTCCAGTGTGTTCTTTGACTAAGTCCCTGATGTGGTGTATGTACGTATTTGCTTTTTAACTATCTTGCTTTTTAACTCTCTGAGATCTAATTGAAGTCAGGGAACAATTCACACAAAGGTTTAGAGGAATAACTTACCAGATAGAGAGGCCAGCAAGTGAAAAGGCTCTTGGATGAGAATGTGCCCGGTGTTTTCTAGGAACAGCAAGAAGTCCACGCTGGCTGGAACAGAGAGATCTAGGGGGAAATTGTAGATGAGGCCACTGAGAAATAACCAAGGGCCATGTCACATAGGGCCTTGTAGGAAATGGTAAAGACTTTGGCTTTTATTCCAATTACAAGTCTTATGATTTATTTGAAAGGAAAGGTAGAATTTAAACATTTGGGAATTATTAGGAAAATATGCAGGGTTTTTAGTAGGGTAGTGGCACCTCCACCAAAGGGGAAGGATTTCTTCATGGTACTGTACTCTTGTTTGGGACTAGAAGTTTGTGATAAAATCAATACATTGATCTTACTTGATATAAGTATTTCAGTTACTGATGTTTTGCCATTAATATAGGTAATCCATAGTTTGCTTTGAATAATTGTGTATCTCATGCTGTTTGTTTCTGTCTTCCTATTTTAAAATAATTCTATGATAAGTCATATTCTTAGTCTAACAAGTAATTCCTTGGAAATAATTTCTGTTTTGATTAGAATCCAATTAACAGCTTTAAGGTAATTGAGTACATTTTAAAATCATGCTTCAGCACACTAAAAGGAACCCTAATCATTCAGAAAATCTAATTATGTATACTAATTGTTATTATACGATTATATTTTGAAAGGAAATAACTATATCAGAACATGTATGAGAAGCTATTAGTCTGAGTCTTTGAAAAGGATTACTTGATACCCTAAAAATCTTCTGCATTTTATTATTTTAGTTTATATAACTTTTTATTATTTATAAAATAATGTCACAGTAAGGATTTAGGTTTACTCTCAAGAATGGAAAGACAATGAAAAGACCCTGTGTTCAGTGTTTTATATCCATATCTCAAATATTTAATTCTTACAATAATCACCTGAGGCCAGTGGTGATATTCCCCCATTTTACAGAGGCAGAAACTGAAGGTGGAAGAGTTAAACAACCTATCCAGGTTTTTGAAGCCAATAAATAAAAAACTATGGTTGAAATCTCCTGGTATTTTTTTATTCTACCAGTTTACCAAAGTTACAATTACAGGTTTATGCCTTTTAGATATCAAACTTCATGTCAAATAAAGTCACTCCATCCTATGGCGAAATTACAACCTAAGTATAGCATTTCTAATAAATAAATGCTGTTGAATCATTGGGGCTGGTAGGGTGGCGTATTCTATAACACTTTGCCGCTACTGCGACAATAACTTAAAGTGTATGTTTCGTTAATGCCAGTCTGAGTAATATTCCTAGAATAGTAACTTTTTAGTGATACACTTTTCCAAATGTCCATATAAACTATGAATAATTTTCTCACGTCTTGCTCCTGAACACTTAGACTTTTATATCCTATATATATTCAGTTTCAGTGCTTAGCCAGTTTTGCTCAGACATGTTAGTAGAATATATTAATTTGCTATATGGCAAAATTGTAATTATTTATTCTTGTAGTTTTATGATGTAATGAAATGGATTTTTTTTATGGATTTTATTGCAGTGCTAGTGATGCCATAAAAGGAGAAGGATTGCAAGAAGGTGTAGACTGGCTTCAAGGTACATCACAAAATACTGTGCATCTTCAGCCTTTGTTTCCCTTCCATTCACGTTTTCTTTCCTTTTTTACATTTTATTTTTATTATATCACTGCCTTTCTTCCTCTTGTTTCCATTTATTTCTGCTATCAGAAAAAACAATACAGTAAGTATCCAATACCTTGCTCCATTTACTTCAATTACATTTTTATAAAGGATTTATTTAAATAAAGTGCTTACATCAACATACATGACATCTCTAGAAAATAATTTTAATTTATGGCAACAAATTTCTGTCAGATCTAGTAATAGAAGCACATTTGAAGTTTGGGACAAATTTTAGACCTTACTGTCAATAACTAAAAATAAATCTTCATGACATATATCATTCAAGAATCATACTATATACTCCATATATAGCTCCATTTATTCATGGCGTGTTTTTACAACTTTTAATACTCATATTTAGTATTATATATACTGGTATTCTATTAATGTTTTGTAATCACAGTTCTATTTGTTATTCATCACAATAGCTATCATGAATTAAGATATATCATTTTTCCTAAGGTTATATTGTCTACTAGACACAGGAATGGATTGAAGCACAGTGACCCACAGAGAGCAACAAAATGTGAATGTGAATGAAACCAAGTTCTATAGGTCCTTCTTATTACAGGACCCTTGAAGGTCAGGCCAAAAAATTCCCGTTTTTGAGCAAGACAATTGAGGATGATTTCTATTAGGAATCTCCCTGCCCTGAACAAGGGTGAATAACAAGAGATTATAAATTCTAGCTGTAGTCTTGTGGCTATAAATTTAATTTCTTCTACACAACCCTTTTAATTCCAGTTATTTCTGTTTTTTTTTTTCTCTTCTGTATGTCATAGTGGACCTAAGAGTAGCCTGCTTGTCCATACATAAAGAGACATAGTATTTCTTTGGTTCAAAGTACTAAATGTACATCTGATAAATATTTCTATGTGTTATTAGTAAGATGTGGTGTTTTAGTTAACTGCACAGACCATTGTATTTTTTTCCCTTTTGTGTTGTCATCATGACATTTACCATTAAACTGCAAAGAACCTTCTAGTTATATTTTACAATTAAGTGAAACTTAACTGAGAACCTCTAGTAGTTCTCAGAAGAGCTAGTGGGATTTTTCTGTGAACACACCGACTTCATTTCCTAGACTGTGCAAAGAAGTGGTCAGAGTGACCACTCTGGGACTGATTCCCACATAAAACAGATAGGTTACAGAGGAACATTACAGAGAAGACACTAGAAGCGTATTTTCAGCCTTTATTTCTTATTTTACAAGTGCTTATTATTGTTCACAGTGGAGATATAGCATGGATGGAAACCCCACAATTGCTCATAATATAGTAATTCAAAGCACAGTACTTACTGAAAATAGGTTGAATGGTCATCTGGATTTTAAATTGTAGATCTCTCTCTCTCTCTTTTTTTTTTGGCGGCGTGGGTGGGGGCGGTTATTTTGTCTGTAACAATGAGGCCACTAGGTGTCAGTAACGACCCAACATCACAGTGCCACTTGACCAACTCTGGTCTTACCTAATTTTTGTGTCTTTGACTTTTCTGATCCATTATCTTTGCATCTTACCTCCCAAGTCTTTGTAAGAAGGATACTTTATTGGAAAAATTTTTGTGCCCTTGTGTTACCATATTATTTTATGTAACCTTTACAACAATTCTCTGCAAAGTAAGTAGTAGTATCCCCATTTTATGTGGGCAGCGTGGAATAGTAGTAAAAAGCACTTGGGCTTTCAAGTCTAGCACATTTATTCCACTACTTATTAATTATTAACTAATGTCTCTAATTATCTTATAAAAATAATTTTCTTCATCTGTAAAATTAAAAAATAAAATTTCAAAAATTGCCATACAGATTAAATGAAATACTGTATGTGTTAAAGTGCCTACCATAAGAAAGCACTCAAAAAATGTTAAATTTACCCTTTTACCTAACTTCTGTATTTAGTAGAGGAGGAAACTTAGTATGTAGGTTTAAAAGTATATCAGTTTGGTTTTGAGTAGGAGATCCTTTGTTCATAATTTCTGTGTAACAGTAAATAGTTTACATTTTTGTTGCTCCTAACTGTCTCTCTGGATTTGAAAAGAGGGGGAAACCTATATTGCAAAATAGGTAGCAGTAAATATAGTAGACTAGTCTGTGCCTAAAACTGTTAACTTATTAGCCAAAAGTTTTTCCGTAAATCTGTGAAAGATGTTCTGAACTTATATCTCTTCATTTTCCTTGCAAAATTCTGAAATTTCCTAGCATGATAAACCAGAAGGCCTCTGGTTCATTTTGGACCAATTTAATCTTATTATTTTAAGTTTAAGTTTGAAAAATTGGGGGTAAAACATTAAATGACACATTTTGTGCCATGATTCCACTCTCTTTTGGAAGGATTCTCAATAATTACCTATGCATTACAGCCCAAAGACAAGAACCCATGAGTAGACTATGAAATATTTTTTAAAACCACCAGAGAATATACAGGAACCATTGCAGAGGTAAAGAGAGATATTTATAAACAGAAATCGTCTCACATGACTAATGAAACTTATTCATTGTATCTCTTTATCTGTATGTGAAAAGTTAATAATGCTTCCAGGTTTTAATATAAGAACTTTATAAACTATGCATATGAGTATTCCAATGAAAGACCGAGGATTGAACACACACTTAGTTTCATCCCCTCTTCAGATCTCACTAACAGTAAAGAGACTTTTGTTTAAAGCCATTTAACCCAAAAAGAATGGGAGCGACAAAAAATGGCAACCAAATTTTGGAAGCCAAATATCTGATGAATGTTGCATAACTTAACAGACCTGAGAAAGTGGAATTCTAAGCTAGCACTGGAGAAAGCTGGAAAGCATCCTAATTTACATTGCAAATCCCCTCAAAGGCTCAGAAATTGAAGGAAATTGGAAATAAGGATGAGGTGAGACGGAAGGGAGAAGACAGTTATACATCCTTGCCCCAAAAGCAGATTGAAGTTTCATTCTTTGCAGAGAGTCAAATAGTATCCCTGGACTGGAGAACACCAAGCACAAGTGTATGTTGGCATGCTGAACTGAAAATGAGGAGCAACGGAAAGTTTCATACTGGAGGTTATAACCGTCTTCTGCCTTCTCCTATTTCTCCTAGAAGACACTGGCAATAGGTAGGAGATAGCAAGTCAACTTTGAGGAGTCAGAACAGACTAAGAGAAAAGACCTAAAGGTATTAACATCAGAAATCCTCAAGGAAATGGCTTAGCTAGATACACTAGACTGAAGATCACTTTTGACAAGCCTCACACATGTAACAAAATTCCAATCAGCTTTATTGTGTTCACTCATAATATGAGAAGATAGCAAAAGATCACCAAGTATTTGAAGATCAAAACATTAGAATTATGGAATGTAAACAGAAAAAGCAGATTAGAAGAAGACTATTTAGGGGGAACATTTCAAAAAACTATTAGAGTAGCTTCAAAGAGATAAGAGAGAATGTATTACTTTCATGAATATGACAAGAATACTACTTGAAAAAGAACAAAGAACCAAAAAAATGAGTTCTTGGAAAATAATAATAGAATAGTAGAAATGGAAAACTCAATAAAAAGAAGATAAAAAAGAGACAATCTCTCAGAAGGTGCAAAAAAGACAAAGAATGGAAAGAAAAGATAAAGTAAGGAGTCATTTTAGGAGGCTCAATAACCTAATAAGAAGTTCTAAAAGAGAGAACAGAGAAAATAGAGGGGAGAAAGTCATCAAATAAATCATCAAACAGTATTTTCCAGAACCAAATGATGAGTTTTTAGTTGCAAGGCCCCTTGAGAGCCCAATGCAGTGGATGAAAATATTCCCACACCAAGATGCATCATTATTAAAATCAACACTGGAAGACAGTGAAGATTCTACAAGTTTCCTGAGAAGAAAATAAGAGGTTTCATCTAGAGGATAAGGAAACAAAGTAGCAACAGACTTCTCACCAGCAACACTTGGAAGCAATGCCTGGAAGAATCTAAGGAGAAAATAATATTCGCCAGCAGTATCAGTGTATTATAACTGTATAATTAAGACATCTTCAGCCATGTAAAGTCTCAAGAGTTCACTTTCTATACCATTTACTAAGGTAGCCACTGAGGTGTACTTATCAAAAACAAAAGAATAAACCAACAAGGAAAAATAAGGGAAATAGGAAAATCTGCACAAGAGAGTTGGGAAGGAATCCCTAGGATGATAGTGGAGATCCTAGAGTGATAATGAAAGATCTCATATGAAAATAACTGGGCAAACATGGAGAACAACTGGTTCAGATTAAATAGTTTTGCACAAGACTAAGGGAGAGTTCTTCAAGAAAGTGAAATTGATCGACTGTGTAGTATGCTTCATAATAGTAAAGGTTGAAACAGGGTGAGGGTAGTGGGATTGAATTAATGTTAAGTACATTTAAAAAAAAAACCTAAGGCAGGGTTGGGGATGAAGAACAATAACTGCAGGGAAAACAAAATGTAGAAGAGAGGAAAAGTAACTGGGGTATATCACTCGTTTCAGCTGTGAACAGCATTCACATAGTCATCCTATTGATGACTACATTACTGTGTTAGGAAAATGGGAGTATTGGTCACATGATGAGCGTGGCAGAAGAACGGTGTACAAGTGTGTGAGAACTGAAGCCCCTTATTACATTGAAGGAACTGACATTTCAAGAAGTAATAATAAAAGAATATTATTTAGAGGTACACAGGTAATCACCTAAAAGGGAGTTGAAAGTAGTTGTCTGTGAAAGGAGAAAAGGGATGAGGCAAGGGACTGCTTTTTTTAATACAAGCCTTGTAGAACTAGTTGATTTTAATTAGGTGCACGTACAACGACAGAAATAAAAACTATAGTGTGAATTGTGCTTTTAAAAAGAAAAACGTGTACACATAGGTTTCTACCATGTTCTTATAGATATGTCTTGGATTACTTTAGAGAATGGGTTTTGCCCTGTAGAGACTGATTATTTTTTATTTGGTTTTTATTATCAGATCAGATCCAGGCTGTGAAGACATGAAAAGATAGTATTTGGAAACCTCAACAATTTTCAATTCAAGGAATATATATTAAGGCACACTGAATACTTTAAATTTTTTGAAAGTTGTTTTTACATCTAAGAATACTTGATAATCTTCTGCTTGCATTTATGGACTCTGAATGAGGTTTTTAAGAACATAAGACTTCAGGGATGCTAATCTGGCCATTAATTATATGAAAACTAAATGTTTCCTGAAGGTCTCCCTCCCCAGAATTATCAACTTCTTGAAAGGTCTACATTTGATTGTAATTAGAATGTGTAAAGTCAGAGTTATCTCAGTATCTCATCTTGATTTATGATATCTTTAATGCATTTTATTTTTTTAATTGTCTTCTAAAAACTTAGCTTATGATATGACTTTGTAGTATGATTGTGCTTGTGAAAAAGAACTTGTAAATATTTATAAGGGACCATGGGTAATTAATATATATTAAAGTTTTGCTATATGTCACCATCAATAAAACATAAAATATAATATACAAACTAGTGTGCTTTATATGCTGAAAAGAATAATGCTGTGTTAATATGGTATTTTGTGTTTTACTGTCAAACATTTGTAAATTACCTGAGACCAAGTTAAGCTGAATTTATTTATTCAGTGAATAAAACACTGAATAAATAAATGAAACATCTCTGTACCTATTACTAGTTTGGCATTGTCCTAGGCAATGGTGATACAAGGTAAACAAAACGTATTCCTAATCCTCAGAGAGCTTAAAATTTAATGAGGGAGAATTTGAGAATCTTTTCATTCAGAGTATCTAATTTTATTTCATTGGCTGACTGAAAATATTGCATTTTAAGATTAAGAGGTATAAAAATGAATTAATGTGATTCTTCATAATTATTACAACTGACTTATTCTTTCTTCCTTTAAAATGTCTCCAGTTTACTGCAGTACTTTGTTAAAATAGACTGTGACTCACCAACTGTGTTTTTCCTGAGCATAAACTGCTACAAAAATGTTTTTTAGAATTTTAAACATATCTCTGCCATCTACTGTATGCAAATTGTGTTACTTCTCACAACTTAGAGACTGCTTATAATTGTAAACTCTAAATAGAAGCTTTCATTTTTAATTAATCACTGGGAAACAGTGGATAGAGCAATGGTGTAAATCCTAAAAAATATTACATATAAAGAAAAACTGTAATATATAATGTGTAACATCATAAATATCATTAGCTGTGAAAATGATAAAAACAGAAGACAAAAGGTAAGTGAGTAATAAAGGTGTATTATGATAATTACAGTAGTGGTATGTTTCACAGAGATTTGAATAAAATAATTTTAAAACTACAGTAAAAGTTCTGTAATTCAGTTTCTCTTAGTCCAGAAATCCCAGTGATTTTGAATTTGGCATATTGAAAGTTATCCAGAATATTCCAGTGATCCAGCATTTTAGCTAGGTTGCCAGCCTCTCATAAATTGTTTTGATGAAGATACAAAGTGAGTCTCATTAATCTAGAGCTGCCTCAAATATAAAAAAGACATGAAGATGAAAACACTGTAATTCAACAAAAAAAACCTAATATGCTGTAACTATTTTAGGAGGATGGAGAAAGGGGTGTTTTAAGAGAATTCAAATCCTCATCTACCATAAGGTAACAATAACAATAATAAAAGCTATCACTATATTTTGAGCAAGATATTATTATATGTATGGGATTTTGCATGATATAATCCTCATAATAGCCTTATGTAGTAGATTCTAGTGTTTGTTTTATAGACAAGGAAACTGAGGCCTAAAAAAAGGTTGTTTAAGGTCACAGAGCTAGTAAATGGTGGTGCTGGGATTCAGAACCAAACAATCTGTTTAAAATGGATGATTCAAGAGCTAAGAGTATTACTGATTTTAGAAATATAGAGGTATCTGCCATAAGAATAGCTAAAAGGATGGGGAAAATCTCTTACTGGGGTGGGATACCAGGATTGGGGTGCTGGAGGTCAGGGACAAGGGACTGCTGTTTTTTTCTTTTTGCTTGTTTTAAGTCTATTAACACTTCAAAATTTAAACTCTGGGCAGGAATGACTATGAAAAAAATAATTCTTGAAATTATGTTGATTTGTTGATGCTAAATTAGTATTCCACAAACTACAGTAATTCACACCTATGCAAATATGTAGAAGAGAGCTTACTAACTGCTTCCTTTGTTTTCATGATCTCCAGATCTAGTTTATAGTGTATAAACATCCATTTGTACTCTACATTTTTATGTAAAGATTATGTAGAAGCAAGTTGGGCTACAGTGGTCACAGCACGCCATGTGTGTATACACTGAGGTTATTGCATTTGTATTTAACATATTATGCAATTAAAATTTATTGCATTAAAGCTCAAGCAAGTGTTTTTTTATGTTTAGACATCACTGTGTTAACAAAGTTTAATTCATTAAGCTCCACATTTCAATGTGACACCTCATAAATTGTTCAAAAGTTAGCCTATTGTATGTTTTGCATTTAAATGTTTATAATGTGGCCCTATTCAGCCTGTGCCTTATAAATCACAAAAGAGCTGAGTTGTATATATTTTTCATTTATAGGTTGTCTGCTAAAAATTATGAATTGCCTTCTGATTACTTAAGTTATTTTTTTCCCACCGTATTGTGATTTCCATAAATATATGTAGTTACTCTAGAGAAAACTTAAGGCAAATACATTCTGCATGTAACTCTGGTACATTAAAATACTGTAGCATTTTAACTGATTTGCTTTCTGAGTTTTCCTTCTTGCTTCTTAGTTAAAAAATAAATAAAACCAATATTAAATGCTCACTTAAACAGATGTTAAAATGGGTTTGTTCATTTCTGTGACTGGAAGGAAATACTTTGACTGAGAAATGGTTATTGTGTTTAATTGAATGTTTCAAGTAACTTATTTATTACATTTTTATTGTGAATCTTTCTCATTAAGGATGTTCCTTCTGGGGTTTGCAAGGAACTGCCTCAGGACCATTACTGATTCTTCCCTCTGATCATTCGATTTTAATGCCACACTTGGCAGCTTCATGAACATATAGTATTAAGCTTTTCTCTGGTGATTTAGAATAAACCAAAAAGGACAAATTTAATTCTTCACCAAATTTCAAGTCACCAAGTAATGCTAGAAGTCATAGAGGAATAGGAGGTACTTTGAAAATAAAATATGGTTAGAAATATAGTAGTAATAATTAACATTTTTGTGGTTTTTACTATGTGCCAGGCACTTTCTAAGCATTTTACATATGTATATTAATTCATTTAATCATCATAATATAATATGTATAAAATGGATAACTAATAAGAACCTGCTGTATAAAAAAATAAATAAAATTCAAAAAAATCATCATAACAACTCTATGAGGTAGGTGCTATTATCTCTATTATGTAGGTCACAGGTCAACAAACTACTAATCTGTCTTTGTATGGCCCTTGAGCTAATAATGGTTTTACATTTTTAAAGTGTTATTTAAAAAAAAAAAAGGCAACAGATACAGTACGTGGCCCACAGAGCATGAAATTATTTACTGTCTGGGGCTTTACATAAAAACTTTGCCGACCCCTATCTTAGATGATGAAAGTGAGGCAAAGGAGGTTAAGTAACTTGCCTACGGTCCCATTGCAAATAAACAGAAGACCCCAGATTTTGAGTCTAGACTATCTGGCTCCAGAATTTGTGTTCTTAACCTCTACAAGGTTTCTTGAAAAGCTAAAGAGCACTCTAAAATGGAATAGAACAATTTGAAATTACTTCTTTCTTAAATAATTATATTAAAGATGAAAAATTAGATGCAAATAGCTGAAAAGTAATGCTCATTGAAATCCTCCCCCCCCCCCAGTTATATTGATGTCTTGTCCCTCTGACGTCTTTTTCCTTCTTTTTCTTTAAATGGGTGGCAACAGATGGGGCTGATTGTGAAACATCAGACATGTAAATGTTTCAAAGTTTAATCACACACAGATTATCCCCAAGCATCTGGCTTGGTCTTCCAGATTTCTCAGTGACTTTTACCAATATTTTGAGTTAACTGACAACTAGTGTTGACAGTCTTGAAACGTGGTAAAATGTAGACACATTAATAATCCAATGTGTGGATATGCATTTTAAGTTGTGACCCCAAGTAACAACTATAGCTAAAAATATTTTCTTAATTGCAAATATTTTATGGCTTTGCCTCAGTGTTCTAAATTTTTGCCATTTGACTATTGGAATAACATATATCCATAAAGGCCTAGGCCCAGAAATCAGTGTGTATGTGTGTGTGTGTGTGTGTGTGTCATTCTCTTTTGGAAAACTTTATAAACTCGTCCAATTATTTAATGAAATGTTACAATGTTACAGTAAAACATTACTGAGATAGGTTTACATTTCCTCTAATTGAGAGTAATCATTAATGTTGGAGTTAAAGCCAATTTCACATTAAGCTCTATTTTCTTAGGCTCAGTGTGTGCGTGTGTGTGTATATCAGAATGCACCATCCTAAGGTCATAGGAAGCTCTCACTTCACTCATTTTAGTGATCACTAACTATTACCCCAGGGCTTTCTTGGGAAGGTTTATAGATATATCTTACAGATACGTTATCCTTTCTGTGTTGTAGGGTTTTTTATTTTGTTTGTTTTTGTGATGCTCTTAAATGTGATACATCAGTTCTTGCCATTTCTGGAAACTTTATTGTCTACCTGATAGAGTTTTTACTGCATTTTTTAGATGCTGGATTATTAGTGTATTAAGTACTGTCCACTAATTCCATGAGCTTAATTTATAGATTCACAAAATATCACTTATCCGTTTTTACACTGTAAAACCCCCATACTGTGACTAATTTTATTTCATTTATTCATAGCAGGACAAAATTTCTTAAGAACAAATAAAATGATTTCCAAGACCCTGTATCAACATGGTATCTTGTTAATGTTAAAATTTGTTTTTCTAATTTGAAATACGTCTAATACAGAACTATTTTTTAAATAGTAATGCTATGTTTGCCGATTAAAAAGTGTGTTGGTCTCTATAAAGGCAAGAGGCAGTATTTTTCTACTAATTAGACCTTCAGATGTAACAAGCAGATATATCAATACTTATCACAGAACTTGTCTATATGGGAAATGGGTATAAACTTAAGAAATAGACTATAGTTCTTTCTTAAAGAGATCAGGACAATTCTGAGGCTTTGCCTCCATATCAGGAGGTCTTAGTCTTTTTTAGGAATAGGAATAGGGCTTGCCCTACAGTAGAATAGGATTCAAGCAGCAACTTTGTCTAGGAAGCCTACAATTGTATTTCCTTTTAATATAAGAGTATTACTAGTGCCACAAAGACTTTATTTGCATTTAAAGATTATACAGTACTCTGTATTTAACTTAATACATCTTTATTTTTATTAGATTTATTTAAATATCTGTCTTATGTATCCTACCTTACAGAAGAAAACTGAGGAAGAGTATCTACATCCTAAGGTCACTTCATAATAAAATGAAAAACCGTCATGCTAAGTGTCTTATTCTAAGGAAACTTTGAGGTTATTCACTTAACTCATGGTTAGTTTTTATTTTTTTCATCTCTTTTTCTTTAGCCTTACTTCAAATTGTTCTTCAAAAGGTGTAAGTTAATATCAATATATATGCATTTATTAAGATAATCCTCTAATCAACTACAATCAGAAAAAATTTTTCATAGTGTAACTCAAGTGTAAACTCTCTAATTATAAAGGACGTACCCAAATCCTTACCTTCTCTTCCTTCTTACAGAAAATAGTATGGAGTGGGAGGGTTCAGTGGTGCCCTGGACAAAACTCAGATCTGGGCTAACTCACAGAAAAATCATGATTTCAGATTGCTTCCAAGTCCTTGTAGCTATCAGTGAGTAGATGGCTCTCTAAAATTGATAGCACATTTGCTTATTCCAGTAAACCCGGGTCACAGCCTGGAAGCCAGAATATGAACACATTAGGGATTGACATGGCTCTGCGTAATAATGTAAATCACTTCACAGACTATCTTATATTTAGAAAAATTGTTTCCCTCAAAATTATTCTAGAATTTGACTCAGTACTTATTTTAGAGACGTGTGCATAACCTTGATTTGCAAGGGCAATAATTGTGTCTCGAATGTTTGAGTCTTTACCATAATCCTTTATTGAGGAAGCTGATGCATTTCATCTTCCTTCTTTACACATCCTAGTCACTCTTGTTTTGAATATCCACTCACCACCTAAGATCCTTTTCTCTGCTGGTTTCTGTCCTAAGTGTTTTCTAAGAAGTATATCAGTTCCTAGGGTTCCCTATGGAAAGTCTTAACATATTCTATTTAATTGAACCATATGGCATTGCCATTTTGTAGGCCCAAAGCAGCTGAATGATAGCACTTTCATATAGTTCAGTTAAGGTCACCTGGAAACTTCTGAACAGCTTAATTTTTCAGGAAGTGTCAAAGAAATCAATACCTAAGCAGCCACAACCTAGCCTGGCCCAAAAAAGACCTATGGTTTTTTTGGCCACAATACTTTGTAGTTCCATGCCTCAAACCAAGCCAGTAATCTGAGGGATTTCTTAATTTTTAAGGTATGTATCATTTCAGACACATTTTATGAGCTATTTCAGATTCTCTCAGACTCACCATCTCTTGTTTCAGCTGCCACTGCTTGTAGGCTCCAGCCAACTATATGTAGATGCAGAGCACCCTATTTTTGTTCCCATGCCCCCACCCCTACCATTCCAAAACACACATAAGCCAGCAGGGGAACCATTGACAAGTGGAAGACAAGAACTAGTGATAAAATTCTTCCCTCTTTCTATTTTTCCCATCAGTCATGGACAGTCTAGAGACTCACCATGTATAGCTTCTGGGATGATTACTTTGACTAACAGTCACACTTAGCAGCGGCCAGCTCAGTAACACCTCGCATTGCCACTCTCCTAACCTGCTTCATTCTCCTTTCCCATAACTTTACTTCCTAATAAATTGATACAAAATATCTCTGCCTCAGCAATGCTTTCTGAGGAACCCAGGCTATATCCAACAATATTCTCAAATTTTCATCAGAGTCACCTATGGTAGAATACATGAGAAGTATTCCCCTAGGACTTTTCTTTTTTCATTTTTATGTTTTAAATGTTTTAAATATTTATTTTATATTGGAGTAGAGTTGATTAACAATGTTGTGTTAGTTTCAGGTGTACAGCAAAGTGATTCAGTTATACATATACAAACATCTATTCTTTTTCAAATTCTTTTCCGATTCAGGTTATTACAGAATATTGAGCAGAGTTTCCTGTGCTATACAGTAGGTCCTTGTTGGTTATCTATTTTAAATATAGCAGTGTGTACATGTCAATACCAAACTCCCAATCTATCCCTCCCCCCACCCGGATAACCATATGTTCATTTTCTAAGTCTGTGAGTCTGTTTCTGTTTTGTAAATAAGTTCATTTGTATCACTTTTTTTTTTTAGATTCTACATATAAGTGATATCATATGATATTTGTCTTTCTCTGTCTGACTTACTTCACTTAGTATGTTAATATCCAGGTCCATCCATGTTGCTGCAAAGGACATTATATCATTCTTTTTAATTGCTGAGTAATATTCCATTGTGTATATATATACCACAACTTCCTTTATCCATTCATCTGTCAATGGACATTTAGGTTGCTTCCATCTCTTGGCAATTGTAAACAGCGCTTCAGCGAACAGGGGTGCATGTATACTTTCGAACCATGTTTTTCTCTGGATATATGCCCAGGAGTGGGATTGCTAGATCATATGGTAGCTCTCTTTAAAGTTTTTTAAGGAACCTCCATACTGTTCTCCATAGTGGTTGTACCAATTTCCATTCCCACCAACAGTGTAGGAGGGTTCCCTTTTCTCCACACCCTCTCCAGCATTTATCGTTTGTAGACTTTTTGATGACAGTACTTCTGACTGGTGTGAGGTGATATCTCATGGTGGTTTTGATTTGCATTTCTCTAATAATTAGTGATGTTGAGCATCTTTTCATGTGCCTCTTGGCCATCCGTTTGTCTTCTTTGGAGAGATGTCTATTTAGGTCTTCTGCCAATTTTTTGATTGGGTTGTTGGTTTTTTTGGTATTGAACCACATGAGGTGTTTGTAAATTTTGGAGATTAATCCCTTGTTGGTCACATCTTTTGCAAATATTTTCTCCCATTCTCTAGGTTGTCTTTTTGTTTTGTTTACGGTTTCTTTTGCTGTGCAAAAGCTTTTGAGTTTAATTAGGTCCCATTTGGCTTTTTTGTTTGTTTGTTCTTATTTCCATTACTCTAGGAGACGGCTTGAAGAAGATATTGCCATGATTTATGTCAAAGAGTATTCTGCCTATGTTGTCCTCTAAGAGTTTTATAGTATCTGATCCTAAATTTAGGTCTTTATCCCATTTTGAGTTTATTTTTTTGTATGGCTTTAAAGAATGTTCTAATTTCATTTTTTTTACGTATAGCTATCCAGTTTTTTTCCCTGGGTCCTGGTGCACACAAGACCTTGTGTGTGCCCTCCAAGAGTGGAGTTTCTGTTTCCCCCAGTCCTGTGGAAGAATTCCTGTGATCAAACCCCTCTGGCCTTCAAAGCCAAATTCTCTGGGGGCTCTTCCTCCCTTTTCCAGGCCCCCCAAGCTAGGGAGCCTGATGTAGGGCTCAGAACTTTCACTTCTGTGGGAGAACTTCTGTGGTATAATTATTTTCCAGTTTGTGGGTCACCCACCCGGCAGGTATGGGATTTGATTTTATCACGATTGTGCCCCTTCTACTGTCTCATTGTGGTTTCTTCTTTGTCTTTGGTTGTAGGGTATCTTTTTTGGTGGTTCCAGCATTTTTCTGTCAGTGGTTGTTCAGCAATTAGTTGATTTTGATGTTTCCATAAGAAGATGTGAGCTCATGTCCTACTCTGCCATCTTGTCACCAGGATCATCATTTTTTAAATAGACTTTATTTTTAGAGCAAACTGAAGTTCACAGCAAAACTGAGCAGAAGATACAGAGATTTCATACTTAACTACTGCCCCCACGTAACGCATATACCCTCCCACACCGTCCACATCCTGAAGCCCTAGGATTTTGAAGCACGTAAAAGTCACCCTCAAGTGAGCATAGTGATAAACAGTTGATCAAAAGCTACCTTGGAAGTTCTGGCTCTGGGTAAGTTAGAGTAAGTACACTCCATCCTATCCCCACCGAATGCAGCCATAAAACCTGCATAGACCAGCTATTTGAATGCATGGGCCAGCTACTTGAGGACTCTGAGTAGCAGTCAGATTGAAGAAGACCAGAATTTAACATACCACAAGACCAACAGTGAGTTTACCCATTTTTTCCCCCTTTGGTAGCCCCTCTACTTGGGCTTAAGGCTGCTTAAAACCCAGAATTGGGAATCTGTGCAGACAGAGCTCCAGAGAAAACCTAATTTTGGCTCAAAGAGTGGGAAGGGAGTCTCCTAATGACCAGCAAAAATTAAGAAAATACTCCATTTTCTTTTTCTATGTTTTCTTGTACACCAGCTCTCAAACAATCTGAGGGTGTCAGCAGCAGCAACAGTAGCAACAGTGGCAGTGGCAAACCCACAGACACCTAAGATTCTGAGGAAAGGGAACCTTCGTGTACAATCAGAGGAGCTGTGGTCCCAAGAGGATGTGGTAAATCCCATTGCTTTTGTTCTCTCTGTCTTCCCACTGCTTGGCCCCAGATGGGCATATTCATAGGAAGTGTATGGTAGAGCAGGGCACATAAAGCCTCAGCTTTCTAGCTGGGAGGTTAAAAAAAAAAAAAGTGGGGGGAGCCCCAGGAACTAAAGTACAGAGGAGATTGGGAGAGGGAAGAGATCAGCAAAGTAACCCCGTAAAGTTGCTTATGAAATCTCAGTCTTGCCCTCAGTGTGGGTCTGAGTCCAAACAGCATACACAGACTTTGAGAAGTAAACTATGACCCAAATCCAAGATTAGCTACTGGGTGGCTCACACATGGCCTAGATATGAATAAAACTCTGGAGGTTTTTGAAATCAGAAATAACATTGAAATATGACTCCCAGAAGGCTGGTTGGAACTTTTGGCCTGAATCTAACCAGAATGAAGTCCTGCTAAAGAAAAATTACCAATAATCTCCATAGAATTTAAATAAGAGGGATTTCCCTGGTGGTGCAGTGGTTAAGAATCTGTCTGCCAATGCAGGGGACACGGGTTCGATCCCTGGTCTGGGTATAGTTGAATTACAGTTACAATGTTGTGTTAATTACTGCTGTATGGCAAAGTGACTCAGTTGTGTATATATATATATGCGTTCTTGTTCATATTCTTTTCCATTATGGTTTACTACAGGATATTGAATATAGTTCCTCGTGCTATACAGTAGGACCTTGTTGTTTATCCATCCTATATATACCGGATCGCATCTGCTAATCCCCAACTCCCAATCCAACCCTCTCCCACCTCCTTCCCCCTTGGCAACCACCAGTCTATTCTCTATGTCCCTGACTGTTTCTGTTTTATAAATATGTTCATTTGTGTCATTTTAGATTCTACATATAAGTGATATCATATGGTATTTGTCTCTCTCATTCTGACTTACTTCACTTAGTATGATAATCTCTAGTTGCATCCATGTTGAGGCAAATGGCATTATTTCATTCTTTTTTATGGCTGAGTAATATTCCATTGTATATATGTACCACCTCTTCTTTAACCATTCATCTGTCAATGAACATTTAGGTTGTTTCCACGTCTTGGCTATTGTGAATAGTGCTGCTGTAAACATAGGGGTGCATGTATATTTTTGAGTTATATAGTTTTGTCTGGATATATGCCCAGGAGTAGGATTGCTGGAACATATGGTAATTTTTTAGTTTTCTGAGGAACCTCCATACTGTTTTCCACAGTGGCTGAGCCAACTTACATTCCCACCAACAGTGTAGGAAGGTTCCCTTTTCTCCACACCCTCTCCAGCATTTGTTATTTGTAGACTTTTTAATGACAGCCACTCTGACATGTGTGAGGTGGTACCTCATTGTAGTTTTGATTTGCATTTCTCTAATAATTAGTGATGTTGAGCATCTTTTCATGTGCCTATTGGCCGTCTGTATTTCTTCTTTGGAGAAATGTCTCTTTAGGTCTTATGCCCATTTTTTTTTTTTTTAATAAATTTATTTATTTATTTATTTTGGGCTGCATTGGGGTCTTCGTTGCTGCACGTGGCTTTCTCTAGTTGCCATGAGCCGGGCTACTCTCTGTTGAGGTGCATGGGCTTCTCATTGTGGTGGCTTCTCTTTTTGCGGAGCTCGGGCTCTAGGCATGCGGGCTTCAGTAGGTGTGGCTCGCGGGCTCTAGAGCGCAGGCTCAGTAGTTGTGGCGCAAGGGCTTAGTTGTAGCATGTGGGATCTTCCCGGACCAGGGCTCAAACCCATGTCCTCTGCATTGGCAGGCGGATTCTTAACCACTGAGCCACCAGGGAAGCCCCTATGCCCATTTTTTGATTGGATTGTTTTTGTTTTTCTGATATTGAACCACACAAGCTGTTTGTAAATTTTTTAGATTAATCCCTTGTCAGTCGCATCATTTGCAATATTTTCTCCCATTCTGTAGGCTATCTTTTAGTTTTGTTTATGGTTTCCTTTGCTGTGCAAAAGCTTGTAAGTTTGATTAGGGTCCATTTGTTTATTTTCGTTTTTATTTCTATTGCCTGGGAAGACTGACCTAATAAAACTTTGGTACAATTTATGTCAGAGAATGTTTTGCCTATGTTCTCTTCTAGGAGTTTTATGGTCTCATGTCTTATGTTTAAGTCTTTAAGCTATTTTGAGTTTATTTTTGTGTGTGGTGAGAGGGCATGTTCTAACTTCATTGATTTACATGTGACTGTCCAACTTCCCCAACACCACTTGCTGAAGAGTTTGTCTTTTTCCCATTGTATATTCTTGCCTCCTTTGTTGAAGATTAATTGATCATAGGTGTGTGGGTTTATTTCTTGGCTCTCTATTCTCTTCCATTGATCTGTATGTCTGTTTTTGTGCTAATACCATGCTGTTTTGATTACTGTAGCTTTGTAGTATTGTCTGAAGCCTGGGATGGTTACGCCTCCTGCTTTGTTCTTTTTCTTCAGGATTACTTTGGCAATTCTGGGTCTTTTATGGTTCCATATGAATTTTAGGATTATTTGTTCTAGTACTGTGGAAAAGGTCATGGGTAATTTGGTAGGGATCACATTAAATCTGTAGATTGCTTTGGGTAGTATGGCCATTTTTACAATATTAATTCTTCAATCCAAGAGCATGGGATATCTTTCCATTTCTTTCAGTCATCTTCAATTTCCTTTATTAATGTTTTATAGTTCTCAGTGTATAAGTCTTTCACCTCCTTGGTGAGGTTTATTAAGTACAAAATTACTTGTTATGTGAAAAAGCAGAAAACTGTGACCCATTCTCAAGGGAAAAGATAATGGAGGTCAATACTGTGAAGACTCAAATGGAATGATCAGATAAGGACTTTAAGGCAGCTATAATATCTCAATGAGGCAAAGGAAAACTTGCTTATAACAAATGAAAAGATAGGAATTTCAGCAGAAAAAATAGAAAATATAAAAAGAAAGTAAATGAAATTCTAGAACTGAAAAACACAATATCTGACGTTAAAAAAATCATAGAAATCATTCATTTCATAGAATGAAAATAACAGAGAAAATAAGCAGTGAACTCGAAGATACAGATGAATAGAAAGTGTTCCATCTGAAAAAGAGAGAGCAAGAAATATTGAAAAAAAATCATCAGTGCTTCAGGATCCTGTGGGATAATATCCAAATTTTTTAAATATATGTAATAGAGTCCCACAGGGAGAGGAAAGAGAGAATGGGACAGAATATATTTTTGAAGAAATAATGGGTGAAAAATTCCTAAATTGAATGAAATATGTACTTTATAGATTCAAAAAGCTTAGCAAACCCCAAATAGGGTTAATACAAAACAAACAAAAAACTAGGTGTATGATAGCAAATTGTTGGGGACTTCCCTGGTGGCGCAGTGGTTAAGAGTCCGCCTGCCAATGCAGGGGACATGGGTTTGATCCCTGGTCCGGGAAAATCCCACGTGCCGCGGAGCAACTAAGCCTGTGCACCACAACTACTGAGCCTGCGCTCTAGAGCCCGCAAGCCACAACTGCTGAGCCCGTGTGCCACAACTACTGAAGCCCACGTGCCTAGAGCCCATGCTCCACAACAAGAGAAGCCACTGCAATGAGAAGCCCACACACCGCAACGAAGAGTAGCCCCTGCTCTCCGCAACTAGAGAAAGCCTGCGCACAGCAACGAAGACCCAACACAGCCAAAAATAAGTTAATTAATTTTAAAAAAAGAAAGAAAAAATTCCTTTAAAAAAAATAGCAAATTGTTGAAAACTAAAGAAAATCTCAGAAACATCGGGGTGTGGGGGTAGAAATTGACATTGTATACAAAGTAATAGTGTTACAAACTACTGTGGATTTCTTATCAGGAACAATCTGTGCCAGAAAACAGTAGTACAATATCTTTAAAGTACTGAGAGAAAAAAAAAATGTTGAACCAGAATTCTAAGATAGAAAACTAAGAAAAAATTTCACCATTATATCTGCACTACTATAAGAAATGTTCTTCAGGCTGAAGGGAGATGATACTAAAGGGAAACTAATTTTCAGGAAACAATGAAAACCAATTAAATGGTAAATATTTGGGTAAATGTAAAAGACTTTTTTCTTTAATGTCCTTATGTTTAAAGCAAATGTTTAAAGCAAAAAGTGTAGCATATTCTTATGGGTTTTATAATGTATGTAGATGTAATACAAATGACATATGACACTGCAATATAACTGATGCGGGTGGCTTATAAAGGACCTAAACAGCTTCAAAACTTCTACATTTTACATGGAGTGATAGAGTAATAATTCTAGTAGACAGTGTAAATTAAGGATGTGTATTATCATTCCTAGAGCATCTATTTTCAAAATTTAAGAGGTATGTTAAAAAGCTAATAAATTAAAATGGATTTCATCAAGTGATCCAAGTAAACATCATCTGTAGTGGGACAAATTGAAATCATGTACACCAGCCATGCAAAGAGCATAACATTACTTTTGTGGTATTTGTATGAAAAATGCATAGCCTGACTCTAAGCACAAGGAAACACCACATACCCAAATGGAGGACTGTCCCTGTAACATTCAAAAGTGTCACAGTCATGAAAGTCAAGGAAAGACTGGCACTTCTACAGAATGAAGGAGACTAAAGATACTTGACAACTAAATGTAATATGTGATTCTGGATTGGATCACTTTGCTGTGATGGACATAAATGAGACAATTAGCAAAATGTGAATGGGGCCAGAGGATAAGATGGTAGAATATAGTAACATTAATTTCTTGATTTTGAGGGTTGTGTTGTGGCTATTTAGGATTTTAACAGAATGGTCATATTTGTAAGTTATATCAATATATCAAAGTATTTAGGGGTGATAGGACATCATTTTGAAATCATACTTTCAAATGATTCAGGGAATAAAAAAGGGTCTTTGTACTATTCTTGTAGTTTTTCAATAAGTATGAAATAATTTCAAAATAAAAATTATCTTTAGGTAAAAATAATTTTATACAAAATAGTAATATAGAGTAAGTGACATTTTACATAAGAAGAACCAGAATAGAATACAGTAGATTTGAGTAATTTATTTTCAAAAAAGAAAGTCTAAAATTGTATAACATAAAAATCAACGGCCTGAATATGTTGACAACTGCAAACAGTATGGGAAATGTGAATATATTTATTATATGAGTTACAGATCTCTTGAAATTTGTAGATATACTATTAGACAATACAGCGCTACTGCCAATTTTTAGAGGAAAAAAAGCACTTTAACCACTAATCATAAACATGGACCAGGTGACTTCCTGGATTTCCCAACAGAAATAATATCAACCTGACAAGTTAGAGTGAATTCAGTGTAATAGCTGTGAAAAAGGCAATTTATACAAGAACGCCAAACAAATGTCAAACTGTTTGGTTCTTGTATACACTTGATTTTGGTCCTAAATTAGATATTTGGTTAGTAGTAAGACTTCTCCATCCTGATTTACTGGTCTAACCTGTCTCAGTCAGTAATTGGCAGACATAAACTCAGATTATGTAAGTCGAGTTAGGATCAGTGCAGCAGTTTCTCTACTTGCATATTTCTCATACTTTATTATTGTCGTCTACTTTTTAATTATGCAATTATTTTAAAGAATGAAGCAAGTAGTTCACTTAAAGGTAGTTTCATATTAACATACCAAAGCCCTTGACTATCCTTATGTTACACATAGTATTTGATGATTCACAATGTAGTAGCACCCACTGACTGTAATGTCTCCTCACCAAATCAGATAGCAGATATTAATTATATGTCTATTGTTGGCCCAGTATTGTATGCACTCCTGTTGGGCTTTGATACTGCTTTCTGACAAGTGCGACATTTCTAGTATAAATGTTTCAACAGGTGTTTTAACTGGTTGTGGTTGCAGGACTTTCTGATCCATGTTTCTGGAGCCTGATTTGTGAAATCTATCCCTGACCTCAAGTACAGCCTGCCCAAGTGATACAGTTAGACACTTTCTTCTCCCCTTTTCCAATGTACGTATATCTCACTTTTAAAATTTATCACGCTGTCCTGTAGTTTGTAACTGTCACTTAGTTCTGTTCTCCTTTTTTGAGACAGTGTCTTGAGTGTGGATCACATTGTGTATTCCCATCGCCAAACGCAGAGCCTGGAACAGGTAGAATGTTTATTGAACAGGTAGAAGGCCATAAAATAACTTTGTAGATGGGATATTGTTTTTTGGTTTTTGGTTTTTTTTTTAATATATATTCCTCCCACCAACTTTCCTAATCGAGTTTGAGGCAGCTAACACTAGAAGAATGACTACTAGGTCAATGATCTTGATTTAGACTCTATGTAGATCTTTATTTCAGAATTTTCCATTTTCTTATTTTTTGTTTTGTTTTGTTTTTCTGAAATGTAGACTGATTAATAAACTTTTCAGTAAATACATAATTTTTAAAACTTTCTCTACCTTCCTTACCTACTAAGGAAGAGTTTTCCAGTAGCTACTTTTTAAATTTTATTAAAAGATGCTTTTTATTTCTAAGCTAGATTGTGTTTTATTTAAGCTGCAGAGACTACATATACCTACAGAATGTCTTTAAGTGGTAGGAAAAACTAGAATGAAAGTGGCAGAATTTAAAATGAATAAGTTAATTTCCATTCCCCTCAGACTGCATATGGTTTATAAAGTTCTATATTGTGGTGTGGTCAGCTCTTTCATTTGATGATATACATGATTGATCATTTGAAGTGGAGTTCCTGTTGAACCAGATAGAAATGGAATCATCATTTCTGGAGTTACTTAATCTAAGACCAACTGTGAAATTGATGAAAACAATTTGTTCATTTGATTGTCTTCCAGACTTGATAATTCAAAGTCATATGTCAATATATTCACCTGTAGGAGAAATAAACCAAATGACTTATGATGGAAACTGATTACTCAGAAGTACTTATTTGGGGAGTTGAAAGAAAGAAAAGTAAAGTAGAAGATAGAATGTAGAAATGAATGAAACTTAAGAATGGTTATTAATATGAAATCAGTTACAAGAATTACCTTTTTACTTCGATACTGGAGTCAAAGTATTCCTATTGTAACTTCTTGTCTTCTGTTTTACCTTTTTTTCATAGGTAACTCCTTTTACTATTTACCAATGAAAAGTTGATTGGAAGAGGTGAGGAAGGAATTCAGTTGCTAACACAGACTGATGGAAATATTTGATGTAGGCTGCTTTTGTTCATTATTTGCAAAACGAATTAAGTTACAGTTTGATAAATTTTTACAAATTTTTCAAAATGAAAGTGGAGGCATTGAGAATGTACTTACTGCATTTCTAAAAAATCAAAATTGTATCCTCTACAATAACACTTGATTTTATAAGCTTCATATGGATTTTTTAACTACATTTAGCAATATTTTTAAATGAAATTTCATGAAAGTTTGTTAATATTATTATTTCATAATGGGCTATGTAAGATTTCCATAGGTAAGTATCAGTACTTCATCACTCCAGATTATAAACAAAGTGAATAGACTTCTAGCCCATTCTATATAAAGAAAATTCATGTAAAGGAAATAATGCTAATCTCAATTTCAGATTAGGTAAAGTCCCCATTTGAAAACTGTGGCTTATCTTACGTGACAGCATGTATCATTTCCAGCTGCTTTCTCTCTCTAATCAAAACATTTGCTCACAATAACAGCTGCCTCTATGCCTTGCTTTTAAACCATTTGCAGCAAATCAAACTGGGAACGTGTCCATAGTAAGAGAACTCAGGATTCTGGGATATGTCTGTTCTCCAACTTCAAAATAAAAAAAACAAGAAAGCTAATTCACAAACCAATTATCTTTTTCCTCTGAAGCTTTGTTTCATGAGCCCTAATAAACAAAATTTACAACAAACACTAAAATAGTAGTCCAGAAATTTATAAACAATTGTTCTTTTCAAAATAAATCCATTTAAAATTGTATATCAGATATGTACAATATAGTGCATAACTTCTGTACTCATCAATTATTTTGGGAAAACAGAATATAGGAACTGAGTTTTGCATATAATAGTAAATTATTATTCTGAGCCATTATCTGTGTCATGTGTATGAAGCTGCATTACTAAAAGTTAATAGTCTACATATGACTTTATATTATAGCTAGCTTTTGACTCAAACAAAAGACATATCAAACTGAATTGGTATGAATAACTATTTTGGAATAGATTTTATAATCTATGCTTGCCAAAGAAATCCTTCTTCTATGTATATACCCTTTAGAATACAATGGTTTGGTATTAGCAAATTTTCCACTGTTTTAGAAGAAAATATTTGATTGTTAATGTTATAATTTTTTAAAGCATTCATTTCTCTTCATAAGTATCATCATCAATTTCAAGGGAAGAAAAGAGTAAATGTAATTTAGATCAGACTAACACATCTTAATTTAAGCATTAAAAGATGTGTGTTTGAAAGATGTCAATCTCCACATGTTCTGGAAATAAAAACCAGACAAACAATACAATAGAACTTCATGCATCCCATAGAAGTCTGAATAACCAATTACTTAAAATTTCACCATCTGCTCTCATTCAAGCAGCAAGACTGAGGCATTTTCCCGTGTTACAAACCATGATAATCAGAATGTAACAGAATGAGAAACGCTAATATCATTTCCCCCCCCTTTCTTATTTGCTGTTGTGGTTCTTAATGAAAACCTGGGCTATACAAAGGAAAGGGGAGGACGTTCCCCCGCCCCATCTCCTAACTGAGTGCTTATACCCAGTAATAGCTTTTTGCTGCCCTGGGCAGCGTGACATTGCCTCATTTGGCCACGCACAGCTATTATTCTAGGAGGCAGCTAGTGAAGTGCCCCGATCCATCTGCTTGCTTTTCATGGGCTGGTGCTTTCCTTGATGTTGACAGCTGTCTTAGTATTCCTGGGCCACCTGCCACATAGTAAATACTGTGCTCCAACATACATACAGAAGCTTATCCCTCTGGTGGACTTTTTAGAACAAAAAGCTTAACATTTCTAAACTACACTTGCATCTTTGTTGAAATGCTTCGGAGTCAGCACTTTGTCTTTTCTCATACTTTTGAGGAGTACAGTGCTTATGCATTGGGAGTGGGAGTTCAGTTACAGCGTGATGAACTTCAGCTTTTCTCACACATCAAATAAGTATTGAATTGCAGACCTTTTGTGGAAGTCATGGTGGTCACAGGAGGCAGAGAGGAAGAAAATTATCTCCTCTAGTGAGCCTTCCTGGAACCTTCTAGACTAAGTTGGGGTCCATCCTATTTATACCCATAGAAAGATTTTCCCTGTCATACCTGCTTTGCTCCTCTGTTTACCCCATCAAACTTGCTCCTTGAGGGAAAGCACTGGTTTTATTCATCACTGTATCTCTAAGAATGAGTGTGTATCGGACACATGGTTGGCACTCAAGGACAGATCCAGGTTTTAAGGTATGTGAAGATTTTTGCAATTTCTCTTTAAAGAGAAAGATTTAAAATTAAAAATAAAAATTAGATATAAAAGTGAATGAAGCCGCAACTACTGAAGCCCACGCGCCTAGAGCCCGGGCTCTGCAACAAGAGAAGCCACCGCATGAGAAGCCCACGCACCGCAACAAAGAGTAGCCCCCGCTCGCCGCAACTAGAGAAAGCCCGCATGTAGCAACGAAGACCCAATGCAGCCAAAAATAAATAAGTAAATTTTTAAAAAGGTGAATGAAAAAATAAACCATACAAATTACCAATTTTAAAAGGTTGACTAATACTACAAATATCACGAAGTCTAGAAAAACAGTATTTTTTCCATTTACTGCCTGGTATACCTCTATAATATTTTTTTTCTTATACTTTTGTTGGTATACTCTTTGATAGCATTTCATATGACAATGATTTTCTAGTATCATTTTCTGTACATATAATGGAAATAGAATTCAGTCTTTCCTCAAATTTGGTTGAGTGTATTTATTATTGATAGAAGGGCCAGGTAAACATACAACACTATACACTCACATACACACTCATTGTTTGTGGTATTGCTACAGGTTTGTGCCCTACAAACAAAAATTCTGAAAAATTCTATTTTACATGATTTTCATTAAAAAAAAGTTTGCTGCATTTACAATTATAAAAATTATATACACTCCATTATTGAATATATTACTGTTATGAGAGAAATTACATCAATTAGAAGTGATTCTTTCTGTTTTAGTTTTGTCTTCTGATGCCCGAAATAATTTTCTACAACTCGCCTTTTGCTATTGTACATTTTGAATCTTGTTTCACCTCCACTACCCACACATATTTTCAATGTTAGGGGAATTAGGATGCATTTATGTAGTGATAATATATCCTGGGTGTAATGCTTGGTAAGTTGCACAATGGACAAATTGGAATTTAAGCAGTAACAACTATTCTTTGGAGAAGCTGACAACCAAATAAATATATCCTACTAAATCCAAACTTAACGTATCCCCAACGCAAATTTCCCGGCAGATCCCAAAGTGCCCCCAATAACTCCAATACCAACTGACTCTAGGCATAAGGTGATGGAGGGAAAATCCAAGTGGAAAGAGATTGTGGTCTTAATTGCAGTTTAAATGTTTGCTTTTGTAAATTTCATAAACACACACGACCAAGTGATGGCATTCCTGAGTTCACATTGGAAGAGACCATACCAGTGAGATGCCCTGAAGCTTCAGCTTCATCAGCTTCACAGTAAATATGCTTCTACTGCGGATACTTATTAAATGTCTTCAGAAAAACTGAATGAACAAATGAAGACAACTGTGCTAATTTCGCATCTCTAAGATCCTTACAACTCTAAAATTCAACTTTTTTACAGACTTCCTAACGTAATCTTAGAACTTAGTATTCAGAAATTTGTTATTATGAGTTTAGAATACAAGAATGGAGGACATCTAGGAACTGATAAGTACTTGAAAAGTAAATAAATTAAAATTCAGGAATCATTAATTTATGGTTTTAAGCTAATTTTTCATAGACGAAGTTTGCCTTAATGGAGGCAGGACACCATGTATACTTACCTCACAATTCATTCAAATGCTTTGTTCTACCACAGGCTGGAGATTAGAATATCGTTTGACATTGTTTCCTTCATGAAGCAGTTGCTTTTGAGGGAAAAAAAAAAAATATATATATATATATATATATATATACACACACACATGTGTATATATATATATATATACATATGTGTATATATATATATACACATGTGTGTGTGTGTATATATATATATATATATATACACACATATGTGTATATATATATATCATGGGTCTGTATTGGACCAACTGTTCATTTTAGGGGCCTCTAATAACATTTATATTATCTTATACCTTTGCAAGCTGTTTATTAATAGAAGGGATTCTAGCTGGATGAACATTAGCATTATTTCTACTACATGTACTATCACCACCAATACTATAGAAAGTTTCTATATGAATGAAGGACTTTACCCATCATGATTCTGATGCCTTCTCTTTTACCAAGGATAGTGGTTATTGAAAAAATATGACTATCACAGCATTCTCCTTAACAGCTATTTTTTAGAGAAATTCCTTTCTTAAAGAAATAGCATTATTAGATAAAACCATAGCTCAGTAATAAATCTTACTGGCCCCAGTAAGTTTTTATCCCCAGAAAGACTTCCTGAAAATCTACCCTCTGGGTAGGTATTAGGGTGTAGGGCTTGCTTCGGTCACAGTACAAGTGGTGGACACATCTGGTAGTTATTTAACATTCCTTTGGGGAGATTAATTCCCTAGGCCTTCTAGCTGGAGGGAACGGTTTGCTTCATACTCTCTTTGCTTTCATATTCTCTGGGCTTTCTGGTAAGCTGGCCTTTAATGGAGATTCTTCCCTAAAATAATAAGGCTCGAACTGGAAATTTTACTTGTCTTATTCTAGTGTATTATTCTAGCTTTGCCCTTTTTTCTCAGACTCACAGAGAGGGAGGAAAGATTTGCAAAAGAGAAAGTGCTGACTAGCACTTTTGATCCCAGACGATCCCAATCTTGAGGGATCGTCTGGGATGAACCCAGCAGAAGGAAACTAGACTGATTTGACTTTGGTAGGTTAAATTGAGCCAGAACAAATTAGGGTGAGCGGCTTTGGGCTCTGCTGCAGTTAGTAGGGGCTGGAGTGCTTCTGCGAGGCAGCTGTGGTGTGGCAGGGAGGCTCAACAGCCATCAGCTGGTGCTGAAATGACCGGGGGTGTGTAGCCACCCAATCGACTCATCAGCAACCTTCTCCTCCCCCAGGACTCCAAAGCCAGAGCGGGGATGACCTCAGGGTACCTTCCTGCCCCTCCCCCAAGTCAAAACTGCCTTGGACATTTCATTTTTACCTCATTTACTTGTATAACATTTTTAGTGAACGGGCATAGGATATTCACTTTTCTGATTTCTACACCCTCACAGGGGCAGCTTGGCTTTAAAACAAAACACCTGGGGTGAATGGGCCCCTTGATATTTTCTCTACTAGCCACTAGGGTATAAAAAACTAAAAAAAAAAAAAAAAATCGTGCTACTATATTAGTGAAATAAGTCAGACATAGAAGGCCAAATACTATACTATATGGATTCACTTATATTGATGCATCTAAAAAAGTCAAATCCATAGAAGCAGAGAGTGGAAAGGAGGTTGCCAGGGCCTGGAGAAGGGGAAACAGGGCGGTATTATTCCAAGGGTACAAAGTTGATGTTACGCAAGATGAGTAAGTCCTAGAGCTCTACTTACAGCACAGTGCCTATAGTTCACAATACTGCATTGTATACTTAAAACTTTGCTAAGAGGGCAGATCTTACGTCATAAGTGTTTATAATAATAATAACTAAGAGGGTGGGAGGGAACTTCTGGAGGTGATGGATGGTTTTATGGCATAGATTGCCATGATGGTTGCATGGTGTATACTTATCTTCAAACTCATCAAGTTGCATACATTAATTATTACAGCTTTTTGTATGTAACTTTTTTTTAAAAACTAAGAAAATCCAAACTACTGTATTTAGACATATTTAAAAGCAAATCTTAAGGACCTTTTGGTCTCCAGATTTCAGTGACGTCTGTGTAATGACTACATTTGTTCCAGCATTTACAGGTTTGAATTACACTTGTTTTTGATCAGTGACGTTTTGCAAGAGGGTTCGCCGGGGAGTAGTGTGTAACACGGAGTGTGAGAAATATCAAAACACATCTGGGTTAGAGTAAGTTACTCCACACAGTAGTAAGCCAGCCGAACAAGAAACGAGTTGTTGACAGATCTAGACAGGCACCTACGGAGCCCTCCACTTCTAAGACTCGGCCACGGGGTAACCTCATCTTTTGCAGCCCTGGGAAGCTGTTTTAGGAATAGCTGTTCGTTATCTGAAAGGCAGCCAAGGCCATTCTCGTACCGCAGTTTACCAGGTGTGTTCACAAACTTTAGTTCATGAACTTCTTTCAAAAGTCTGAAAACTGTTCCGTCCATTGGCTGGAGGATAGAAAAACAAATCAGTAATAGGAAGGAAAATTTGAGCGAAAAGACAAACGGGCTGGAGCTCGTTTGGGCGGGAAGCCCAGAGCTCGGCGTAGCGGGGTTGCGCGTCCCGCCGGGTCTCAGGCCAGCGCCGGCAGCGAGGACCCGGCCGGCGGTGGCGGACGGCGGCGGGTCCCGGGCTCGGGGCGGTGCCGCGGCCTCTGGCTCCTCCCGGGGGCGGGCGGGCTGGGGGCAGGAGGAGGAGCCGCTGCACAGCGCGAGAAGTAGCCGCGCTGGGAGCGCATAGCGCCCGCGCTTCTCCTGCCCGAGATGGTCTGAATCGCGCCGCCCGCCCGCCCGCGCCGAGTCAGTCCTGCTCTCGCCGGGTCCCGCGGCGCCGGTCTCAGGGCGCAGGACACCGTCTCGCGCGTTCCCCGGAAACGGCCGCGGACCGGCTGCCGCGCCGGGGAGATGTCCGGCGGCCGGAGGAGGGGCGGCGCCCCCTGGCACAGCTTCTCCCGGTTCTTCGCTCCCCGAAGCCCTTCCCGGGACAAGGAAGAGGAAGAGGAGGAGAGGCCGGGGACAAGCCAGCCGCCCGCGCCGGGCCGGGGCGCAGCCAGGTGGGAGCTCCGGGGGGGGACGTCGGGGGGCCCTGCGCCGACTCGCGGGACGGGGGACTCCCGGCCCCGGTGCCCGCAGCCAGCCGCTCTCGGCCAGGCTGCGCTCGTCACTTTCTGTTCTTCCTCCATTGCTCAAGTTTCGTCCTTCTCGTCCAGTTCTCGTGCCGCATCGCTTGGTTTGTTAAATCCGGGTGAAGTTCGTGACCCGAGGCCGGGCCAGCCCGCGGGGCGCTCTGCCTCCCCACCTCCCCTCCCCGGATGTGATTCGGTTCCCGTCCCACAGTCGCGTCTGTTCTCCAAGTTCTGCGGCAAAAGCGAGTCCCCCGGCGTCCTGCCGACAGTAATGGGAAACAGTTGTGAGCCGAGCCATCCGCCAGGGCAAAGAGGGCGCGATCCTAAAACCACTTCTGTGGGAAAGGTAACGCTTTGGAGCGCCACCCCCTTGGCTGGGATTTTGCCATTTTATTCATAGTTTATCAAAATGATATTTTTTTTTTAAAAAAAGAATGGTGATGCTGAGTTCCCAAGACTCCATCAAAATGTAAAACCCTCGCTAGGCTTATTTACCATTGCCTGACATTTAAATGATGCCGCCCTTCTCTCCCATGTCTCTTCGGAAACATCTGCCTCAAGTTCCCAGACAGATTCCAGAAACCAGGACTCGAGCTGTCTTGGTTTCAGTAATGAAAACTTGCCCCTTCTCTGCAGTCTTTTTTTCCTTCTTCACCTGCTGCTGTAAAATCGAAATTAAAAAAAAAAAATTCATGTATAATAAAACTACCTATTCCTGAGTCCTTTCATCTGTCCCGAGGAAGAGGGGTTAAGTGATATACAACTCGCTGTTTTAAACTTTTGATGGCAAGAGAGGCTTACGGCTCCGTCTTCCCCCAATTTGCACTAGAAGGTCACTCATGTGATTGAAAGGACGCTCTCCAGAAAGCTGTGTTTACTTCAGATGTTAAAGGATTCGTGGAGGGCTTCAAAGAAAAATGGATAGGAAACAACTGTAACTGTAACTGAGCTGATTCCATCAATATTCATTCAGGTCTTGTGGTTTGATTCTAGTCGTTTATATGTTCCTCAGTTTCCCTATTTGTGAAACATTTCTATTATGACCATCTGTTAATAAAATGCCACATCTTTCCAAGAAAGCTCCTATAATATTTGGAAAACTTCTCCTGGGAAGCTTCAGCTATTATTGCCCTATTAAGAGAAAATTTAAAATTCAGAGTTAACACAGTAGTTAAAAATAGTTTTGAAGTCTGACAGGACTCAACCAGAATGTCAGAATGCTGGTGTGGGCAGACAGCCTGTGGTGCCTGCCATCACTGTAACAGCACTAACAGTCTTGGATAATATGGAGGCAGTGTTTAAAAGAAATCCCAAGTAGACTCAGCAAAAGTTGGAAACTTGTGTCAGTGTTAGCAGGGAACAGGCAGGCCAGTTTCAGGTTTATATCAGAATTGTCCTGAAACCCTGCCTGCTGCCCTGCCCTATTTTGGCTTTTTAGGCACTTCTCAAATCTCTTTTCTCTCTGGAGCTAACCACTACAGCCACTTGTCTCTTGTCTCCTTACCACTTCTCCATTCTCATCTCCAGAGAGGCACCCACTGTGGCTTTTTGACAATGAGAAATTTAATTGTGCTTATATGAACACTAATTGTGTCCTCATCTTTTTTAGAACTTGCCAGATGTTAAGGGGATAGCAGATAATCCTTTGTGTGGGTGTTTTACCTTTTAAATGAGTTTAAATCTTTCTTTTCAAGGATATAAACAGACACAAAGGCTTTATTGAAAGTTTAATGAAACAAATGGAAACAATGTCCTAGTAACACAACACCCTGGTGTTAACAAGATTGGAAACAGAATTGCGATCTGTCACTGTGATCTTATTTCAAAATGAAGGGGGTTTTGGCTGTTTATTTTAGAGGCAGTAAGAACTTTTGGTTTTAGTGGGAGGCTGGTTTACCTTTTGTACTGGTGATTTTAGATGCAGGAGAGTCTGTTCAGACACGAGGGGCTTGGTGTGGCAGGGATGTAAAGATGACAGAAAAAGGTCCTTTCTCTCAAGGAACTGGGAGAAGGGAAGAAGACCACTTGAAAACAGTCATCCTACCATCTATGGTGTGTCTGGCACATTACAATTGACAGAGTGCTTTTAATAATATTACACTTTGAGGTTGGACAGACCTGTACAATCAGTATTTTCATTTTACTATGAGAAACAGTTAAAGAAACTTCCCCGAAGTCTCACAGCTGCTTTTCAGTTAATGAACAAGTATTAAGTCCTATGCAGTGCCTGCAACTCTGAGCCCCCTTAACATACATTAAGGATTAATCTCTGCGTTCTGACTTTTCCATGTACTCAAAACAAAATGCATTCTCTCAAACTTGGGTTGTATAGTCTCTGTTTCTGCACTTCCAGTGTTGGCTTACGTGAATTTTGTGACGTAACTTGTGTGTGTACAAATACAAATGGGACATAAATTCCTTAAGAACAGAATTCCTTAACAATTTCTTAAGAACAGAATTAAAAATTAAACACAAACGTAACCACAAGACCAATAAAAGTAAAATTTACAGCATTATCCTAACAGCTGTTTTTTGGCTACTCACAAAATGCATATGGTACCGACTGGGACAAACACAAGTTTTTTGGGGCTTGCTAGGACTGTAGCACTGTGTACCATGCCATGATTCAGGTTGTCCAATATTTCCCTATTTGAACCATAGGAAAACTTTTGCTTTTATCGTGTGCTGTAATTTATTTGGGCATCATTTGCTGTGAACACATCATTTTTATATTGTGTTCACTGCTGTCCTCATTAACCTTCAGCAGTTAAAGAAGGCCTGTTTGCATCAACACTGTTGTATATGGGAATTCAGGTGTTGGCAATGGACTTACATTTCAGTACTTATGTCTTGGGTGGTTGACCAGATCCAGGAAGTGTTTATATTAATTTGTTTTAGGTTTTATAGAGATGAAAACTGCAACTGAATTCAATTCACTGCTCTAATGTTTAGCCCAGTTTATGAGCATGCAATGAATGGACTCATTAGAAGTGATAGGGGAGAGCAGGGAGGGCTTCGTGGTGGAGGTGGTTTTACCTGGGCCTTCAAGGCACTGGTGTTTTCCACAGGTAGAGAATTTAGCCACGAAGAGAGAAACAGGGAGTGGGTCTTCTAGGCTGAGCAAAGGCCTTCAGAGGTTATGATCTCTTGGGGGCTGTATACATTAGTGGGGCAGAGTGAAAGAGGCGTTAATGTATATATTAGTGGGGCAGAGTGAAAGAGGGGCAGAGTGAAAGAGGGGCAGAGTGAAAGAGGCAGAGTGAAGAGACGTTATCCAAAGAGGCAGAGTGAAAGAAAGCTAGATTAGCGCTGGGCCACAAAGAGTGTTTGGCTCTCGATTTAAAGCTTAGAGAATTTTTGTGAAGGTCTTTTAAACAGATGCTGCTAAACTGAAATTTGGAGGATACCTGCCTTCTAATTTTCCCTACTTTGAGATGATTGCTCAGTTTTGTTTCTTTGCTATATCGCACATGATGGACGTGTTTAAAATGAGCTCTGTACAATGTTCGTAAACTCGGGAGGGGGATAGTAAGGCGAGAACAGCATTTATCAAGGGCCCACTGTGCACTTCCTCCTGGGCTGGGTACTTTTACTTGCATTGTCTCATTTAAACGTCACTCTCAGCCTGGAAGGTTGGTATGCTTATCACTATTCTGACAGTTGAGCAAACTGAGGATGATAAGGTTCTTAGGTGTGGACACTGTTGGCATCTTGGGTGGAACAATTCTTTGTTGAACTGGGCTCTCCTGTCCTTTGCAGGACATTTGGCATCTGTAGCCCCGCCCACTAATTGCCAGTTGCATCCTCCAGTCATTGGGAGAACTCAAAACACCTCCACCCAGGTGGGTGGCAGGGAGAGTGATAGCACTCCCAGTGGAGAACGATTTACTCCAAATCATGACAGGAGTAAGTTTCAGGGGTGAGATTTGAAATTGGGTCTCTCAGACTCAGAAGCTCTGATTCTTTTTCCACACCATTCTGCCCACCACCCTGCTGAACTATGCTCCTTCAAAATACATCTGAATATGTAAGTCAGTTGGACCTTTCCTTCCTTTATTCCAGAATGGGTAACGCTGTGGCCCATTTCACATATACTCTTTTTGGCTGTTCCTTTGAGCATCCCAATATAGTGCTATTGATAGAAGGTAAGACAGGATCACTAGACCCAAGGCAGGGCTGTGTCTCATCTTGGTGTCCCCTTTACCTAGCTCAGGTGAGGGAGTGAATCTCTGTTGAGGAGCATTAAAGCACTTATTACTGGTTTTAAGCGAGGGTTAGTACACTCGTACCCTTACGGTGGGCATTTTGAAACATGGGGGCACCATCATAAAGCTCTCTAGACAGAGTGTTTGGCTATTGATTTAAAGTTCAGAGAATATTTGCTTTTCACCATGGCTGAGTGTGATTGATAAATGGGTAGAGCCAGGATGCTAATGGGATGTAGTGCAGGAGATAGTCTCATAAAAAATGTCAATAATGCCCCTGATACCAGCATGAAAACTGTTGGCCTTCAAGTTAAATGTTGACCACAGCATCAGTTATGTAAGGAAAAGGAGCTTTGTTCTCCGAATTTTTATCATGATTGCATTTTCATTTATTTGAAAGCACTATAGAGAATAATTGGTAACTAGTTTAGTGGAATAAGAGATACCTATGTGGTGTTGAAGGACCACATCTGTAGTTCATGCCTTCAGCAATAAAGATGACTGGAAAATTCCAGAAGTCCTCAGCCCTGTGTATTTTGTGAGAATCTTGAGCTTCCAGGTTAATGGAAAGCACAGAACCTACCTATGGCAGTGGAGTAGAAATATAGACTGTTTTATGGTGTTGAAACCATACTTTTTTTCAAGTGAGATTTCTGACTTTTGGGCTTAACAGGGTGTCTGCCAGATGTCTACCTTGGGGATTCTGTTTCTTGCTGAGGAAACTCCTTGAAAGCTAACTCAATTGTACACTGTAAACGGGTTCAAGTTGCAAGTGTACCTCAAATTGGCCTGCAGTAAATTTAATCAGCACTTCTAACTTTGAAAGTTCTGATTAAGCAAACATTTTTGGGGTTTTTTTTTCATCTCAGTGGAAAATATGTAAAAAGGATAATAGCACATTCTGTAAAGTAAGAGGAAAATAATACTCCCTCAGTAAAATATTTTGTTTCCTAACCAGAGTTTTGATGAAATACACTGACATGCAGATATACCAGAAATGCCAGTACAACTGTGGTAGCAAGAAAACATAGGTTGACATAAATTGAAACTCAGGAAAGTAATCCAGGCTCTCTACTGAAAAGAGAGTATCAGCATGAAGTAAAAGTTAGAGTCTTATATTTTTTTAGTCTGTTCATTCCATAAATTTGAGTGACTGCTACTTGTCAAGTATGTTGCTAACGAGTGGGATACAAAGATGAATGAAAGACCAAAACTGCCCTCAGAGAGTTCCTAAATTAATGGAGGAGATAAACATGTATGTCTCTATTTTCCAGATGAGCTCATTATGTGCCAAACATGTATTTGGGGCGTGTGACATGTGGTTCAGAACGCACGTACTGTATCATGAGGGTCAGACGTGGTATGAAGACTTTCTCATACGAAGTGTCCTCTCGCTGCTCTGACCTTCTCTCTGAGCATGGTTTGATGAGCAGCCTTGGCCAAGGCAGACTAGTGGGGAGATGCGGCAGTAACTATACCAGCAGGGATGGAAGTGCTTTCCCTCAGTCCCACCTGCTCCTCCTTGACTCAGCAAGTCTTACATGGAGGCAGAAAAGCGCATCCTTTCAAAAATCAGCATTCCAAGTAAGCCGAGATCCTTATACAAAATGGCTTGGTGTTGATAGAGAAATAAGTTGAAGTTTTATGACCAGAAATAACTAATTCTTACTGTTTATTTGGCAGTTGTGAAGGCCAAGTACTGGTACAACTCCAGCAGGATTACCTCTCAGTGTATAACCCCTGGGGGTATGTAATTGGAAATATCCCAAAGCAGCGAGAAACAACTGTTTGCTTAGTCAAGTGTTTCTTTTGCCTGACAGATTAATGATGACAAAACTAAACCACGCTTAAACTGGAGATTGGGATTGAAATATATATACATGAATGAAATATGTAATGAAATAGATAACTAATATGTATGAAATAGATAATAACCTGCTGTATAAAAAATAAATAAAATTCAGAAATTCAAAAAAAACAAAAACCTAAACCACCCTTAATTGAGGCCCTAATAAGATCCAAGCCCTATGCTTGGGGCTTTAAACATATACATTCACTTAATCCTCAAAGCAACCTTGTGAGTGAGGAATCTTTACTCCATTTTACAGATAACGCAATTTAAGGCTTGGAGAGGTCCAATAACTAATCAAAAGTGTCAACATCTTGTGGCAGAGTAAGGAGTCGAATTCTCCTTCCTGAATTCAAAGCCTACAGCATCATGTGACTACATCCCCTGCTTAACTTGGGAAGACCCAAACAGAAGGCAGGCCTTAGAAAATGGTATTGAATGGAAATAAAAAACAATGGCATGCAGCTGGATGTCTGCCCAGATGGCCTGGGTCAGTGCTCTGTACAATAAAGAATTTATGGTCCTGGCAGTTGAGAGAGGAAAATATATACACTTATACAACTTATAAATTTATATTTGAACACATAAAAAGAGTCAATCATCTCCTTCGAAAAAGATACAGATTATGACTAGCAAGATACCATATTCCACCTGTTTGATAATCAAAACTTGAGTTTGTTGGCAGGAACTCTCATACACTACTAGAGGGAGTGTAAATTGATACGCCACTTTGGAGGGCAATTTGACAAGTTCTATCAGTATTATACATTCAGATACTCTGATTTAACAGTTCCCTTCTAGGAATTCCATTGGCTGTATACAGTTTGCAAACAGGCCAAAAGTTGCCTCTACAAGTTTAGTCATTGCAGTGTTGTTTTAATTAGCAAAAGATGAAAAATAAAGTGTAATCCCATCAATAGTGGACTAATTGGTAAATTGTGGTATATCCATGTAGTGGAATATTACACAGCTGTCAAAAAGAATGATAAAGCTTTTTATGTACTGATAAGAAAATGTCTCTTAGATACATTAAGTAAAAAAATTAAAAAAGCAAGATACAAACCACTGTGTATAGTATGCTCCTGTTTGCATATGAAAATGGGGAAGTATGAAAAAAGTCTGTTACCAGTGTTGTGTTAACTACTTAGGGAAGATGAGAGACTGGGTGAATTAATGAGGAACAGGAGGGAGAATTTTCATTTTAGACCTTCTTATACTTAAAAACAATTATGTGAATTATCTATTTCAGAAAAAAAAAGACTGGTTATGACCTAGTGAATATCTCTGTATAAAAGAGGAAAAAAGAGAGAGAATTTATAATCCTGAGTTGGCAAAAATTCTCCAAAGAAAGAATGAACTCCATTAACGTGTTCAAGTGAGAAAAGTTATGATTAAGGCTATAAGTAAATGGAATATTTATAATGCAGAAAAATTAGATATTTTGATACTTTCTACAGGTATGAGGAAGGCTTATGCATTATTAATCTGCAATGTGAAACTGGGTGGAGGTAACAGAGCATCAGAAATATCAACTCATTTTTGTGAGATCACCTAAATCATCTGCTTTAAGTAGCAGTGTGACTCTGGGCAATTCATTAGCTCTCTGTCTTTGATTATAAAGCGAGGGAGGTGGACCTCATTGCTAAGGTCTCTTCCAGCTTTACCATGCCAGCCAAAACTCCATAGGATAATAGATGTGTACAAAATAAAGAAGTATGCCTTATAGATTAGGAAGACTTTTGTTTTACTGGAAAGGTTACATATGAATATGCATTGGGTATTTCCTCTCTGTAGTTCTAACATTTTCATCAGTTGATTTGAAAACCTCACCAATGTTTTAACAAGAATTCATTTGGTACCACTTGTGCCAGGCCCTGTACTAGCCTATGGGAATCCAGTGCAGCATGGTCTTTGGTTCAAAACACTCCTGCAGTTTTGTGGGAAAGGCAGACATAGCACAAATCTTTCTTTTCCTCTTAAAATAAGTACCAAGGTGTCTCACGGGGCTGTGGAGCATTTAACAGGTGTAGGCCCATTCTTGAGACTCTCTTCTTAGAGGAAACAGTTTTAATCTCGTTTAAGCTGTTTCTTCTGGCCTTTCTGTTCATGTGTCTCTTTACTATTCTTTCTTGATTTGTAAACTTTAGACAGTTTATATTGATTTCTGGTGATGGTAGATGAGGACTTAGCTATTTTACACCTCTTCCCACTTCCCTTTATTCATTCAGCCAAAATAAGTGTTATAATTTTGGGATTAAATCAAAAGTCAACCTTTCCGTGTATATAAAATACAGTTTTGTTTAGAGTAGTACAACATGCTTTTGAAGGAGCACATCTTTTATGTGTTCTTTATGACAAGTAGCACAAATGGTAGTGCCAGAAATGACATGAAAATGGTATTTGAATGCTCTCACAAATACTAATTTTGTGTGATTTCTACATGATATGTTAGAAATTTCTGCTTTGCTCTTTGTACTAAAATTTATACAAAACATGGATGCTACCCTTAGTGGCAGATCATAATTTTTTATAACTTCCATGCTTCTTATGACAAGGAATGAAATACTTTGAATTTTAAATTTTGATAACTGGGAATAGGTTGGGTGAGATGTAAACTCTCAGCCTTTTATTGTCTTCGTTGTTGAAGCACAAAGGATCATACCCTGGCTGGAGGGGTGGCATTGTGCTGTATTTCAGTCAAAGCTGAAAATATGTATGGTAATAATTTTGATTGTTCCATTGTTCTAGGTAGGTAGATAGGGATCTTATTTGGCAATGTTGTGTTTATTATGATACAGAGAAATTGCCATTATGAAATATTTGTACTGTTGGTATTTAGTTATTTGTCTACTTAAAATTTGCTAGCATTTTTTCACTTACTTGTTTTTGTGTTTTAAAATCAACTACAATACTTGTTCTTTCTTCCTTTAGATAGTAATATATGCTTTTCTAAAACAGCTATGAAATTATAAGAAATCAAAAAGAAAAAAAGCACAACTCATACATAACCCTATCCACCCAGAGACGAGCACTCTTCTTCTAGATCATTTCCTATGTGCATGTCTACATGTATACATATTTTTAGAAAAAGTAAAAATTCTCTTCAGGATTTTGAAACCTGAATTTTTTTTTTCACTTAACAATGGTGCTTTGTCATTTTCTACAATAGTACATATACTTTTACAAATTATAAAGATAATTTTAACCCTTTAAAAAATCTTAGATGGGTCTTTACTTTTCAGAATCTAGTTTGAATATCTAAATGTGTCTCTGCTTACAGAGGGTTTGTATTCCAATGGGAAAGTTATATAGATTTATATATAATGTGCTTTGAAGTAAAATAAAGCTGGGTGAGGGAAGAGGACATGATGGAAGTAGTGAGTCTGTAATAAGGTACAGAGAGGATGGTCATGAAAGGCCTCTCTATTGGGTAACATTTGACCCAAGACCTGCATGATATTTGGAAGTAAGGACATGAGCAAATCAGAGGAAAGGTCTTTCCAGGAAGAACGAAGAGCCAGTTTCAAGGTTCTGGGGCAGGACCATGTTGGCACAGATGCCAGAATAGGCAGAGACAACAGAATGGAAGGGAGCCAGGGGCCAGATGAGGTAGGTCTTGGTAAGGAGTTGAGATGATGAGATTACTTTTTTTAAAAAAAGTAATCACTGGGGCATGGGTTTATATGTATTTGTATGTTTGTATATTCTCACACAGTTTATCAGCTTATTGGTATCCAGAAGAATTGACAAAGGAGGAAGAATTTGAGCTGGAGGCAAGGTCAGCCTTGGTCCGCTCTGGGAAGACCCAGTCTCACCTGTCCTTGGATCTCCAGTGCTCCTCCCTCAGTACAGTTTGTTGAATGGTACACACACGAATGGGTGTCCCATTTTAGACAGCAGCTAGAATACTGCTTTGAGTTCATGTCACAGCAAAGGTTCAGGGTATTGATTCTTTGTTTTTTTTTTTTAAGATATCTTATTACTCTCTTTTTTTTTTTTAATTTTTATTTATTTATTTATTTATGGTTGTGTTGGGTCTTCATTTCTGTGCGAGGGCTCTCTCTAGTTGCGGGGGCCACTCTTCATCGCGGTGCGCGGGCCTCTCACTATCGCGGCCTCTCTTGTTGCAGAGCACAAGCTCCAGACGCGCAGGCTCAGTAGTTGTGGCTCACGGGCCCAGCTGCTCCGCGGCATGTGGGATCTTCCCAGACCAGGGCTCGAACCCATGTCCCCTGCATTGGCAGGCAGATTCTCAACCACTGCGCCACCAGAGAAGCCCTCTTTTTTTTTTTTTTTTAATAATTATTTATTTATTTGTTGCACCTGGTCTTAGTTGCGGAGGGGTATTGATTCTTGTGAGGTGGGTCACGAATGTTCAGAATCTGAAGGGTATGAGGAAGAAGACTTTGGGAGAATAGAGCAGTTGCTGATGTCATGTGTAGATGGACAGCTCAGGTCACATCAAACAGACTGAGTTTCTCTATAGCCTGTGATTAAACTGTAATTATGGGTCTTGTTTTGGGAGCATGTGATGGGAACAGGAAGTAAATAAGCTTCAAGGTGGATACATAAATTATAGGAGAGGGTTGACATTATGGGGAAGGGACTGTCAGAAGCTCTAAGACTGCAAAGCCGTGAAGCTTCATAATCATGTCTGTTACCTCTCCTCTTTGCTCCCAGTTTCTCTCCAAAGAGTTCTGAAATTCAGACGCCACATGTTTGGGCTAAAATACATGCTGTTTGTCTTAAAAGTGCAGCATTTTGTTACCTTTTAATTTGAAACCCAGAAATAGCCATAACCACCTGTTTTATATTCTGTTAATAGTCATTAAAAAAAAAAATACAAGTACTACTCTACTGCTAGCAGTCACTGTTTATGAATGGACAGTTTTCCAGATGGTTGTTTGGAAATTGTCGGTGTGGAACTGTCTTTATTCCCATAGAAGCAGGGTTGGAGATGCTGGGTGGGATCCCAGGCCAGTGCACAAAAGTCAGTCTAATCCATAATGTACCTGCAGTATAGCAGTGAGCAAAGAGAACTCTAGAGCTTGTCATGTGAAGATGTGTTTCTAAGAGCCCCAAGGTAGTGTAGATGCCACAGGGAATGAGCAGACCCCTTGGAAGGTGTGAGGGTAACTATGTTTAAGGACCCAAGTGAGGGATGAGACGGAGCAGCCCAAGGGAATAGAGGACAGACCCCGGGTCGGCCTCAGTCACTTTGAAATAAGGGACAGTAGAAGTTTCTGCCTCCTTGTTGTAATGCCCTGATATCAGTTTTGACTGAGTTGGTTTCTTGGTCACAGTCTTTTTCTTCCTTTACCACAGAAGCCTCCAGGTTAGTCTCCCTGTTCCTTTTTCCACTCACTCTGCTTATTGAAGGATCACATGGGATTTTAGATCTGGCAGAGTGCTGATCTGACACTTCCAATGTACATATTTGAAAAAATCAGATCCAGAAAGAAGCATTTTGACTGAAGTGGCTTTTGTCCCTAAGGTGCCATCCCTGAAACAGACCTACATCCGTTTTGTTTTGTTTTACGTCTGGCATAGAGTAAGTGGTTGCTTAATGACTGTAAGTTGGATTCCTGGTTTTCAGACATGGTCTAAATATGTTTGCTTCAAAAATGAGGAGCTTCTGTGTCACTTTGACCTTGATATTTATCTGGACCATTTTGAAAGAGTAATTTCCAGAGTTCTGTTAGCTAAGTAAGATGAGGCTATTAAAATTCAAGGTAGTCTTATTTGTGCCTATGTGTGATTATGATTACTGCCCCTAACCCCCTGCCATGAGCCGAATGTGTGCTTTCTAAAAATACTACTATTGAAATAATTCCTGGGTCCCAAAGGGGGTTAAATTGTGAAAGAACAATAGGAAAGGCTTGTCGTCTTTCTTAACGTTTGAGATCATCTGAATTCGAAATGTTTCTTTCTCTTGTATTTTTGAGAGTCTGAGAGTACCACTCCAAGCCTTTCGAGACTTTTCTGTTAATGTTTCTTCTTCTTCTCCTTCCTCCTCCTCCTAAGTTGACATCTAGGTATGCAGCGTTTTGAGTGTCTTTATAGATTCTAATTTTTTTGTGTTTTGTTTGTAAATCAATTGAAAATACCCTTGTTCCTATTGAGTAATTTTCTTCTCACAGCCCTACTCCCCTCTTTATACCTTTAGAGAAAGATGATGCAGGATGAGAGTGGATGGTACATGCTCTCAAGAGACTTATACTAGTATTTCATTAAGGAAAAAAGACTAATGTGTATTATTCCATTGTTCCCAATGGAATAGTGTTTTCTGATTAAGCACACATAACTGGAGACTGTTTAATATCAGTTATTTTAAAAATTCATTTAACAAACAATATTTGAGTGCCTTCACACTGTCAGGCACGATGCTAGGCTCTGGGATACAGCCATGAATGATACCGTTCCTGAGTTAAATGAGTTCAAGTTCTAGTTAGACAAATGGACAACCACCCAGTCATTACCAGCAGAAACGTATGAGGGGTATCACTGAGCGCAGTGGGAGCACAAAAAATACAGGTTAATGGACTTCCCTCGTGGTGCAGTGGTTAAGAATCTGCCTGCCAATGCAGGGGACAGGGGTTCGAGCCCTGGTCCGAGAAGATCCCACATGCCGCAGAGCAACTAAGCCTGTGCGCCACAACTACTGAGCCTGCGCTCTAGAGCCTGCGAGCCACAACTACTGAGCCCGCGTGCTACAACTACTGAAGCCCGCGCCCCTAGAGCCTGTGCTCTGCAAGAGGAGAAGCCACTGCAGTGAGAAGCCCACGCACCACAACGAAGGGTAGCCCCCGCTCTCAGCAACTGGAGAAAGCCCACTCCCAGCAACGAAGACCCAACAGAGCCAAAAATAAATAAATAAATGAATAAATTTATTTAAAAAAAATACAGGTTAAGCTAGAACTAAATTGTAAAGGATTAAGAGTTGGACAGGGTGGGGAAGGATGTTGCAGGCAGGAGAAGAAAGTGGTTTGCTGGCATGTGAATTTGGTGCATTCTGAGAATGGGAATTAGTTCTATGTGACAGGTGTGTCTGCGGCCAGGAAGTGAATAACTTTCTATATCTATATCAAGGACTCTTCATTTTATTCATCAGCTGATGGAGATTTATTGAAGGAGTTTTCTAACAGAAGAGTGTCATGGTCAGATTAACGATCACTTTGACCAGGAAGAATGGATTGAAGCAGAGTGATCCTGAAGATGTCAGAGACAAATGAAGAAGGGACTCTAGTAATCTGGGAAGGAAGTGGGGAAAGCTTATCTGAAGCAGTGATTTTTATACTTAACCCCAAATTTTAAAATATTGTTTGTTTTAAAACTCAACACATTTTAAAATTTTGATTTAGCAGTAAGATTAGTGAAACATAAACATAGGATATAAGTTTCAGAAAGTTTTACGAAGTGTCAAGTATTACTTCTTTTGGTGATTTCAGCTTTAAATTCTTCAGTTGTTTGCGCAATGCAAAATACTTATGTGCTGACTTACAACTGTGTTTTTCTGGTATTTTGTGTGTGTTTATAGTGTGGAAATGATTATAGCTACTTGAAAATACTGAGTTCTGCCTTAAATCCCATGGACACCAGGCTGCATTTTCTGCAGAGTTTTTGTATTGGAAAAGACACTTTTACCATTTTCATTTACAATTTCACTAAGGCAGTAAGTTTATAGAATACCCTGTAAACACTCTAAATAAGTGTACTTTCAGAAATCTTGAAGCAAGAACTAGGATACTAAAATGCCTATTGTATGTTTAGATAGTTTTTAGGTCATTCAAAATAGATTGTAGTTAGAGAATACACTTATAAAATCACCATAATCAGTAGTATTCATGATTATACTCCAAATTTTTATATCATGCTCTTTTTATGTGTATTTTGCCAGTCTCTTTTCCTTGATTTGAGCTTAAATAGACAAGTATTAATTGACATTTAATTTAAAAAACCTGATTTGTAAATAACCTTGTGGCAAAAGATTAGCCTAGTAAAATAGGAAAAAAGAGATAAGAACCCACTCACGTTTAAAATATTAACTATCTGAAACATTCTTATTTTATAGACATGTACATGTATATAGGTTACAATTCTGTGTTGTACATTATTTTTTTCTACTTTTGTTCCTGTTTTTTCTGATGGAATTTCCATGTGTTAAACACATAGCTCACATATTTATCTTATTTACATGCTTGCTTTTTCCTATTGGCATTTAAAAGGCTTAAGAGCATGGCTGTATCTTGTTGGTCCTTGTATTCCTGCATAGAGTCTGAGACTAAATGAAATTTTAATCCATTATATTTTCCAGGTGTTCATGATCTTTTTATTTCTCCCTTCTGTTTTTTGGTTTTTTTTATCATTATCATTCGTTGCCTGGATCGTCTGCTCAAGTGCACTGGATTGTATGGATAGAAACTCTAAGTAGCACAAATGTGGCCTCTCTTTGCATCTGATGTGAGCTATTGACCCCTCCTCCTTTCCATTCCCTCCCGCCAGTCACCACGATTTCGTATGATTTTCCCCACCCGGTCATGCTCCTGCCTGAAGGCTTCCCAGTGCTTCTCACATTCTGCAACGGGTCCTCTGGTCTCATTCTCATCTTTAGCAGGATTACCTCTGCCTGTCGCAAGATCCTGTGCTCCAGTCTTTTTTTTTTTTTTTTTTTTTTAATTTATTTATTTTTGGCTGCGTTGGGTCTTCGTTGCTGCGCGGGCTTTCTCTAGTTGCGCCGAGCGGGGGCTACTCTTCGTTGTGGTGCGCAGGCCTCTCATGGCGGTGGCTTCTCTTGTTACGAAGCACGGGCTCTAGGCGCGCGGGCTTCAGTAGTTGTAACACGCGGGCTCAGTAGTTGTGGCACACGGGCTTAGTTGCTCCGCGGCATGTGGGATCTTCCCGGACCAGGGCTCGAACCCGTGTCCCCTGCATTGGCAGGCGGACTCTCAACCACTGCGCCACCAGGGAAGTCCCCTGTGCTCCAGTCTTATATTAAAAACAAACAAACAGAACACGGTTTCCCCAAAATGCCGTATTCTCTATCACCTCCTGCCTTTGTACGTCCTCTGTGGGCACTTGACTGAGCAGGCAGAGTCACTGCCTCCTGTTTCCTCTGTGCTCCACGGCACTTCTTTCATTCAGCAGTTATAACTTGTATCAAGTTGTATTATTTGTTTGTTTGCGTATCAGTCTCCCCTACTAGACTTTTTACAAAGACCCTGACCTACTCCTTCTTAAATGCTCAAGGCCTCGCACAATCCCCAGCACATGGTAGAGTGTCATGATGACCTTTAAAGGGGAGCTACTCAATTTGTCTAGGATTATCGAAGTATGAAAAGAAAGTAATATGTAAACATAGAGACATAAATATTTAGATCTAAAAAGTATGTGTGCCTAATAGGCAAAATAGGTTATTGTGACATCTCATAAGGCATCTGTGAAGGTATTCCAGACAGGACAATTAGAAGTGACTATCTGGAAAATCAGAATTTTAAGGGGCCATCTGGGACACATTCGGGGTTAGATAAACCTGCATCTATTTTGAATATCCCCAGAATTCGCTAGATGACCCTATACATTTATAACAATTTGCTGAGTAGAAATATATTCCAAATGACACTCAGCATAGGCATTAAAAAAAGATTAGACTGTGGAGAACCTTAATATAGATAAAATCAAAGAAAGGTAACACTTTCCAAGATTATGATAGCTGTACACTGGCGCTCCTTTGTTCAGGTGCATCATTAGTGTGATGCTGGTCGTCAGCATAAGAAAATACAGCGCAGAATGGACTCACAAAAATGTCTGGAGCCTGGATGAGCATTTTCAAATGTGTGTTTCAAGTGTAGAGACTCCTATCAACATCTTCTTAGTATAACACTTTGTATATGAATCTTTTGAGCATGGCAGATATAAAGGACCTTTCGGTTTTTTCATTAAACACAGAAACTGTATGATTTTAGTAATTCTCTTTTAATTTCAAAAGAAACTGTGGTTTTTATTTTTCAGTGTTGAAAATGAGCCCATGAGCACAAGTCAGAAAAAGGAAAATGTACTTTCATCAGAAGCAGTAAAGGTATAGTTTTAAATTAATATTATTTTATATCCAGCAAATATGTTTCTTAGTTTCTGCTGTTTCTTATTCATTTAGACTCTGTCATCTCATTTTCCGTTTCAGAAAGAGCATAAAGTCTTATTATTTTATGTGGAACTCCAGCCCAGCTCTACTGGACATTTGCATCTTGGGGTGTGGGAAGGGGGAGAGGACTGAGGAGAGACTTGAGGCAGTGGTGCTCTTACCCCAGCCTAGCCACTAACCAACTGTGAGGCCTTCAGCTGAGGCATTTAACTTCTTTGTGCCTTGGTTTTCTAATCTGTAAATTGGATCATCTGACCGCCACAGTCTCTTTTCTCTAGGAACTTCTTTGATTTATGCTGTGTTTTCTCAAATGCTTCTGACAACTAAGAGTGCTTTTGAGGGCGTAGAAGTTAATGACATGTTCGTACATGTCATTAGTATGTGATGATATGTTTGTCAGCTCATATATGAACTGGCTTTCCCTGCATCTACAGGACAAGCATGAAAAGAGTATAAGGTACACTTCTACACAAAATAGTTACGGAAAAGTGTGATTAAAAATCCTGGAAAACCACTCAACCTTATAACATTTCTTTTTAGTCATAAGTGATTTTGTAGAAATTGGATGTTTGTGTTGTTTGGGGATGTGAGGCCAGGTATGTGATCAAGTTTTGGTAGCTGTCTCCCATTCATGGAGTTTGGTCCCAGTTACTTTCTTTTTAAACGATTTATGACAGTCAAGGAGAAAGGCTTGTGCTTTCCAGGGATTTCTGGGTACATTAGCTTGGTCAGTGGAAGGACCAGAAAGTCATCTGAATTCTTCATTACTGATATGGGGACTCTTAAACATTATATGAGATCTAAAGACCTTAAATATGGTAAAGATAAAGCTGTTTTCATTCTTTATTCCCTCCTTCTCCATCATAGTTAGCAATATAAATATTTTTTTGAAAGAAAAAAAAATCAGAATCTGATTTTTTTAAAAAACTTTATTGAAAGAAAAAAATCAGGATCACCTTGCTTCCCTTCCCTTTCTTCTTCCTTTGTGAATTTGGCTACTAAATCCTGCTCCCAGGTTTTATAACACCTGCTACCTATTCTGTTTCAGCCAGTCGTTAGCCAGCTTGCTGGTTTACCACTGCATGGGCTCTGTAGCTTTCTCCCTCTTGCTCAGTTTTTACATGTCCTGAGTTGCCTTACTTCAAGATTTTTCCTTCTAACTCTATACGTGCAACCTTGCTCTTGAGTTGCTTCGCAGGAAGTACGTATGTTACTTCTGAGATCTCAAACTTCAAAGTTGCTTTGGCTGCCAGCTCCTGTCATTCTCTCTCTTAATCCCTCATTGCCTCTGCACCCACCCTTGAGCTTCAGAGAACCTTCATGTTTTCCCTGCTCTCTTCTCCTCTCTTGGTCTCTACTTGTTTGTCTGCTTAGCCTGGAACTGATACGTAACACTTCAGCTATTAATCTCACTGAAAGAAACCTTTAGTCTTCACACTTGGCCCTCAGACTTTAATTTCCAATAGTCCTGCTTTCCACCTGCAGAGTTTTGCTCCAGAAAGTTACATCTTTGTGGCTTCAGTGTCTATGTGGTGGCAGATATAGTGGCTGGGCCTCCATGATTATGATCTTTTCTATCCATTCTTAGTATCTTGGTTTGAGTGCCCAGGATAATTTCAGTTTGGGATTTGGGCCCCCAAGTAAACAGGGCTCATGTTGTGAAACTGTTTCTCTTATGGTTTGAGGCCTATAGGATTACTTATACATGGGCAGTTTTGTTAGCCCACGGTAGAAAGGGCACCACGGCACTCTCATTGGACCATGTAACTGTATTTTTTTTTTTTTTTTTTTTTTTACTTTCTGGAAATTATTGGTAGGATTTCCTCAGCCTCGCTACACAGACCCAGTTGTTCTGGGACCTGCTGCTGCCAGGCATCAAAAATACTTACATTTTGCAGATTATATTCCACTATAGGTTATGACCGGATATTGGGTATAATTCTCTGTGCTATACAGTAAATCCCTGTTGCTTCAATTAAAAAAAGAAAAGAAAAAAGTACGTATTTTGATAATATCAATAGTCAGCTGCATACCTAGGGGGAAAGAAAGGCTAGCAACAGTATCTATGACCTTATTATTTTAAATAGTCTCACTTAAAGTTTTTTATTTGGCAATTAGCATAAAACACGCATTTGCTTTCTTTGTAACGAATGGTTTTCTGAAACATAGCACTCCACTGTAATGTGACATTTCTTGCCACGCTTCCATCTTCTTAGCCTGAATTTTATGATAATGCCTTCCATGATAAGGAAAAATGTGTACCATTTTTCCTCTCCAGGGTAAAACGTAACAGATTTATGTATAATGAATGTTTTTAGTGCATTTCTTTTTGTATTTGACCTTGAGATACCACATCAAAATATTGATTGTTTTGTTATAAATTTAAGCTACAAAAAATTAATTATATTTTTCAAACAACTAGAGACTGTAGAAGCTTTATATTACCTTTGGACATAATTAGATTCTTAGTTCTTAAAATATCATTTATACGCTATACAAATTTTGCTGTTTTGCTAACATTGGAATCTGTTTCTCACATGTGCATCTACCGTTCCACTGAAATATATATTTCTTCTATGTTCATCAGTTTTTGTATCTAGCTGGCACAATTCCAGATATTTAGTCCATATTCTATGTTTATTTCTCTATAGGGAATGTAGATTCTTGTCTTGCAGCCTTAGACTCTTGCTGTGTTCATGTCTACTGTTATTTAAAAGAGAGGGAAGGCATGTTATAATGCCCTGCTCCCTTCTGCCGACTTCAGAGGACTATTCATCCCTTCCTGCCTTCCAAGGCTAAGCTCCCTAAATCCCCCTGCTAGTGGTACTGGTCTCTAATTTCCCACCTTCTTTTGGACTTCGCCATCTCTCCATCTTCACTGGCTTCCTCTATTTCTCTCTAAATATATAAAATTTAAAAAAAATTTTTTTTTTTCCTTTCATGGGTCTGGTTTCCTTTCAGGCTATCATTTCATTTTACTGCTACCTTTAACTCAAAGATTTCATATGAAAGTTTGTCATAATCACTGTTTAATTCTTAATGCTTTCTAATCTGACTCCGGTCTCTCTCCTGGTTCCCTTAGACATTGGAAAACCAGTACTGTGCCTGCCATACATTGTCATAGTTGTTAAATGAGTGAGATTGTCATAGTTGTTAAATGAGTGAGAGTCATTCCATGAAACCCTGACCTCTTGCTAACATCAGTGGCCTTTTCTTAGTTCTTATTGTATTTAACCAGTTGAGACACTTGATTTTCCAAGTCTTGTCTCCTTTCCAGAAAGTTTCTTTTTTATATTTGCACTTATGATATTGTACATTCTTGTTCCAATTCCTGCCTCTGGCCATTCCCTTCTGTTTCCTTCACTGATTCTCTTCTGGCTAAATTACTTTTCATGTAGATGTTTCTCAAAGTCCTTAACCCTCCTCAACATCAGTCTTTCAAAGTAGTATCTTCCAATCTTATTACTTCATCTTTTGGCTCTCAGATCTCTACCCGACATCCCTCTTGAGCTCTAGACTTGATTGTCAGAGTTCCAGACATTTCTACATGGATGGCCTTTGATACCGCAAATTCAGTCTGCCCAAAAGTCTCAATATTTTCAGAGATGTTCTCTCTATATAAGTTTGTTTGGGAGCTAGAGGTGTTGGGAGGTAGGGAGGATCGTTTAACTGCTTGGGATGGAGGAAGAGCCCTGGGGGTCAAGTATTCCATTTGGAGATTTTCAACCAAACTCTGCTCTTAATCCCATGTCTCATATTGCCCTAAGTAGTACCTAGTGTCTTCAAATCCTGAGCTTTTCCAGGTGGTCTGCTGACAATCTGTCTGTAGATTGTTTCCCCCTTATGATCAAAGTTCCCTGTTGCAGACACTTGGGTGGAAGCTTCTTCTGGTCAATTACCATGCCTTCATCTGCTTTTGCCTTCTAAACTTTTTCTGAAATCTCTTATCTGCTAATATCTACTCTCTTCCTCTCCTTGTATTTATAACTTAAAAAAAAAAAACCTTTACTGTCATTTTAGAGTGTTTTGTACAAGAGAAGAAATCAGTGTGTGTGGTTTATCTCCAGTGTTAATCAGAATTTTTATCTCTTTTTCTCTTTATAAATTTATTTATTTTTTCATTTATTTAATTTTTGGCTGCATTGGGTCTTTGCTGCTGCGCGCGGGCTTTCTCTAGCTGCTGAGAGCGGGGGGCTACTCTTTGTTGTGGTGCGCAGGCTTCTCATTGCCGTGGCTTCTCTCGTTGCAGAGCACAGGCTCTAGGCGCATGGGCTTCGATAGTTGTGGCTCACAGGCTCAGTAGTTGCGGCTCGCGGGCTCTAGCGTGCAGGCTCAGTAGTTGTGGCGCATGGGCTTAGTTGCTCCGCGGCACGTGGGATCTTCCCGGACCAGGACTCGAAGCTGGGTCCCCTGCATTGCCAGGCGGATTCTTAACCACTGCGCCACCAGGGAAGTCCAGAATATTTATCTCTTAATAGTTGAGGAAAGTGAATCTCAGAGAGATTGTCACTTGACAAACTCATATTATTATTGAGAGGAGGCAGGAGAATTCAGATGCAGTTCTATACCATAGTGCTTCCCATTTGTGAACTTAATTTGTAAGGTATACTTATAAACTTAATTTACCAAAAAGAAATCCTATTAAAAATTAAAAGAGCTGTGGCAGTAAGTCTGTTTTCAGAATGAGTCATGAGCTAAATAAAATGAATTAAATCTGAACCATAGGTTATACATTTTCCAAGCCAGGCCTAAATAACTTGATGATTATTAGGCTTGTTCTCAGTAGCTTGGCGTCTGCTTTATATAAAGTTTAACTCTTGCCCCATTTTAGAATTGTTGCTCATAACTGATCATACAACTTTGGTGAAGGTTCTGGTATTTTTTAAGAGATGTCTGGTTGCTATATGCCTATGATGTTTCTAGGGACAACCGAGGAGTGTCAATCTAGTGCATATTACTGATAGTTGTTAATAATTCATAACCCTTATTTTTAATATTATCATAAATAATTTACTAAAAAGAACCATGCTTTTGTTTTATTGTTGCCACTGTTCACTGATATGTAAAAATGGAAGAATTGTAGCTCAAGAGTATCTCACTGAATAAAAATAGTCACAAATTGTTCTTTATATCAATGCCTATATTGAGGGTACAGTACTGTTTAGTAAGGTGAATATATTAAATTATGCATTTGTTTATATTTTGATTTGTGTAACTCTTCTTTCCTTGTTGGTCTTTTTCAACTCTTTTTTGGCCAGAGGTGAAATGGTAGTCAAATTTAAATATATTAAATGTTTGCATGGTTAGGAGAAATTTAATTACTGAACTAATTTTTAAAAATAAATTATAGCCTTAATGCATGCTTGCTGTCCTTTTTTTGTCAGCGATACAAATAGCAATATGACATCAATTTAATATCAAGATTTAAAAATTTTTCTTTTTCAAACACGGGAACTCTCTTTTTAAAAATTTCAACTATAGTTGGATTTGGAAGCCCCTATATAAACAGATTCAAGCAACGCTCCCCTGTTGATGATGGGGAGGAGTAGCCTGGAGCCTCAGAGTCGGCCACTGTTCCCTGCCTCTGCCAGCCACGGCACCTCCTTGGAACAGTTTTAAAATTACACGTGCAGTGATGGAAAGAACACAGTCTTTGGAATCAGACATATCTGGGCTTAAATCCCAGGTCTCCATGTGGTAGCTTTCTAACCTTGGAAAATTTACTCAACCTCTCTGAGCTTTGGTTTGCTGCTCTGTAGTGGGAGGTGTCAATCCTTATTTTAGAGAAGTGTTTTAGAATTAACTGAGATAACACGTGCTGCACTGCACGATACCCAACACAATTTAGGTACTGAGGAAAAGAGCTGTCTTCTTGCCATATACAGTCTGACAACAACTTAGAATCTAACTCTTTGCTTAAGAATGGTGCTGACTTTTTCTGCGTGAATAGTATGGAAATCAGCTATTAGAAACATTGATTCTCTGTAACATTTGAAAAGAAGACATACATGAATGTATGTATGCACATTGAACTTTAGCTAGAAGTCAAAAACTCTCACCCTTGATTGCTTCTATAAAGACTGGGTGCTGTCAGGGTGCCTGAAGTGGAGACTGCACTGCATGTTACTGCGCCATTCACGTGACCAAAGGGGCTGCCAGGGCTTAAGCCTGTTGATATGGCTGGTGCTGCTCTGGGGCCTTGATATCTCAGAGTTCTTGGATGTTGAATGTATTGCATGGTATCTGGTTTGATTTGCAGCGGCTCCAGCCTCTCATAGACCTGGAATAGTCCTACTTTGTGGTGTGGTGGCATACCTTATGAAAATGGAAACTGGGGATGAAGGCTCATGTACATACTCTAGATTTTTGTGAGTAAATTTGCCTCCCCAGGTGCCAGATACTGATTTGAGAGCTCCAAAAGGCTCTCATAGAATTAAAAACATTTATTATTCTGGCCCAGTGTTTTCGTTGGAGAAGTGTTTATACCATAACAAGAAGGAATGGTTTTCCCCTACGTTATGTCATCTTGTTTTTTTCTTTTCTCACCTTACACACCTGCCCTGGTTGATTTTACCTACATCTTAGCCAATGACAAAAATCACATCTGTCCCTCCAGCCCAATGTGTTCTCCTGAGCTTCAGGGTGATGGAGCCAATTCTTTGATGGACCTTTCCTGTGAAGGTCACTGAGTATGAGATTTGACTTACTCAAAGTTGAATTCAGTGTGTTTTATCCTAATTTCCTTCTGTTCCTGTATTCCCGGTCCTGCTGAAAGGTGCCACCAGTTACCCAATCTTGATATCAGGGAATGATTCTGCCAAGTAATGTGTTGTGGCCAGATATCTTCGGAGAAAACTAACTAGAATTGTCTAGTAAGCAGCTGGGTTTAGTTTATGAATGCCAGATTTTGGTAACTGTAAGTAATCTAGGTAATAGTCCAACTCATGCTGAAAGCATAAAGTTGTTTGCCCTAACATTGTGGTGACAAGGAAAAATAGGGTGTTAGAGTTGTTTATTGGAAGAACACACACACACACACACGCACGCACGCACGCATATATGTAGGCAGTTTCCATTCTGAATAGCTTTTGAGTTGTAGTAGGAATTTCCCAGGCAAAGAGGGCAAGGGATAAATGGTCTCAGCAGTGGTAATAGCTTTGTGCAAAGACATACCTGTAGTAAGAGAAAGAGGAAGCAAGAGGGGAAGGGGGAGAAAATAGGCTCCCATGAATGCCTAAGACCGCATATGGTGACATTAGGCACTGTGAGCGTTGCGAGTGACAAGAGATGGAATCAGAGAGGGGCTCGATCCACCAAGACCTTAAATGCCATGCTAGGGAGTTTGGATTTTATCCTGACAAGGGTGCACAGCCAATGGAGGCCTTTAAGGATGATTAGATTTGAAATCTAAAAGATTGCTGTGGCTTTTGTCTGGTGAGCAGACTGGGGAACTTTAGGAATGGAAGCAAGGAAACAAGTCATTCATTGCTGGCAGTATTCTAGGAGAGAGGTCATGGTGTCCTGATGTTTCATCTGACTTTTTAACAAGTGGGAGTGTTACAGTTTACAGAAAATGGAAGAATGGAGACATAGCATGATAAAGTTCAGTTTTGGATGTATTGAGTTTGAGGTGCCAGTGAAGCATCCAGGTGGGTATGGATGTTGGGTTGATCGTTGGATATACAGTCTGAGTTGAGAATACAAATCTGGCAATCATCTGATTAATCTGTGAGAAATGAGACCTCATAAGAAGATCATGAAGGTAAAGTAGCCCCGGGCTGGAAGTTGGAGAAACATGATATGTAGGGAATGGCTAGACGGATGTGAACTTGAAGGAGATGGAGAGAGCATTAAGAGAGGAAGAAGGGAAACCTCAGGGTGATGTCATGGAAGCCAAGGAAGATTGGTTTTCAGGATCAGATTCAGTCTCATCTCCTGTAGACACATCATATGAGACCAGGGCAGAAAAAAAGTACATTGAATTAGCAAGTAGGACAGTGTCTCTGAGAGATCGTGGTCAGAGCACAACTGGGGCAGAAGCCAAATTGCAGGGGCTCAAGGAGTCACTGGGAGGAAAGGGAAAGAAGATGTGAGGGTTGGTGACTCCTTTTAAGGAGGTTGGTCGTGAAGGCAGAGAAGAAGGCTGTCCCTGGACTTAGACTTTTGGATGGTGGGCTCGCAGAAGGGGCAGATGAGGAAGTGCGGTTCCTTAGGAGACATCAAGCGTTATGAAGTGGTGCCCTGGTGGATCCTTAGAGGAGGAGTCCTTCATCCCTTTATGGTGAGGGTGAGTGAAGGAAGTGGGACAGATGTGCTGTGAGGCAGGTAGAGGAGGGGTGGAGGCAGGACCATAGGAGAGCATCTCCATGAAGTAGAAGGTAGGTGCCTCTGCTGGGCAACGGATGGGATGGTGGAGGGGGCGTGGCTTGAGGGGCGTGGCAAAGGTTTGAAATAGTTGCTGTGGAAAATGGGGACTGTTGCAGACTGATTTCCAGCAGAGGCTGTAAATCGTGAATTATTGGCAGCCTACATCTGCATAGTTGTGCATATCCCTGTGGATTTTTAAAGCAAGATGCATTCACTTATGTGGAAAAGATAAAACTGGAATCTTTCCAGGTGGGGATGACCAGAGAACAAACAAAAGGGGCTCTGAGGGTGTTAGCCATATTTGATGGCTGGATAGAAAAGATACGAAAATTTGTGGGAGCTGAAAGGGACAGAGTGAGAGGGGCCAGAAGCTGTGATGAGGCAGGAGGACTGGTGTGGTGGGTGCACCTGGGACAGTGGGTTAAGAGAGCTGGAAAGATGACAGGGTGTGAACACTTGGGGATGCCTGAGATTGAGATTCACAGGCTGGGTGATTATGGGTAAAGACAAGGGTCAGGGGTTGCCAAACAGTGAGGTCCGGTGGAAGTGGAGGTCATCGGAGTTGAGGCTCCTAAGGAGCTGCAGGTCAGGGCGTTGTAAGGATTCTCCCGGCTGCGTGCAGTGAAGGCAGAGCCTGCGCGGGGGAGGATGACCGAGCCGGGTGCTTGAGACACTAAAGGAAGGGCCATCCGGCTCTTCACTGTTTCTCACTCAACAGACTCTTTGGTGACACTCTCTACCCCTTGGCCTTCTTGACCTTGTTCCCTGTGCCAGTCACCAGGTTGGGACAGCACCGGCCACCTGTTAGAGGCTGATGAAGGAGGTGACAAACTAATGCCAATTAGACCTGAAAATAAGTTCTCACATCCCTAGAGTGTAGGCTCTGTGAGAGCAGGGCTCTTGGTATATTTTTTTTCACTGTTGGATCAACGCGCATAGAGTAGTATCTCGCCGTTCATCATTTATATAAGAATGAATACCTTAAAATTTGCATTGACCCCGACTGTTCCTTGGTACACCTGGTCTCAGCCTGTTGCTGCATTCCCCCAAACGCTCTTCCAAGTCTTCTCTATTTTGGGAGCTCAGATCCCAGCTCCACTTCTGTGTCCCTTCAGCTAAGCATCTCTCCTCTCACTTTCCTGAGGTCAGAGCCACTTGTGGGACCTTGCTCATAGTCTTCTCCCCCTTACAGAACTGCTCAGGCTTTAGCCACTTCCTTATCACTGTCGCTGGAAGAGGAAGTGCCCCTACTCCGCTCCAAGGCTCGTGCTTCCCCTTTATTAGGAGTATTAGAGACTGTACTGGTCTCTTCATCTCATCACCTTCTGCTTTCCTTTCTCAAATCCGTCATCCTTCTGTTGTACACCCGTTACTCCCTTCCCACCAGGTGTAGAGCTGAGCCACAAAACAAGAACAAAAAGTCATTTCTTCTGTCTTGGACCTTAAACTGTCACCTTTTTACCTTTTCTCTAGTTAAAAAAAAAATCTCTCAAAAGTGTTGCCTTCTATTGAATTATTTACCGAGTGTTCCTATTTCTTTGCTCTGTGTTCACTGTTTAACACCTTGCGTTTGGGGCTGTACTCACAAATTCCTGAGCTGTTATGACTATTTCTCCTGCATTCCTAGGGCTTTTCTATGGTCTTCATTCCTTCGTTTATTAGTCCAACAAGTATTTAAGCACCCCTTATTGTCAGGCACATTTCAAGGTGCTAGAGATAACAGCAATGAATAAAACAGACAAAAAACCCTGCACTTGTGGCTTTTACTTTCTAGAGGAAGAAACATATTAAATAATATGTGTGTGTGTGAGATGTGTGTATTTGATACTAGCAAGTACAAAGGAGAAAAATAAGGCAGAGAAGGGATATAGGCCGTTTCAGAGTGGAGGAGCTTACGATTTTAGATAGAGTGACTGGGGAAACTTCAAATGAAGAGATGACAGTTAATAAAGGTGTGAAGGTGGTGAGCGGGTGTGAGTCATATAGCTCTGTGGGGGAAGAACATTCTAGGCAGAGAGAAGAGTGAATGCACAATTCCCGAGGGATGAGTGGGCCTCATGTTTTTGAAGAACAGTGAGGAGGACAGTCCTCACCTTTCTTGACCTTACAGTGGCGTTTGGCATTTTCTCCCCTTTGCTTTTGGAAATATCCTTCGGCGTTTGCCTTTGGAGACCAGCATTCTGGTGGGATGACTGCTCTGGTTTTGGCCTTACCCATCTCTTTCACTGATTGTTTTCTTCTTTGTGCCTGCCTTTTAATCTTTTCTCCCCAAGGCTCTTTCGTTGGTCCCCCTTTCCCCTGAACACACTGTGTATCGCCAAATTGTGTTCTTAACTGTGCTCTGACTGCTTCACCAGGGGACCACAGATTCTACACGTTTGACATCTAGTCTGTTGCCTCACCTCCCCCAAACCCCACAAAGGCTCTAATCTCACCTTTCCTTCTATTTCCCATATCCATTTTTGTCTTAACTACTTAGATAGTTTCCCAATTTAGAAAGCTTAATCATCTGTGACTTTGTTATCTCTCACCCTCCACTTCTAATTGGTCATGTTATCGACTTCATTCTCTATCCTCTGTGCCCCAGTCTTCTTCACCCACAGCCCTGCCGTAATAAACGTCCTTCACGCTTCTGTGTGCTCGACCCAGGCGCTACATTATGTCTTGAACGCTCTTGTCACCCTTCAGGAGCAAGCTCAGACATCACCTCCTCCGTGTAGTGGATTCTGCCCATCCCCAGCCAAATTAATTTTGTCTTCCATTGTGTCCATATCTCTCCTGTGCCCCACACAGTGATATAATGATGAGTATCTTGCTAGACTGTAAGTTCCTTGAAGCCACAGCTGAGTCTTCTTAATCATTGTACTTAATGCTCTCCTGTGTTTCCCTGTATTGGGCACATAGCAAAGAGCATAGATAGACGGATGAATTTGGACCTAAGGACACTGCGTTACAACATATTGAGTATGAAGGGGAAGAAAAATTAAATTCCCAAGATACATATGCCTTCATTAGTCGTCTTTATATGTTATATTCGTAATCCCAACATCTTTGAGGGCAACTGGAATCGATGTTTTGTTAATGTTTGCTTGAATCCCGGGTGCTTTCATTCTAGTACTCATTGGAACAGTGGCAGACAGTCCTATTGGCGGGTGACATTGGCCCTAGCTTGTGGCAGGCTGAACTTCATTGTTGTCTAGGCTGAGGGCAAAGAGCAGCTATTTTATATCACATTTTAAGATGTAGTTATATAAATCCTGGGTTTGTTGTGTTAACTTTGAATAGCAGTGCTCTTTCGTGCTAACTTTTGTCTCTAAATTTAAATAGTTTTTTGGTGGTGTTGTTGAAGGTATTTTAATTACTGATACAAATTTCTCATAAGATTAGTAGGCAGAAATTAAGCAACTAAGGCATTAAAATGCTCTGAAGTACATTTAAGATACAGGGATTCTGGAATAGCAAAGAAGTGATAATTGAGGGGAAGGAGAAACAAGTGATTTTTTTTTTTTTTTCTTAAAGAGCTCCTGACTTATTTATTTATTTATTTACTTAATTTTTTTGGCTGTGTTGGGTCTTCGTTTCTATGCGAGGGCTTTCTCTAGTTGCGGCAAGCGGGGGCCACTCTTCATCGCGGTGCGCGGCCCTTTCACTGTCGCGGCCTCTCTTGTTGCAGGGCACATGCTCCAGATGCGCAGGCTCAGTAGTTGTGGCTCACGGGCCTTGTTGCTCCGCGGCACGTGGGATCTTCCCAGACCAGGGCTCGAACCAGTGTCCCCTGCATTGGCAGGCAGATTCTCAACCACTGCGCCACCAGGGAAGCCCAAAACAAGTGATTTTTAAGAATTTTATATGTATCACTCTAAAAACGTTAAATGGGAAGGCTTTCACTGGTTTAGCAAAATGTATTTTCCTTGTTGAGACAGCAGTCCATTATATTTTGAAAGGAATTGTCAAGTAAAAATAATTGAGGCAGTGAAGTATTTTTGACAAATTATTTGTCTTGAAATTTTATGGATGTCAAAAAATATAATTTCCGTGTTCTCTAAGTTTTCCTTTTTTAAAAACCATTGCCCCAGTTTTGTAGAACTGCTTTGTGAATCTCTAAAGCATTTTAGGAATATTTGTGTTATTTTAGTGAGCAGCCTGTAGTTCACATTCCTCGGGTAGCCTCCCAGGATGAGTGATCATACTCGTTGCAGAAAACAAATCACTGTTCTCTTCGTGTTGCAGTCTTAGTTCATTTTAAAGCAGGAAGAAATATTGTGGATGGCCATTACAACAAATTAAATGGAGTAGTTAAAGGCAAAAAATATATGTCTTTCATACACATGATCACTTTCAAAATGTCAACTAGCATATTTTCTACTGCTGTACCGAGAGACCATTTATGCTGTCAACACGAGGAGAGGGCGCAGTTAATTTATAGCGCAGACCCCCATAAACAGCAAGGAGGCTGGGTGGATGAGGTGGAGGCACGTGTTGCCGTTGAAACCAGTAAAAGGTGAGACTTTGAGTGACTCTGGAAGGCTGGTGCTACTCTAAACGTAGAGACTCACAAGTTATATTAAGGACGTCACACATAGAAAAATGCTATGCTGTGTGTTTCCTCAGAAATATCCCTGACTTCTAAGGTGGGAACAAACAAAAGATCTTGTTCGCTTGAAATTAATTTCCTGGGCTAATGGGTTCTAAACATTTTCTCAACCATTCATATGCCAAATATTATCAGTGGTTAGTGGAACACTCCTTTAAACTGTTTTGAATTTGGATTAAAGCAGGGAAGGGAGGTGAACAAATGACATTATACTTATGATGTTCTTGCCTTCTTGAAGATCAGCTTCGTACAAAACTTTTTCCTGTGAACCTACAGTGGCCTGAGTTGGTCTCACCTTGATATTTTTCTGACTCACACTTGAGCTTTCCTTTTATAAGGACGAGTGAGTGTGACATCTGGCAGATACTGTCAGACCGCATTCCTTTTACAAGTAGGTGAGTAAGCGTGCTGGGGAGGCCTGAAGCTAGCGCGGCTTTCGGGAGCAGCGTGCCTGGGGATGCCAGCGCGCACTCTGATGGGGCAGCTCGGTCTCCTCACACAGAGTGCGCGTGAATGGGAGCTCGCTTCACTAGTAGGTTAATCACGAGCAGGTAGAATGCACCCCTGAAAGTGTTTAACTAGCGTCTGCAGGAATTCCCCGTGCTGCCCACCGTTTGCATTAATGCACATATCAGGGCTTTGTGTTTTACCTTGAAGAGTTTGTAGCGGGCTTTTCCTCTAAATTGATGCACCATGTTGCTGTCTTTCCTCATCTTCTTGAGGAACAGTTCTCCACCGTGTGGCAGCTTCAGGGGTTAACACAGTACTGAAATGACGCAGTCTATTTAGGTGTTGTCTGAGGTACCGAGTGTGTGAAAATACTGTCCATTAGCTCTGTAATCATAAAGGCTAAATTTAAACACCTCTGAGGTCTGCCATGATCTGTCCTTTTACTTATCTCTCCATACTTACTTTTTGCTCTTCTCATTTTACACTCTTACCTCCAGTCATTTTAAACTCCTTAGAAGCTGACACCTCTCTAAATGCAGAGAGACGGGGAGAAGAAGGCGCAGGGAGCGGAGAACAGAGAGTGAGGGAGGTGCACAGGCATCACATAGGCACTTTTTAGGTCTCCTTCAGAGGGCACTTCCTTTAGGAAGTACCCCCTGAGTTACCTCCTCTGCTCTCGCCGCAACCGAATCTGGACTAGTTACTCCTGGGTCCCCACGTGGGCTGTACTTCCCCCTTTGTGACATTTACTATATAGCTTTGTTAAAGTTGCGCTGACGGTGCCCTTCAGTAGCTTGTAAACTACTAGGGAACAGAAGCCATCTGTCTTATTCACAGATGTATCCCTGGCGTCTGGCACAGAGTGTGTTATGTAATAGGTTATCAGTTAGCCTATGTCATTTTTTAAATGATGTTGCTTAATATTCTCTATTTTGTTTTCAAAGATTCCCCAAAGTGAGGACAAAAGGAACCATGCTGAGAAGCTAATCACTCTTCCAACACAGGAAGATTCCAAAAAGCCAAATGACCTTTCCGGTTCCACTTCAGATGCCAAAATGGGAGAAAGCGATAAACAGCCGAAAGAAAGCTTTTTTCAGTTTCTTGGTAACTTATTCAATATCTCAGGAAAATCATCTCTTGGTGAAGCCAAGCAATCTTCTTTCAAAGGTGAACATGACAAAACTGAGAAAGACTTACGAAATCCCAGTGACCATCCTGAGGAAGGGGTCCAAAGGGAGAGGGCTGTTGTCAGTGGCTCCCTGGGAACCCTGGCACTTCCAGCAGAAGCACAAGAGTCCAGCTCAGCTGAATTCTCAGATGCCTTTTCTTTGGATACAACACAAGACAGTGAACAGGAAACCAATGATTTGCTAAGAAAGTAAGTTTAAAATCTACTTATCTAAAAAAACTGAGCTTTTGGACCTAGCTTTTGAGCCTTAGTTCTACCACTGTTCATTAAGGGGATTAGAAAAAGTATTCTGTAACGTCCCTACTACTAGGTGAAAAATTATATGATTCTGTGTACCATACACATATCTAGGGCCCTTTGAGCTATTTTAGGGGGTGGTACTAATACCTTTTAGGTGCTAACTTTGTCATAGTAAACAATTTATTTCTGATTTAAGACTTCCTTAAATGGGAGTGTTTTCTGTTGTCTGAATTCTTCTGTAGTAGGACAGGCAATGTGTTCAATATCTGCATTTTGGGAACAAAAATAATCCTACGGTTTGTGTTCACATTCCATCAATATCTTTTCTTTGTGGAATCCAATTAAAGGGGTTAAGAAAAGAAATTAAATTGACTTTATTCATGAAATTAGCCTTTTGAACCTTTCCCACAGCTCCAAGAAACAAATCTTGAACAAATTTAAGGAGCATTTCACCACCCCTTTTTTCTTTCTTTGATTTACAAATGAGCACTAACTTGTTTTTCTTTTACTCACATGAGCTAGAAGGAACATTTTCTATCCAGCAAATGTTTATAACAATGTTGAGTCCATTAGACATTTTGTGTAACATAAAAGTATTCATTTGTAACTGATAAGGATCTGTTTTATTTTATTTTTTAAAATTTATTAATTTATTTATTTTTGGCTGCATTGGGTCTTTGTTGCTGTGTGGGCTTTCTCTAGTTGTGGCGCTCAGGGGCTACTCTTTGTTGCAGTGCTCAGGCTCTAGGCGTGTGGGCTTCAGTAGTTGTGGCACAAGGGCTCAGTAGTTGTGGCGCAAAGGCTTAGTTTCTCCGCAGCCTGTGGGATCTTCCTGGACCAGGGCTTGAACCTGTGTCCCCTGCGTTGGCAGGCGGATTCTTAACCACTGTGCCACCAGGGAAGCCCGAAGATATTCTTAACTATGTAATTTGAAAGGAAATAAATCTTAATGCTAAAAAAGTAGCTTAATCATACTTACTAAAGTGAATTAGATATATTGAATACTTTTGCTCTAACGCTATTATTTTCAGGTTGCCTTTATAGAATTTTCTTTGAAGAATGACACATGTCTTTGGTTGACCTTTGTAGTATCAGATGTATTAAGTTTACAGCCATACGTAGTACTTGGAGGCTTAATAAACGTTCACGTGATAGGTAGTTATGTTTGGGCTGAAATGCATAAAAACCTTTCCAGATTTTCAATATGTATGTCTATTCCCTTAAATATTTGAAATGTCTAGATGTTTTACTTTTTTCTTAGTATTGTTTGGATCACATATCTCTAATTATATTGGATAAGCTACAGATCCCATGCACAATTGCATAATACATGAAATGAATATGTTCTTTATTCAGTTTGTGAAAATAAACCTTTTTAATTTTCCATCTTTAGTTTGTAAAGTTATGTATTTTTGACATTTCCATTTTCTTTCTATTTTTCTTTATTAGGGAAAACCTTAATTAAAGGACAGTTTTATGTTCTTAATACTATTCAATTATGAAGACTCAACTACAACCTGTGAAAGAATGTTGTAGAAAACAGACTATCTTGGCATGACTAACCCTTTACAACATGTGAGTGTAGCTCATTAGTACCTGAAAGGACTAATTATAATACATGAAGCTAAGCTTGAAACTTTGATGTTCAGTGCTTTAAACATGATAATATAGTTGTTTAGTATAAAGGGTACATATTTTAGTCACAAGCATATAACATTTCCACCTAGGGTGCTGAGGGAGATTATTTCATTAGAAATTTATACTGGTTCATATAAATCAGTTTCATCACTCTAGTTGACAGTAACCAGAAAGTTCCCAAGACGGGAATGGAAAACAATTATCCGCCCCTCCTCCCCCAAAAAGGACTCCAAAACTACCAAAAGGCATTCTTACAGTGAAATGAAATTTTTTCTGGAGTGGATTTTTCTCTGTGCTTTATTTTAATAGAAGTTCTTTTAGAGCAAAAGTCGCATTATTGGATTGATGTAGAATAAAACTCCTTGACGTCTCGTTAGGATGGAGTTGGTAGTAAGAGAACCTGAGTTTACCATACTTGAAGAATAAACTTCCGATCCTTATCTCTCGAGTCTTATTTCTTTGGACATCATGTACATTTTGGTGATCTTTTAGGGAAAAAAAATTTGCAGCCTTGAAAGTAGGTTTTAAGTACAAAATTTAAAAGCTTTGAAAGAAAAATCAAACAATAAAACTTCTTGTCATCTGTTCATACTTCTGGATCTTTCTGTATTGTTCTGAAAGGCTCTTGTATTTTCTAAATAATTTATGCATTTTGATATAGGATTTTACCAATAACATTAATTTACCTATATATATTTTTTTTCTTGTATGTTTTATTAGATAGGTTCCCTTATCCAACTTTTAACTTTGTTTATAACTGTCTTTGATCTAGCCTGAAATTTGTGTAGCAGCTAAAATCACTTCTCCAAGGCCAAGCTTTTCTCTATACATCTCCTGTAGCTGTTTTAAAATAGACAGTAAAATGAATGTAACTAATACAAATTTTTACAATAGTGGTGTGGTAGGATTTTAGAGGCCAGCAATTATATAGATTGAAATAAATTATTTCAGCTAAAATTCAAGAACTACGTTAAGGGGCACAGTTAATTGAGATTTTACATGTCAGAGGTTTACTTTGTGTTCTATCATGTGGAAAAACCTAGCATTCTTCATGGTGTTGCTTTAAAGTTGGGGAGAGGGCTTCCCTGGTGGCGCAGTGGTTAAGAATCCGCCTGCCAATGCAGGGGACACGGGTTCGAGCCCTGGTCCGGGAAGATCCCACATGCTGTGGAGCAAGCCCGAGTGCTACAACTACTGAGCCTGCGCTCTACAGCCCGCGAGCCACAACTACTGAAGCCCACGTGCCTAGAACCCATGCTCCACAGCAAGAGAAGCCACCGCAATGAGAAGCCCACACACCACAATGAAGAGTAGCCCCTGCTCTCCGCAACTAGAGAAAGCCCGTGCGCAGCAATGAAGACCCAACGCAGCCAAAAATAAAAAATAAATAAATAAATTTATTAAAAAATTTAAAAAATAAAGGGGAGAAAATATGTCATTTTTATATACTGGAATACTGATAACTGGATTTCTTAGTTATTCATATGGGTTCTATAATGTTTTTTTTAAAAAAATTTTATTTATTTATTTATTTATTTATGGCTGTGTTGGGTCTTCGTTTCTGTGCGAGGGCCTTCTCTAGTTGCGGCAAGTGGGGGCCACTCTTCATCGCGGTGCATGGGCCTCTCACTATCGCGGCCTCTCTTGTTGCGGAGCACAGGCTCCAGACGCGCAGGCTCAGTAGTCGTGGCTCACGGGCCCAGTTGCTCCGCGGCATGTGGAATCTTCCCAGACCAGGGCTCAAACCCGTGTCCCCTGCACTGGCAGGCAGATTCTCAACCACTGCGCCACCAGGGAAGCCCCCTCTATAATGTTTGGTTAATTATATGTTTAACCTGAAAAAATTAGAGCATACATCAAGTTTTTCTACCATACATTTTTGTAGCTGGGACCCTAAAATGTAACTGGAGAGCAGAATTGAAAACACTTCTGTATCCTCTATAAGGATTAAGACAGTCAGAAACAAATTACTTAGCATTTAGTATCATTGCTTTACTTAGCCATTCATTAATTCACAGAAAGTTATTAAACATACATCAGTTGCCAAATCTTATGTAGGGCACTTAAAAATATGAAAATGAGGAAGATGTAGTGCCTGCCTTCAAATAGGCACTAGGTTAGTGGGGAAATAAATCAGTGCATAGATCTTTATAATCTAATATGGCAAGTGATGTACTCAGGGCCCTTTGTCCCCACAGATCAGAGGCTAACTGCCCGTTCTAGCAGTAACGGGGTCCTGGGGTAGGTTTGCATTGGGGATAACTTGGGAACTGAGTCTTAGAGGACAGAAGTTTCTGTCTGGGGCTGGAATTGAAGGGGAGAGAAAGGTGTGTGTTAAGGGCTGTAAGGCAGCATAGCATAGCATCAGAGCTCCCAGGGGTAGATTCTCCAAAAGAAGTTAGATGCTGAGGACATCAGGAACTTTATGCTAGGGTTGAGAAAAAGCAGGGAACTTGTGCTAGAAATCTTTTTTGATTTCTGCATTCACCCAGCCAGTTTAATATTTACTCCGCTAATTGAAGAACTTAACAGGAGAAAGGATTTTTAAGGCAATCCTGTCATTTATTGACTTAAATATATATTGAGTGCTTACTGCAGGCTAGACATCTTGCCAGGTGTTTTCTTTACAACTTCTCTAACTCTGTGCTAAAAGTTGCTGTTCCAAATTCACATCTAAATTAAGGAAGAGAAACTCGCTATGATGCTCTGATATGGTGGAGAAATCAGTGATTAGCCATGAGGTACCAGTATGAGGCACAAAGGCAATGTGGTTCCTTCTAGTCAAAAACTCCTTGGAGATCAGAGCTAGAACTCAAGCCTCAGGCTTGTCAGCCCATGTTCTCTCCATTAACCACCATGAGAGAGACAGATGTAATCAGGTGAGAGGGACAGTTCTGAGGAGCTCAAGACATTCATGCTGGCTTAACATTCAAGTGCTGCTGGTCACGTCTGTATTATGCTTAATAAAGATAGGTTGAACTAAAATATTCTAGGATTTCCTTCCCAAGTTTGGACATATGAAGAATAGGAGTGTTTGAAAGATATACTTCACCATGATTTCTGGAATTACTGTTAAGTGTTACTAATTATATTTCCTGATACTCTCATGCTATTTCTTTTTGCAGACAAATGGATGGTAAACCAGAGAGGCCTTTAGTAACATATGCAACGTACCGAGGCCCCAGACAAATTAGGAAGTATTTGAAGCAGCAGACGGCGCTGGAAACCTTGAATCCCTTTGACAGAGAAAATGAAAGTTCCGACTCTAGTACGAGCACACATATTGGCGCTGGAAGTGAGATAGAGGCCGGGATGGTGTCATTGTCATCAGCTAGCACAGACGTTTCTGTGAAAGGACAAGTGCTTAAAGGCCTGATAGAAGACTCTGATTATAATAAAACAAATATCAACCCAGAAAGCCATTCAACAAACAACCGAGAACTGTCTAACACTGCTTCTTCTAGGGATGTTTTAAATAAAAACGATCCTGGGGGACCTGAGAGAAGTCGGTCATCCCGTTCTGAGACTAACTCTAGCTCCACTGATGGAGAATTTGACTCACAGCACCACTTAAGTTGTATACCAGTTTCTCAGACTGACAGAAATTTGGTACGTTCAGCATTGTTTACAGAAAGTAACAGTAGCAAAATTCCTTGCAGTCCAGACTTGCAGAGGACAGCGACACCAGAAACTACGGTGATAGAAAACAGCTCGATGATGAGTGATGGGACAGTGGTGCAAAGAAAGGAGTGTGCTGAGCCTGAGAACCCTGCTATTCCCGACCTCTCCGGTAGTAAATCTGATGGGAGTGACACTACCAAACGTGGAAATACAGATTTGCCAAGTCCAAATAAATCAATTCAGCGTGAAGCTCTGCAGTGGCCAGAGAGGAAGTGTTCTGACAAGCACACCGAAGGTAACTCGTCAAAGCACGCTGCCAATCACACCAGCAACATTGCTCTCCAGAGACACGCTGTAACAGACGCAGAACTTGTAAGTGAAGAAAACAGATTGTCTGCCCTGGACACACAGGAAAATTTGGCTCCTAGAGAAATCAAGCAAGAAACAGAAAGCACCTCAGTCGGTGCACCCATAACTTCAAGTCATGTAAAAGCTCCGGAAGATAGAATCGAGTCATTACCCAAAGGTACTGACAAGTTGTTGGTAACAGAAGCCAAAAAGCTTGTTAGGCCACATAGCAAAATGCCTCCCATTATTAGAATGAATCAAAAGGATGCTGCCTCTGTAAAACACACCAGTGAATTAGCAGTTGTAGCATGCTTAGAAAATAAAATATCACCTGAACTGGATAGAAATCACATTTCAGAATCTATTCTTGACTCTGAGAGTCCTCAGCAAGCCAAAGCATCACCTGATGCCAGGACATCTCTTAACCTTGACCATAAAAAATCAGATTTCAATACTTCATCTCCTACCTTTGTTTCCCGAGTTGGCATGCTGAGCAGGTTGGATATTCCTGTTTTAAAGAATGAAGGTCCTTCTGTGCTCATTGAAACTGGGGATGTCAACATCATTGGTATTTCCTATCAGCCTAGTAAGTGTCAAGAAGAAAATGTGGCAAATCATGCTGAGGCCACAGGCAGGAAGAGTCTCCCTGCTTGCCTTCATCCTGAGCATGCATCTGCAATTCTTGAGTCCAAGGAAATTCTTCCTGATAGTGAAAAATGCCAGTTTCCACTAGGTCTTGAAGCCAGTGACACCCACTTAACTGCAGTGGACTTGAGCTGTGAGTCCGAAAGCCTCTCTAAGGACCACAGTTCCACTTCATCTCAAGACCGTGATAAAGCGGAGTTAATGCTGTCAAACACCAAAGCAAGTAAGGGCACTATAGGCAAGTCTGATTCTTTTTTCTCCTTGGAAACCAAAACTGATAACCTTGCAGAAATGTTATCAACATCTGAAGTTGATGGTCAGAACAGTGTTCCTGTTGGGTCACATTCTGGAAGAGGAAAAACTCTAGGTCTCTCCAAGATACCTGTTCCCCAAACAGAGCCCAGAGACATTTCTCAGGATAAAATCTCTTCTCCACTTGAAATTACAGATGTGCCAGCGAGTCCTATTTTATCAGAATTGACTTCCCTAGAAGTTGAACAGGACAGAAGTTTTCAGTTAGTGGGTCATAAAGAGATTAAAGAGAAATATTCAGATGCCAGCCTTAAAGAGAATTGCCAAACTGAGGTTTCTCCTTCTGCCTCCAAATATCAAGGTACACAGGAAACAGAGGTGGAAGCCTCAGGTGATCCTCCTGCTCGTCTCCAAAGTCATATACTTGGGACTTTACCTCCTGTTCATGATGGAAAAGTCACTAGGCAAATGGCACAGAACTGCAAAGCCAACCCTTCTGTGATTCATCAACCTTCAGTTATTTGTGAGACCAAAAAGATTTCTGGTTTTTCACAAATGGCAGAACTCAGTTTAACTAATACTTCCCCAAAATTCCAAGAAACTGACAGCACAAAAGTAAATGCACCTTTTCTGGGTTCTGGTATGAGTTTGGAAAAAAATGCGTTTGCATCTGAGGATTCAAATTTTCGTACTAATCCTTCTGTGCTGAGATCAGAAAAGAGAGCCTCATCTCACAGAAAGAAAGAGCGTGCTCATTTCCTAAGTGGTGGTATTGATGGCATGCCTTCTTCCTCCAGTAACTCTGAAGAAGTTAGCACGGTTACAAGTTCACAGAATCCCCCAAATAATTTTAGTTCTGTAAAAGTTACCATAGATGTCCCACATGAAGGTACCTCCTTAACTAACCTGCTGTACCCTAATAGGTCTTATTTGGAATTTGAAACATCTATCCCAACAGGGGCAGAAGTCACCCCACTTCAGGACCATTTTGGGGATCATACTGGGATGGTATCACTTGATTTCCCAACTGCTGCCCAATTTGAGAATCCTATGGAAGCAGAGACTGGAGCAGTTGCTGGGGCCCCAGCGTCAGTTAACAGCTCAAGCCAGCAGTGTTCTGAAGCATCTGCTGAGCACATAGAAGCAAGCAGGAGAGCACATGAGCAGCTTTTGGACCTCGAAAGTGGTTTATGTAAAAAGGCTGACACATTGATTGGTGAGATCTTTAATTCTGTCAGGGAAGAGCTAAAATCCAGACACACAGTTGGTACCTGCCAGGAGTATATAGCCGTAGACAGCATAATGAATCCAAGTACCCTAAGAGAAGACATCCCTGAGAAAAACCCATCAGAAGTGACACGGACAGGGATCCAGCTGACGGAGCATTTGGAAGAGCGGGCCATGGAAAATATGTCTGAAGTCCAAGGGGAAGAAAAGGCTTGTGCTTCACCTATGGTTGGTGAGAAGAGTCTCCTTTTTGATTCGGATAGAATGAATGTATCTTGGTTGTTAGAAGATCAAGCTAGGGGATTAGTCAATGAGATTATTTATTCAGCCCAAGAAACCTTAGCAAATGATGCTCAGGGTACCCGGGATTCTGAACTTCAGGCTAATACTTCAAAAATTCTGAAGAGTGATAGTGTTAAGCCGCTTGATATGGTAAGGGAGTTCTTGGTGTCAGAACAGGCACTAAATCAAAGCACATGTGAAATTAGTGAAAAAGTATTAGGTAGATTCTTTGCTGTAAGTAACTTAGTTAGTGACACAGAGTCAATTAAAGGAGGAGAAATTGTTCTCTACCAAAAATCCCCTTTTTCAGGAAATAGAGGTGGACAGTCTGATAGTATAAGTTTGCAGGAGTCAGATACTGTTTTACTAGCTGAAGACACACCCCATACAGGGTTAGATGATAAGGCAAAAACACATTCGTTTCTCAACGAGGACTGTAAAGAAAAAATGGAAATAAAGTGTGTTGATAATCACAAAACTGAGACAGAGGAAAGAAGAACTCTTGTATTAAATTACACATGGCCTCCATTTGTGAATGATGGCATCCATGTACCTGAGACATCTACAAGCAGTTTGTCTGATACTCTTTTATGTATATCTGAAAAAAGCTTGCCAGGACACGGTAATAAAAGTGCATCCCTTGCAGTGTCAGAAGTAGGGAAAGTACACAAGAAGGATACTGAAGTAAATATAGGAAGAATTGAGCTTATACCTTCCATGGTAGAAATGGGAAAACCAAATAGGAAGGATGCTGTATTGAATATTATGAAATATGAGGCAGTCCCCCCTATGTCAGAAGTGGGAAGAGCACATAAAGAGTATGCTGAATTGCGTACCTCAAAAACTGAGCCAGCAACTGAAATTCTTAAAATGAGAGAAGCGTACCAAATGGATGCTGAGAGGTGTATTGAAAAAACTGAGGAATTACCTGCCATCTTAGGAATGAGAAAAGCTTATGAAATGAGGGATACTGAAGGGGATATTGGCAAAACTGACATGACACCTGATGTGTCAGAACTGAAAAATGTCTACCAAAAAGATGCAGAGGGAATCACTGGAAAGACTGAAGTGATACCTGCTACGTTAGAAATGGAAAATGTTTACCAAAAGGATGCTGAAGGGGATATTGCAAAGGCTGAGGTGACACCTGTTACATTAGAAATGGAAAATATTTACCAAAAGCACGCTGAAGGGGATGTTGGTAAGACCGGGGTGACTTTGGTTATGTCAGAAATGGACAATTTCTACCACAAAGCTGTTGAGGGGACTGCTGAAAAGGTTGAAATGATACCTGCTACACTAGAAATGGAAGATATTTACCAAAAAGATGCTGGAGGAAAGATGGACAAAACTGAGGTGATGCCCATTACATTAGAAGTAAATATCTACCAAAAAGATGGTGAGGGGATCACTGGAAGGACTGAAAGACCTATGATGGACATGGAAAACACTTACCAAAAGGATGCCGAAGGGGCTATTAGGAAAACTGAAATGGTACCTCTTGTGTTAGAAGTGAAAGAAGCACTCAAGAAGGCAGTACCTGCTTCCTTAGAAATGGAAAAAGCATGCAAGAGAGATGCAAAAGAGACAGTTGGGACGATTGTGTCCATGCCCTCTAAGATAGAAATGGAAAGAACATCCCCAGAAAATTCTGATGGGACTATCAGGAAGCATAAAGTGTTGTCCACAGTGGTAAACATTGAGAAAATATATGGAACAGATCTAGAATTGCCCATTACACAAGGAGAGGCCACGCCTCCCATATTTGAAGCTGAAAAAGCAGCCCAAGAGGTTGCTGAAGGGAGTGGTGGAGAAATGGAGAAGGAGCCTCCTGAAATGAAGGCATGCTTGATAGCGTTTGACACTAGACTCGCCTCTTTCAGGGGTTATGAATCACCTACGCTAAGTAAGGATTATGAAAGCTACCCGGCCTTAGCAATGCCAGATTTTCAACCTGAGGCTACCATAGGAAAGCTAGACAGAGGAACGTCTGTTACTGCAGTACATAAGAAAATAAAAGATCTAGATTATGGAGCTGAAAAGGAAGAGCCTAACCTAGTCTTCATTTCTCAGGATGAACAAGAAAATTCTTCCTTTACTATATTATATGAAGAGCCTCTTCAAGATGAGGACAAGTACGCTACTGCAGAAGTAAGAACACATTCCCTCCTGATTGCTGACACATCTACCAACAGCATGCCTGTTTTCGCGTGTGAAAGGTCTGAGAGTAGAACTGACCTCGTCCATCATTTTGAAAAGGAAACTAAATTAGGTGAGACATTCGATGATGATAGTTCAGAAATGTTCTTATCAGTAGAGGCCAAAAGGTACAAGATTTATCCCTTAGCTTTGTCTCCCATTTATGAGGATGACAGCTCTCAGGAGGACATTCTATCCAGCGAAATCTCACCTGGTCATCATGGCTCCACGAAATCAAGAGAGAGTGCAAACCAGCCCTCTTCTGTTTTATCGCTTCTCCAGTCAGTATCGGAGCGTTTAAAGATGAATTTTGATGAAGATGACAGACAGAGAGGAGGGGAAGAGGAGGAGGAGGAAGAGGAGGAAGAGGAGGAAGAGCCATTGCATAAAGGAAGTCTGAGAGCTAGAAGGCAGGAAACTGTTATCTTCAAGCTGCCAGATTCTTCTATCGCATTTTGCCCTGATGATGACCAGGAAAGTACTGGCGTTTCTAAGAGTCTTTATGTGATGTCAGATGAGCCTGCGACCTCTAATCTGCAGATTGGTCTGTGGCCAGAAAAGGCCTCATTTCTACAAAAATCTGACCTTACTTCCAAACTACATTCTTCTTTAAAGAGTGCTTATCATCAGTATTTGCAGACTTCCAAAATCCATTCCTCAGAAAAAGGAGCCAGATTTGGTGGAATTTTTCAGGAGCCAGTGTCAAAATATTTCCGTGCTCAAGACACCTCAGGCCGATTAAGCTCATTCACAGAGGTAAGTTATTTTGATTATTAACTAGTGAAGTAGTGCTTTGGGTCATGAAATGATCTAAAAGTTTATTAAGAAAATCAGTGTTTTGAGGTTGTGAAAGATTGTTTTAAAAAATACCAGAGGTTACTTTGTTCTTTGAAGTGTATCATAACTCATGTATTTTAGCTGGACTGTTATATTTGAGAAAACAAAATTGCTTCATCAGAATTTAAAAGGCATAAGGGAGAATACCAGAGGTTACTTTGTTCTTTGAAGTGTATCATAACTCATGTATTTTAGCTGGACTGTTATATTTGAGAAAACAAAATTGCTTCATCAGAATTTAAAAGGCATAAGAGAGAAGCAAGTTATATCCCAGTTCTTTGCTAATTTTTAGTTTTCAAACTAAATTAAGTGACAGCATTCTGAGTTTTTCAAGGTACTGTATGTAGAAAAATTGTCACTTGCTGTTGAGCTCGTGTCTCATGAAAATATTTCACAATACTTAAAAATATTTTAACTACTTAAAATATTTTAAGTCTTTGCTTGACAACAGTCTCTCACTGTAGTTGGTCTTGTTCTTGTTCATACATAGCAGGGCAATGAACAGACTAATTCAGAGAGAAGGAGATGAAAACATTATAGCTGGAAAATGTCTTGAAATTCAATTACACTTTTCTTCAACTTAGAAATATTTAAATGTTTACTATAGACTATTCATTGAATATGGGACATTCCTTTTATTTTTTAAATATATTTATTTATTTATTTTTGGCTGTGTTGGGTCTTCATTGCTGCGTGCAGGCTTTCTCTAGTTGTAGCGAGCGGGGGCTACTCTTCATTTCGGTGCACGGACTTCTCATTGCGGCGGCTTCTCTTTTTGCGGAGCACAGGCTCTAGGCATGTGGGCTTCAGTAGTTGTGGCTCGTGGACCCTAGAGCACAGGCTCAGTAGTTGTGGCTCATGGGCTTAGTTGCTCTGCGGCATGTGGGATCTTCCCAGACCAGGGATCGAACCCATGTCTCCTGCATTGGCAGGCGGATTCTTAACCACTGCGCCACCAGGGAAGTCTCAGGACAGTCCTTTCTGACATTCCAAGATCATGGAACTTTCTCTAGGATTCCCAAGGACTGTATCTGTACTTTGAATACCCTTAGTAGCAAGTACTAATACTTGAATACCAACCAATAGCTTGCAAGGCAAGGTCCTTTTAAAAGAAAGCTTGGTATTTGAAGAAATGTTTCTTTAATGGTTCCCGATTTCCTTCTAAGTCAAGTGCAACCTCTTCACTCTGTGACGAGGTCCCCAAGTCTTGTTTGCTCAGCGTTGTCTCTTTGTGCGCTGGTTCCACGCCCTGTATGATGTCTGCACTTTTTCTCAAGATGGTCTCTTCCTGGAATTTTTTTCTTTACTACCTCCACTCCAACCCGCCACATTTTTTCACTTACTGAAGTCCTGTTTTTCAAGGTCTGCTCCATACCACTTCCTCACACAAGCCTCTTGGGAACCTTCTTCTGCCATCACCTCACCTCCATGCTGGTGCCATTTCTCTTGACTTCCATAACTTGGCATTTTGATTGTATTTTACCTGAGGGTTTAACTTAATCCCCCACCTAGAAGAGACATGGGAATGTGATCATCTGTTTCCCCTTTCTAAGCTATAAGCTTCTTGAGGGCAGAGACGAAGCTTTCTTTTCCTTTGTATTTACCTTTATATCCCTTATAGTACCTGGCGGTGCACCTTGTAATGGTGCTCACTAAATAAATATGCGATAAATTGGATCTGTGACCACTAAGAAAGTGAACTGTATATCTTTCTGTTTATGTTTCTTACGGCTTACTTCTTCCACTTTTATTATTTCAGAATGTTGACAAACAAACTCTGAAGTGTAACCCAAGACCTGGGAAGGTAAGCATAAGTTTCTTAGGTAGACTAAAATAAAATATAAGAAGTAAGGTTACTTTTACGTTTGGGAGTTTAAAGTAGGTACTTTTAACTGACTTAGAACATGATTGTTTTACTCAAGGATTTAGCATCTAAAGTAATGTTTACTTTTATATATTTAGGATGTTTTATTTTCTACATTCTAGGACATTTTGGAATTTTAAATGCATTCTTAAAATTAGTTATTGTGCCTACTTACTGTGTGTTGCAGATGGTTATCTATGATCTCCATGGAAGTAAATATAAACAAGAGATCTACTGTAATATTCCCGATGCTACATCTTGGTCCTTTCCGAATGGGGTACTGATAAAAGTTGTAAGGGGCTGGTAAGAGATCTCTTAAAATTTATAGCATTTTCCCCCTAAATTAAGTGTTTTCTTGCTGTTTATGCTTTATGTTTTTTGTATTGAGGTCACATTCCTTTTCCTCTAGAATAACTGTTTGAAACGTTATTTGTATTTTATAACTTAATTGTTCTCTTTATTTACTGTGACAGAAAATATAGGTTGTTTTTAGTACTTACAGCCTGCAGTAAGTAGTAAGTCCTAATATATACAGTATATATAATCAGTACCATTTTGTAACTGCATTATTAGCAGGATAGATTTGGCAAGTTTAGTTGAAGGCTTCAATTGAATGAAGCATAGCTTTGAAAATGAGTTCAAAATTTGTGGGACACTAAGGAATGTGAAGGCCACATGCTTAAAGTCATTTGTATCGGGCTTCCATGGTGGCACAGTGGTTAAGAATCCTCCTGCCAGTTCAGGGGACGTGGGTTCGAGCCCTGGTCCGGGAAGATCCCACATGCAGTGGAGCAACTAAGCCCGTGCGCCACAACTACTGAGCCTGCTCTCTAGAGCCTGCGAGCCATAACTACTGAGCATGCATGCCACAACTACTGAAGCCCGTGCGCTTAGAGCCCGTGCTCCACAACAAGAGAAGCCACCGGAATGAGAAGCCTGTGCATCGCAATGAAGAGTAGCCCTCACTCTCCACAGTTAGAGAAAGCCCACGCACAGCAACAAAGACCCAATGCAGCCAAAAATAAATAAATAAAATAAATTTTTTAAAAGTCATTTGTATCACTGATATGCTCAAGAAGTGAAAGATTCTTTGTATGGTGTAAAAAATGATGGAAAACCTCATTTGTTATTATGGACCATGTCCCCTGGGCATGTAGGGGCCAGAGTTTCTTTGCGTTACCCACTGGTCAGTAGTCACGTTAAAGCAGTGTGGTGTAGTGTATCTTCATGTTATAAAATGAGACACATGTGCTCTATTGTCCAATGACAGGAAAATTAGGGTAGAAGTGGAATTTGGAATTGTTAAGCTATTGTTTTTAATGTAAATGTGTATACAGCATCTGTAAAGTGTATGTATATATAAATATAGGCACAGGCATAGACTGTGGTGCTGTGTTCAGGAAGTATTACTTCCAAGTTCTGTGCACTTTTATTCTTCACTCTTTGCTTATCCTTACATTAGCGTATTTATCATTGTTTCAAAGTAGGATTATATGCTAGTAGTGGAAAATAGCCCAGATATTAAAATTTAAGTAGAGAATATGGTTTGTGAATTATAAGTATCATTTGTTTTATGCCTCATTTCTTAGAAAATTAATTATAACTGATCATGCTTTCATATTTGTTCAGCTGGATTTTATATGAGAAACCACATTTCCAAGGTCAGAAATGTGTACTAGAAGAAGGGGAAAAGGTGTTAAATCGTGACTGGATCCTTCAGAACAGAAAATATCCACAAAGAAACTTTGTATTGGGGTCTATCAAACGTGTCTTAAAGGTAATGGAACAGTTGATTTTATCCCTATTTTTTATTTTGTTTTGTTTGTCATGTAGTAAAGCTGTACTTTGGTCCAGCAATGCTTAGAAATGGTTGCTAATATCTGTGCTAATTTTATTAATCTTCATTATCATATTGATAATTTTTTGACCAAATATGTATAAAGTGTTAAGTGAATGAAAATTTAAAATATTACATGTAATCTGGCACATAAAATGTTACATGTTGTAATATATATATCTATTTTTAATAGTAGTAGGAGTATACCATCCAGACATCTTTAGGATAAGATATTTCCAAATATATCTTTTTCTAGTGGTAGATTTCTACTCATTGTAGCTCTGTGTGTGTGTGTGTGTGTGTGTGTGTGTGTGTGTGAGTGAGTGAGTGAGTGTGTGGTGTTTATCAGAAAGGGGGAGAGAGACGAGTGTTAGAAGAAATTAGAGAAGGAAGGATGGGGAGAGGAAGCGAAAAAGTGTTGCTTTTTTATTTTCTGTTTAGAAAATATTATTTAATACTAAGATGAGGAAGGTCTTGCCATATAATGAAACATTTTGTGGGAAGTGCCTTGGTGGTTTAGAGGAGGGGTGAGTTAGTGATAATGACAGAATTCTCCCATGTGTTCTTAAGAGTTCCTTCAGCAGTAATGTAGTACATGATTTAGCGCAGTTAACTCCTGTGACAGTCGTGGACATATATATTTTTCAAATTATGGAGATACCATTTATATGCTAAAAATGTCTAAATTGGAGTGGACCCTATCATGATGACTTGAATCAACATTATTTAACCCTTGATAGTTGCAGATAGCATACAGAAAAATAAGAGAGCATACAGGAAAACTCATATTATCATAAAGGGGTGTCTGCATGAATTAATACCTTCTGCAAAACTGTTAAACAAACTTGTGCCTAACAAATGTTTGTGTCTTCTTTTGGACCCAATACTGTGATAGGCACTGGGAATAGAAATACAAGTGATGTACGGTCTTTTACTTCAGATTGCTCAGAGTCTAGGTCAGAGACAGCTGAATCACATGACCATATGATGTGAGAAGTACTATGCAGGGCCCTACAGGTGCTCGAAGAAGAGGTACCTCACCCGGAGGAGGTGGTACCTGATTGGCATCTTGACAGAGTGAACAGGAGTTAGGCAGCACGGGGGATGTGAGGGAGTCCCTAGCAGAGCCACATGTGTCAGATACTGAGGTGAATGTTGGTGGCTTGCTGGTACTTCAGGGAGATTGATGGCTACAACATAGAGGGCAGTGTTCGTTTTCATTGAAAAATCTAATCGCAAGCAGTTCAGCTCAGCAAGCAGCATTTGAGTGCTCACGTAATTAGCTAACTCACTAGAAATTCCTTGAAACAGATAATTAGTTTGTAGGTGGAATCTTCTAAGGTTTAAATAATGTGTGGTTTTGTGCCTGCCTTGTGAATGTCAGGCACTGTGCCAGGCCTAGTGGGGGAAAAAAAAAAAGAAAGATGAATAAAGTATTGTAAGCAGCAACCTCCACCCAGAATCAAACAACAATAAAATCAAACAAAAATTCAATCTGTTGAGCCCAGGTATATAAATGGGTATTTGCACTTCCGCCATTTGCTTCGATATATTATAGGAAAGAATAAGTCATACTTGCATTTTTTTCTTCTTCCACTGTTTGTTTGTGGAGTCATTTTTTAAATTGCAGTGTTAGTGCCCACTTGTCTTGGACATGCTAGCAACTTTTAGTGAGGAAGGAAAATAAAACTATTGAGCACTGAATGGAAAAAGCATTAGCATTGTTCTAAATATTTTACAAAGCAAGAGTCAGGCATCAAACTGCTTCCTTTCTCCCACCTTGTCAAAATTCTGCCTATCGATAGCTTCATTTTCATGGCAGCTATTCCAAATTCACCTAGGCCTACGCCAGCTTTATCTTGTTTCATCATCTTCTAGTGGCTCTAATCTGAGTAGTCAAACTTTTAATGTTCTTTAAAGAAAATACTTCCATGATGTCTTTGTTTTGCCATGAATAGATAGAGCAAGTAACAGAAGATACCATCAGTCATCAGCAGTTGTAGATTCTGCTCAAGGGTCATCTTTGCCCCCAGTGGAAATAATTGGAGGTGGGGTAGCAGTGCAGTGAGTCTTGAGTCAAGTGCTTTCTTTTCTCAAATAGAAAAAAAGGAATATTGCGCATTACTCTGTTTATTATGCGTTTAATATTTATTTTCAAAGAATGACGTTTCCTTCTTTCAGAAGTTACTTAGGTTGTGCCCTCATTAATGAGCTGAGAAGAGAGAGATCTGTTGTTAGATCAGGGACTGAAGGTATTTCATGTAAGGTGGAGGCAAGTTTTTCTTACTGTTTTTGTAATTCATTCCCACCCTGTTTCTCTCTATAGCTTTGTCTCCATTCCTACTAGTTGCTTTAATAGTCTAAGCTTGTAGATTTCACCAAGATACTATAAAGTATATCATGACTAGAAAAGTCTGGGAGGAAGCCATATAAATTCTACTAAGAGTAAACTGCTTATTGTTGCTAGGTTACTATAAGGCGCCCTTCAGTTGCTAGTGTTTACTGCCTTTGTCTGTCAAGAATTATACAAATCTTGCAAAAGACTTTACTTCTGTGAATAGCCACCATGGAGAAAATAGAACTTATCAGTGAAATCTTTTTCAGTCAACTAGAGAAAAAAATTTGTCCTCTAGTAAAGATAGTTGAGAACATAAGCATTCTTATTTTTATTTTCAATTTTTTAGCCATCATTATGCTTTTTCCATTATCTATTTCCTTCTGTGTTGTGGTAGACTCATGCCTCTTAGCTTTTTCCCTTTTAAAATACACCACCCAAACATTGTTTGTATAACACAATGCAGAGGAAACTTATTTGTGTGAGACACTTAGTTATGTATTCTGTTACTGTACCTCAGATCCCTGGGGGAACATTAGTATGGCAGCATTTTAAATAATGTTACTAGAGCTCTATTTTTAATAGCAAACAAGAGTTTTGAAGATTGGCAGGTGACTTCTGGAGATTTCTGGCTAGTTTTTAAATGAAACTTTAGAAGGAAATATACCTTTTATACTTTAAAGGATATTTTAGGTTATACCTTTTTACCATATTGCATTTTAGAACTAACTTTCTGAAAACAAGATGTATCAATTTGCTTGCTTTTACATATTAATAAGAATGATTAATAAGAGAACTCAGGTTGAAGAAAGATTAAAAAATCAGAAAATTGCAGTTTTAAAATTGCAAAGCAGATTATAATAAAAATATAATTGTTTAGTCTAATAAATGTCACCTCTAATTGTTATTGCATTTGCCTATTTCATTAAAGCACACTCATTTGAATTTCACAATGTCTGGGATAAGAATTATGCTACTGAAACTTGAGTTTTCTAATTAAACACTCATGATTACTGAGATAGATTGTGTGTTCAGACAGAAGCACATCTGTAGTTTTAAAGAAGAAAAAAATAATTGTGGTTTTGATTCTTTAAGAAATGATAAGGTATTTTTTTAAAATTAATTTATTTTTGGGAGGGTCTCTCCCATTTTTTTAAATTTTTTTAATTATTTTTTTAACATCTTTATTGGAGTATAATTGCTTTCCAATGGTGTGTTAGTTTCTGCTGTATAGCAAAGTGAATCAGCTATACATATACATATATCCCCATATCTCCTCCCTCTTTCGTCTCCCTCCCACCCTCCCTATCCCACTCCTCTAGGTGGTCACAAAGCACCGAGCTGATCTCCCTGTGCTATGCTGATCTCCCTGTGCTATGCGGCTGCTTCCCACTAGCTATCTATTTCACATTTGGTAGTATATACAAGTCCATGACACTCTCTCACTTCGTCCCAGCTCTTTTTTGAGTTAGGACTTGACTACCGAAAACAAACTTATGGTTTGCAAAGGGGAAACGTGGCTGGGAGGGATAAATTAGGAGCTTGGGATTATCATACATACTACTGTATATAAAATAGATAACCAACAGGGACCTACTGTGTAGCACAAGGAACTCCACTCAGTATTCTGTAATAACCTATGTGGGAAAAGAATCTGAAAAAGAATGAATGTGTGTGTATATATATATATATAACAATCACTATGCTATACACCTTAAACTAACACAAGATTGTAAATCAACTATATTCCGGTAAAATTTAAGAAAAGATTTTCGTAAGTAATAATACAGAAAATTTTGTCTTTAGTTACAATAAGGGAAACATTTACAAAGCTTAGAGAGGCCAGAAGCAGAGGTAGTATGGATACTAGTATGACTGAAGAGTTGTGGGGAGTTAGTATAGCTCACTGGGTTGTTGCCATATTATAGAAAGGAAAACAGAAATATAAATTTGAAATGCTTGGGTCTTGAGCCAAGGAGTACGATGAGGGAAGTGGTGTTCTCACAAGCCCAGCTGTATAAAGAGTAAGCTTACTCGACTGGTGGTCTAGGCCCATAATCAAAGTCTTGGCCTTGATGAAGAAACTTGACAGTAGAAATTTTAAAGGAAAGTTTGACAGGACACGGTGACCGTGGATGTGTGACGGAGTATAGGTTCAAATTTCATAATGCCTTTCTTCTTCAAACCAACTTGTACTAAAGAAAATAAATACCACAAGTAGGAAAACATTTCCTTTACCCTCACCTCTAATTCCTATTTCTTTTGTCAATGTAAATTGGATAACATGCTGAGGGAGCAGTGCCTCTCTGTTATTTATTTTTTATGTTCCCCATGAGATCAGCTTTTATTTAACTCCCTTCCTCCCTATGGCTTTGTTATGCTTCTAAGAAGGAAGGCTTACAGACTCTTGGCACTCAGATAGTTTGGTAAATTGGAACCTTGGTTAATGGAGCAAGACGTTTAAAAACAAAGCAGAGAGAATTGGAGTAATACTTTTTCAATCAATAATATTTATAATTTTCATGTTATCAACGTAACTCCTTAGAAAAATTTATTTTAACAGACTGGTAAGGAGAAACAGTACTTCCTTTAGGCTGTTTTTGGATAGAAATTCAACTGAACAATGAGAATAATTGTAACTGCATGTCCAGGGTGTTGAGAATACTGGAGTGTGTGTCTCTAGATATTTCAAAGCCAATTTGTTTTTCAGGATTGCAGCATTCCAGAGATAGAACTTTGCCCACAGTCTGACCCAGCATGTTGTCCTATCTACCTACAGCGAGCAGTCCCCAATTTGGAAGAGCTGAATATCCCCAAATCTGTGTCTTTTACTGTGAAGTCAGGAGTGTACGTATCCGTTTCTCTTTATTACAGTGATTGCTGGTTACCAAAGTTAACTTTGTGTTTAATGTTTCAACTGGTGACATACACATTTCTGAAGTTTTAGTTAATTTTACTGTTTCTACTTCTGGATACCCAAGAAAGACTTTTGCAGGGATTACAACAGATTCTGTTTTTTTCGGATCCAATTAAGTCTTTGATATATGACTCAACAGGAGCAGAACAGATTCTCAGACGGAGTTCTTGATAGATGCCTCCATTGTCTTTTCATCCACCAGACTGTGGGACTGAGAAATAAATACATGTCCCTGGCCTAAAATTCTGGAGCCTGAGCTATTTGTAGAGTGTCTCAGTGCTGATAGTTATTGAGGGCCTTCGTAGGACCAGGGACATGGCACTTTTTTATTACTCCTCTATTCCTGGAAGACAGGTAGAGCTACCCTCATGTCATAAATGAGGAAATTAAGTGGCTTGTCCCAGGCTACCAGCTGGTAAGCGTTAGATTTGATACTAGGCCTTTCTGATTCCAAAGGTATCTTCAGGACTTTGGATCTAAATTCAATCTTAATTCAGTCCCAGATTGGCTTAAATCATAAATTTTGTGATGCCTGGTTCAACATGGATCCTTCTTCTCTCTTTCAGCATTTTCATCTGCTCTGGAGATGGTTAGTGTTGAATTTGGGGGTCACTGTTGGACATCTTTCTTCATCTCCCCCAAGTGTAGATTAGAACTGTTGGGCAGACCCAGTAATCGACACGATCCTGAGAAATGTCTGTAATTACCAAGTTTAGCTGGTTGCTAAATGGGTCTTTTAGGAATCTTATTTCAAATACTGTTCCTGAGGCAGCCCAAGAACTGATATTGATTCTAAAACTGGGGGTCAAAGGTATAAAATGCTTAGTGGAATCCCTACCTCTTATTGTTCTAGTTTAAAAAAGAATGGAATATAGTGGAATGGTTTTTATTTTTCAGTTACATCCTAATTGAATTAAAGGTTTCACACCTTTTAAATATTGGAAAATTCTAAGGAAAGCAATGCCAGTGCTTGGAAAACATATAATAAACTTAGGATAGTATCTGAATGTAAGTAGTTAACAACTTGTTAACTCATTGTCATATGCTGTCTGGCAATGTCACTTTGAATGTGTTTTACTAGTGTAATTCTGTGACAGAGGTTTCTTTTACTTTTTGTAGCTTTTTTTTTTTTTTTTTTAAACTTTCAACTCTTACAGAACCAGATTAAGGTATTCCTATTATACTTTAACCAACCATTCATTTCTTACTTAGTTGGCTTGCCTACCCGGATATTAATTTCAAGGGGCAAGCTACAGTTTTGGAGGAAGACCATGGCCTCTTTGAGATTTCTGCAGCAGAAATGAAATCGTTGCATCCACTTCAAATGGTAAGCAGATTTAAAGAGAAGCATTTTCCCAAGTGTCCATGAATTCAGAATTAAGATAGCTCTGATGATTGGTCATGCATCTCGGTCTTGAGAAATGTATATGTATACTACTGAATGGGCAAACTATTCATACATTGTTTTTCTGTTTCTTTCAGTGTGTGTGAAAATATTTTAATGTTTTCTAGAAGACAGATGTCTGAATTTACTTTGTGCTAAATTTATCACAATACAAGCAGTTTCCTTATAGTAGTAGTCTGTGAAATTTTGCATACTTTAAAAAGTTCTGAATTTGTTTTTTTGATGCTTATTAGAAAATTGCTTGTTGTAAATTATACTCTTCCATTGCAGTAATGAATGATAAGTTCCGCATTAATAATAAATGGGCAGTTCTGTCAATGGTTGCTTTCTTAAAAGTAATAAATGCCTGCATTAATGATTTATTTTGTTGCAGACATTTTTACTTGAGGGGCAGACTTCAATTAAATGGTACTATGTGATAAACCATTATGGTTGTGCTGTGCCTTTAAAAAAAACAACAGGAAAAACTGAGAAATTTTAAGGAATATCACAGTGTGGAGTAGCACTGGAAACAAGGAAATTATAAACTAGAGCTTTTGTGGGGAGTGGGTTACCTTTTATGCTCTACATCCATGTGGTCACAAAGATAGTAAGTGTGATACGAAGTGTTGATAGAACTTGGAAGAGGAAGTGCTCTCTCTAATGTAGAAAGCCCAAGCAATTGTAGAGAAGAAATTTAGTATTAAGTGGTTTAGAAATCTACTCTGCCAAATGAAAGTTTTAAATCTACTAACAACTCCACTGTTCTGAGACACTCTGCTGTGGGATTAAATCTTTAATGGGTCACATGTACTTAAGCACTAAAGTTTGGTTTCCTTCCTTGTAGTGGTTATACTGTGGGAAGTATCTTTTAAGATTTCTTACCCCATCTACACTGATGTAGAGTAGTCTGACTTGACTTTGACCACTGTAGAGTTCTCTAGTTAAATTTTTAAATTTTAAAATACACAACTTAAATTTGGTATGTAATCTTCACTAATCAGATTTTTATATGACCTACATACACCACTTAGTTACTTTTGAGTATTTTAAATATGTGTATGTCTAATATTAAAATTTCTTGTCATCTTAAGGGTGGACTGAAAGTGGAAATGCCTATGAACTTAAAGGTGAGTCTTAAACACACTTTGGTAGCAGGCTAAAAAGTTTGAGTATTAATCTTTAAGTATTTTGGACTATTAAAATAAAAAAAATGATTACCTGAATGTATGCTAATAATAGCTAGCTAATGCATATTGGGGTGGTGGGAAGTGACTGCACACAGTGGTTGCTGAGAGCCCAGGCTTGAATGAAGAGAGGGCTCAGTATGCAAGGTGGAGGTCTGTTCTGACAACCTAGTCAGACCCAATAAGTACCTCCTAACAGGGTGGAAAGATGACAGGTTTGATATTTGTTTTGTGGAGTGGTTGAGGTGATAGCTAGACATTCAAGTGGAAATACCTGGCAGGCATTTGGAAGTGATGCTGAGGATGGAGATGAAGGATGATCGGAAGGAGATGTAGGCAGCTCCTATCAGGTGATGTCAGTTTGAAGTATGAGTATCTGAAGGGAACGGTAGAGACAATGAAACCTGGGGTAGTAGTAATGCCAGGATTAAGTACGTTTTGAGAAAGGAAAAGAAATGGAATTATAAAATGATTGTAAAGAGAGATAGGAAGAAAACCTCTGTTTAATTAAGTTACAGCATTTCCAGAGACAGGCAGGGAGACAGGGATTCATCCTCCTCTCCTCCAAAACAAGGCACAACTCCTCCAGCTTCCCCATTTCTGGGCTTCCTAATTTGTGGAATTGACTACTGTTCTCTCAATCACATAGACGGAGTTTTTTAAAACTTAGTATCTGACTGTCTCTAATACACCTTGGCTGTATGTTGGAATCATACATATGTGAGTTTTAAAAAAATACTTACGCCTGGGTTCCACTGGAAGAGATACTTTTTTGGTCTGGGGTGTGGTTAAAATTTTTCAAAGCTTCTTAGGTGATTCTAACATGCAGCCAAGGTTTCGAACCAGTGACGTAATAGATGCAGAATTAGTTGTGACACAGTTAGTTGTGACACTCCCTGAGTGATGTCTCAATCTCCTTGTCTGCTGAATGAGAACTTCAGGTGCGACAGGCTGGGAGTCTGACAGGTTGTAGAGGTGTGTGAAAGGAATAGCTATCCCAGATAGTCACAATTTTCAAGTTGTTAGGTGTTGGCTTATGACTTACTCATCAAAGAGTTATTGCTTCTTACTTAGTTTGAATGTGTTCAGCAGATGTAGCATGTATTAAACCCAAATAATACTTCATCACTTCCAATAAACACTCTGAAAATTTAATACGTAGAAAACAGCAGGAGCAGTACTACATATTTTTTTCAGTCTGTGTAATGTTCTCAGGTTTTTTTTTTTTTTAAATAAAGAAGCTATAACTTGCTGGTTCAGTGTGTCTAAGCATGGGTCTTATTTGCCAATTGTACACAAATTATGCCATTAGCCATAAATAGGACCAGGTGGTAAGAGTGTGAATAGATGAGCGCTGTTACCACGCTTCTCACTTTCCTGTACTAAGGGCAGCTTGTGTTTGGGAAGTAAAGAGCATCAGAATGGTAGAAGAGAAGTACTTGTACCAATCCAAGTTTGAAGTAAATGAAATGCTAGAAATCTGTTTCCTACTACATTCCCTCCTTCCCCGTTTGAACCAAATATCCAAGAAAAATACCAAAATTCTTTCAATCATTTCAAACTTTTAGGAAGTTTTATATTTAAATTCAGGAATTTGCATATCTAATTCTTCTCAATGATTAGTAGTGACCATACAAGCAGTGCTACAAGAAACAGCATGTTTTCTCAAACCAGTAGATAATTTGTCATTATGCCCTGGAACCTCTAGAGAGTTTTTATTTCTTATAGAGGAAATTAAATAAATGTAAGGCAGGTCTGTATCAGATTTTGAACAGAGAGAAAAACGTAGAAAGATAATTCAAGAACCAGTTATAAGACAGTTTACTCCATGAGATGGTCCTAGGATTTGGGTAACTAGAACAATGTAATCATACTTGAGTATAGTGATACGAGAGAAACATATTATCAAGATGTTTTAGCTTTATGATGGTAAAGACTCACATATTCCTTGTGAATGTCAGACAGTGTGCTATATTTTGACTATGTATTAAGAAAATGGACAGCGGCCCTTAATTCAGGTTGTGGCCTTTAGTGTCACTTAAGTAAATCAGTATGTATCTATTCTAAAATATGAGCATGCTAAGTAATTTTCTTTCATATTTTTCAGGTTATTATTTATGAAAAACCTCACTTCCTTGGACAGGCCAAAGAGTTTAGTGAACATGTAGATTCTGTCCCTAATTTTTTAAAAAATGATGTAGACTTTCATGGAATTGGATCAATTCGTGTCATCGGTGGAGTGTGAGTGTTATATTTTCAATATGTGATTCAGTTGTCCATTTTTGAAGATCAGCACAAAAAATGTGCTAAGCAGAGCAAAAATAACCTACCTTAGTCTAAAAATATACATCCCTTCTGAAATGTAGGAAATAAAAAATACTAGTTACTGACAGCTTCATGTGAACTCTTGTTAGTATTAGAGATTTTGAGATGGATTAAGTGAAGAAAACAGTGTCTAAAACTTAAACAGTATTTCTAAACACAATATAGAATATAAGAATTGCAAGATAAAATTATTTTTTGACAGATTGTGCACATGAATGAGAGCCCCAATTTTTACCCCCTATTCTACCTTAGTTGACTTTCTGTGCTGAGGATCTTGGCAGTGAGTCCTCCCTCATTAAAGAATTAGCCTGGATTGTGTGTTTACAAAGTCAAGGATTCTTGACACTGGTTCTCCTCTGGCCCTGCATTGTTTTAAGAAAGCTCCCTAAGAACTTCTAAGTACAAACCCAAGTGTAACCATCATGCTACTATCCCAGTGTCAGTTGGCAGTTACTGGGGCAAGAACCCCAGAAAATCTATGACTGCACCTGGGATGTGCCTCTGTATTTGTATCCTGGCAGGTAAAACCATAGAGAAGAGCCTTCCTCATAGCTTATTTGCCATTGTCAACTCAGTGCTAGGATTCCTTCAGACACATTGTGTTAGTCTCTCTGTTGATAGGTTGGATTGTTTGGAACGATGGTTTATTTTAATTTAAACATCGATATCTCTTATTATTTGCAGTAATAACATCATATAACTTGTTCATGCTATTCTAGCAAAAGATGCTACTCAAATATTTTATTCATAGAAGTTAAATAACTTGTTTAAGATCAGTCAAGGGTCTACATTTAGAGACTTAACCTTTGCAATTTCTGACAATAAATCAAACAGTGGCCACACTAGCCAAAATGGAAATATAAGAGGGTATGCAATGCATTAGATATGTAGGTCATGTCCATAATTGGTCTTGTTACCGACCAGCGTTCTTGGCCTCTTTAATCAATACGAGGCAGACAAGAAATTCAGGCAAGGCTTCACTGGGGCCCCACTGTAGCAGCGGGGAGAGAGAACAAACAACAGATTCCCTTGCTTGCTCACTCCCTGAGTGGGTGGTGAGCTTGTTCCTTATATGGGGTGAGGGTAAGGGTGTGTCCAGGGGTCGAGCCGGAGGGGTGGCTTAGGTAGTTTGCCCACCCCTTAGGTGGTGTTGTGTGCAAGGGGCATGGGCAGTACCCTGCCTTTGCTCCCCAGCCCCCTGCCTTTGCTCCAGGCACTTCAAAAGTGGCAGTGGGTTTTTTGGTCTCTTTGTATCTTTTGTCCAGAATTTGCCCCAACTGCACATGTACTCAGTTATTTTTAGTGCCATAGGGTTTCTTTGCATTTTGTTGCTCCAGGAGAGGTTTGTTCAGGTGCAAGCATCGCAGCAAAGGGTCCCAGGTTCCAGCCTGTCTCAGTCTGACATATTAGTAATCAGCTAATTCCTTATCTTTGAATTTTAAAAATTTATTAGAGGCTTGAAAAACACATCTCTTTTAGATAAACAAATTTTTATTGTGTTGTATTTAGTTATAGTGTTCTCTGATCTGTGGACACACATGCTTCTTGTTAATCCTGCTATAAAATATTTTTTGCCTTTTCTTTCCTTTAGGATCTGAATGGTTTTATCATTAACTATATAGTGATTTGCATTGTTATTTTCTAAGTGTATTTGCAGTTATTTTATAAAAATCTCAAAATATTATGGCTGGTAAAACAGTATACACACTTTCATTTTTTATATGACACCTGCAGGAGAAAAATGTGATGTCCTAATTTAAAGATGAACAGCTGACTTCGTTATTTTTTCACTATTTCTACTATTTTTTTGTTTTGTTTCATTATTTTCACTTTTAACTTCTGAACTTTATCTGTAAGTAATAGGAACTCTTCCTCACCTCTGTCTTGTCTCGAGGAATCTAGGGAAAGTGAGGTTGATGTGTCTTAATTTTTCTCAGGTAACATCTATTTTTAAATATCCCAGATAGATATATAAATTGAATACTAATCAAAACTTAATCTATTGAGAAAAGCTGGGCAGAAGATTTTTGAACTGTCACTATGTAATAATTACTGATCTGTCCTTTGATATTAGATCTTCTATATCTTATATTATTTTTCCCATTCAGGTGTATTAAAAACATGTTTCAAATAGCCACATTTATATAAACTTAGAATTTGAAAGTTCTCTTGTGAAATTTATTTTCACATAATAGTTTAAGGATAAAATAATGTTAGTTTCTTTATATATTACAAATTAACGAAGATGTATAAAATGTTTTTTCCGACTCATGTGGACCCTTTCCCTGCCATATGCACTAAGGAAATTGGAGACAGGTTCATGATTACTGAGTGGCCACTGTTATTTTTGTACCCTATGAAAACGGTTCTTTGGAATATTTTTTGTATCTTCCCAAAATAATCGTAGTCAGCCCTACCTGGCTTCATTTTGTCAAGCTCCAGAATTCAGAGGTCCCCAACCCAGGAGCCCAAAATAGTCACCCTTGAAATCTGCCCCATTGGAGGGGGTCCCACTCTAGTTACACAGTGCCAGCTGAAGGCAGATTTAAGCAGGTCAACGTGTGTTTTGAACCATCTATGCCCACATTGCGTTAGCTACTGTGGATCGCTCCAAATAAAGGTAAGTTTCCTGGAGGACTAATGACTAACGGTGTTTATCAGTGTTCTGTACTGATAATTTTAGAACTCAAGAAACCTGTGTCCCTGGAAAGACTGCCACAGTGCTTCCAGTTTCCATTATCACCACTGATAAACTAGTGGGAGCAACATTTCCTACCCATACATATTTATAGAAGTCTTTGTATATATTTAGGCCCCGAGGGCTAATACCAGCCCAGTCGCATTTCCCAGTTCTTGCTTGCTAAACCCACCTGTAATGTGTTTCAGATCTGAAGCTGGTAACAGGTTCCTTTGATTTAAACCCTAAATAAATATTTAATATAGTAATCATTCTGTGGTTCCAGCAGGGCTTAATCAGAAAAATAAGACTGATTATCTTTGAATCTCAGTGTGGGCTTGCAATATTTCTCATTGGCTATTTGTGCTTTCCATTATTTTTTACTCGGCAAACTATTCTCCAACCACGTTGAGATGTGGTATCGGGTCATGCCACAAACATTTAATGAGAGTTCCTCTATTGCAATTCTACAACAGTTAACCTTTTGTTGGGAAAAGCCTCCAAACTATAAAAACTATTGATCCATGAGGCATACACCATTTGTTTGTCTTTGTAAATGGTAGCAAAATAAATGTGTTGCTTTTTAAAATATGGTGATGTGCAAGTAGGTGATTTATTATGATTTTCTCTCTTGCTTTCTTGACTGCAGTTTTATTAATGACTCAATTGGATGTCCTCTGTATTTCTAGGTGGGTTGCCTATGAAAAAGAACATTTTAAAGGCCAGCAATTCTTGCTTGAAGAAGGAGATTTTGAAGACAGTAGTGCCTGTGGGGTGTTAAGTGGTTCCATCTTGTCTTTCCGGTACTTACAAGCTGTGAGTTAGCCTCTTTGTTCTTAATTTTCTATTTTTTTTTTAGCTTTCCATGAAAACTGGATATGACCTCTGGTAGAACATAAGATTATAAAATGTTTCTAATACCTGAGAGCATTAAACTGAATGGCTTATGTGGCTTGCATGCCTTTCTTAACTGCCATGATTAATATAGAATATTTATGTTTAGTTTTCATCCATTGATTTCATAATCGTTTTTGACCACCTGCTTTGTTAGATGTATTGTGTCAGGTGCTGGAGATATGGTGGCCAGAGACTCAGTCCCTGGCTTCGCAGAGCAGGCAGTCTGATAGGGTAGATAGCACCTATATAAATGTTTGCTATTGTTTGACTACGACTGGATTAAGCACAGAGTACTCAGGATACCCAGAGAAAGGTCAAGTACTTCCCCTTGGAAGTAGAGAGGAAAAGAGGGCAGCTGAGTTGAAATTTCAAGTTTGAGAGTTAGCCAAGTGAAGAAACTTTGGGACAGGGTGAAGAGGAAAGACAGGTGTTTTAGCAAGAGGTTAACATATAAAAAGGCAAGGATGTAAGCCAGTGGTTCTTAGCTGGGGGTGATCTTACCTAGGGGGCATTTGGCAGTGTCTGGAGACATTTTGGACTGTTATGACTCTGGGGTGGGGGGTGGTATGGCATGCTCCTGACATCTAACGGGTAGAGGCCAGGGAAGCTGCTAAACCCCTGCAGTTCACTGAACAGCCCCCCACAACAAAGAATCATCAGCCTAAAATGCTAATAGTGCTGAGGTTGAGAAATCCTCGTGTCAGTGAACCTGGTGTGTTCTGGAAATGCAGCAAAATCAGGATATTAGGCAGAACTTTGGGAAGATGAATCCAGAGCCAGATAACGAAGGGCCTTATGTGCCATGTTGAGGAGTTCACACTTTTTTTCTTGACCTTCTTGGCATGAGGTGAAGAAGGTAAGTAAGCCTGGAGGCCGGAGGTCTAGAATGTTCCAGGACTCCAGGCGGAAGCTGATAAAGGCACAGGGAAGAGGAGATAGATGTTAGAGAGTTCTGCAGGATCTCAGGGCTTATCAAATGTTGCTCATTTTTCTGACCAGCTCTGGAGACTTTTTTAGTGTGTTCAGAGGGGCATGTTTTCTCATAGTTCAGGAGTTAGACCACTGCAGTGTATTTCCAAAATAATCTTTACCCATATAAACTCTGAACTATCTGGCATGGCCTCCAAAGCCTCCTTTAGAAGGAATTGATAATGAAGTGAAGGGTGATTATTGGGTCCACGTGGGCTTTGCATGAGCACAGGGGTTATGTGCTCTGTTCCTTAAGTTTCTGTCTGCCGGGGGCCACCAACACCACTGTTGCAAACCCTCACCTGGTCGGGCATGAGGAGCCCGAATGGGAGAGAAGAAGCACAGGGAACAGGAGAGCTGTTTTTTTTTTTCCCATGAATGATCCTTGTTAGTAAGAAAGTGAGTTGGAAACCGGTTCTACCGAAAAGAAATGTAGCACAGTCCACTGAAGATTGGGCACTGAGTTTGCATGAGCAATGGATAGATAGCTTTTGAGGTATTTAGTTCACAATTCTAATGTACAAGGGCCACGGGTTTCCTCTACATAGCTACTCCTTACTTGAGCACTAAAAGGCAAGCCAGACAAAACACGATACAGCCTTTTTTTTCTTTTAGGTCATTGTGACCACATGCGTTGAGGAAGCTAAGGGTTGTGATGCAAAGCATCTTCCACCAAGTATTGAGTAATTTTTAAAATTTTCCCTCCTGATTTAAAAAAAAGAGTTGGGTGGAAGTGTTGCTCCTAGAAATGTTCAGCAGTGAATATGATGGTATCTTCCAAAGATGACCGTGACTAAAACAAAAACCAAAACCCCAAGATTTCACTAGTTGAACTCTCTCAATAGTAGAAAATGTAAAAATAAAACATACTGTATAACTATGTAGCTAAAAATTTAGGAGATATTTGATATAGACAGTCTGATAAAATACATTGGAAAAATTAGCAGAGATTGGCATGTCAATTACCTCTGCAAACAAAAGTTTTGGGTATTTACAAAAATGATGACACAGTTTTTGTACGAATAAGTAAGACTTTCCTTCAAAGAAAATCTTTTTAAATTAGATTTTTAAAAAATTAGGACTCTGGGGCTTCCCTGGTGGCGCAGTGGTTAAGAATCCGCCTGCCAATGGAGGGGACACGGGTTCGAGCCCTGGTCTGGGAAGATCCCACATGCCGCGGAGCAACTAGGCCCATGAGCCACAACTGTTGAAGCCTGCGCCCCTAGAGCCCGTGCTCCGCAACAAGAGAAGCCACCGCAATGAGAAGCCCACGCACCATGACGAAGAGTAGCCCCTGCTCGCCGCAGCTAGAGAAAGCCCACGCGCAGCAACGAAGACCCAACACAACCAAAAAAAAAAAAAAAAATTAGGACTAGTTTACCTTGTAAAGATGTTAGCATAATCCTCATTATAATAATCCTAACATTTTCATGTACTTATTAATGGCTTTACATGCATACTTGCACTTAATCTTCACAAAAATGAAGAGATAGAGACTCACGATTCCCATATTATACATACAGAAACTGAGGATCTATGATGTTCGGTACTGTGCCCGAGTGTAGAGCTGTGATTTGAGGGGCAAGTCTGTCTTACTCTAGAGCCCATGTCATATTACCCATTTTCCTTTGTTTGAATGATTAGAGTAAAAAATTTAAGCACTTCAAGAGTAGAAAGCTGGAATCTCATTCAGCCAAAGGATTATTAGCATTGCATTTGTAGCTATAAATATATAGTTACTCTGCAGACTAATACACATGTATAATAAATAATTATTTACATAATTTTCAGATTATGTATAATTTAAATTTATGTTCACGAAAATGTTTTCATATGAAATATTTTACACTCTCCAGGTATAGCATATAATTGGGGAGGAGTTCTTTTTTTAAAAACCACTTTATTGAGGTAAGATTGACATGTAAAAAGCTGTACATATTTTTTGTATACAACTGAGGAGTTTGGGGATAAGTATACACCCATGAAACCATCACTACCATCAAGGCCATAGACATATCGATCTCCTCTCAGTTTCCTTGTGCCCTCTTTATAATTATTATTAATTTTTTTGTGCTATAAGACACAACATAAGATCTATCCTCTGAAAATTTTAAGTATATGATACAGTATTGGTAGAAATAGGATTTAAAGCTCTTGGGGTTGTCACCTATGCCAACCTATGTGATTAGCAGGCAGAGTTGACGTGAGACATCTTTTCCCCATGTAGACTCTCAGAGGTCTCTAACCTGGGAAGAGTGAAGCACTGCATTTAAGATCTAAGCTGAAATAATAGAAAATAAACAGAGGACAGATAGAAAAGTTGCATAACACAATGCAGTCTTCTAACGTCCTGGCTCTGGAACACTCTGGATCTACGAAGGTCAGATCCTGGATATGTTCCTTCGGGATAATGTGATCTGCGTCATGGATTGCTTTGGAGAGGACAACCAGAAATGTGTTTCTAATTCCAAATGAGTCAAGCAGATATATTGACTTGGAGTTGATTATTTTCTAAAGCGAAAAGGACCAGAAGGAATATAGCAGTATTTAGACTCCAGGGATTAAAGAAGGAATTTTTATTCCTTGGCTTCCTCTATAAAACTTTCTTGGGATGCTTGTTTTTCCTCAGTTTCATACTAGCCTAACTTTTGGATTTGCTTTTGTTACGATTTTCAGACTTGGGGCCTCTTTTTAGATCTCTGAAACCAGGTGGTATGCAGCAGACACTGTTATGTCTCCTAAATTAATGGATACACCAGATCTCCGCTGGTGTCTCGTATTACTCTGCCCACCCCAGGGGGTTGTAGCGTAAGAGTTCCAGGGCCCAATGAGCTGAAGGATTTTATGGAATTTAAGAATAATCAAATTACTGATCCTTAAGACTTATTTTTGGTCCTGAAGCAATGGCTCGTTAGCTTGCTCTAACAGTGGGGAGTACTGTACCTGAGGCCATATTAGACTACCCAGATTTTTCATTGGATTTAAGTGCTTTAAAAATATAAAATGGAGTACAGATTTGAGGTTGTTCCATCATTATTCATCCTTCTGGAGCAACAGAGCTCCACTTAAATCTGCGTGACTTTCAAAGTTATTTAATAAATTTAAGTATTATGTAATTGTGCTTATAGTTGGAATGACAGTAACCTAGTAACCTCACAGGACTTGTGTCCTGTTGCAGTCACCTCATGAGCAAGGCAGTTAGAAGTTTTGTTTTTTTGTTTTTGTTTTCTTGCATATTTTATCCCATACTTTTTACATGTGACCCTTGAGATTTAGCCCCAGATGACTGGATTTGGCTTGGAGTTAAGAGCTCTGACCAGCAGGGACACCATATTGATGGCAACTAGTCAACTGGATCAGATATTATATATTTGGTAGGTTTGAGTGAAAAATGCAGAGAGGGTCAAAGCCAGAAGCCTGGCTCAGAAACATACTTAGAAAAAGATGGAAGGCAGAAGCTACAAGGCATGAATAAACAAAAGCAGGAGATTAAGAAAGAGAACAATGTCACTTAGGAGTCTCCTGTGGCCCTTGGCCACATCTCTGGTAGCCAGAGTAGGAAGGACACAAACTCAAGCCACATGAGTAAATTTATTTGTGAACCCATGTGCTGCCAGCACTTGTACTTGGCACTGGGTCCTGTGACAGTGGGTCCCTCCTCCTCTGCTCAGCTCCCGGCTGCATCATTGCCAAATGGCCTGGGCCTTCAGCCTGCTTCCCAGCTCACCCTCCTCACTGCTGCCACTCTCCCACGACCCACACAGTAGGGTTTGTGCAAATCAGTGCTCAAGTAAAGTCCATGACACCATAACACAAGTGATTTCTCAATGAAAAGGCACAATCACAGCACATGTGCACATATCTGTGATTATCTTTGTCTTTGTCCCGTTTCACTCCAACGTGACGCAGTGACCCACGGTTTATGTCAACTTATCCCCACTCAATTCCTACAACCCTAACAGGGAGTAGAGAACAGTTGTAGGGGCAGAGGAGATAAAAGCAGAGATGCAGCATTCCAGAATCACCAGAGTAGGGGAGGAGGGGTCCATGTGTGAGAGCTGCTGAAGACCTGCCCATTGTCATTGGGCCTGACTTGGTCGGTGGCTGTTGATACCAATTCCTGACCAGGACCCAGATGGGCGCCTTCAGTTATCATTATCGCATTGTATTCTCACAGCCGCCTGGAGCTATTTACACACTTTCAGGTTGCAAGAAACGGAGGCATGTTCATGTTCCTTGGATGATGGAAGTTTATGTTGTCAATATAACCAGGTTTGTTGATGTGGCGCCCAGGCTGTAAAATGTCATTGGGGAGGCTTGTCCTGGAGACCTTAAGGCAAATCTCTTCTAGGATGTTGAAGCCTTGATTTAATATATGTATATTCTAGATTTGTATCTGGAAAATGGCAGATCTATATCTGTAACAAGATAGATATAGACATTTATGTGTATATGTGCACGTATATGTATATATATATGTGTATATGTACACATATGTATGTAAAATAAGGGTTTAAGGGAGCTCAAAAGAGATAACAAGTGCAAGTGTTTTGAAAAGTGTTCTATTAATAAAATGAGGGATGGTGGGAGTCATGAAGAGTAAATCCACCCTGCTCCCGTTTTTTTAAGAACCATGAGAAAGTAATGAAGGTGACAGGTGTTCTCAGCTTCCACATGTTTACTCTCAAGGAGGAACTGAGAACATGAATATGGGTTAGAAATTATTTTATAATTAAAATTTCTGGTAAAAAGCCTTTATCTTTTAAAGTTTCAAATGAAATTTGACCCAGCTGTGTCAGCAGTTTTTAAATCCTTCAAACTTGACAAGTTGTAACGGCAAGAGAATTTTTTTAAATGTGTTTTCTTTCTCTCCTCATAGGTGCTTTGTTTTTATTGGACACTGTTTTGCTTGTTCATGTAAAATGAATGGTTATACTAGAAATCTTAGATAATATTTATAATAATAATAATCATAATGAGAAATTTGATAGTGTTTGAGATGTATAGAAGCTGATAACTTTTTTCCATAGGTCTAAGACTTGAGTTACAAACAATGAAATAGTAGGCAGAAAGGAAGAGTCTTTGTTTTTTGGTTTTTTAAAAAAAATATTTACTTATTTATTTACTTGGCCGTGCCAGGTCTTTAGTTACAGCACGCGGGATCTTTAGCTGCGGCACGTGGGAATCTTTTAGTTGGGGCATGCAGGATCTAGTTCCCTGACCAGGGATTGAACCGGGGCCCCCTGCATTGGGAGTGCAAAGTTTTAGCCACTGGACCACCAGGGAAGTCCCTTTTGTTTTGTTTTTTCATTTTTTAATGCATTCTGTATTTTCCATTTAAAAATATACATATTATAAAGTTTTGAAAAAAATATAGGGTAAAATTGTTCAACTTCTGGACCCAAAGATAACCACTCTTGGTGTTTTCTTTTTTTTCTTCTAGTCTCTTTTTGATGGAAGTTGGGGGTTTTTTGAGAACTTGTAATCTTACCAAGTTTGTAAGTTTTTGTTTTTGTCCTACTGTTTCATCCTTACATTTATATCTGATGGTGATTAAGAGTTTAGAGTAGACAAGTAGACAGATTTGGACTCAAACTCAATCTCTGCCACTCAGTAGCTGTGTTGTATCAGGCAAATTACTCAATTTTGTTAGCTGTAAAATGGGAGTGATAGTAATATAATCACATTGGAAATAAGGCATGTAAAGCTTCTGGCCAGTAGTAAGTGTATGATATAATTTTTAACTGTTAGCTTGTTAAAAACTCTGCTTAGTTGTATTTATTCCATCAAGCAGTGGATGCATAAAGGTTTATGTTTGTAAATCTTTTGGACATTTACACTTTTTACAGCTTTTCACTATGATAAATAATTCATCTTTGCATATAAATTGGCTATCATTTAGTTTTAGGAAACTTAAGAAAAAAGGAATTTCAGACTCAAAGAATGTAAACAATTTCAGTCTTTTAAATATATATCTAAATTATTTTCTAAAGTAGCTGTAAAATTTATATTTCCACCAGGAATGTTCCCTGGTAAAACTGGGTTTTTAGATCTTTCTTAACTTAAAAAGTGAAATTGTATCTGTTTTAATTTTAATTTCTTTATTTTTACTAGTGAAATTATACATTTGTTTGTTTTTAACATTAATCTTTTTTGTGAATTATGGGTGCCTTTTGCTGATTGTCAAGTTGGGTCTTAGAATTTTTCTGTTATTTTTGTTTTAAATATGCCGTCTGACTATACGGAGATGTCCTCTGATTTTAATTTTTAAAAAATAATTTTTTTGTCAAGCAGATTTTATTTTTTCTGTTACATTTAAGCTCATAAAATCCTCTCCCACAATGCCCACAGTACATTGTGTGTTTACTTTCTGGTTCATATGGCTTTTGCTTTTTAGGCACAAGTGAGACTTTAGTTTCCTTTACAATTAGTGTTAGATATGATAGTCTGTAAGTCCTGGCAATTTACTAACTGTTGGCTAATTTCCAATTTCATAAAAATGTGTTTTCCTGATTAAAGTAAATTCAGACTTATGTTTTTCTTTAAAGTATATAGGAGTAGTGACTATTAAAATTGTTTTCAGTGCCATTTAAAATTCTTCCTGGATTTATTTGTGTGAAAATTATCCCACAAGTATGTGAAAATTGCTAAAATACAGCAATCCCTAAAACAAAATATCATTGTTCTCTTAAACTTTCCTCTTCCTCCTTTTAGAATTTCATAGAATCTTCTATCACACTGTTTGAATCTGATCTAGAAAGTGGGAAGTTTATTGACATTACAAATCAGGAAATTTCTGACTTAGAAGAAATGGGTTTTGGCAGTGAAACAAGATCCATTCACGTTAAAAGTGGCGTGTAAGTTGTCTCCTATTCTGAGAACCTAGAGCTTCTTTGGTGTTTAAAATTATTGGTTACTCGATTCTGTGTCACCTCAGTTCTTTTTACTTTTTATCTTGCTAGATGGGTTGCCTACCAGCAGAAGTTCTTCTGTGGAGAACAATACATTTTAGAGAAAGGGAAATACAAATGCTTTTTTGACTGGGGAGGATCAAATAATATAATCATGTCAATACGACCTATCCAACTGGTGAGTTAAATGTGAACATAACCAATGCCAGTGGCATGTAATGGCATACAATTGAACACATGGAACAGGCTTTTATAAAGTGGAGCTGTTGGGTTATTTTGTATGTATCTATAGAGAAAATGCAACAGCATATGGATTTCTGCAGATTCCATAGAGAGCTCGTAGATGGCATTAGCACCTCGATGATTAGGGCCTCTGTAATTTGATCAGTTCATTCATTCAGTAGCATTTATTTAGTGCCTTTGCTGTGTCAGACAGGACTGATCACTAGAGATGAAAGATGAATAAGACTGCCCTGTCTCAGTCTCTTAGAGAAGACAGGCATATGCACAATTGCTTATGGTATGACTAGTGAGAAGATGAAGTGTGTAGGCAGTGCTGAGGGACCAGGGGAAGGGAGAATGGAGAGCCTGGCGAGCTGGGACCATGCCTCTCCTCAAGAAGAGGATGCATTGAGTGATGTCTTAGAGGATAAAAGCAATTTTGCCAGGAAGGGAAGTGGGGCAGAGAAAAGGCAGCTCACCAAGAGGGAATCATCTCCTCATGTGCAAAATTACGAAGTTATGAAAGAGTGTGGCCAGTGTGGTCAATAACAAACACTGCAGCACAATAGGGTGCCCAGGAGACAGTGATGGGAAAGAGAATGTTGGCAAGTTCAGACTCTATCTTTCTAATGGACTATTGGGGCACATTTTTCTTCTAGCTATAATATGACTCAAAATGAATTAGTAATAAACATTAAAATTATTATAAGCTAATTTCGTAGGTTATTTGAGGGTCCTAACCAGTTCAAGGAACCTAGTAAATTGGTCAGACCATATATTTTTTCATTTTTCAAAGGAGATTTTCAGCACTTTCAAAGACAACTGTGATTATATGATTATAATTTTTAAAATGTTTTAATGTATGTTTCAGGAACCACTTGGGATAAATGAGCCTCCACATTTGGTATGTTTAAAAATATTCTTAACTTATCATTGTTAAATTGTTTACTAAAAACGTATGCCCTTTCTCTCAAGTCTGTCCCTTTCCCTCAGATAATGGGTCTGTATGGCAGGGCAGTTTCTATCGTCCTAGGAACCTGTGAGCACAAGAATGCCCATCTTTGTTACTGGTCATATTGGCCTGGATTTGTCACGGTTCCTTTCTTTTTCTCCTACTAGAGCTTCAGCACTGACCACTTTGGGTTCGTTTTGAACCTCTGCCACTCCTTCTTTCCTGTTGCCCATCCATTCCTCAGTGTCACATTCATATTCAGCACAGTACGTTATGCTGTCTGTGGAGGAGCAGACTTACCATGGAGAAATGGCATGCTTGTTATGTAAATGTATTTCTAATACCTAAATCCCATATTTCTTAAAAGCACTGACAAAACTGCAACCCTGCTCCTTTATTTCTAGTGTGTTAATGGTTTGAAGGATTGGGTAATACTCTGGAGCCTAAATGTTTGTTTATTATCCATTGAGGGCTAGAAATTGTGCTTATTTAGTGCTTCTAATAACTCTGTGAGGTCAGGATTTATTCCCATTTATTAATGAGAAAGCAAAGATTTAGAATTTAAGTAAGCGTCATTTCACCCAGCTAGAAGTAGCAAAAGAGGCATTTTTTTAGTATCTAATTCCAAGATTTTATGTCAAAGAAAGGTATATCACGATATGAGCAGTACAACCATAAAAGAAAGGGGATGAGTTACAGTGCTTCCTCTGTCTCATTTTAAATAACAAATTTAGAAAAATTTCTTCAGAAAACCAAATACAATGATTAATTTTAAATATTTGAAATTTGCTAGTTTTCCATAACACTGAATCTTTTTCTCTGTGTATGTTTTTCGTGTTCACGTCAGTGTTTATATATTTCAAATCAGCTTAGTTTAACTGTGATTCTGTTCACAATGCTTCCAGGTTTTATTATTTTCCGATTAGCTCAGGCCTATTGGGAACATTTCCTCTCTGACTATAACTCAGTTGCTGTTCTGGAGACACTTCCTGCCAGATCTTTATTTTGAATCTTAGAAAACTCCTACTGTGGACTTTCAAAGCACTTTTTCACATGAATCAACACAACATGAGTAGATAAAGAGGTAAAGTGGGGTAATTCCAAACTGCACATTCTCTGAGTTTTAAGTGCAGATAAAAAAATCACATTCTTTTAAGCTCTGTTTCTCCCCCTCCTACATCCCTGTTCTTTCTTATGAACTTCCTTGTTTGGGGCAGATTGCTCAGAGGATTTTCTTTATAGTATTTACAATCCAACTTGAAGAGAAAGTAAGCAGCAGCAAACACCCAGTGAAGTTGGCCCTGCTTATTTTTCTCAATACAGCTCAGCCACTGCCCTGTGAAATACAGGTCTCTGACTAGTGTATGACAGCTGGATATTTGGTAACATTCAGACAAAGCCTCCTTAGTTTACCCAGTACTGAAGCCCTTATTATTTCCATTGGACCAAATTTTCAGAAAGTTTTGCTTGTTTTCACTTGCCCAAATAAAAACAAACAGATCTTGGCTGATAGTCTGGTTCCATTCAGTAACTAGAAGGTATCTTCTCCTTCGCAAGTAGTTGTGACAGTCAGGTTGACAATGCAGAAGCTGTGTTCATATGGGGTAGTTAATTTCCCTATCTAAGGTATAAGGAGGAAGTTACATCTCAAGTTAAAGTCAGAGAGGGAATTCTTGTGTGCTGGTGATTTGAAAGGAAACCTCAAGCAACCTAAGAAGGGAAAAGCCAGAAGATATACGTGTGTAGAAATTAATATATAGCATGAGAGTTGTGCTAATAAAAATATTATTGCTGATGTGTAAGCATATTATGATGATATATGTCTTTTTTGGGGACACACAACACCACCTTTTATTGAGAAGATTATTTTTTCCTGTGGCTGAAGATTGATCACCAAGTCTGATTGCCAACTCCCAATATTTGATACAATGACAGGATCATTATAGAGTTCTTCATAGTTAGCAGCTGGCATTTTATTTTTGTTTTTATTTTTTCCCAAACAAAACAGAAAACAAACAGAATGTGGATTATGTTCATAATGTCCTCATCTCTCTCTTTTAGCAAGTCCTGAATATCAGAAATCTCACTAGATTAGATCTTACAAAAGTGAGTTTCGTTTCCAGAGAGGCTGCAGTCAGGCATCCATTCTCTAGAAATTCTAACCAGTTCCCCACTTTGACCCACCAAGGACCTTTCTTTCCTGGAATCTTTTAAAAGTCCATTTGCAAATATAATTAGAAGTTTGGATTTCTTTAAGTACCGAGCCTCTGTTCCATTTTATACATGATTCTAGCTGAGAAAAAGCAACTGAATATTTTCTTCTATTGGATAATTCGGCCAAATTGAATTTTAGAGCTATCACAGGATCTTTAACAGTGGTGGTTACTGTTATCATGTATGGAGGATAAGAAAACAATAGTTTTAGTCAAATATCAGTAAGATTTAAGAGTAGTAGAGGAAAACATTTTTTTGGTACTACGACCAGATCATTTTTATAGAATCCAGAGACCAGAAATACTCAGGAAGGTAGTACTTACCTATGTAAAGAAAGCCTTCTATGAGTAAACAGGGAAGTAAAATTATTATAGAATATGTAATTGATGTGAAAACTACATAGCACTGCATTATGAGACAATGTGATGTAATGGAAGAGTGGAAACAAAACTGCTCTTTGTTTAACAATCAGTACATTTATTTGAGGGAAGTCCAAAGGGCTGCAGAAAGTCTTGTTTAGACAGGATAGAATGTTTCTCAGAGAAATTATTTTAGCATTGGGATAAATAAAATTACGTTCAAAAATTTTTCTGATATTGTGAAATAAATTGAGAAAGCACAACTGTTGTTCAGTAATTAAGTTCTTGAGGTTTTAGTTTGTCATATTGAAGAACTACTACATCTATTTCTATATATCATAAATGAAAAGTACATAGTAAACAAAGGATTTTACAAAATTTTCATCATAAAGGGGTGATAATATCTGCTTCAAAGGGTAGTTCTAAAGAAGATAAAAGATAGATATGTGAAAAGGCACCTTGGAAACCAGTGATACACTGTTGTTTTTTTCTTCTTCCATACAGTTCCATTTGGTGCTGGTAGGGATTAAGCCATGCTCACATGGCACGGAGGAATGGGGATAGTTCGAAATACACTCATTTCTTGTTCATCTGACTATTCATCTGTGTTCTAAGCCACCTATCTGAGTTGTTTTGTACATTTATTCTCCATTAACCTGGAAAGGAAACCAAAATAGTGAGTCACCCAGCTGGCTTTTCACAAGACTTATTTTCACCAAGGCACTGCCACTTAATTTCACCAAGGGTAGAAACCACAGATTAATTATTACAATTAGAAAGTGCAGAGTTGGTTTCGGGTGGTCCATCCTGAGAACATTATTATGAGAATTATTCTATTCTGAGGCATTTGTAAGGTACTCGGAATGGGGTGTTAACTTTTCTGGGGTTGGACAAATCTTGAGTGAACTGTGTATCAATACCATACCTCATTTGGGGGGTAAAGATAAACTCAGGTCAATATAATAGTCCTTTTTTTTTTAATTTGGGTAAAGAGTATTTTAAATCATCAAATCAAAACAGTACTTTATGGCAGAGTGAGTGTGTGTATGTGTGTGAATTTTAGTGCTTCTGGGTGTGACGACTGAGACTGAAAAGTATAGGTGGCTGCTACGTACACCATCTGCAGTATGATTCGCTTGCATCGTCACTTGTCCAGGATTTGACATTTCACGACTTCATGGTGAAATACTGAGGTGTAAATCTTAGGCTCAGCAATATGAATATAATTAATTCAACAAACTGGGAATACACGTAGTGAGTCAGACAGCCGTGATCTCTGTTCTCATGTGCCTTTTCTGATTCTTATCGTGAATAAAGATAATATTTGCCTGTAGGAGAAATTACTCCACATTTTTGGGAGTTAAATGCGATTTACTTTTTAGCCTCATGTTTTATAAACCTTTAAGTTAAAAAACATAGTCTGAAAAACCACTAACTAAAATATATGCTCTTATCAAGGAATCCAGGGTAGTTTGCCTGGACATGTAGAATTGTTCTTATACAGGGAATGAATCGTTCCAGAGGTTTGTATTGTTTTGGACTTGCTTTTTCTTTCTATCCCCTGTATCCACCGAAGGACCATGGTGTAGGAACTTGACGGATCACGCTTCCTTAAGGCAGGGAGTCCCTTGGTGTTTTAATGCTCCAAACACAGCCTCGTTTCACATTAGGAAATCTTATTGTGCAAGCCCCGGTTGGTCAGGGGGAATGGGTTCTCTCGGCTTTCTGGTTTTGGCTTCGCTTTGATATCAGACCTAGCAAGGTCAGAGCAGGATGAGATAGCTAAGAAACAATTCCTCAGAACTCAGAGACCACCTGTCTCTAAGAGGACCCGTGGGAAAATGAAGGTGAACATCAGCTGCTCAAAGAAGCCGTGTTCTCCGTGACAGCCGTGGCAGGAGAGAGGGCGGTGCTGTAGATGATTATCATGATGCACTCTTAGCTACGACGCAGGCCTCTTGGTGCGGGGTGGATCTGGGGGCCGTGTTATTTCAAGGCTCCACTGTATTATGAAATATTTCTAGGCCTCATTCATTTTTGCATACTTATTAGAGATCCAAGGCCACTAGTGTTGCAGATTATTATATCTCTGGTCTAAAGGGAATTATAGTTGAGACTTCATGAATTTTCCTTGACAAAAAAGGACTAAAGCAGAAATGTAGTTATATAAAGCTGTAAGCTGTGCATTTAAGGTACTCTTAAGGTAAGCGGAAATATACGGCACAGACATCTTTCTTTCTTCACCATAAATCTTCCACTAATCCCATCATTAATGTCTTCTCTGCCATCTGCTGCTATGGTCTCACAGGCACCCTCATGCTCATTTACAGGCATGCGCTTGTGCTTTCTCCTTCTCCCTCTTATTAACTGTGGATCAAGAAGGCTTGGGGAGAGAAAGGGCATAGCCACCACACCTCATACCAATCCAAACCGCCTTCGTGTTTAGCACTAAATTGCTTCTTATTTTACACATGTAGTCTCACCACAGGGGATAATAATTGCTTGATACAATGGACAAGGACCACATTTTAGTAGAGGAGGGATTCTGATTTACTCTTATAGGTAGAATTATTTTCTAGGCCTCTGTGCCCAGCATCTGATGCAAGAGATGGATGGAAATGATAAATAAATCTTGACATTTCTGGCAAATACGTAAGGGGAAAAAAAGTGAGTTTAAGGAGAATGTCATCCTTAACATGGATTCCTTGTTAATAAATAAAACACGAGTCTAGTATTTTGCTGAATTTTTATAAGTACATGAAACAAAAGGTTTTCATTTGCTTTGTGATGGTGTCAAGCAACTATTTTCTGTTTAATTGTTGTGTTGTTGCTGTTATAGCTCAAAGCATTCAGTAAACCAGGGTTCCAAGGTGAATGTATAGATTTTGCCAAAGAAATTTCGGATTTGACTTCATCATTCACGCCATGTTCTTTTAAAGTTCTTCGGGGTTGGTAAGTATGCTTATGGAATGATTTCTGCTATTGTTTACATCACTAAATTTCTTTTAAATTTACAGAGATTTCACTTTATTTTTTGCGTATACAGTGAAATAAACATATTTAATCATTAGTCAACTGCTAATTTGCCTATATGATCTTTGCCCAGCTTGTATTACAAGCTACTGTGAAATAGAATGCTGATTAGCCAACTTTGGGAGCATTTTGGTGGGGTTTTTTTTCTCATTGTTATCTTAGATTATTTCCTAAATATTTTGAATGTTTATATTGTGTGTTTACTGTGTAGTATAATAGAATGCTATAAAAATTAACATTTTTGTCCAGATAAGACATATTACTCCTAAATTAAAAAAAAAAATTTAAAACTTTTTGTTTGTTTAAAGTATTCGTTGTCCCCATTTCACAGATGAGGATCCCTGATTCAGAGTTAGTCTCCCAAGGTCACACACCAAATGTCAGACCCAGGATTGTTGGGCCGTTTTTTTTTTTTTTTTTTATTCTGTATTCTTCCAACTGTGGCAACGTACTGGACCTTTCTCACATGTATATGAGACTGTATGTGATTCTCAATTTATATTCTAACAT